>NC_139225.1:101641334-102841334 GCF_055691185.1 Crinia signifera | reverse complement strand
TTTTTACCTCCCTCCATGCTGCTCCTTGATGCTGTCTGCGATGCTGCCGCTGCCTGATTGATCTCCATGGCCCTTGACCCTCTTTGTTATGGAAGGACTCGCTGGGCTGACTGCGAGTGCGGCTGGGTGTGCTGCTGGAAAAACTCTGTGCAATGTGCACTCAGCTGGGACTGCTACAGGCCTTCTTGGAATGCAGTAACTGCTCCCTGCTGATTCCTTTGTTCTGCTGGATATCAGTGTTGGAGCTGCTGAAGATGTGTCTCTGTCCTAGCTGGGTGATGAGTGAACTCAGACCCCTTGCTCTCTGCTTTTGTTCCTGCTGCTGCTCACTCCCCCCTCAATTAAACCTGTCCTTTCTCACTGGCCCTCCTCATGGCTAGGTGACAAGAAGGGGACCGGCTACCCTGGCTGCTGCCTCCCCCCCCCATCCCCCCGAACCCAGGTTTCCCGCCGTTGACCTGCAGGGTGCCTAGCGCCCCACCCCCTTATCCTGCTCCAGGGGCCATTTTGGCCCCCTGCGCTCCCTTTAGAGGGGGAGACATACAAAATACAATACTTACACTAAAATAACTCTTCTGGATTCACACAATAGACACGTTAGGTAGTATTTCATAATTCGTTCAAAATTAATTCATTACTGTTTGATATACCCATGCTTTCTTTTTCTATACTATCTTTTAGATTGTTTTGTCACCATGGTGTAATCACAATCTTTTTACGTGGCTTTGTTATTTGTTATTTTTTTTTTCATTTTTCACTAAGGAGTTGTCAAGCAATGGTGACGGTCATCAGCGGCCCATTACAGATTGCACAATGCTTCTTCAAAGCTAAGACCAGCCACATTCTGGGACGCGATACAGACATGATTTCCCAGGTTCAAATTCGCTCTCTTGGCCAATAGTGTGGGCATTGTCAAACCCCGGGAGCGAACACCTTCAGTGAATTTCACAGTTGCTGGGGTGTTCAAAACAGGAGCGTGGGAAGGGGGCAGGAAGAGGCAGATGCAAGGGATCACCCAGCATTTTATGGGAAAGCCCACAAAAACAATGGGTGCCCCCATGGAAATGCTGGGTGTACCCTTAAGAATGCAGGTATTGCGATGCATCCTTGGGGCAGACGACTGACGTCACACGATCTAAGTGCCCACCCCCAATTTGGAGGAGAGCGGGCATCTGGAAGGTATAGGCTTACCTTGCAGAGAGAAGGCTGGAGAAATAATTTGATGGTAAGCGACTATGGAATGATTTCTCCTCCGCGTGTCCGCATGCGAGCAGGTGTGTAAGCATTCAAATCTGCTTGCATGCTACTGTGGAGATTTGCTCAGCAGGGGGGTTGTGAGTTTAGCAGGGTGGCATTTAACTGCTCGCTAGGCAGCATATATACGCAGCGTAGCATGACGGTCTGAATCAGGCTCTTTGTTTGCTTATTTTAAGCAGAGGCACCTTGCATGTCTGTCAGCCATCCTAATGAAAAGGTGAAAACCTTTAAACATTGATGATCACCTTGACTGATATGCAGTAGATGGAAAAAAAAATCTGGACAATTTAATCTATCAAGCAATCAGCGTTTCAGGGTTCGCAGACATGGATAGTGCCCAGACAGTGAAGTATTAGGTAAATACACTTATAAATAAGTGTATTTACCTATTTAAGTGTATAAACCGAGGCCTGTGTGCGATGTTCACCAATCATACGATCACCTGCTGCCCCATCACCATAGCGACTAGATCCAACAACATAAGTTATATTAGTGTAAATAAACCACAAAAACTTGCGGGAGAAAATGGTATTGGTCACAACGCAATGCACAACACATTCTCCAGCATCACTGACATCACAGTATCTCAAATATCATCACATATATAATACAGTCAGTTATAGTAAATAAACGTATCACATTTAATCATACTTAGTTTTAGAAGATCACATTAAATTTATAATCAATTAGTTGCTGTGAGTTTTCTTTAAAATGGACATTGATAAGCGCTGCGGAATATGTAAGAAGCTGTTAATAAATAAATAAATAAATAAACCACAAAATGGTTGTCTATTAAATCTCACTAATAAGAGAGAAATAATGCTGCAGACACATTTATAATTCAAGAACTGTAA
The DNA here is from genome assembly GCF_055691185.1 of Crinia signifera. Lineage (NCBI taxonomy): Eukaryota > Metazoa > Chordata > Amphibia > Anura > Myobatrachidae > Crinia > Crinia signifera. Next base: position 102,839,223 of record NC_139225.1, on the reverse strand, counting down.
TTGTTACAATGATTGATGAGAAATTGAACTACAGTAAATCATTGATTTCAAATTGGTAATAAATCTACAACTAAAGGCCATCCGACAGGTATCTGACAATAGCGGTAGAGTGCATCAAGTTCACAATAAACACAGACATTAGTTGCTCACCATATCAAGACAACACATGATACAGTTAAGAATAATATACTCCTTGGTACTTGTGTAATATCTGGGCGCCCGATTTTTTCATTGTATTGCATCGCATTGCATGCAATATAGTGGCATACAATTCATGCGATGCGATTTTTCATTGTAAAGACCCAATTTTTAATTGTATAGTCACCCATGCGTGATTTCCTACCCCCACTATCCAACTGAGCATGGAGTTGATATTATATAGTGTGGCGAGCGCAGTGAGCCACCGAGCCCGAAGCATGGCGAGCGCAGCGAGCCCCGCGAGGGGATGCAGAATACATGTAAAGTAATCTGCGTCCCCTCGCGGTGTTCGGTGCGCTCACCATGCTTCGGGCTCGGTGGCTCGCTGCGCTCGGCACACTATATAAAATCAACTCCATGCGTAGTTGGATAGTGGGGGTATGAAATCACCCATGGGTGACTATACAATAAAAAATCGGGTCTTTACAATGAAAAATCGCATCACATGCCTTAAGTAATGGCATGCGATGAAAAAAATCGGGCGCCCAGATAATACACAAGTACCTACTCCTTCAAAGTGTTTCAGCCATTGGCAAAAAAATTCATTAGATTTTGTAAAATAAATATTATTTACATAATAAGGACTTGTCAATCTTCAGTGTAGGTGAAGACAAGTATGAGTAATAGGGAGTACACACAGTGTTTGAGACAAGTATAGTAATAGTAATAGTAATAGTGCATACACACGGTGCAATGTAGTCTATTTTTCTATTTGATTTTGCTTATATAAGCAAAATCGAATCGAAATCAAATATAAAAATCAAATGGAAATTGAATGCATTCTATTTTGATTCGATCCCGATGTGCGACCCCGCAGCATCGAAATCGAATAGAAAATAGACTCTGCAGGCAAGACTATATTGTACAGATCTGTACGATATAGTCTAAATCGAATGTGTACATAGCACCATGTGATTAAATTCCCGATTAGTTCTGGATCAAATAAGGAATGAATAGTAAGTAAATTGCACAGTGTGTACACTACTTTCACAGGCCTTTTTAAAATATTTGCTAATAATAGTAAAGTTTGTTTGGATTATAAACCTAGATTATGGAGTAAATTTACCCCATCATCTTTTAAAGTTAAAAAGAGGTGATGTTAGCAGCCAATCAGATTCTCTACGTTATTTTCTAGGATGCAATAGGGAAATGACAGATATTTGGATCGCAAATGTTCACAATTCTCTCGCAGATTTGCACAGGCTTTTAAACTGTGTTACTGTACCAACCAAAAAGCGCCAAACTGTCTTTCTCAAACAAAGTCTGTAACATATAAGGTAGCAGCTCCCTGGCTGGTATTTTATCTCTCACAATTTAATCTCTTAATAAGCTGTGATAATATCCCCCACCACCCCCTCATGGTTCTAATTAGCATTATTTGCAGTCAGCACCAAAAAAAAGATTTCTTATAACCATAATTAGCTACATTAATGATTCTTTATTCTCCGGGATGTACCACTTGCAAGTTTCCGGAACAGTGGTTTCAGTAGGAGCATACATGCCTACTTTTTAAAACTAGTTTCAGGGAGACTATAGTTGGTAGTAGAATGTTGCTAAGTGCCCCATTGAGGGGGTGTGTCAGACTCCACCCAAAGGTGGACTAGTTCCATATATGGAGATATTGTGAAAAGAGATTGTGAACTTGGCACCTCAAATTGTGGGTGTGTACTGCTACATCTGAGAGGAATCTTTTAAAATGACTTATATCCAAATGTAGATGAGCCCCAAAGCAGTTAGTAAGAGATACTATACTTGGTAAAGTGCTGGGAAATGGTGCTGATGATTCAATGTAAATGTATCTATCTCTCATTCCTTTTTTACCCAAAAATATAATTGTGTAATGTGGGCTAGGTGACATGAGGGAGATTGCTAGACTAAGGAGGGAGAGAGGTAGATTGCTGCTATGTCAGGGAGTCTCCTGCAGAATGCAGGAGGGGAGGTAACTATGATGTAACAGTGTAATGCGGGCTAGGTGACATGAGGGAGATTGCTAGACTATTGAGGGAGAGAGGGAGATTGCTGCTATGTCAGGGAGTCTCCTGCAGAATGCAGGAGGGGAGGTAACTATGAGTAGGAGTCATTCCCAGAAGTAATGTGATAGCATTGTGATCACATGACTTCATCCTTTGAGCCCTCTGCTGTTCTATTACGCTTGTGCCGATGGATGCCAATGGGGTTGGGGCACTGCATTCAATTTCACCTCCAGGCACCTGGTATAAATCACAATGTTTTAACGTATGCGCAATTTTGCTTTACATATTAGAAAACCTTACCAATGAATGAAATGGTAATCAAGATAATGTTATAAAAGCTCCCGGTGCACTGAGTTTTCACATACAATACATTTTATGGATACACACACACACACACACACACACACTAAAACAATAAAACACAATTTGGTATGACCGGGTTCTGGTAAACCCATATAGATATTAAAACATGAAATAGAATTTGTGAAATAAAATGTAATGTACAGTATATAAAAGTCCCATCATAGGGAGCAGGAAGGCATCTTACCCAGACTGGGAAATAAAGCCAGAGGTGGTAGATGCAGAGTGTCTTTGGAGTAAGTACACACCCTGCAAGGCCCTAAGCACTAAAACGGGGCAAGGTCCTGGTCCTTGCAGCAGGCTGGCCGACGTGTTTCGAGCCACTAAATGTTTTTCTTATCCTGGCTGGGAACTGCTGCTATAAGACTATGGGCCAGATGTATCAAGCTTCAATAGTTAATAAAGTGGAGAGTGATAAACAGGCAGCCTATCAGCTCCTACCTGTCCTTTTTCAAACTTTAGCCTGTCAGGAGCGTATGTAGGGGTCAGGCCGCCCCTAGGCACAACTTTTTTTACTTTTTAAAACCTCAGGTGTGCAGGTGGCATCTTAGAAGTTTAACACTTGCCATTTGCTTTAAGTTAAATAAGTATACCTCTCTAAGAGTCATCTTCACTTTTGTGATAGTCAGACTCAGGGGCGTCCCACAGATTCTGGAGCCCCTAGGCAGCTGACTAGAGCTGCCAAACTATAGAGCCAGCCTTGGTTGCACCTATAGTTCTATTGCAGAAGACTATTTGAATTTCTAGCTTTTGGTGACACCACACCCCAGCACCAACTGCTCAGGGGTTAACCCAGAGATTCAGCCCAGGACTGGGGTACAGCATAGAGGCTGACCTTGGATACATAGTTGGTAATGTTAATGCTTTGGCTGCGCTAAACCCAATAAATGTTTCACTGGAACAGTGTTAGTTATAAAAATACAGGGTTCCTCTGATCACTTATCCCTGTAATTTTAGAGCCAGGGCTGGTTTCAAGAGCTGTTTTTTTTTTAAAACAGGGCCAGCTCAACTGTCCTGGAGCTGATAATTATTGGCAGGAGAGGGGGTGTGGGTTGCACATTTTTTTTTTATGATTTCTGGTCTGTACAGGGTTTTGAAAACATGCTGTGAGGATGGCAAAATTGACTGGACATTACTGGAAAGGAAGAAAAAAAACAAAGAGGGTGGCTTTGGAAAGATAAGTCCAGATCCAAAACACACTGAACTGTGCAGACATCATGGTAATGTGTTTTCCTCTTAATATTTCCTGACAAAAAAAAGCCCTCTGATTTTTTAAATATTCATGTATCGGTCAGGATGTTTCAAGTGAAGAGGAGAGTCTACTGTGCATGTGCAGGTCACCTTTCCAGTGATTGGTTTGACTGTGCATGCAGAAGCTGTAAAGGAAAAATCAGTATTTTGACATGCCATACATGATAATCCATGGACAGGGCAGGACTGCCGGAAGGGTCAATGGCCCCATGGGCTGATCCAGGCACACATAGACACTGGGGCTGTCCCAAGCAGCACTGCTTCCCTGTGCTTTACCTGGCTTGGCATATAGAGACAGGGGTGCGCCACCAAGCACTAATGATTTGTGGCAGGTATTTGTAAATGTCTAATGAGAACACTAGCCTTGACTGATTAGAATTATCTGCATGCAGGATCTTAATCATCTGGCGATAGCGATGTGTGGGGACGCGCATTGCTATCGCTATGGCCCCTACTCACTGAGTAATGTTCTTAGTCAGATCGCTTAGTAAATGGGCTGAAATCGATAAGAGTCCCTGTCTATTCTTGCCTTTGGAGTCTGAGCACATAATGTGTATTCAATGGGTTAATGCTTATTAATCATGTGAACCAGTGGCGTAGTTTGTGTAAGGCAGCCCACACCACTGCTTGGGGGAGCAGGGGCTGCGTGGGCGCTGGCTCCCGCTCGGCACACTGAGTGCAAATTCTCAAATATATGCTGCTGCTTTGTGGCAGTGTGGCTGCTGGTGCGCCACCTGCCTCTCCCGCACAGGCAAGTCGGCCGCAGCACGGGCGCAGCCATGACAGTCTGACACACTGTCAGTCTGTCACAGTGCCCTCACATGATTGGCAGGCGGCTGTCCAATGGGAGAGTTGGCGGGCAGCTGTCCAATGGGAGGGCGGGCAGCTGTCCAATGGGAGGCCGGGCAGCTGTCCAATGGGAGGGCTTCCAATTGCGCGGCCTGGTACGAAGTCTACAGGGGGTGCCGCACAGTGCGCATTGAAAGCGTCCCACTCGCACTCGTCAGTGCCAGGAAGAGCCGCTGGCGCTTAGACCCATGCTGGGCTGCTGCGGCGGCGCTGAGCCTGTGAGTGTGAAGCAGCAGCCTTCAGACAGGGTCCCAGCTGTGGCTGCTACCAAGGGACTTCCACTCCCACGTCTGCCCACCCCATCACCCCTTGGTGCTTGCCGCCCACTGCATCTCCCACCTGCTGCCTGCTGTAAGAGGTTAGAAAATATTTATCAGCAGCAACAAAAATGTTATGATATTTTTTATGATTTACGTGTCATTTTTTGTGTGTATGGGTTCAGGAGGGACATAGAATTGGAGTATGGACAGGGGGATGGGAAGGAGAGGTGCAGGGATGGAGGAAGTGAGAGGTGAAGGGGGGAAAGGGGGACATAGAGGTGCAGGGGGGGATGGAGGGGCAACGGGGACAGAGAAGTGGAGATTAGGATGGAGTGAGAGGTGACATGGATAGAGAAGTGCAGCAGAGACAGAAGGACATGGAGGTGCAGGGATGACAGGAACGGAGAGGTGCAGGGAAGGAGGAAGTGAGAGGTACAGGGGTAGCGGGATGGAAAGGTGGAGGCATTGGCGTAACTATGCTGCTGCAGTTCCCGTGGCGGTTTTGGGAAGCCAGCACCAGCAGGGTTTGCAGCGGGTGCACTGCAAATACAGAGGATGCGGCAGCGCTCATCATGACATGGCGCTGCTGCTGACTCCCATTCATAAAGGTATACACAGTCTATTGGCTGCAGCCACATAGACAACTTGCCTGTGTGCCTTCCTCAAGGAGATGGAATCCCCATAAAGGTGGCACTTCAGGACTTTTTTTCCCCAGTACTCAAGTCATAGAATTATATATATATATATATATATATATATAAATATATAAATATATATATATATATATATATATATATATATATATATATATATATGATTCTTCCTTGTCTTCCCAAAAATGGCATGGGGGGGGGGGGGGGGCACAAAATGGCAGGGGGGAGCTAAATTTATAGTTACGCCACTGATGTGAACATTGATTATTGAACAGCTTCAGATGGAATGTAGTAGGGTGAAATAATCAGAAAGTCAGAGATTTGGTAAGAAATCTCCAGTTTTTTTAAAGCGGCAAACCGCTAAACCAGTTTGATTTTGCATTGTTAATGATTGTTGCCTCTTTAAAAAAACTGGAGATTTCTTACCAAATCTCACACTTCTGATTCTCACACCAAATTACATTTCCCCCTTTGTGTTAAACCTAGAGCTTTAGCTGCATGTTAAACCCAATGGTTAAATGTATCTGATTCTGCACCAAAGGTATCAGCGGTTTTGTGCTTTTAAGGCCTCAGATATAAATGTGTCCCTGTTTTATACATGAATATAGGTGCTTTGCAAAGCTAAACTGAGTTTGTATAGCTCTGTAGTAAGAGTACTGAGTGGCTTTTTCTAGTAATCTAATTAAAACCATGAATGTAATATTTAATAATTCAGAATAGGACTGAGTTCTGCAGAAGGATTTATGCAGCTTATCTAAAGTTCCTCAAGAAATTAGCTGGGGTGAAGTGAGATTGTTCCTGTAGGTGAGTGATTTAGAACAGACTTTAAAATCAATACGAATTTGTATGAGACAAATTTTGCTGACTTTTTTTTTTTTTTTTGTCGAAAGAAGCCATCTGTTTGGCAGATCAACACTGTGTAGCTTTGTCACACATACATATCCAGGAACAGTTGCATAATTAAAATGTTCTTTTCTTAATTACTGAAATAATGACTTGGTTAATTGTCACCCAATTGTAACACTAGCATTTTCTGATGGCCAGGGATTATTGACATGTGCTCATAATTCATTTTCAAAAGTTAGTGTAGAAATATGTTAGTAGACAATAAATGAATCACAGGGGGAACAAATATAATGTAGACCCTAGGCATAGACGAGGGAGGCAAATTCCAGGGACATTTCATATACCTAGGAGCACTAAGTTGTGCCTAGGAGGTTGTGCTTCAGGAAGGCTACCACAATCTGAGCTCCCAGCTCTGATTGGGCAGCTAATCCCAGAGTTGGCAGCTGCAGGAGCTGACTGGCTGTGAGAAGTTAGTGATGGCAATTGGAAGTGTTTGCAGAGACACTGTTTACCTGCAGTGACAGCACTGCCCAGCCTCCTGCACCAACCCCACAAAGCACAGTCACAGATGCAGTTAGCTGCATGAGCAACAAGGCACTAAGCAAAAGTGCGTTTTATTACAAAAGCTACTGGCATTATTATGCGGGTAATATGTGTAAGGGGCATTACTGTGTGGCATTATGTGTATGAGGGCATTACTAATGTAGTGCATAAGTGTAATATGGGTCAAGTTCAGAACATGGGACCCTTGGGCTATCAGTTTCACTATCCATGTGGACATCAAATGAAGATACTAATCTGTGGTGCTGGAAGGGGAGTGAGCCACCATTCCTAAGGCATGGCAAATAAAGTGAGCCCATGAGGCTTCTATAGGGTATCGCCACCCAAAGGTGGCGATACCCTGCCCTGCGATAACGGTGTGGCCAAGTAATAGTACATAGGAAAATGCGGTAAAACGGGGGGTTTACAGCATTTTCCCTTTAGTACATCCCGCCCTTAGTGAGATAATAAGAAAGAAGCAAAAGCTAGGAGTTTAAAAGCGTAAAATAGATGAAAGGTGAGTTTAGTGTACTGTATTGCAAGCCTGTTTGTATATTTGTATGTATTATATGACTGTTTTGTTCAAGGGAGAACAAGAGAAGAAAAGAAAACTCTGTTTGGGGGCACCCTTACGTCCCAAAATATATTGAAAGTGCTATGACTAATTTTAATACATAACTTTTATTATCATTTCGTTAAAATTTTGGACCACCTCTTGCTATTTGTTACACACTGCGAAAATATTAACAATTTTAACTATCCATAATTCATCATATGTTTAGAGAGTGTAAATGAATGTAAAGAGAAAGGAATTATAAAAATTGAAAAATGACCATCATATATCCATCCACTTGTTACCCATAAATTTGGGTCAGTTATGTGGTTAAATCATCGGTCATTAGTTATCGTATTCCGTCTCAATACACATGAGTCTTGTTAGTATCTTCCCAAAATCGAGAAAAAAGAAGTCAGCCCTATTGGGACTCTGTCACCTCTGCTGTTCACCCTTCATAACACACGGCAGAGGAAGGGGAATGAGAGAGTGTACTGTCCCAGGGTTATGACTGAGGTAGATAAGATAGCCAACCATTAGGCCAGCGTGATTTCCCCTGGCAACCCTGTTACCATATCTGGCATTGCAGGGTATTCCCAGTGGATCACAACCAACTATTAGGTTTGCTATGAAACACTGACACAAGAAAGGAGAAAATTTCATTAAACATGTAGCAGTGGTCGTCCCTGCCAGCAGGACTTCACTTCTGCTTTTCTCCCTCTTGTTGAAAACAGCAGAGGGATATTTGTATGTATCACATTGTGTATACACCAAGTGTACATTTTCACCTGCAAATGGGCATAAATGGGCATTTTCACTCAGGCATCTGAGAATATATAAATATTTTTACAGGCATGCAATGCATGCAATTACAGGTAGCTTGCATGTAGCTTGGCATCAAGGGCCTGATTCAGACTGGGAGGCGGGTGGCACTTAATTGCAGCCAAGCAAACAGGTAAATGCCGCCCGCCATCCGGCCAAAGGCCCAACCCCTCCCCACCCAGTATACAAATCCCATCGCTAGTATGCAAGGGGATTTGTACCGCCATGACCCTCCCTTACCGGAGTGAACGGCCCAGCGAGTGTGAAACTCATCAAAGCCGTTTGATCACTGGGTTTACGAATGTGCATATTCGTTCATGCCTATATGAATGGGTCTGAATTAGCCCCCAAGTGCATTGCCTACTATGGCCAGGAACAGAAGCCACATAAAATAACATATGACTCTCTCCCACAGGGGTACATTTACTAAGATGGGAATTCTATTGAAGATGGGATGTTGCCCATAGTAACCAATCAGATCCTATCTATTATCTTCTAGAAGGTGCTAAATATAAGAAGTAGATCGTGATTGGTTGCTAGGGGCAACATCCCATCTTCAGTAAATTTACTTCATAATGTAAAAAACATACAAATAATGTTTATCAATGCCTATTAAAATATAACGGCATCCTTTTAATGTACATTTTGGTGTAAATTATAAATCATTTAAACTGTTTTGTAAAAGTTATTCTTTTACTATTGCTCATTATGGGGGAAATTTACTAAGATGGGAGTTCTATTTCACACAGGATGTTGCCATTGGGCAACCAATCAGATACCATCTAGGTGCTAAACAAACAAGAAGTAGATTCTGATTGGTTGCCCATAGCAACATCCCATGTGAAATAGAACTCCCATCTAAATGTCCCCCCTTTTTATAATTAGGAATTATATCAGTGTTTCCGCAGGTTGCCTATTTTCAGGGGAGTAATATACAAAGGGGATTTCTGTAATTTTAATGACACAATAGTAGCATCTCACATCCTCTTGTCATTGTCTATTTATTTATCTCTATAATTTTTGTATTATGGAAAAATAAAAGCACTAATACAGTCATTGTACACCCATATGGAACGTATGAACTGGGTGTCCTTACATTTGATTTACTGAATGGATGACTTTTGCCAAACTGGCAATATCCAGGGCAAAGTTTTCCATGTAGCAGAATTAAATACCATTTATTAATTACAATTTTGTTTCTGCTTTGATCTGTGTAAACTGGTTGTCACCTTGCAAATGCCATAACCAATTTGCTCAAATGTTAGCAAAACAAGAATGGACAACTGCACCGCTCTGCTTATAGTAGGACTCTAATCACATTTTCATTATAGTATTGACTGGGTGCTTAATGAGGACTGTAAAACCAATTTCACTCTTTATTGATGCCATATCTGACATCTGTCCAAAGCATTGCAATAAAAAAAAGTAATTATATTTAGCATTATCTATTAAAATCTCAGCTGGTGCACTAGGGATTATCATTAAGAAAATGTAAAACTAAACAGAAAACATATTTCCTCCTCTTATGTATATTATATAGGAATATTACACATAATTAATTATGAGCCTGATATTGGGCCAGACGCACTAAGCTTCACTAAGCCCAACCAATCAGCTCCTGCCTGACATTTTTCAAACACAGTCTGTGACTGTGCAGGCAGGAGCTGATTGGCTGGCTGTTTATCACTCTCCATTTGATCACTTTTGAAGGTAAACGCTGCCCGACGCCAGATGGCCGTGTGTGATACTCGCTGAAGGTGTTCACACAGGAGGTCTGCGCATTCGCTTATTTGCCCATGCGCACAGAGAGACTCGCAGCATTGCCGAGGGAGCAAATACGGACCTGGCCATCTAAGGCCAGTATTCAATGTTAAATTACGCTATGTGCAGCGAATCCTGTTTAGGATTCGCTGCACATTCGCAGAGTTCCCTGCCAGCCCTCCCTCTCACCCTATTTAACGCCGCAGGGGCTTGCTGCCCCTGACAGCGATTTTTAACTGCCGGGGGACGGTGGCAGGCAGGGAGATGGAAGCCTCCCTGCCTGTGCCGGAATGTGTGGGGGGGAGGAGGGCTACCGGTGACACAGGCAGCAGAAGCTGCCCCCCCCCCCCCGGGAGAGCTGGTAGGGGATGCGGGTAGGGAGCAACTAACCATCAATTGAGATCCCTCTTTTCCTATACAAATTATGAACTCATATGGAATAAGTATTCTTGTACATTGAAAGGCTACTGTAACTTCCATTCTATATTATTGGACTGTACTACACTACAAATTGGGAAACTAAGGAAACCATTGTTAAAGAACTTCATGTTGTGACTAATTGCTATCCTTTTATATGTACTCTATGTAAATATTAGAGAGTGCATTTAGTTGCTTTGTTAATTCTTCTTTTTTATATTGGCCTGATATCTCAAATCTGTTCCCCAAATCATAATAAAGGAAGTTTGCCTATCTCAGAAGATTATCAAAAACATATTGGCATGCAATATTAAGGCCTCCATGATAACCATGTCATCCAAAGCAGAGTTTAATAGGAATTTGATACCATTCACATCTCTCCACATGTTTATTAATTTTATCTTCCCTACCTTATGATTTAACTTCTGTCTGCCTACACTTTCCACATCTCCAGAATAGTATATTTCAAAAGTTTGACAACATCAGTTACCATTACTTAGCTTGCTGGACACTATATTCAAGCACTCCCTCCCCCTTATACCAGTATATACAAAAAAGTGCATCACCTGAAAGGTCTGCACTCACATCCTTTGCCTGTCATCTTCAAGCCTGAATCTTAAGCATTTCCCACTCCCTCCTGTTGAGCAATCTCTGTCATTGACCTTTGACATGCTCACTCTCCAACAAATGGACCAATGAAGGGAAAAAGGGTGGCTATTGTTAGTGAATATATATTCCAGTTTAAGATAGATTTCTTTCCAAACTGTCAAGTGCCATAGTCATAAACAAAATGAAAATATACTTTCTCTATACACATCACATGAGCTACTTACTGACAGTGCAATGCAATTCTAGGCTTTCACCAGGGAATGAGACATAACGGGGGAAATTTACTAAAGGAAATTTGTAAAAAAAATAGGTGTATTTGTATCCAGAAATACACTTATTTTTGACATTTACTATATCGAAAATACGGCAATTCGTAGTCGTATTGATGTGCTATCAATACGAATACGAATTGCTGTATTTTCGGGCTAGTAAATGTCAAAAATAGGTGTATTTGTGGATACAAATACACCTATTTTTCACAAATTTCATTTAGTAAATTTCCCCCTTACTATCCCGAAAATACGGCTATTTGTATTTGTATTGATGTGCTATCAATATGAATACAAATTGCCGTATTTTCAGGATAGTAAATGTCAAATATGTATATGTATCCATTCATGTCTGTTCAATAGGCGGTTGAGAAAATGTGCAAGAATTCCAGGTTGCAGTTCAAAAGACAGTCATATTGTTTAAGTTTCTCTCCGGGCAGACTATCTGCATCCAGACCTCTACTGGGTTTGAAAAAGATCTACAAATGGCCTAACAGTTATGTGGTGCAATTTGACTATTTTTTTGTTGTTTCCATGAGCACAACAGGCGTCACCTCCTAGGCATTTGTGATCCAACAATTCCACATCACCAAATACCAGATGAGGATGTCTGAACCTTCGTTAACCTTCAAAAGAATCATCTGCTGGCGTGCATGATAGTCCCATGCGATTTCCAATAGTGAGAATACTAGACAGTATATGCACCACTAGCCCATTAGTCATCAGGCCTAATTCAAATTCCCAATATGTCGCACCCACATCTAGAACTCGTCACTGAATTTGGAAGCTCTGCGCAATCCTTTGGTGATTTGCACACAGACCACAAAAGTTGTTTCAGAAAGAATAAGTGCCTAATGTTTGTCTCAAAAGCAGTAGTATATTGTGTGTTATCCTTATGTTCAGTTATATGGTAGTATGCAGGCTACTACTTCTGTTGGTCCACATATTTTTTGATTGACAGCCACTATCACTGTTTTTTTCATAACAGACCATAAATAATTTGAATTGGTCCTGGAAACAACGGATGGCACACCTGCAAGTTCCTTCTTGCACTCTGGAGTGCGATGGCCCCCAGTGTAGGAACCAGTGTGTTACACAAATTACAGTTTGAATGTATCAAGACATTCATACCAACAACTACATTCTAATATTCTTTTTATTAAAAATAAAATATCTTAACTTGAAAAAAATTGCATAAAATATTTGAATATACATAAAACAAAACAAAAATACTAAATCATTGTTTGTTAAGTTTTTATTGTAGTTTTTATAACATTTTATTATAGTATCACACTCATTGTAGTTATATAATTAATTATATAAATGGAGAGCTTGTAGGGAAGGGGTGGTGCTGAATGTGTAAAAATTTTATAAAAAAAAATGCTAACAAATAATTAATAAAAAAAGAGATAGAAGGATGTAGAGAATAGAGAGATAGATAAGAAAATTGCCAATGATTAATGATTACAACCCATTTTGCTAGGATAGCGGTGGTGACAAAGTGGTCCAATGTATTGGTCGGTGTCAGTAGTCATGGTGCAGGTGGTCCCAAATGCAGTGGTGGGAGCTTGCTAGCCCTAAACTAACTGTTCAGATGATCACAATCAATGTGTCTTCTCCTGGCCGTCCCTTTCAGTTTTACCATAAGTAGTATTGTTTCCTCTTCTGGTCCCTTTGCCACTTGTTTGTCTTCTGCAATGCGTTTCATACATAGCGTGCACTTTGTGTGCATGAAACGCATTTAACAAGAAGAGCTGAATCATGTTTTATTAACAAATAACGGTACTTGTGGACAATCACGGCTCTCACGATGTCCATCGCATAGTAAAAAATCGCATCGCATCCCATGCGATTGCATGCGATTTTTACCAGAAATGCATCCAAATGCAATGAAATTAGTATCAAACATGTTCAATGGCCCCCAAATGTCATTTTTCAGGGTGTACCACCCCCACTATCAACGCGAACCCGAAGCATGGCAAGCGCAGCGAGCCCGCGAGGGGCGGCGGTATGCTTCGTACGACCTTTTCATACCCCCACTATCCACGTCGGTGTGGAGTTGAGAATAGAAAGTGTGGCGAGCGCAGCGAGCCACCGAGCCCGAAGCGTGGCGAGCGCAGTCGGACACCTGTGAAGGTATACCTGTGAAGGTATCCGTCCATCGCATAGTAAAAAATCGCATCGCATCGCATGCGATTGCATGCGATTTTTACCAGAAATGCATCCAAATGCATTGAAATTAGTATCAAACATGTTCAATGGCCCCCAAATGTCATTTTTCAGGGTGTACCACCCCCACTATCAACGCGAACCCGAAGCATGGCAAGTGCAGCGAGCCCGCGAGGGGCGGCGGTACGCGTCGTACGACCTTTTCATACCCCCACTATCCACGCTTCGGGCTCGGTGGCTCGCTGCGCTCGCCACACTTTCTATTCTCAACTCCACGCCGACGTGGATAGTGGGGGAATGAAAAGGTCGTAGGACGCGTACCGCCGCCGCTCGCCACACTTCGGGTTCGCGTTCATAGTGGGGGTGGTACAGCCTAATAAATGACATTTGGGGGACATTGAACATGTTTGATACAAATTTCAATGCATTTGGATGTATTTCTGTTAAAAATCGCATGCGATGCGATCGCATGCGATTTTTTAAAAAAATGCATAAAAACTGCAAAAATCGCATGCCATCACATGCCATCGCATGCCATCGCATGCCACTACATATGGCATGCGATGGCATGCGATGGGAGCCGTGAAAGTCCACAAGTACCCAAATAACTGCTATTCACATTGATGTACACTGACAAATAAGCTTTTCTTTTGCTTGTGGGTTTATTTGGCTTCCGAAATCATGCCAAGCATTCCACAATACTTATCACTTAACACAGAATTCTACAGATGGTCCTTTCCCTGACAAGCATCCAATCTATGTTTTCAGTTTGCCAAAGGCATAAAGAGATAAAGTGACCTGTCCATTATTACAGAGCCTTTAGATTTGACTGTAGCAGAGTGGCTGGCTTCAAAGTTACAGTCATATACCGTGAGACTACTCCCTAAACCTACATTATTATGAAAGAATGATTCAGAGCAAGTACAAGACCCGTTCATTAGCAGGATGTATATATTAAACCTAGCTTTAAAAAAAAAAAATGATACAGTTAATATTGCTTTTAAAAATTCCATTTGTATTATAGGATATTGCATTGATTTTGCCTAAATGAGAACTACTGTATAAGAAATGGTATACTTTAATGTTAAATCACGTTCCATACATACAGTAATAAATACAGTAAGAGGTGGGTGGGATGTCATTGTTGAATGGTATGACTTATCCAATAAGGTGTTTTGACCTTCCATTTAGCCTGTTCCCTTTCAATCTCCCCAGGATTTGACAGCCCTATAAGGAACTGTAGTTAGCTACAAAGCCTCAATCATCCAATAGATGGGTTATAAATATGTAGGCTACATGATTGTATTTTTCATTAAATGAGCAGTGAGGCATGTAAATAAAATACATTTTCTGAACTATATTTGTATAAATACAGGCGATGAAGGTAAAATGAAAAGTCCTGTTAATTAAGCTACGGTCCTATTTTTAGAAATCAGTTACCTGGATTATTTATGCAGAGTAGCGGTCACGTGACCGCAGGTATCAGAACCTAGATCAATCCAGGACAGCTGTATGCGGACACATCGGACGAGACTGGTATCCCAGCGGTAAAGGTAACAAAGCGGGGATGCCAGAGTGCCTCGCACAACAGCCGCAGGGTGTGCGGGCACTTCCTGACTTACCCCAACCACGGCATGCTTAGGTTGGTGAGCTTGTGTCATATTAGTGCCGAGAGCAATCTACAGTATGCAGGTGAACGGGGCGCGCACCCAGCAGGGAAACTAGGAGAGCAACACTGGATTTCTAGTGCATGCTTGAGCTGACTGGTGCTTGCGGGTGAAATCTTATTACCCTAAGCACGGTACACCTGGAGGACCAATAATAGATCAATGCTGAGAGTATAAACAAGCCAGCAAACGGGGCGCACACCTAGCAGGGGAAATAGGAGATTAATATCATATTCCTACTGTATGCTGGCATATAGACACAGCATTGTTATCAAATAATTTTGTGGACTACAGCTGTGTCGACATAGTGTCAACAGTTTAGGTCCTATATACAGTGTAACAATGTGTAAATTACCCAATACCCAGGGCCAACACGATTTGTCTTGATCCTTAGAGATACATATGATATGTTGTCTCTCATACTGTGTCATTAGAAATATGAAATGTTAAAATGAGTGATATATGGCTCTGACCCACAGAGGGGTTACAGATTTTCACAACTGAGATTACTCAGGGCCAATATACTCTGTTTTGATTCTTAGAGATACATGATGTACGCTGTCTCTTATATTGTGTCATTAGCAGTGCTATTTTTGTAGGAAAATATGTTCAGGAACTGTGGGCGGGGGGCAGAAAGAGGGCGGTGATGTGGGAGGAGCTACAAAAGGAGCAGGGCATTACATAAAAAAAAACAGGGGAAAAAGGAAAAACATAATTCCTCACTCCGTCACGCTTATTATACATATGCCACATACAGAGATTCGCATTATACATATGCCCCAAACCGTGATGCCCATTATACATATGCCCCACACCGTGATGCCCATTATACATATGCCCCTCACTGTAATGCTTATTATACATATGCCGCACACAGAGATGCCCGTTATACATAAGGCTCACACAGAGATGCCCGTTATACATATGCCACTCACAGAGATGCCCATTATAGATATGCCACTCACAGAGATGCCCATTATACATAAGCCCCACACCGTCATGCCCATTATACATATGCCCCGCTCTGTAACAGTTATTATACATATGCCACACACAGAGATGACCGTTATATATAAGGCCCACACCAAGATGCACGTTATACATAAGGCCCACACCAAGATGCCCGTTATACATAAGGCCTACACCAAGATGCCCGTTATACATAAGGCCCACACCAAGATACCCGTTATTCATATGGCCCACACAGAGATGCCCGTTATACATATGCCCCACACCGTGATGCCCATTATACATATGCCCCACACCGTGATGCCCATTATACATATGCCGCACACAGAGATGCCTGTTATACATATGCCACACACAGAGATGCCCGTTATACATAAGGCCCACACAGAGATGCCCATTATACATAAGGCCCACACAGAGAAGCCCGTTATACATAAGGCCCACACAGAGAGGCCGGTTATACATAAGGCCCACACAGAGATGCCGGTTATACATAAGGCCCACACAGAGATGCCCATTATACATAAGGCCCACACAGAGATGCCCATTATACATAAGGCCCACACAGAGATGCCCATGTGGCCCACACAGAGATGCCCATCAAACATATGGCCCACACCAAGATGCCCATGCCACACTGAGATATTTCAGATAGCAACAGCAACAGCAGTGATAAATCTAAAATTGCATTAATGAGTGTTCATTAAATTACCAGAAATTTGAGGCTGCTGCTCGGCTTGAGGGATCAGATGGGAGAGTGATACCCCTTTCACATCGCACTTTTAAAACGGTATATTGCCGTTTTTTTCCCTTTTTAAAACGTTTAAGGGTGCACTGTGAATGCACCACAGGCAATTTACCGTTTTAAATTAACTGGCATTTCGAACCGTGTAAAAAGCAGAGTCCTACACGGTTCCTTGCCGTTTTTTGTGCAATGTGAATGTGTACAGTTTGTCTGAAACGGTATTTCAGGCAAACAACACAAGCACAAGCACAATTTGTGGCGCCCCCTCCCCTCCTATATGTCACACAGGACACACAATGCCACTGCTATACAATAGGTGCGCGCCAGTGGTGTCCAGGTGTGCACCACTGGCGCAGCACCTCTACGGGACACCCCCGTGACCAGCTTCTGTCCCCCCAGTCGTTGTCCCCCCCCCTGTACCTGTGCTCCGGCGATCGGTGATCGGCGAGCGGAGGGGAGCTGATGGAGGAGGATGCTGAGGCGAGCACTGGGGACAGGGTGACAACCGGCCGGAGGAAGAAGGCAGGCTGCTGAGGGGAGCACCAAGCCAGTTGCCGGAGACGCAGCGATACCCGGCCAGAGGAAGAAGGTGAGCGCCAAGCCAGGCGCCGGGGACGAAGCAGCACCCGGCAAGAGGAAGGAGGAAGGCTGCTGAGGCGAGTGCCAAGCCGGGCGCCAGAGACACAGTGACCCCCTGGAGAAAGGGCCGGCCGGAGGAAGGAGAGCACTGCAGCCCCTGGCCCCTTTAGGAGGCTGCACCTGCTCCGGGTGATCTCTGCGGTGGCGCCGCCACCCCCCCCCCCCCCCACCCGCCCCGCTGGCCGTATAGTGCGCTCTGCGTTGCCGGGGGTTGTGCGGCCAGTGACAGCCGTGATACCGGCTGGAAGGACGTGACCGGTTTCTGGGTCAGGATGGCAGAGTCCCTGCATCCTGGCCAGAAGCTCAGCTATGCCGCCGGCCA
The DNA here is from genome assembly GCF_055691185.1 of Crinia signifera. NCBI lineage: Eukaryota > Metazoa > Chordata > Amphibia > Anura > Myobatrachidae > Crinia > Crinia signifera. The sequence goes on along the minus strand of NC_139225.1, from coordinate 102,821,351 downwards.
CTACCTGAATGACCTGTGCGCCTCCATGTGGTTCACCTACTTCTTGCTGTACTTCCACTCCGTGCTGGGGTTCAACTCGTTTTATGCCGGCGTCTTGCTGATGGTGGGACAGGTGGCTGACGGGCTTTGCACCCCGCTTGTAGGCTACGAGTCGGACCGGCACACTAGCGGAATGCGCTACGGTCGGAGGAAGATCTGGCACCTGATCGGTAGGTCTGGCACCTGGTTTTAACGATGGGTACAGGGAAGTGAATCGGCTCGAGTCTGTATAATGCTATAGGTGTTCCTTTACCCTGGCGGCCTCTGTTCACTTTCGTTGTCCCTGCTTGATCTTTCTTTTCTTTTATTTACCATAAACTGCTGCAACAGTTTTTGTAAAACATAAATGCAAACTAAAATAATTGCTCTGTGGAAATAATAATGCATTCTTCTGTTACTGTATTGCCGCTTGGTTTGGTGGACCAGACCAGTATGATTATTTTATTTATTTGTTATACCTGCTTGTAGCTTAACATTGCGATAGATATACAGTGATCCCCCCCCCCCCCGACACAACCCACAGTGGCTCTCACATAGCACTTGAAACGTGTTCTGGATGAAACGTTTCAAGTGCTATGTGAATGACACTTAACCGGTATTTAAAACGGTAATCTGGGTCACTGTTAAGGCTCTGACCCGTTTTAATTACCGTTTTAAAATACCGGTTTTTAAACCATGTCTGCGATGTGAAAGGGGTATAAGCGCCCTCAGGCAGGCAGAGTGAATCCTCGGGGCGCTCCATACAGGCTGGCGGGAGAGAGCAGCAAGAGCGGCGGGCGGGTGCCGGGCGGGACAGCGTGTCTCGGCGGGCTCGGGAGTAACCATGGATGCATACTGACACTGAAGTCAGGCGCATCCATGGAGTAGGAGGCCAAGGGGCAGTCGCAGAAAGTACATCTTTGCCGCCGCGGAAACAGAGATTGGAGATAATCTCTGTGCTGCAGCCTGCGCCCAGCGTTGAACTTCCGGTACGCCGTTCCTGGTGAGGTCATTTTTCAACTGAACTTCAGAAACAGCGTTCTGGACTGTTCCGTCACAAATATAGCCCTGGTCATTAGTGCAAAAAACGTAAATTAGATTTAAATGAAAGCGACATAGCTCTGAGGGGTTTAGAATCCTTACAACTGAGATACTGGTGGTGGAACGGCAGAGTAAATAATAACTTCAGTGAAGGGATACAATCAGTGGCGTAACTATAATCCCGCAGCCCCCGCGGTGGCGGGGAGGCGCGAGGCAGGTGTGGGCGCCTGGGGGGTCTGCGGGACTATAGTTACCACCTGGCCCCGGCTCCTGACTCCTGCCCTCCCCCTCCTTACCCCATTGCCGCCGGCGCCGCTGCCTCTAACCCGACACGCAGATCTGTGTCGGGTGACGGGCGGTCCCCGGCTCCGGCTGCAGTGCTAATATAATAAGAGACACTCGGAAAATGGCTGCCCCCATAATGCTGTATGGGGGCAGCCATTTTCCGAGTGTCTGTTATTATATTAGCACTGCAGCCGGAGCCGGGGACCGCCCGTCACCCAACACAGATCTGCGTGTCGGGTTAGAGGCAGCGGCGCCGGCGGCAATGGGGACGGGTAAGGAGGGGGTTAATATTTTGGGGGAGGGGGTTAATATTTCGGGGGGGGGGCGCCCGAAATGTCCGGCGGGGGGGCGCAAAAAAAGTAGTTATGCCTCTGGATACAATTGTGTCCAATGTTATAAAAATTTTCAACATTGTTACATAATGATGTTATTTGGAGACAAGTAAATACTTGTGAAATGCAGAGGTAATTTCTAAATAGGAGCAAGGAGTCTTAGTGGAGGAGATTGTCATAAAGTAGATAACAATGATTGATGTTGTATTGAACAACTATAGCATTAAAATATATCTACACTCTCCAACTATACTGATTAATTTTATAGCTGATATGAGGGCTGTCAATAAATCAGGGATGTATTCTGCAATGCGCATATAGTATCAGGATCATCTGTGTGATAATTGTCAGCACTGTAATCAACTATATAATCTATCCTTGGTAATAACCCGGGAAGACTCCACTCTCTCATTCTCCCTTCGCTATTTCTAATAAGAGGGAGGAAAGCAGAAGTGGTGTATCTCCGTCAGGGATGACCATTATTAAATATCTTCTGCACTAGTGATCTAATGTATTCTCTCACTATTTCATAGCGAACTGGAAGGCTGATCGTGACTTGTTTGGAAAGTACCCTGCAATGCCTATATAGTATCAGGGTCACCAAGAGAAACTATATCAGCACTACAGTCAGCTATTTACTCTGTCCCTCAATCACAACCCTGGGGCATTTCACTCTCTCATTCCCCTTCCTCTGTCTGTGAACATGAAGGGTGAATAGTGAAGTGTTTCCCTGATCCTTAAATATCAGAGTATGCAGTAACAATAATCTCATGCACGGAGACGGCAAAAGGAAACTAACGACCTATAATTTAACCACACAATTGGTCCATTTCTTGGATAATAAGTGGCTGGATATATGATGGTCATTTTTTTAGGATACGACAAGCTGTGGATTGTTAAATGTATTAAATATTTCGCGATGTGTAAGATATAGAATATAAAAGGTGGTCAATAATTTTAAATGAATTACCAATAAAAGTTAGATATTATCAATAGTCATAGTACCTATAATCCTTTGGGACATAAAATTGCCCCCAAACAGAGTTTTCTTTTTTCTTCTGTTCTCTCTTGAACTCAACAGTCATATATGATATTTTCAAAACTCGGGGTGCACCACTGACTGTCACAAGTAAAAAAAAACAGGGACACATATTAAAGGGTGATTTGGTGACCAATTGGAGATTAGTAACTCTAATAGTAAGTAGTCCCAAAGGATTTTGATCAGTAAAGACCATAGAATTGCAAAACAATTGTAAATATATTACATAACAAACTGGTGCGATCTCCACTCCCCAATCCCCCTTTCCCTTCTACATATATCAGTGAAGCCATTTCTTGTCAAACAACTGTGTTGACCATGGGTCTTCAAACTGTGGCCCTCCAGATGTTGTGGAACTACATGTCCCAGCATGCCCTGACAGTTTTGGAATGCTCTTATAGGAAAAAATGTTGCAATGCATGCTGGAACATGTAGTTTCACAACATCTGGAGGGCCACAGTTTGAAGACCCATGGTGTTGAGTCTTTTTAAATCATAATGACAACAGAAACTACCCAAATGACCCTGATCAAAAGTTTACATACCTTGGAGATTTTGGCCTGAAGGAATAGATAGAGGCAAGGCTAAACTCCTAATTATTTTTAAATCAAAGAACATCCAGCAAAAAGTCAAAAATTCTCTGTGGTATTATAATCAGTGGTGTAGCCAGGTGGCATGGCGCCCGGAGCAAGGGCATGTCCCCCCCCCCCCCCCATTGTAGTAGGGGAGGCTTCTGCGCAGTGAAGTGGGTGCGGCCTGACATTATACCACACACCATAATGCCCATTTCACATTTTAGCAAACTTTGTAATACCAATTACACATAAAGCAACATGCCATAATGCCAATTACACATACCCTGTAAGGCCCATTGCATACTATATAACAAACCGTAATGCCCATTACATACTATATAACAAACCGTAATGCCCATTACGTACTATATATCAAACCGTAATGTCCATTGCACAATAAGCCGCACATCGTAATGTCCATTACACCGCAACCGCACACCATGATGCCCATTACTACACACATTGTAATGCCAATTACATAATACGCCGCAAACCTTGATGCCCATTACACCCCCCACCATGATGCCAATTACACAATACTCCCCCCCCACTGTAATGCCATTATGCTGCACACCGTGATGTCAATTACACAATACGCCACACACCGTGATGCCCATTACACAGCTCACTGTAATGGCAAATACACAATAGCCCCCACACCGTAATGCCCATTACACATTACACCCCACACCATGATGTTCCTTACACATATGCCCCCATACTAGTGCCAGACACAGATATGCCCCCACAGTGCCAGACACAGATATGCCCCACAGTTCCAGACACAGATATGCCCCCCCACAGTGCCAGACATATACCCCCACAGTGCCAGATATGCACACAATCAAAGAGTTAACATGATTTTTACAGAAAAAACTAAAATCCACCTTAATGATGACAGACATCCAGCAGCAGTCAGCCTCCTCCTCCAGGCTACAGCCAGCGCTTGGGACATGATGATGATGACGTCAGCCAGGGAGGAGTCACTGCAGTCTGGACATGGAGGGAAGAGACCATGATGTGCATGATGTCATCGGTTTGTGGGCCACGGCAGCAGGGTCAGGTGAGCAGGCAGGCGCCTGCCTGAGACTTTAAGGAAGTCCCAGTCCCTGGACTCCCGGCTCATTTGCGGAGGGGGGGGACACAGCGCTCTGCGCCCCCGCCGGCCCCCGGAGCGTGTGCTACACTGGCTCCGCCCTCCCTACACCTCTGATTATAATCCATATGTATAGTTATCAAACTATGGAATAATTCCCTGTGAAGGTGAGATGTGTGTTCACCTAGGAGTCCAGCCAGAAAAAAAAGAGTAAACACAGTTGTTTGACAATAAATGGCTTCACGCAACCACTAACCATGAGTGAAAGAAAAGTTTTTGAGTTATCATTCATATCCTCTGACAAATGGTCATAACCAGGGAAAAAGATTGAGCTGGTGATGTCATATACTGTAGCTGTTACTGTTGGTTTAATTGAACAGCACTGGACCTCACGAGGTGGCATCTGACAGGGGAGGCTGTTGTGATGGGGTAATTATGTGTTGTTGATTTCATTGTTTGTTATACGCTTGTCCCTGACAATGGGGGCACACCCCGAAATATAGGAAAATAAAAGACTAAGAATTAAACTTATTTTGAAAGTCTTGCGAGTGCAGCATCTGCTATTTCATATGCAAGGCATCACTCATGGATTCCAGGAGGGCACCACAGCAAACAATTCTGCATATTATCTAACATGAGTTATACTGTTTATTATATATAACAATTTCCTTTCTATCTGTAAGAAGCACAGACTGTCTAGCTCATAAAAACAGTAGTTTAACACAGCACTCACTTCAGTTAGTAAGGGAGTCTCTCTCTGAAAGCCAGCAGCTTGCACCCCATGCAAAATGAGAATATTTCTATGCAGGCTGACAGAAACATACTGGCATACTGGGGTGAATTTACTAAGATGAGAGTTCTATTGAAAATAGGATGTTGCTCATAACAACCAATCAGATTTGATCTATTATCTTCTAGAAGGTGCTATGGGAAACATCTCATCTTCAATAGAACTCCCATCTTAGTAAATGTACAGCTGTTAGCTGCCGTCGGCAGTCACATCAGGTTGCTATGGCAACCCAGATGCGACCACAATGCTGGAGCTAACTTTGGTCTGGTCAGGCCACCATCCTGCTCTGACATCAGACCAGGAAATGTGTGGGCGGTGGCAGGGTATTTCAGGGAGGCTTTTGCTGCAAACAGGTGCTGCTGATATTTCCTGCTTTCACTTAGGTGTCAGACTTGTCTGTAGTCAGTCAGCCTTATCCTGTGTGATTATTCCTGTGTGATTAATTAGTCAGCCTGTACTTAGTTGAAATCTTGTCTAGTCAGTCAGTTAGCAGTATTAGAGAAGCAATTTGTGAGACTTTAGTCAGCTAGTCAGCCAGTTTATCTGTGTACAAATTGTTAGACTAATCCTGCTAGTCTGTTCTCTGAGAGGGATTTTCAGCCTGAGACTAGAACACTGAATTGTAACAGCTGCAGAGAGTTCCAGCCTTTACCTGTATGTGAGCTTTGGAGTGGTGTGTTCTCCCTGCCATTACTCCTTAGTGTCAGTACAGGTAAACCTGCAGCTGAGCGATTCAGTCGAGCTGGTGGTTCTGCCGACACAGTCGGTTCTGGTACCTCCAGTCGGTCTCATCAAAACCTGGTAACACACTACTCCATCTGGTGTGTTTCAGATTATATACTGTGTAAAACACCACACATTTATTTATTAGGGATCTGTATACATCAGGGTGATTATTTCATCTTTGTCATCTCTGGTGGAGTATCAGATTCACTACTTATACCATCCTTCGTATTGTTACGAGATCAGTAATATTACCTACATCTCTGTACCATACTCTAGGTACATCATTTGTGTGTCATCTTTTACGTATTGTTACGTGTGGCCAGTTGTGAGTAAACAACCATGTCTCATCCATGCAGGTTACAGTACTGTATCTGTCAAACCAGCTAGCTCCCTGCTAACATTATCAGCAGCCTCAAATACTTACTCCTGTGCTGTAGTTTTGTTTGTTATGGAGGGGACTCCACCCAACGCTATGCAGCAGGTGGTTGATAGGGTTAACGCCCTGATACTACAATTCCAGGAGCTATCTCTTCGGGTAGAGGCCCAGGCAGATGTAGGTGAGGCAGCTGGAGACAGTATAACTGTAGTAAAAGAACCTAAGGTTAATTTACCCGACCGCTTTTGTGGGGACCGCTTGAAGTTTTTTAACTTCAGGGAAAGCTGTAAGCTTTACTTTAGACTGAGACCACGATCCTCTGGTTCTGAGGAACAGCGGGTGGGCCTAGTTATTTCCCTATTACAGGGTGACCCACAGACTTGGGCTTTTGGCCTAGATCCCAATAGTGCCACACTAAGAAATGTTGACATTTTCTTTGCTGCACTGGGGGTGTTGTATGATGACCCCGACAGAACAGCCTCTGCAGAGGCACAGTTGCGACCCCTGAAACAGGGGCAGAGAGCCGCAGAGGTATATTGTACTGAATTCAGACGGCTGGCACATGACACTCAGTGGAATGACCCGGCACTGCGGAGTCAATTCCGAGTGGGGCTGTCAGACCATATAAAAGATATTTTGGTGCAATATCCGTCTCCCGCAACTCTGGACAACTTAATGCAATTGTCCATTAGAATAGACAGACGCCTTAGGGAACGGCGTCAGGAGAGGGATGTTTCCACTGTCCGTTCCTTTAATTTCTGTCAGGAGAACGCGGGGGGTACAGATGAACCCCTGCAGATTGGGGCTAACAGACTGTCTTCCAGGGAGAAAAACAGAAGACTTGTACAGGGATTGTGTTTATATTGTGGAGGAAGAGGTCATGTAGTGGGATCCTGCCCTGAGAAGGCGGAAAAACTACAAGGTCTGAGAGTGACGGGGAGAATTCTGTCAGGCCTATCTTCCATAATCCCCAATAAATCCATTTTAATTCCTGTGCAGATTTCATTTGAGGGCCACTGCATTAATACCAAGGCTTTTTTGGACAGTGGTGCGGATGGAAATTTTATTGACATCAGTTTTGCTCACCAGGCTAAAATTTCCATTATCAAACTCCCCAATAAAATAACCATCTGTGGCCTTGATGGGGAGACGTTATCTCAGGGTCAGATCTCCTCTCGTACCTCCTCCATTGAGTTGTCAGTAGGTGCTACACATTTTGAAAAAATTTCATTCTTTTTAGTTAAGTGTTCATTTGCACCAGTAGTTTTGGGTTTACCTTGGCTCAAACAACATAACCCTGTGGTCGATTGGGTGTCAGGGGAGATTCTCAGATGGGGAGATCAGTGTATATCTTCTTGCAGTCGTCTTCCTATTAGGATGTCTCAGACTCAATTAGAGGGGCTACCAGCATCATATCAGGAATTTGCAGATGTCTTCTCTAAAAAAGAGTCTGAGATATTGCCTCCACATCGGCAATACGATTGCGCTATTGATTTGATTCCCGGAGCTAAATTGCCCAAGAGTCGTTTATATTCCTTGTCGCTGCCTGAGTCGCAGGCGATGACAGAATATATCAAAGAAAGTCTAAGAAAGGGATTCATTAGGCCTTCTCAGTCCCCAGTGGGATCAGGTTTTTTCTTTGTGGGCAAGAAGGACGGGTCATTGCGACCTTGCATTGACTTTCGTGAGCTTAACCGGATTACTGTTAAGAACTCCTATCCGCTGCCACTCATCTCTGTTCTCTTTGATCAGCTGCGTACTGCAGTAGTCTTTTCCAAGATTGATTTGCGGGGTGCTTACAATCTTGTGAGGATCAGAGAAGGAGATGAGTGGAAGACAGCATTTAATACACACTCTGGGCATTATGAGTACCTAGTTATGCCTTTTGGGTTGTCCAATGCGCCTGCTGTATTCCAGGACTTCATCAATGATGTTTTACGGGAGTTCCTGGACAGGTTCTTGGTCGTGTATCTAGATGACATCCTGATTTATTCTAGTTCTATTTCAGAACATAGAACCCATGTTAAGGCAGTTCTTCAGAAGCTAAGAGAACATAATCTGTTTGCCAAATTGGAAAAATGTCAGTTTGAGGTACAGCAAATATCCTTTTTGGGGTATGTCATCTCCCCTAAAGGATTTAGCATGGAGAATTCTAAAGTGCAGGCTGTCGTGGATTGGGTGCAGCCCTCTAGCCTTAAAGCGATTCAAAGATTTCTTGGTTTCGCAAATTTCTACAGGCGTTTTATCCCAGGGTTTTCTACCATCGTGGCTCCCATAGTGGCGCTGACCAAAAAGGGGGTTGAAGTCACGAATTGGTCCAAGGAAGCTAAGGATGCTTTTGCTAATCTTAAAAAGGCATTTATCTCTGCTAAAGTCCTTCGACATCCTAACCCAGATCTTCCCTTTGTGGTTGAGGTGGATGCTTCGGAGGTTGGTGTTGGGGCAGTGTTGTCTCAGGAAGACACTCTGGATAAAAAATTACACCCGTGTGCCTTCTTTTCGAAGAAATTTTTGCCAGCCGAGGTCAATTACGATGTCGGTAACAGGGAGTTGTTGGCTATAAAGTGTGCTCTGGAGGAATGGAGACACTGGTTGGAGGGAGCCAAGTTTCAGGTGACGATTCTTACCGACCATAAGAACCTGGCATATTTGCAGGCAGCCAGACGCCTGAGTGCCAGGCAGGCACGGTGGGCCTTATTTTTTACCCGGTTCAATTTTGTAATCACCTTTCGACCGGGATCAAAGAATGTCAAAGCGGATGCATTGTCCCGTAGTTTTGCTCCAATTCAGGACTCTAGGGAACATGAAAAACCTATAATTCCCATTACCAAGATCAAAGTTGGCATCACACAAGATTTATTATCACTTGTTTTAAGGTCGCAGGATCAGGCTCCTAGTGACAATCCTGATGGATTACTTTTTATTCCATTACGGCTCCGTAAACGGGTTTTTTCAGAATTCCATGAGCATAGAGTGGCAGGTCATCCCGGAGTGGCCAGAACTCTAGAACTCATGTCTAGGTCTGTTTGGTGGCCATCTATGCCTAAAGATGTGAAGAATCTGGTTCAGGCTTGTGAGGTTTGCGCCAGAAATAAAACTCTCAGAGGACGTTCGGTGGGTCCCCTGCATCCTCTGTCCATTCCCAGTAGACCGTGGTCCCACTTGTCCATGGATTTTATTGTGGAGTTGCCCAGGTCTGCAGGTATGACGGTCATTTGGGTGGTAGTGGACAGGTTCAGTAAGATGGCTCACTTTGTCCCCTTACCGAGTCTTCCATCGGCCAAGACTTTGGCGAAAATTTTTCTCCAGCATGTGGTTCGTCTGCATGGGGTCCCCGTTGATATTGTATCAGATCGGGGTTCCCAGTTTGTAGCACGATTCTGGAGAGCTTTCTGTGCAGTGTTTCGTATCAATCTCAGTCTGTCCTCGGGTTATCATCCTCAGTCAAATGGACAGACAGAGCGGGTCAACCAGTCACTGGAACAGTTCTTGAGATGTTATGTGGCTAAGTGCCAAAATGATTGGGTGGACCAATTGCCTCTTGCTGAATTTGCCTACAATAATGCCACACATTCAGCTACGGGAGTTTCACCCTTTTTCTGCCTATATGGATGTCACCCGAAGGCCAGTTCCTTTGAAGCTGTGGAGTCTAAGCCCAGTGGCTCGACTTTTGCAACTCATCTCAGGAATGTTTGGAGAAGGGTGGGTCAGGCATTGTCATCTGCATCAGTAAAATCTAAGCAGATATTTGACAGAAATAAGAGACCTTGTTCCTTTAAATTGGGAGATCTGGTATGGCTATCGACTAAAAATATCAAATTGAAACAACCTTCATTTAAATTGGGTCCTCGTTTTATTGGTCCATTCCGCATTATCAAGGTGGTCAACCCTGTCGCATTCCGTCTTCTGTTACCACGAACTTTGAAGATTAACAACACTTTTCACTGTTCACTCCTCAAGCCTGCCATACAGCATAGCACCATTTTCCGGAAACCGTCTCCAGTCATGGTGCAGGGCAGAAGGGAGTTTGTGGTGGAAAAAATCTTGAATTCCAGGGTTACGCGGGGTCGCTTGTATTTTTTGGTACACTGGAAAGGTTACGGCCCTGAGGAGAGATCTTGGGTGTCGGATGGTGATCTCAATGCGCCAAAGCTTAAGCGCCTCTTCTTCCTTAAATTTCCAGAAAAACCAGGATTTAGGGGCTCCTTGGCCCCTCGTCAAGGGGGGGGGTACTGTTAGCTGCCGTCGGCAGTCACATCAGGTTGCTATGGCAACCCAGATGCGACCACAATGCTGGAGCTAACTTTGGTCTGGTCAGGCCACCATCCTGCTCTGACATCAGACCAGGAAATGTGTGGGCGGTGGCAGGGTATTTCAGGGAGGCTTTTGCTGCAAACAGGTGCTGCTGATATTTCCTGCTTTCACTTAGGTGTCAGACTTGTCTGTAGTCAGTCAGCCTTATCCTGTGTGATTATTCCTGTGTGATTAATTAGTCAGCCTGTACTTAGTTGAAATCTTGTCTAGTCAGTCAGTTAGCAGTATTAGAGAAGCAATTTGTGAGACTTTAGTCAGCTAGTCAGCCAGTTTATCTGTGTACAAATTGTTAGACTAATCCTGCTAGTCTGTTCTCTGAGAGGGATTTTCAGCCTGAGACTAGAACACTGAATTGTAACAGCTGCAGAGAGTTCCAGCCTTTACCTGTATGTGAGCTTTGGAGTGGTGTGTTCTCCCTGCCATTACTCCTTAGTGTCAGTACAGGTAAACCTGCAGCTGAGCGATTCAGTCGAGCTGGTGGTTCTGCCGACACAGTCGGTTCTGGTACCTCCAGTCAGTCTCATCAAAACCTGGTAACACACTACTCCATCTGGTGTGTTTCAGATTATATACTGTGTAAAACACCACACATTTATTTATTAGGGATCTGTATACATCAGGGTGATTATTTCATCTTTGTCATCTCTGGTGGAGTATCAGATTCACTACTTATACCATCCTTCGTATTGTTACGAGATCAGTAATATTACCTACATCTCTGTACCATACTCTAGGTACATCATTTGTGTGTCATCTTTTACGTATTGTTACGTGTGGCCAGTTGTGAGTAAACAACCATGTCTCATCCATGCAGGTTACAGTACTGTATCTGTCAAACCAGCTAGCTCCCTGCTAACAACAGCACTGTGTATATACCTGCCCTCAAACATAATTCACTGTTTTTATCATACTTCCCTCACCTGTTGCAAGCTGTGTGTAGGAACACTTGTAACCCCTACATAGCAGATCTGAGACAGTATTAGATATTGCATTAGCTATTTGTGTATCAGGCCTATGTTCAACTGAAAATTTTACTTTTATTTTTTTTTATTTCAAGAAGCAGCTTGTTAATTTTCCATTACTATTTTATTTTTAGACATGATGAACATGATCAATAATTAATATGAACTTTCTACCCAAGAGATAGTACCTGAGAGTTTCGAATGCCCACTTAATTACCAACACTTCTTTTTGAATAATGGCATCATTTTTCTCATGTACGTTCAACTTTCTACTCAAGAGGAGTTTGTTTTGAGACAGAAAACATCTGACATGCCAGTTTTCAACACAAATTCACTTTTAAAGTTAGTTGTCATCAGTACTATTTTGCTGGTTTGGTACACAATGCTGCTATTTATCCACAAAAAAAGATTTTTCTGTTTGCATATTCCACTTAGCCATAACTGACTGTTTCCCCATATTAATGTCAGTTATAGGGACCACAATGGTGGCAAAAGTGGTTGTAAACCTTCATCCAGAAGGCTCTCAACTGCTAGTTATTCAAAGGTTGGGGTCACTTCTATATTAACACAGTTTTATTGAGCTGGGGTGTTATGGTGTACCCCAGATATTTCACTTCTTACATCCCTAAACAACACTTCATTGTATTAGCTAATAAACCTGCCTTATGGATGAAGTCCAACACTGGAGAGATAAAGGAACAGCCAAAAAGCCACAACTGTCATTTTACAGGCTATGTTTGAGAAGTGGCAGTTAAGAGCTGATTCCTGGACCTTTATCACTCTTTATCACCCTCCACTTTATCTCTTATTAAGACTTAATACATCCACCCCATGGCTTCAAAACTGGGTAATTGAGACTGCCAATCAGTACTATATTTGACTACCTAATCACGATCAGCAACAGAATACTGTCTAGGGGTCCTTATAATTATTTCCATTGTTCTTTGAAAGGTGGAGGGTGACCTAAGAAACCAAAATGGCAAAATCATATATTGGGACAGCCCCTCGGTGCAGGAAAAGCTGTCACTCAATGGTACTTGCCAGTACCCATTGGTTAAGTCTAAAGTGGGTTCAGTATCATGCTCTTCCCAGCCTTCTAATAAGCTCATCCATGCAAGGCATTGGGTAGGCTTCAAACACTGTTTAATTTATGGAAATAACTGCAGATGCATAAGCCAATCAGAGTTTGAAATAAGAACAATGCAACTTGTCCTCTCACTTTGTGACCCAATTATACCTAGCTCCAACATTTTTTTATTTCCTTAGACACTGCCTCCCACTGAGCTTCTGATATTCTACACATACTGTATTGATGATAACCTTAACCCTTTTTCATTAATTATGTCATGGTCATGGTTAATGATTGTCATTTTACTCTGTAACTTTGAAAACAAATATCTAATTCTAGCAAGAACTTCTCTAGCCTCCAGCTGTTGTGTTTTTGAGAGGGCTTTGGCTATTGTCACTTCAGGAACTAAAGCTATTGAGGTTCTTGGATAGACCAGGGTTATGCTATGGCATTCCAAGGCTTGATAAGATAAGACTTTCTTTTCCTAGGCTTTATAATTAACCTCACCCACTTTTTTCATATTTTTAAGGCTCCATTCTAGGGAGGGAAATCATGGGATTCAGAATTGAAAAACTGGCAATTCTGAGATTCCCAAAACCCCAGGATTAGCTACCTGATGACTTACCATGCTGAGAACTGCTTGGAAACATGTCGCACATGGCTGTGTAGTGTGAAATATAGCATCACCCTGCACAACTGCACATGTTTGCCGGGTAGCACCTGAGCCAAGCACTGCTGGTGCTCAGCGCTGCTCACCAGAAAGGAATTGAATGCACATGCACACTTTGATCTGGTAATCCTGAGATTGGAGGATCTAATCCGAGACTGAAATTCCCCCCCAAAATTACCTAAATCCTGGGGTACTGACGATCCTGATCCTGGGATTGGCATCCTTAGTCTATGCCATTTTTCCAAAAACGTACTAAAAATTTTTTTGAACTGTGTAGTTCTCATATATTAATGTACTAGGTGGGCGTAGCCTTAGGCTCTGGACAACCTCTATTTTACCGGGTGTCTTGTGGGTGGGCTCTACCCAGCGTTCCCGCTGGGGAGTGCACCCTCATGATTACCTGGTAGTTATTTTAATAGTGTGATGTTTGTTGTCTGTCCATTTTCTTATATAATGTTTTTGGATGTGCTGTCTTTGACCCTTGGTGCCCTGGAGTCTCCTGAACCACCCATGCAGACTATAGTTGAGATCCCCATGTAACTACATAGCCTCTATATTATGGCCTGAATTGTGAAGGAGTTGGCGCTCTTAATGTATACAGTATATTGAGATGTGGGACTTAGGTGTGGACAGTGGCCCGCTCCCATAATGTCTTGTTTGGATAATAATATTGTTTGACAATACAGCGGCGCAAAGCGCTTTGGCTGCGGCTCTGTGGTGCGCTGTGCGTTCCGGCAGAAGTCTGTGGAACGCAAGACGCTGCCTGGAAGGTTTACTGACTTCCTGCTTCCAGCTGTGCAGTCCAGCGCGGTGGAACGCACGCCAGACAATGTACCGTGTTTCACTACGTTTCACTGGTAACGGGGACACTGCCTGACTGGTAAGCTAACGATTACCGTTTATATATGCGGTATAGGCATAGTTGCCTCTATGCACAGCTGTGCTTAGTCGGTTTAATAAAACTGTGCTTATTGTATGTCTGCTATGGGCCATTTCCGGTGTTCAGGGTACTTAAGGTGGTCAGTGTGTGAATGTGGTATGCCTGCTACGGTGGTGTTTCCTACATTGTGTGTGGTCTTGACAAAGGGCTGACATCAGCCCGAAACGTCGACATGGGATTCTATTGACATGGTGATGTATTATTAAACTTTCACTGTTTGGCTTAAAGAAGACTGGTGAGTGCTCTTTGCATGAAAGTACTATATATATATATATATATATATATATATATATATATATATATATATATAGTCCAGGTTCCCAAAACACTTCCGTGTCAGGGATGTGAACACTCTCCTCTGAAATAACACTTCAAATGTTGGTATCCATAGAAAAAGGTTTTTAATCCAATAGTTTAACTTGCATCATGCCCCGACGTTTCGGTCCACATCAGACCTTTATCAAGGAGCTTTGATGATGGTCATATAAAGTTCAGCATAGCTTCACAGATTAGCCCTCGGTCCGAGGGCTAATCTGTGAAGCTATGCTGAACTTTATATGACCATAATCAAAGCTCCTTGATAAAGGTCTGATGTGGACCGAAACGTCGGGGCATGATGCAAGTTAAACTATTGGATTAAAAACCTTTTTCTATGGATACCAACATTTGAAGTGTTATTTCAGAGGAGAGTGTTCACATCCCTGACACGGAAGTGTTTTGGGAACCTGGACTATGTTTGAGGCATATGGTGACACATATTAACCTCTTTGCTGAACACCCCCAAGTTGTTTCTTTATAGTGTGAGTGCGGTCTATCCCCTTTGGCGTATATATATATATATATATATATATATATATATATATATATATATATATATATATCAGTACTGTTACTGGCTACCTAGTTAGCTGTGCAATCACCATGTGGCACCGCTGAATGGCTGCCTGGGTACTGCACAGCTCGGTAAATATGTTCCCCATGTCCGTGTCCCTTATTAGAATGCATCATGAGTTTGACTGGAGAGAAGTTCTGAAACCATCTCATCTCCTATTTTACAGGTACATGAAATCCCATTTTGAACATCTGATGCTTTCATTTAAAGAACAGTCTGCATTGTGAATTGTTTTGTTACTTGGAGCCTGCAACTTCCCCCCTCCACTAATTAGCCTGTTGAGGAATTTGTGCAAACACCAGCCCCTCCCCCTGTACCAGCTGACCCAAACTTTCCTTTAATATTGGAAATGTTTGCAAGCCTGCTTTAAAGGCTTTGCCTGCTCTTAGCCTGCATCGTAAGCATGACAACAGAAGCATGAGTTTGACTGGAGTTTGGACTGGATTTGGACTTACACCCGCACATGGCATCATTTTATTTTTCACCAATTACCATCTCTCTCAGCCTCTAAGCCGATGAAAGCTATGTATTTTCTTTGTTTACTGTCTCTTTACAATGATTTGTACCATGTACCTCCGTAACCACTGTTTGCAAAGCCTGTATGCTGTACCATCACTAGTTGCACACCCGTTGAACAACAAGCTGGCAGGGTGTGCCAGCTTTGGAAGAAAAGTGCTACAACCAGTCGAACTCATGCTTCAGTTGCCATGAAAATAATATTATTACTGCTGCCTTTGAGCAGCATGATCAAGATGGCGCCGCTGATGGCTGCCTAGGAGCTGTGCAGCTCAGCCAAATATGTTCCATGTGTGATAACTGTACTGTCTCTCTGCTTGTATTGTTACCTACCTGGCTGTTTCTGTGACCAGTGGCGCCGCTGATGGCTGCCTAGGCGCTGTTCAGCTCGGTGGGTATGTGCTCCCTATGTGATAACTGTACTTAATGTTACCTTCCTGGCTGTTGCAGCGACCAGTGGCGCCGCTGATGGCTGCCTAGGCGCTGTGCAGCTCGGTGGGTATGTGCTCCCTATGTGATAACTGTACTTAATGTTACCTTCCTGGCTGTTGCAGCGACCAGTGGCGCCGCTGATGGCTGCCTAGGCGCTGTGCAGCTCGGTGGGTATGTGCTCCCTATGTGATAACTGTACTTAATGTTACCTTCCTGGCTGTTGCAGCGACCAGTGGCGCCGCTGATGGCTGCCTAGGCGCTGTGCAGCTTGGCCAAATATGTTCCATGTGTGATAACTGTACTGTCTCTCTGCTTGTATTGTTACCTACCTGGCTGTTTCTGTGACCAGTGGCGCCGCTGATGGCTGCCTAGGCGCTGTTCAGCTCGGTGGGTATGTGCTCCCTATGTGATAACTGTACTTAATGTTACCTTCCTGGCTGTTGCAGCGACCAGTGGCGCCGCTGATGGCTGCCTAGGCGCTGTGCAGCTCGGCGGGTATGTGTTCCCCACATGTAATGTCTTAATGTAATATATGTAATGCCTTCACCCCCCCACCTTCATCCCTGCTTGATGCTGCACTGTAAATCCACAAAAAATTCCTAGTGTGCGCAAGCATACATGGCCAATAAAGTTGATTCTGATTCTGATTCTGATCTTTTGCATATCTGTACATGTGATGTATTTGTGTGATGTATATCTGTACGGTCATTGTTATTTGTTCCTTGTACTGATAACCCTTTGTATTACAGTATGTGCATTGTTATTTTTAATGTCTGTAAAGCGCTTTGAGTCCTGTTGGAGAAAGTGCGCTACATAAATAAAACTTACTTACTTACTTACTTAACATACCTATGGTGAAATCCTAGGACAAAATTTTTGGGGTTCAAATCTACACCCTGCTTAGTAGAGGCAGATACTGTCAATGCTGTTGTATTGTGAATATTGCAAAAATTAATATTAAAAAAAAATTGATTGAATACCATTGTGGATTCAAGTTCTTTAACCCCTTCCTGACACAGCCAGTTTTTGCCTTCCTGACAGAGCCATTTTTTTCAAATCTGACATGTATCACTTAAGTGGGGATAACTTTTTTTTGCTTTTACTTATCCCAGTGATTTTGAGATTGTTTTCTCGTGACACATTGTACTTCAAATTAGTGGTAAATTTGGGTCGATACAGTCTGTGTTTTTTGTGAAAAATACCAAAATGTCGTAAAAAAATGGAAAATTTAGCAATTTGCAAAATGTTAAATTTTCTGCTTGTGAGACAAATAATCATACCACTCAAAATAGTTAATAACTAACATAGACCATATGTCTACTTTATGTTTCCATCATTATTTCAACTTCCTTTTAATTTTTTTGGACACTAGGAGGATTACAATATGAATAGCAAATTCTCAAATTTTCAAGAAAATTTCAAACACTGATTTTTTTAGGGACCAGTTCAGTTCTGATGTGACTTTAAGGGACTTGTATGTGAGACACCCCCATAAATGATGCCATTTCAAAAACTGCACCCCTCACAGTATTCAAAACAGCATTTTGGAAGTTTGTTAACCCTTTAGGTGTTTCACAGGAATTAAAACAAAGTGTAGGTGAAATTTAAAAATTTCATTTTTTGTGCAGATTTGCAATTTTAATACATTTTTCTAAGGAACACAGTAGATTTTACTAGAGAAATGTGACTAAAAATTGATTCCCCCAATTCTTTTGTTTTCATAAATATCCTATATGTGGCCCTAGTGTGCACGTTGACCAAACCACAGGCTTCATAATAGAAGGAGCACCTACTTGATTTTGGAGCCTCCTTTTTATGAGATTATTTTTTAGGCACCATGTAGGATTCTAGGCACCATAAGATGCTAAAAGTTAGGAACCCCCCCACAAGTGACCCCATTTTGCAAACTACACCCCTCAGGGAATTCATCTAGGGGTATGGTGTACATTTCAAACCCCCAGGGGTTTCACCAATTGTGGTACAACTGGGCAGTGAAAATGAAAAATTAAATTTTTTACACAAAAATGCAGTTCTGGCTCAAAATTTTTCATTTTCTCAAGGAATGAAGGAGACAAAGCACCCCAAAATCTGTGCCCCAATTTCTCCCGAGTACGGCAATGCCTCACATGTGACCAAAAAATACCATTTGGGTGCATGGCAGGACTCAGAAGGGAAGGAGTGATTTTTGGATTTTGCAGCTCAGATTCTGGTGGAATGTTGGTGGGTGCTATGTCGCATTAGCAAGACCCCCCAAGCACCAATACAGTGGAACCCCCCACAAGTGACCCCATTTTGCAAACTACACCCCTCAGGGAATTCATCTAGGGGTATAGTGTACATTTCAAACCCCCAGGGGTTTCACCAATTTTGATACAACTGCGCTGTGCAAATGAAAAATTTCATTTTTTACACAAAAATGCAGTTCTGGCTCAAAATTTTTCATTTTCACAAGGAATGAAGGAGACAAAGCACCCCAAAATCTGTGCCCCAATTTCTCCCGAGTACGGAAATGCCTCACATGTGACCAAAAAATACCATTTGGGTGCATGGCAGGACTCAGAAGGGAAGGAGTGATTTTTGGATTTTGCAGCTCAGATTCTGGTGGAATGTTGGTGGGTGCTATGTCGCATTAGCAAGACCCCCCAAGCACCAATACAGTGGAACCCCCCCACAAGTGACCCCATTTTGCAAACTACACCCCTCAGGGAATTCATCTAGGGGTATAGTGTACATTTCAAACCCCCAGGGATTTCACCAATTTTGATACAACTGGGCAGTGAAAATGAAAAATTACATTTTTTTACACAAAAATGCAGTTCTGGCTCAAAATTTTTCATTTTCAGAAGGTATGAAGGAGAAAAAGCACCCCAAAATCTGCCCCAATTTCTCCCGAGTATGGCAATGCCTCATATGTGACCAAAAAATACCAGTTGGGTGCATGGCAGGACTCAGAAGGGAAGGAGTGATATTTGGATTTTGCAGCACAGATTCTGGTGGAATGTTGGTGGGTGCTATGTCGCATTAGCAAGACCCCCAAAGCACCAATACAGTGGAACCCCCCCACAAGGGACCCCATTTTGCAAACTACACCCCTCAGGGAATTCATCTAGGGGTATAGTGTACATTTCAAACCCCCAGGGGTTTCACCAATTGTGGTTCAACTGGGCAGTGAAAATGAAAAATTAAATTTTTTACACAAAAAATGCAGTTCTGGCTCAAAATTTTTCATTTTCCCAAGGAAGGAAGGAGACAAAGCACCCCAAAATCTGTGCCCCAATTTCTCCCGAGTACGGCAATGCCTCATGTGTGACCAAAAAGTGGCAGGACTCAGAAGGGAAGGAGTGATATTTGGATTTTGCAGCACAGATTCTGGTGGAATGTTGGTGGGTGCTATGTCGCATTAGCAAGACCCCCAAAGCACCAATACAGTGGAACCCCCCCACAAGTGACCCCATTTTGCAAACTACACCCCTCAGGGAATTCATCTAGGGGTATAGTGTACATTTCAAACCCCCAGGGGTTTCACCAATTTTGATACAACTGGGCAGTGAAAATGAAAAATTACATTTTTTTACACAAAAATGCAGTTCTGGCTCAAAATTTTTCATTTTCAGAAGGTATGAAGGAGAAAAAGCACCCCAAAATCTGTGCCCCAATTTCTCCCGAGTATGGCAATGCCTCATATGTGACAAAAAAATACCAGTTGGGTGCATGGCAGGACTCAGAAGGGAAGGAGTGATTTTTGGATTTTGCAGCTCAGATTCTGGTGGAATGAATGGTGGGTGCTATGTCGCATTAGCAAGACCCCCGAAGCACGGTGAAATGATGAACCTAATAATCCATAGATGTGTGGTATATTTTAAAACACTCCTTTATACATAGGCCGGGTTTGTCGGGGCAAGTTTCACAGTGGAAAATAGTATCCTTTCTTATTCCCTTTTTATAGCAAACTTTGCACCTTTTTTGTGTCCTGCCCTTTCTTGCAGTGGAGGGGATTTCGTTAGGAAAATACTGCCCTGGTACAATATGGGGGCCAGAACTAGAAGTACTGGGGCCCTCTGCCTACTGGTTCCCAAATATTAGGCCCTTTATGACTTCCTCTTGAAAGTGCATAAATGTCCCCCTCTGGCTGGTACAACGGAATAGCACGTAAGCGTTATACAGTGCCATCTGGATGATATACACGGCCAGCTTCTTGTACCAGATTTTTGTTTTCCGCAGGGCACTGTACGGCTTCAGTACCTGATCTGAAAGATCCACTCCGCCCATGTACCTATTGTAATCTAGGATACAATTAGGTTTTGAGGTGTGGGTACTGGTACCTCGTACAGGGATGGAGGTGGTACTGTCTCCATGAATTGTTGTCAGTATAAGGACATCCCTCTTGTCCTTATATTTGACCAACAACATATTTTCGGTGCATATTCCCCTGCTTTCACCCCTTCTCATTACTTGGGCAATGTGCGTTTTTGGGAGGCCTCTTTGGTTCTTACGCACAGTACCGCAAGCTGCTGTACCTCTTGAACCAAGGGCCTTAAACAGGGGGATGCTAGTGTAAAAGTTATCCACATAGAGGTGATAACCTTTATCCAGAAAGGGGTGCACTAAATCCCAGACAATTTTTCCACTAACAATCTACGAGGGAGGGGGGGCATTCTGGCGGTTCAATTCTTGAATCCTTCCCTTCATATACCCTAAACCTGTGGGTGAACCCTGAGGTGCTTTCACACAGCTTATACATTTTTATGCCATACCTTGCCCTCTTACTGGGAAGGTACTGGCGGAATTTAACCCTTCCTTTAAAATGTATAAGGGACTCGTCAATACAAATAAATTTTTCAGGGATGTACATCTCTGCAAATTTGGCACTGAAATGATCAATGACCGGCCTGACTTTGAATAGCCGGTCAAAGGTGGGATCATCTCTGGGTGGGCACAGTGTATTATCGGTGTAATGTAAAAATTTAAGGATTATCTCAAAACGAGTCCGGGTCATGGCCATACGGTAAAGTGGGGTGCTGTACAGAACATCTGTACTCCAATATTGCCTAATTTCTGGCTTTTTTACTATGCCCATATGAAACACCAGACCCCAAAACATCATCATCTCTACTGCATCTACAGGGGTCCACCTAGCAAATGATGACGTGGGGTTTTGAGCAATAAACTGCTGGGCATATAAATTAGTTTGGTCCACCATTAAATTTATAAAATCATCAGAGAAAAATAATTTGAAAAAGTCAATTTCTCTGAGACCTGTGGAATCAAATTGGATTCCTGGGATGGCCAAAAACTCAGGAACCTGGGGCTCAAAATTGTCTGGTGGTGGGGTCCATACGGGATCAATCATTTGGGGGGGGGTCTCAGCTGCTCTACGGGGGCGTCTTTGAGGGGGTCCCTCATCAGCAGAGGAGGAAGAGGAGCTTAAGGCGAATCCTTCAAATTCCCCGCTTGCATCACTGGCTGCGTCAGAGTCAGAGTCAGAGGCAAGCATGGCATATGCCTCCTCCGCTGAATACATTCTTCTGGATGACTGGGATGACATTTGGGATGACATTTGGGATGCCATTTTTATTTTTGTGTTTCTGTAAGTGTAATGTTTCAACACGTGTATAGTGTAGGGGGGGTACAAACTTTATTTCAACACGGGGGGTATGTAGTGTGTAGTGTGTATGTAGTTCAGAAAAAAAAATACTTTATACAGGAATTTGATCCCAATAAAAAAAAAAAAAATTAAAGGGGTAAAAAAAAAAAAAAAGGTCCTGCGCCAAAAATTGAGCACAGATGTTGGTCAGTAACGTCCGTCACTGAACAGCGCTCAAAGGCAACAGGACACCCACAAAAACAACGTGGGTGTAAAAACAAAAAAAAATAACAATTTAAAAAAAACTGCAGAAAAAAATGATATCAACCTGTGCCAAAAATGCTGTTCAGTGATTGTACGTCACTGATCAGCGGCCACAGGACACCCACAAAAGCAACGTGGGTGTAAAAACAATTTAAAAAAAATTTCCACAGCACTCTCCAAAAAAAAAACAATTTAAAAAAACTGCAGAAAAAAAAATGATATCAACCCTGTGCCAAAAATGCTGTTCAGTGATTGTACGTCACTGATCAGCGCTCAGCGGCCACAGGACACCCACAAAAGCAATGTGGGTGTAAAAACAAAACCCCACTGCACTCCAAAAAAAAAACTGCAGATCTTTGATGCAGTGATGCAACACTGATTAGCAGTGAGGGGCAGCAGACACACAACCTGACAGGGTATATATATATAAAAAAAAAAACCTGGACCCCCAAAAAGTTGCTGATTAATTAATTTAAACTGACCAGCACAAAAGGGGGGGCAGCAGGGGGGGCAGCAGTCAGTTGCACAACCTTTGGTGCAACTGACAGGTATATATATAAAAAAAAAAACCCCTGGACCCCCAAAAAGTTGCTGATCAGTTAATTAATCAGCACAATCAGCAAAAAGGGGGGGCAGCAGGGGGGGGGGGGGGCAGCAGTCAGTTGCACAGGCAGCACAACCTTTGCTGCAACTGACAGGTATATATATTAAAAAAAAAAACTCTGCACCCCCAAAAAGTTGCTGATCACCTCAGATATAGTGATCAGCACAAAAGGGGGTGCAGCAGACACAAAATATAGCACTCTCTATCACTCTCTATCACTCTCTATCACTCTCTGTCACTATCTGTCCCTTTCTCTCACGATCTGTGACTCTATGACACTGCAGCAGCAGCACACACAGAAGTCACAAGATCCAGGAAGTATCCAGCTGCTGGCAGCACGCTACCAGCGGTGATCAGCAGTGATCAGGTAAGTTTCAGGCAAGGATCAGGTATGTATCACGACAGATTGGCACGGTGACCGCTCTGCACGCAATTCCAGACCGGAATGGCGTCTGCAGTGCAGTCACCGGTAGTTTAAATCACGCGCCTTGGCTGTGATTGGTCCGTGGGTCCCACGGACCAATCACAGCCTTGTGACGCCCGGCGGTGATTGACACCTGTGTTACCGAGCGTCTGATTCGCTCAGGAAAACGCTGTGAATGGCTGTTCACACTGAACAGCCAATCACAGCGATCGCCGACCGGGGGGCGGCATCGCAGCCCCCCCTGGGCATGCAGGGACATGTCTGCTGTCAGGGACAGCAGACATCGTCCCTCTGTCCCCGCGTCTATAGACGCGGGGACAGTTTAAAGTCATGACGTATATATACGTCATGTGTCGGGAAGTACATCCCGGCCATGACGTATATATACGTCAAATGTCGGGAAGGGGTAACCCATTCAGGTCTAACATCTAGCCAGGCTCAACACCCCTAGCGTTAGTAGCAGATCTAATGGTGAGTCACTTTAAAATAAGAACATTAACATTGTACAACATACAATGTAGATTGTTTTTTTTATTTAAAAAATATGATTAATTTATACCAGATTGTTTGAATAACGAAAAAAATTTTGAACGGCAAAATGTTAATTGTAAATTCTGTGAAAAAAAAATATATTTATTTTACAAATTAAGTTTTTTTAACGATTATAATTCATAGCCCAATATAGGGCTGGTGATTGATTCTAGGTGGTGGACACCATTAGCACCCTCTGATACTTCTGTAACTATGGGGGTTTGGTTCACTCTTTCTGACAAATTGCTTCTAAGATGGACTAAACCAGGCATGTCCAACGTGGGCCCTCCAGATATTGTGAAACTACACATCCCAGCATGCTTTGCAATAGTTTTAGCATTCTCTAATAGCAAAACTGTGGCAAAGCATGCTGGGATGTGTAGTTTCACAACATCTGGAGGGCCAACGTTGGACAAGCCTGGACTACACAATGTGCACTGCAGGTGGGGCAGATGTAAAATGTGCAAAAAGAATTAGATTTGTGTGAATTATTTTGTTTCTGTGCAGGGTAAATGCTGGCTGCTTTATTTCTGCACTGCAATATAGATCTCACTTTGAAGTAAAGTCAAATCTAATTCTCTCAATGTAATTCTCTCTAATGCACAGGTTACATCTGCCCCCCCTGCAGTGCACGTGGTTTTGTCCATCTAAGAAGTAATTTGTCAGAAAGAGTGAACCAAAATAACCCCCCGATATGTTTCTTTTTTTCCACCACTAACTTGAGGTGCTGCTCAGACAGTAATAGCACAAAATATTTTATTTTGATGTAACTTTACAGTTAAGCATCATAATTATATTTGCTCTATAACAAAGTTATTGTTCTTTATCACTATTATTTTGTAAAAAAAAAATAGGATGACTGCAGTGTCCTTCAATGAGATTACTGACAGGAAGTCTGCTGCTTGTTAAAAAATATCAACCCCCATGATCACAACCTAATCTCAAATATCTGGCATTCTGATAAGCTTCTTAAACTATTAAATATTTATCTTCAAATAGGATCCACGGTTCTTTTTTATAAAACAACTTTTGTTTTAAGTGTAGTACTCTAGTCCTTCAAAAAAGCCCAGAGACATCATCTTAAAATTATTTTATTGTGTTAATACCTATTCTTTATATTGGTTTGCCACTAACTGTACTCAACATGCAAACCAATAACAAATTATATTGCAGGATTTTGTCTAAGAATGCAAATATATTAGTTTGAGACATAGTAGTGCAAAAGATTTTCACATATTTTACATTATTTTCTGGTCTTGCTAGGGAATGCAGGAACAGTGGTATGACTACGGGCGGTTCGACTGGAAAAGTAGCTAGGGACCCATAGGTGAAGGTGACCCACTAAGCTCTGGCTTCTGGATAGACCTTAAGTGGCAGCCTGGATTTCTGGACTATGGGATCATTGTTTGACACAGTAGTGCCAATGCTACCACCAGCTAGGCCCACCTGACCCCTGCTGTCTGTCATTTACCTGAGGCGGCTCCTCTGTTAACAGGGTCCACCTGTGGAGGTTGATGTCTCCATGGGTTACCCTACAGCTACCCATTGGTGTGTCTGTCCCCCAAGAGTGCCTCTGACCAGCATTTTGTACAGCTCCCTCCTCATCTGCTGGTTTCCTGTTTGGCTCCATTGGATCCAATGCAAATGCAGCATTTGCAAAGGTGTGGGCATCCTTCCTTTATAGTTATTGAAAGTTGTGACATACTAAAATGATATGATGGTGATGCATATCATATGCATTGCTAGAATTTATGTCACCTTTCAATTTTAGTGACCAATAAAAGGCCCATTGCTGTTGACTGATTAATGTTTACAATATAAATATTATAATTGCAGATAATTACGCCTTTTTTTAGTCAGAATGTTGTATGGGTTTTAACAGTTCTGTATTGCTTGGTTTGAATACTTTACATTTTCATAAAGGGTTGCAAAAGTTAATAGCTGTGTGAAACAGCCAGATAACAGGAAACATGCACAGAATGCCCATTATTATTTGGAAAACATTTTTTAAAGTATTGATCATCTTTTGTAATGAGAACACCAATCAACCATTATGTCTTCTTAATTAAACATAGAGCCTATGGGATGCAAAAGAATGTAAATATAGCAAACGCAGTTACATTATAAAGACATTGTTATAATAAACAAGTTAATATGAATAATTTCACATGTGTTTGCCCATTTTGTTAGTCTTTTTAATATAATAAAGTTAGATGAAGAAAACATTTCTTTATAATCAGCATAGAAAGGATAGCTTTACTGCAATGATAGTAGGATTATGGAATCCACTTATAATAGCAGCGATTCTTATCTGGATTTAAAAATGTATTAGATGCCTTTTCTATAACACAACATCTGTTGACATAATTATTAGGTGGTGTAATGGCTGTGAATTTATCTGACTGCCTGTATTGTTTTACATTGGTTGGGATTAAAAAAGGTAGCATTTTGAAAAAGTTAAAAGTTAGGTATGGAGGACCTCTCATGTTATTTTTTTTTGGGGGGGGGGGGGGGGGTGAATATAAAAGGTTAAGAAGTTTTCATGACCTTTCAGTTGCCAAATCTCACAGTGTGATTTCTGTTATTTTGGCCTGCTCCAAGTGGAGCTGGTAGAATGGAACTAATAAAGCAATCCCCAGCTCCTAATAGTCTCAAAGCTGAGCCCATAGAATTGGGGTACTGAAGCCGATACTGCGCATGCACCGGTCCCAGTGCCAGTTATCTGCAGTGTACAGATTCATGGACTATGATTCAGCTTCTATGGGCTGCTGCCAAAGCAGTCAATAGAAGCTGGGGGCCAGTGAATTTGCAGTACCAAAGACGATACTGCGCACAATCATACATGTTACATACATACTGTCACACATATTTTGTACACATACGGTCACAGTCTCAGGCAATACCAAGTCTAAGCCAATAAATGCCAATGTTGGGGTACAACCAGGGGAGTCTCCATAGGAGAGACTGCAGCACAGTTAAATTTCAAATAGGGGAGCCACACACACTGCCATCATATGCCATTCTAAACTGACATACTGGCAGTTGGTGTTTCTCCCTTATTTGAATTTAAAGTACAGTATGTTGCAGCCCCAGCTCAAGAGTTGCCGCTGGGTACAACCACAAAAGCTATAGTTGAAGTTAATAAAATAATGATGCAGTCTGCTATATGTAAGTAGAGCAATCCAGTCTCCCACTTTCAACAGCCACTATAGTTATTCTAACTCTGCAGTAATAGTGCAAAATGTTAAAAACTCTGTAATCACACATTTCTGTCAAAGTGTTGTTAAATCACTTTCCCAACAGTATTAAATACAGAGTAAGTAGCTTTTTAACCATACAGATGGAGTGCCTCTCGTTCATTGCCAGCTCTCGCCAGATTCCCTGTGCTGGCGAGAGCCGGCAAGAGGCACTCCATCTGATGGGGACTCACGAGCGTCTCACACGCATGTGTATCCCCATCACTCAGCAGCAGGGAGCAGAGTCCATGCATGTCCCCGCTTCAGGGAGATGGGCAGGGTTAGGGGGGGTGCGGGGGGTTGTGGGCAGTGACGGGGGAGTGGCGGAGAAGTGATGGGAGGCGGCGATAGCGTCAGACAGAAAGGGGCAAGTGAGCATCTCGTGCACCAACTTCCATCTGATGGCAGTTCCTGGCGGTTGGCAATAGAATCGCCAGGACCCACAACAAAGAGAGCGGCTCCATCATCTGTATATATAGTTTATGGTACAAATTAGATGATAGGCTTGAATTGTCATTTAATTTGACAAATCATGCCATTGTCATTCTGGTGTGTACCGAGGCTAAGTCTAAATTCAGTCTACAGATATTTCTGCCTTTAGTAAATAACTCAATTTTAACAATTTGAAAGTATATTGACTGAATATCAAAAAGAACATAAGTAAATATACCCCTTGTGACATTTACCAATAGTCCTCATCAAAATAAATAAATAAATAAAATTGAAAAAGACAATTAAATGTGAAAAAAATGTATCATGTCATTAATACATATAACATTTAAATAAATAAATAAGAAACACAAAATAAAAAAATCACACCCGCTCATGGCCGCAAATGGTTTTCCACAAATTATTGAGAACAGTACAATTCACTAATAATAAAACTGTAATTAGACTGCAGAAGGGCATCTCACCTTAAAAATACAATGGGATTATAACAGGCTGAGATTGTAAAATAATAAAAACAAATTGCTTTCTTCGTTGATGACAGAGCTGGCTCTAGCCCCTCAGCAGGGAGGGGCAGGGCAGGAGAGGTGCTCTCCCTACTCTGCTGACCCTGCTGCAGGTCTGTGGTTGCTGCTGGCTGTGCTGGCTGTGCTTGCGAGTTGTATACTTTATAATGGGAAAACATCTGGATGCGAATTGAAATGTGACTAAAAATCGCACTTAGAAAAGTGCGATTTCGCGGTAAAAAGTGCGATTTTTTACCGCGATTTTCAACCTATTAAATGTGCGATTTTCGGAAAATGTGCGATTTCGGCCGTTTTTGACCAAAAATCGCACATGTCTAAAAAATCACACCCTATTACATTTTCGCCCCAGGTGTCAAAAAAGCTTTTGATTTTTTTTATCTTTGTCTGTATTCATCTCTATCCAGTCCATCTGGTATAGATACGATATTCTCGGTTTTAATATTGTAATTGTAAGTGTATTAGCAGATGTCTATTGTGACAAGATTGTCTTACATGTAGCAGCTGCTATTTTAGCTATAAACTTCCGTTGTCCTTGCGACAGTCTATTATGTGTGTTAGTATGTTTATATCCCATACAGTATGGCCCATTCTGGTGTGAGCTTTATCTTGATATCGTAACTATCTTGTATATGTATCGCTACCATCCTCCAATACTTTTGCACTTCTGGACAGTCATACATGCAATGATACAAGTCTGCTCCCGGTATAAACATTTAAAGCAATTTGTGTCTGTAACTGTTCCCATTTGAAACAGTTTCTTTGGCGTATAGTATGCCCTGTGCAGCAATTTGTATTGCATCTCCATGTATGATGCTGTCCCTAGGTTTTTGTTAATTCTGACAAATGCTGTCAGTATGGTTTGGAGGGGGAGCCCTTGGAGGTCTAAGCTCCACTTTGCCATCCCTGTCTTTATATCCTCCACCTGGGCCTGTCTTTTAATTTGTGTGTACAATAGGGCGGTAGTAATTCCCTTACTTGTTGCCTGGCGTATTGCCAGGTCCAGGCCCCCTGTTAGTTCTTTTCCTATCAGGCTATTCATTATACTTGTCACATAGCTTCTAATCTTGAGGTAATTAAATTTTGAGATGTTTGTCTCTGTGTATTTCTCGCTTAAACTTTCATAAGAGAGCATTGATAAATCTTCCTGGTTCAACACATCGATTATATTCCTAATCCCTTCCTTCATCCATTTAAATATATTATTCTTATTCTGTATGAGAGGTTCCTGTGTTTTAATGTTGTAATGTACTGAGGAAAATATTGAGTTGTATGGAGAGAGACCCAGCCTTGCTCGGGACAATCTCCATGCCTTACAGGTAGTGTTCAATAGTGGGTTCTCCAGTACATTAATTGGGAGTTTAGCTGGTTTAATGTGCAATAGACTACTTAACGGGATTCCTGGTCAGAATGCTTGTTCCAAGCCTGTGTTTGCGAAATTATCCATATTATTTATCCAGTCTGCTGCGTACCGGTAATTGGCCGCCAGCCCATAACTCCGTATACACGGCAGGTTTATTCCTCCCATGTTGGTCTTTTGGCTCAGTTTATATAGGGATATTCTTGCCTTCTTCCCAGCCCATATAAAAGTGCCGATGGCGGTGTTCAGACTACGTAGGTCTGCCTCCCCTATCATTATTGGGAGTGTCTGAATGTAATATAGTAATCGTGGGAAGGCCACCATTTTAATCAGGTGGCACCTCCCAACATAGGATAGGGGCAGGCATCTCCAGGCCCTGAAGTCCGCCATTATACGAGTTATTATGGGTTGGATATTATTATCATATAGATCTTTCGGTGTGCCGATATTTTTATCCCAAGGTAGATATAGATATGGACATTTTAGTTGTATGTGAAACAGAGAAATACTAATAAAAAGAAATAACAAATGACATGTTGTTTTCTTAAAATTATTATCTATAAGAGTTCATTAGTATTATTGTTTATGCAATTTACTGTTTTTATTGGGTTTTCTTTACAATTGCGTGGCTTTATATTCATATTTTTTATTCCCAATTTTTGCCCAGTCCATTTTTAACACTTTTCTATCGTTTATGCACCAATATTTATATGTTTAATAAAAACAATCATTGACAGAGTTTCATTTACCTAATTTTCCTCATTACTTTTCACAGAAAATGCTAAAATTATTTCATATTAATAAATAACAAATATAATTAATTCTAATTATTGCTTTTTGAAAAAGAAGATCAATTTTGGGAGTGTTTCATATGTTGATAAACTGCATTTTGACTTTAGTGCTCCTTTAATAATTATAAATGACCCTTTGTGAAATGTCACATTAAATACAATCTTATTCAATAATTAATAATTATTCCTGTAATATAAATCATGTGCAAGATTTAAAAAGGTGGTCAAATATATAATTTATCTAAATTTAGTACAATGGCATAACATTGAGTGAAATTTTTTATTTGTTTTATAATTACAAGGAAATTCACATTTGTCAAGAAGCAAAAAAAAATGTGGGAGAGGTTGTCTGGCAATAAAAATGAGAACTCTTTCATTTGGAAAGAAAATAATACTTAAAAAATGTACTTTTATTGATTTTAATCAAGACCACAGTTTGGTTCGATATTTGATTTAACTTTCCTTGGAAAGACATGTAATTGTGTACACATTGTCTTTCTCTAATTGACAATGCACATTCACAATTGTGTGTTAAAGAAAATAAATATTTGTTGATTTGCATAATTTTGTTGTACGGACTAAGAATTTATGGTGACACAGTAACTTAAAACGAAACTTAATCAAAAACTTTAATTAAAGTTGTTATTTATTGCCCTTTTGCTGTTTCTTAAATCACATTATGTACTAAATTACTAGCACTTGCTTTCTTGTCTCATTTCATATACCTTATTAATAAGATATTGTGATTTTGCCTGTTTGAGTTAGTTTATGCTTCGCTCAATGTGTATTTAATGAACTGACTGCCGAGCAATGTCTTGTAACAAACAGAAATGAAGAGTGCATTAAATTCCTATCCTATTTTGATTTGGAGAATATTGCTGTGCTGTGACCATTGATGAGAATATGTTTCAAATGATTATTATACATTAATGTATTGCTGAGCATGTTCTGCAATTTAGCGCACGGAGGTGGTGAAGAAATGATGTGTGCTAAATAAGAAACTGTTAATAAGTAAATAATAAATAAATAAAATGTAAAACATTGAGACTTGTAGGAAACCAAGAGTCCTATAACTACTCATAGAAATGAGTAGTTATAGGACTTGCATGGACAGCTTATTTTAAAAGCAGCTGACTGTAAACTGGAGCCATATTGAATTTCTCCAGTAGTTTGGGATCTGCCACTGCAACCTGCTGCTAGTTATATTTTTTATGCATGGAACAATCACTATTAATAAAGAATAGCCCACTATGTGAATTCTCTTTGTTTATTGGGTGTGACTGTAGAGTGTTATCTCAGTCTAGGGTAAGTGGGATGATAATGTTTGCCTGCAAGGGCCTAATTACTCATTAATTTAACTAAACATTAGGTAGAATTTATTTATTTATTTTTTTGTTCTTAGACACTTAAGACATGTATCAGACTATTATCTTAATTAGTTATTGTGTAAACAATGAATACTGTGACCTATTACTGGTTGAGACTTATCATATCTGCAGACCTTCCACTCTTTCCTGTTTGTCACTTAAGGCAATGTTCAATTTACTCTAGACAATTGTACTCAGGTATTACAACAAATATAAGTATGGTAGTATAGGAAAAGATTCGCAAAAGAATATCATTGTTTACATGAATTTGTTCTATCAAACACATCCAGCTGTAAAGCAATACAACTATCAGTAAGGGTCAATAGGCAATTAGCCAATAAGACTATCTTTGATATCTTCAGGTAATCATAATCATCATTGCATACATTTGAACTCTTTTCCATAAGATAGTCCACCTTAAAGGCATGGAGATGTGTCCTGATAGTGTAAACACACCATTAAGGCCCCCATACATTAGTTTGATTTGGGACTTTTTAACATGAGTTTGATGCATAGGGATGATAAATTGTGTGAAAAGTGTCAAACTGTATGTCTTTTACTTCCAATTCAGATTCCATGAGCAGTCCCGTACACTTTGGTTCAGACCTGCAAATTGTCTGCTGCACCAAGGATTCATTACATCCTGCAACGGTGACTGGGATCACATGCAATACATTGTATGCAAAGTCAATACAAATGATGTATTGTATGTGATCTAGCCACTGGAGAGCCTTCAGATATGTGTGTGGGGGCTTTACTGTATATGCTCTGCATGCACTTACAAAACACTTTCTCAGGGCAGGTGCAAGGGTTCTTGGCACCCTAGGCAAATCTTCTCCCACCCACCCCCTCAATGCCACCCAATTACCCACTGTCCAGCAGGGGTAAGAGAAGGGTGGCAGGGATGAGAGCAGGGTGTAGGCATCTGGCGGACTCCAGGGGACCAGCAGTTGCTGTGATGGGACCTGGGGCACCTGGCGGGCGCAATGTGGCAGCTGTGAGGGGGCCAGTGACAGCAAACCATGTAGACCACAGAGTTCTGTACATGCAGAAGACAATTCAAGACCATTGGTGCAATGTAAAAAAAATACTTTTCTCTGTGAATAAGTAACCCGGACACCCCCCCCCCCCCCCCCCGGTATAACCACTGCACACTCCTTCATCAGTGTGCAACCACCGATCAGTGTAATAACCCCATCACACATCTCCCCCATCACTGCACACTCCCTTTGACCTCCATTACACCCCCATCAATAAACACCGTACAGGACCTGTCAGCAAGGTGGGAGGCGCCGGGACCAGGAGGCACTGACAAGCACAGGAGATTACTGCTCCCTGGCGCTGCTGTCTCCAGCCCATGATGCTGCTAGCCAGGAGGCTCAAGCCGCTGCTCCTCGTTGCTTCCAGTTATGTAGCACGGCGCTGCCACTAATGCTAGTGAGGGGTGGTACTGGAGTGGGCTGATAATGTGGCACAGGTGGGCGGGTGGCTGCTGCATGATTAATGCTAGTGCTCAATCCCCAGCCCCATGCTATCTTAAAATAAAACGTGGAAATGTGTTTTATTAATAAAAAGCTGCTGAGAGAACAGTGTCAGCTGCTAATGGGACCTGCAGCACTGTAGGCAGCTGCCTGAAACTGCCTAGTGGTAGCGCCGGCCCTGCCCTTTCTGAAAAAAAGCTTAGATTGAAAGGTGGTACAATGAAATGCTTTCCAAAGTGAAAATGTCCATAGAAAAGGTGGGTCGAAATACCTCTGATTTTTGTTTTGCTTGCTGACATGTGGCCAGGAATGAGAGAGAGCCACCATACTCATTACACTGCATTGTCTCCATTCATTCTGTTACTCCATCTCTTCAGTTTAGAAAACCTGTCATCCAATGATGCTGTCCTGGCTACACAGGATGTCATAACTCTGCTGCTGCCCATGGCAGGCTACTTACACAAAATGTTATAGGGCCACTTTTACTGCCTAATCAGGCTCTAGTGCTCCTATATAATTGCAGTAAGGTTTGGATGGGCAAGGTGTGAAAAATACATTTTAGAACATGTAGTCAAGATTTCGACTTCCATTTTTCTCTTATACTTCCAGTACAGATTTCTCAGTACTGAAATAGCCATCAGAATCGTGGAGCAATGGTTTCAGGCAATTTTCAATTTCTTTAAAATTTAACAAAGCAAAATGAGATATCAGTAGGACAGTGTGACCTAGTGTACAAGTTATTCAAAGTTTAAATACTGTGCATGTATGACATGACAGAACAACATTAATTAGAAAGCTTTTCAAAAACACAGAACTGTCCTTGATCTATTCAACATGCAACTCTAGATGAAATTGGGAGGAGAGAGAAAGAAACTCTTTTGTTAAGATAAAATTGGTCAGGTTGACATTTCTGAAGTAGTTAGATGAAGGAATTGTCTAATCTTAAAGTAATTTTAACTTTGCTCTTTTGTATATATTTGCTTTATTCTAAAGCAATTGACGTGGTATTATTGGTGGTTGATCTTTGCTTGCTAATCCTTTATAACTGTTCTATATTAATTCAAGGTTAGGTGTTCTTCAAATAAATAAACAAATAAATAAACAAAAAAATATCCAATTATTCATTCTGGTTAAGTAAGCATTTTTCAATAAAAAATATGGATCCTTTTAATAAACTTACAGCATTACATTGTATCTCTGGTATACTGTGGCCATACTGTAGGTATATACCTGAACTAGTGTATCTCACATGGTTGAATTGAATTTATATGCTGGAATTATTTTAAATGTTCTCTCCAAAATACTGATATGATCATTGTGTTAAGGCTGAAACTTATGTTTCATAATAGATGATTTAATACCACGAAAATACTTACAAGCTACATTATCAAGCAGTGAGCTTCAAATAATCTAAGCTGCATGATAAAAATGCTTCCTAGCTTCTCAATATTGCCATTTAAAGAACAGTATAAAAATGTGATCTTAGTTCAATGCACACCATATAATGAACCTCAGCAAATGTTAACAACTGAGAGCAAAAATAGCACACACACAAAAAAAAATCCCCTGTCGACTGCTGAAACACAAAACAATAGCTATAGGATAAACATCATAGTTATTACTATAGTTATTATTATAATTTACTTCCTCCGTGCTAATTTATTAAGCATACTGTCCACTGAGGAAAACATACAACAAATTAATAATTACTGGGACATAAAACAAAAGGTACAATGGCCCAGCCCAAATTACTTTACAGTCCGGGAGGTGTGATAGAACAATTCTAACATAATAAACATAGCATAATGTAAATAGCTGCTGAAGGTGGTGCAAGACTGTGTACGTAATGTTAATAAGAACAGTTGCCACCCTGGTAAACATGTTATTAAAGTGTCAATATTTGAGCCCTAAGGGGGTGTACACATGGGCTGGAGGCTGGGTGCATTTGACTAAGCAATTTTGCTTAGTCAAAATGGCAAATGTTGCTGTTGGAGATAAGCCGGCGGCCATCTCCAGCACCAGTCCGCGGTACTGCGGTGTCTAAAAAAACAATGAAACGAAAACAAAATACCCATGTTAATAGTTTTATGCAGATACTTTAAAATTGGTTGTTCTGTTTCATTCTGTACATTTGCAATGTATACATAGGGTCCGATTAATCACATTCTCATCCACAGATGTGGATGTGCTGTGATAAAATTGGACCAAATTGAAATGCAATAACTGATTACATCACATGGATGTATCAATTATCGCAGCAGCTATAGAGTAAAATGACTTACCATTTTGCAGGATCTCCTTACTGAACCAGGGGTCACCGGAGAACCACTCACCAAACTGTTCTGTAAGTGAGTAAAAAATTTTTTTTACAGTGTGATCAGCTTGTGTGTCCATCAAACATACATAGCTCATCACGCTGACTGGGTCCCCACACAGCTTTCTCTGCCTAGCTGAAGCTGGTGTTACTATCACTGGGCTGACTACAGTATTTCTTAACATATTTTTTTTTTTATTAAATTTGTCCAGATTGCGTTTTCCATGATAAAATCTGCCCCATAGCTATAGCACAATGTTGTATCGTCCATGCACCTATATTTGATTTGCTATCCAAAAACAGACTACAGAATGCAAAAAACAAGTGAAAAATATGTGTACAAACAATGTGACAAGTTGGTGTGGCAGTTCACATTTGTAGCATGCCTATTTCTGTGTTTTCTTTGATGTTACCTTCGTTTGAAATGTAGAGAAAACAGCAGATGACAATAAATAAATAAATACATGCAGAAAAAAAAGAAAAAAAAGAAAAACACAGCTGTACACTGTCAAAGCTGCTTTCCAAAGCAGAACAGGCTAATTCTTGCATTTATGTGTTTTAAAAATATAAGTATTATTGATATATTGAAATGAACTAAATAGACTGAGGACCTCAGTCACTATTGATTACCTCCTCGATCAGAAGTGTAGTTTATTGATTATTGGAATACTGTGCATGTGCAAGACCCATTCTTAACACGTGCAGAATAGGTCCCGTGGTTGCATCGGGTGTGGTATATGGCCCAACAGTCGGGATCCCGAAGTCATTAGCCCAACATCGGGATCCCGACTGGCCGGACTCAGACTGCGGGGCAAGCACAACAAAGCCCCTTGCAGGCTCGCTGCACTCACCACGCTGTGGGCACTGTGGCTCGCTACGCTCCCCACCTATTCTTTTCTCCATCTATGGGGGTCATGCACCCCCACGAGGGAGAATTGACGGTGGCCGTCGGGACCCTGAGTGTCGGGATTTGACTGTCGGGGTAATGACTGTCAGGATCCCGACTGTCGGGAAACTGTCCGTCACCTGGTTGCATCGCATTTGGGTGGAAGGACAGGGTGGATGGCATTGCTGGAAATGGGGGTGTGTTGTCCCATTTACCAGGAATGGTAAGGCTAAGAAACTGCATAAGCTGAGGCTTACTAAGCTTGCTGTTGCAGATGGTCTCGATGTTGATTCGAGACCATGCTTCTGGTTGCAGTTCTAAGATCGCAAATTCAATAAGGAGTTTTTTTTTCCCCAAATATATTTTATTGAGCCTCAATAAACAGAAACAGTACATCAAACAGTGGATGATAATATAAAGAATATTGAATGAGGATCAATAACCATTTTAATAAGGAGGTTTTAACACTTCCTACTTAAATTGCATTGCTATGGATCATGTTTTCAATGCAAATGCAATCCATACTGAGGGGTAGATTTATGAACTGACGATCAGGGGAATATGTGCTATCCCCGTGCCTTATTGCAGGGGATAGCGCTTCCCCTGATCTATGACACCCGCTGAGCGGGTGTCTTACGTGCGGCGGTGTGGGGCAGGAGGCAAAGCGCAGCTACAATATTTTGTATTGCACGCCTGCCTCCTGTCTGATTTAAGAACGGTCAGCATCGCTGACCGTTCTGCCGCCTGCAGCTATCGACTTCGACAGCTGCAGGCGGCGATGCCCTATGCCTATAGCAGGGACAGCGCTATCACTGCTGCTGGCTCTGAGCTGCGCTGGGGATCTTGTGAGAGTAGCAAGATCCCACGCATGCGCAGTCAGCCGGCCGGGGGGGGGGGAGACGGCGCATCAGTATTAACTGATGCGCTGCCTCCAGAAGGGGACATCGCCGGAGGGGGGAGTTAATGTTCCCCCACTTCGGCGGGCAAGATGTTGATATATCTTGTCTGTGTCCCCTCCTGCTTTACCTCGCTAATGAGGAGAAACAGGAACTGTTATAGCAGCGCGTTTAGCGCCGCTATAATAAATCTACCCCTGAATGAGGGCAAGTGTTTGTTGTTGTCCACGTTCACACAAACTGGGTTGCCCACACAGTTACTTTACCCATACTTGCTGACTTGTTATTTTTTCTCTCTGGGAGAAGCACAGAGATGAGTCTCACAGCCACAGTTGGGGGAAGGGGGGGGGGATAGGAGCTTGATGTCACCAAGCCCCACTGCCATTAGTGGAAATGCTGCAATTTGGGTTCTTTGGGAGGGGCTAAGATGCACTTTGCATCATGTAAACCCTGCCTCTTCCCTTAAGAGCCACAAATGTTGGTATTTGACTGAGAGAAAAGGGGTCTGAGTGGGAGATGCCAAGAGTCTAGGGACAAGCGGAAGGGTTGCCCACCCTTTCCGGGTGCTAGGAGGGTGACTCAATATTTGGGAGTCTCCCATCCATTCCAGGAGGGTAGGCAAGTATGACTGTACAGCTGTAAGGCTCACTCTGTGTATAGCTCTTTAGTGATTCTATGCAGTCCTGCTCAGATGGAAGGACAACATGGGCTGACAGAAAAGATAAATATTACGTTTCAGGAAACTCCAGTTTATTAAAGAGTATGATACTTCTTTTGTTAGCTTAGAAAATCATCCTTTTACTAGATTAAGATATAATAAATAACCATTATGTCATAGGAAATACATTAAAGAACTCTCTACTTCGCTGCAAAATATAAGTGAGACTTGTCCTGCCACTAGAATCAAATGGCCTATAAGTTTATCATCCCATTGTCTGATATATCAGAATTACCATTTTCTTAAACACACAGACACAGACATTAGGCCAAATGTAATAGGGTGTGAGAATCAGAAAGAGAGAGGTTTTAGGGGAGTTTTTCCATTTTTTTTAAAGCGGCAATCATATACACTGAAAAAACTGGTTGATTTTGCCATGTGATTGACTGCCATTTTAAAGAATAATGGGAAAACTCTCCTAAAATCTCTCACTTTCTGATTCACACACCCTGAGCTAAATGTAATAGGGTGTGAGAATCAGAAAGTGAGAGACCACTTACCAATAAGGAACTAACCATACCTCTATAAGACCTTTAATCTTACAGCTAAACATACATCCTACAAACAATGCCATGCCTTCAAATGGACAGTTGGACCAAATCTGACTGCCTGGGCAGGGCAGCTACCATTAATATGCGAGCACTTTGATGTACAGTGAAGAGTTCTCCTCTGTATGGTGCGATTCAAAATTAGCCTGTAATACAAAAATGTAGGCAAAATCCCTTCATGACCACAATAAAACATTAATGAACTCCATGGGCCCCTTCTTGCTAATAAAGCCATAGCCTAGCAAACTGGCTGAATATATTTTAAATAAAAAAAACATATATTCTGCACCCCAATTCATTGCTGCTAGCCATTAAGCAGTGAAAGAAAATGAGGTCTCTGACATATCCAAATAGTTATACCTCTTTTTTGCACACTTGGGTATGGGTCATAGGGTCGACTCAATGAAGGTTGACATACATTGGGCCGAGCACTGAAGGTCAACACCAGAAATAGGGAAACATGGCTAAGGTCGACAGGGTCACAAAGTTGATAACTATTAGGTCAACAATGGGAAGGTAGACCGTCAAAAGGTCAACACCAGTTTCTCATGTTTTTTTTATCTTGAATGTTGACATATCCCTATAGATTGTAAGCTTGTGAGCAGGGTCCTCCTACATTCTATGTTGGTTTGTTACTACCCAATTTGTTCTATCATTGTTTCCTATTGTAAAGTGCAACAGAATTTGCTGCGCTATATAAGAAACTGTAAATAAGTAAATAATAAATATTCTCTTTGTACTGGATAGTAGGGAATGAAATACTGCCTGTGGGCAGACGTTGGCTGACACCTTATGCTTGTGTCGTCTTCTAACCCAGTCGACCTTAGCCATGTCGACCTATTTCACGTGTCGACCTTCAGTGGTCGACCTAATGTATGTCCTTTATAGGGTCAACCTAGTGACCGTATCCCTCACACTCCACAAAATCTGTTGAATCTCTCTCCCCTTCCTTCTAGATTGTAAGCTCCTTAGAGCAGGGCCCTCTTCCCTCCTGTTCTCACAGCACCCTTCTTGCATTTCAACTACAGCTCTCTTACTCACCTACAATCTATACCTGCATCTATTCTTCCTTCCCTATATCTCAGCTGTATTGTGTACTAAGAATTGTGCTTTAACTGTGTTATGTCTACGTCTGTGTACTATGGCCCTTATTCTGGTTGGTGCGGCCGGAGCCGCACACGGTGCTCCGGCCGCACAAACCAATCCCCGCCCACGAGACGGATCGCCACGGCCGTCCGTACACGGACGGCTGGCGATCCGCATAAAAATGGTGGAGGCGTACGCCTCCACCATGGTGGGAGCTGCCCCCTGCATTCGATGGTCGTCGACCATCGAAGGCAGGTCCGCACGCCCCAGCAGCTCCCGCAAGCTGAGACCACACGGACAATCGTCCGTGTGCTAGCTTGTATGGGGGCTGAGAGCTGACATCCGGCGACGTCAGCTTTCCGCCCCCATGAGTTGCGTCATACCCTCATTACCATGCATACGCCCCGCGTTTGCATGGGAACGCCCATGAAACGCGGGGCGTACACATAGGGAAATGAGGGTATGAAGCCCCTCACGCCCCTATACGCCCCCTTTGCGGCGGACGAAATACGTCTGCGGCGAAGGGGGCTGCACATGCGCAGATTGACCTCTGCGCATGTGCAGAATAAAAACATCGGCGGTACGGCCGCACGCGGGCCGTACCGTCCGAACCAGAATAAGGGCCAATATGTACTGTGCTGGGTACCACTTGTGGCACCTTAGAAATAACAATATAATAATAATAATCTGTACTTTTTATTCCCATCTCTCCCTATATTACTATATATGCAACACGTGTGTGTGTTTGATCATTCTTCAAACTGTGTTTAAACCTTGAATTATTCATGTTAGCCATAAGATTTCTATTAACTGTATATAACTGTATGTGATTTCCATACTTTTAGACCTTAAGGCACAGAAGAAGGGAAAACACACCCATGCTATTCATGGGGTATAAACAGAACTGTCAAAAGAGCTGAGGGAGATTCTCTCTGTTCCCAGGCTAAAGAGTGATATTCTGCCAGGGGTTTGCTGTGGAAACTGTCAGTTTGGATTGTGTTTAGGGATGGCCATTGTTGCTATTGATGGTTTATGGCCGATGTAGAATAGTTTTGCCATCAATGGGAGAGAACCAGATTATTTCCCTTCATTGATAGCAAGCATAATTTAATAGTTTTTTTCTTTCCCAATGGGCCAGGACACAGAGTTTAGCTCTGCCTCCCTAGCACCCATAAAGTACCGCCCACAACTTCTGATTGGCCCACAGGCCAATCAGTCAAAGAAAATGAATGACCATTGATAGGTAAAAAACATTGATGGTCATCTATTGCATAGTATACCGCCATCAATGGCCTGTTGCACTATTGCAATCAATGGCAACAATTGACATCCCTTATTGTGTTACTGTTACTGTAGTATGCTGAGCTGTTGTCACCCATTCTGTTAATAAACCACTGTTGATTTGAATCTATCAACCACAGATTTACCCCAGCACCTAGAGGCAGCCACCACCACTACAGCCCCAATTCTAAAGTAATGGGTACAATATAAGTTCGAGATCCAATCCCTCTATAGAGTGCATAGAGTACAGTAGTTTCAAGTCCAACCCGAATTGCTACCAAGTTAAGGGGTAGAATCCATAGTAGTAGTAGTTTGTTTACTTATAAGGCACCACAAAGTAAATTGTTCAGTTTTGGACTTGTGTATTTAACACAAAACAGATTCCTGGCTGACTACATCATTTGTAGCCAGCATAACAAGTGAAATGGCAGCTTTGATGAGGCCACCAACTCCCCCCAGGAAACATCATAGAGAAAGTGATATGGAATAAGCATAATTCAAATTCGTCATATGCTACCTCCACCATTTCATCAAAGCTCCTTATTAAAGGTAATTCAACTGAACATAAGCCATCTGCATTGATCAATTTTACCCCTGCCTATCCATGCAATGCTTTGCTAATCAAACATCTTTTTGTTGGGTTGAACTCACCTTTAAACTTAATGAAAAAGGAGGTGCCTGCAAGTAACTTTGGAAGCCATACCTCAGACTTACCAATTGTATACTGCTCCCAAATAAAAGCCTGCATAGCTTGCTTTTGCCCCTTACCTTGACACAACTTTGTTATGTGGAACTTGGACCAATTCTTTCAGGCCACCTTATATGAAGTCAGCATGTTGGCTAGACAATCTTCTGAATGTAAAAAGCATTTGACATACTCACCAAATTGGCATGTGGTGTTAATTGATCAAATTTAACTTAACTAAAGAATGATAGGGCATACACAATTAAATTCTCAACACGTTGAAAAAAATGATACAAACAGTAAAGCTTTACTTGTTAATTGCTTGCCCACCCCAGTAGTCACCCATAATTTCCTTATAATGAACAGAGCTGTGGACTGCTCTTTCTCGGGACAGCATCATCCTCAATACCTAAGCTTCACAATTTACTTTAGTATTATCCAGAAAAAGCCGCTATACAGTAGCATTACTTCGCAGATTTTTTCTCACTCCAGTGAAGTCCAAAAAATGTGTTTCTGTATAGCATCACAGCATATTTCATTGAAGTCTGCTTCAGATGTGCTGGCACCCAGTTTTAGTGTATCAAAGTTATCATCTAATGTTATTTAGGAAAATATTACTGTAGGAACAAAATTAGCCCAAATATATTACTTTAGCTGTTTTTATGTTTGTTTGTATTTTGAGGAAAAATAAAGATCCAAACCTAAAACAAGATTGGGTGATTTTAGCAAAACCAAATCCACATTCAAAATACAAAGGAAATACAGATCCAAAACCAATGCACACCTGTACTTCTGAGTAGTTCTTTAGTTCCAAATTACAGTTAAAATGCAGATCCCTGCTAAAAATGGCTACATTGAAAAGGAAGTATTCAGGTAGCAAGGAGCCAGTCCAGGGGCATTTTTTAAATCCCAGAATTTGGGATTGAAAAATGCTCATTCCCTGCTTTGGGTTCCCTAATGAAAGAAATGCCCCATATTTACTTACATGGGCAGATGCTTTCGTGAAGGCGGTGCGGTAGGGAGCCGAGTGGTGAGGCTTGTATCAAGGAGGATGAGTGCAAAAGGGGCGGGCACTGCAGCCTGCGCAAAATGACCTATAAACATCATGCTTCATAGAGCTGCACAGATGTGGATTGGAGAAGCCGGGCAGCGTCTAAGCAGGTGCTCAGTCGCTGCTCGGCATTAGACTGCACATCCCAAAATCCCAGCAATTTTGGGGCCAAATCCCAGAATTCCGATGATTCAGATTCTAGGATTGGCCATCCTATCAGGTAGTAAAGATGTAGGGGAGTTCATTGCTTTCTATAGTGATGCTGCTTTAAACCTCATGGTATTCACCGGTCCATTTTTTTTTGTATGTGAAAAAATGCTATGTATTTGGACTTGCAAAATGATAAACTAAAATACTTTTGCAAATGTAAATGGAGGTTTATTTAAGATCTACATCATATATTTTAGTAGGTTTGAATGAAATTATATACTACTCTCTCGTTGCTTAATGCTTAGTAGCCTGGCGTCAAATCATTTAAAATAATAAAAAAAATAGAGCTAATACTGAAATCTCGCTGAATAGTGTTTATAAGATTCTAAAATATTTTTTCTTTTTCATAATTGAAAAACAAGCTAGTTGCTATAGAAACTGCTTAGATTTTTATGACTCAAAATAGTTCTCATACACTTGGAGAAGTAGAGAATGTAGTGAATCACTTAGATCACTGTTTTAGAGCAAAGGTAAAAATAACACCTAAACTTGGCATCTTAATGTTGTGTTATTATAAATCAGTCAAGACAGTGACATGGGGGCAAACAATATCCCTACAGGAAACATGTTTGAAAACACCAAAAAGAAGTAAGAACTCTGAATTAAAATGCAGGATGAGAGATATTTTTCTGGCACTGATGATTGTATTCATTTAGGTGTTCGCATTTAAAACAGAATCAGTCTTCTACAGACCGAGAACCATGCCAATTCTCAAAGTCATTTACATAAATTCAATCTGGGCATGCCCATAAAAATGGCTGCACGCATATGTGGCTATGCAGATTTGCGAGATTCTATCATGAACATTGCCAACTGGAGAAGTATGATAGGATGCATCGAAATAATGTCATGCTTACAGTATGTTCTGTAGCTGCCAACAGCAATACAAATGCATATACACCTTATAATCTGCAGATGCCTTGTGGGCTGTTGCACTTGGAGAATGAAAATGCTAATGATGATAATGGCCATCACTATAATGGCCATCACCACTAAGTGGTTAATTGCAAATGAAATGCAGACTTTCTGGGCTTTTTTGCTAATAAATTGGCCCCTACATCATAAAAACAGGCATGGGTCATTGGGTTGACCAATATTTGGTCGACATGCATTGGGTCAAGGACATGGCTTAGGTCTAAACGTGAAATAGGTTGACATGGTTAAGGTCGACATTGATGAAAGCCAAACACAAGCATTAGATTGACAATAGCTACGTCAACAGTCAAAAGCTTAACATGTTTTTTTCACTATTTTTGTCCCGAATGTCGACATAGTCAACATTGACACTGTCTAAGTGTACCGCATACCCTTGCATGGTTCACTGCACTCCCCATGTTCAGGCATGATGCTTCTCTATGTTCAGAGCACTATTCTATTCTCCGGCCATGCCCTAGTGCAGGACTGGGCAATTGCGGCCCTCCAGATGTTGAGGAACTACACATCCCAGCATGCCTTGCATCAGTTTCAGCATGGCCACATAGCAAAACTAATGCAAAGCATCCTAGGATGTGTAGTTCCTCAACATCTGGAGGGCCGCAATTGCCCAGCCCTGCCCTAGTGGATGGTAGGGCAGGAAATACCGCACAGGTTGGCTCAAAAAAAGTGAAAAACCAATGTTAACCTTTTGACTGTTGACCTAGGCATTGTCGACCTGAAGCTTGTGTCAACCTTACATTCATGTCAACCTTAAGCATGAGGACCTATTTCATGTGTCGATCTAAGCCATTTTGACCTTCAGTGGTCAACCCAATTCGTCAACCTTTGCTGTATCGGCCTAGTGACCTTATATCCTAAAATCAATGTGCAAATTGACGAAACAGGTTTTTCCGCTTAAGAATTATTTAGACATTGCCTTAATTTTGTTTTATTTGGATCAGCTTAATAAAAACAAATATATGGCTTCAATAAACCATGTTAATATTGACACACATATTAGCAATGTATATGCACCTGTCTTATGTATCTTGTTGCTATTCAGGTGGTGTTAAACTATAGTGTCCAGCGTTCGCTCCCAACATCTGGAAAGAAACAGGTTGACTACCCATAATATATGCTATGATTTGCTTTACCTTGATATGTCATCTCCATGATGAATGCATTTACTTGACA
The DNA here is from genome assembly GCF_055691185.1 of Crinia signifera. Taxonomy (NCBI): domain Eukaryota; kingdom Metazoa; phylum Chordata; class Amphibia; order Anura; family Myobatrachidae; genus Crinia; species Crinia signifera. The sequence goes on along the minus strand of NC_139225.1, from coordinate 102,776,882 downwards.
ATCCGGCTTTCGCCTTCTAGACCATCTGTGGCCTGCAGGTAAGATAATCCACAGTTCTGTTTTAATAAGAAATGTACCATTCTATTTTATTTGAGCACAGATAACAAGCATGCCCCAGTTTGGAGGCATATGTATTTATTGTTGTACGCTTATGTAACAGCAGTACAATACTTTTGCTAGAAACCAAAGAAATAACAAAAGCCTCGTAAGGGTAAATTTCATCTTGAAGTAACATATTTCATTAATATAATTCAGTGGAATGGATTTATAAAAATAAACAAAAGTCAACTTAATTTACTTCACTAATGTCCCTATTAGCCAAAAGGATACTCGTGGAAACTGTCTGCGTTACTGAATGAGGAGCGATTCTTCATATGCCAAAATAAAGATGATGTTAATTAATATTGACTATATACATAAAACGTTCCACAGTTTGTGCTCAGTGCTAAAGGAAATGCCTTTAAGAATTTTAATTAGCTAAAAATTGATTTCTACAACTCTCATGATGTCTGTAATTTTCTAGGCTATTAGAATGGACTACAGTGTTCAGACGCATTAACCGTTTCTCACAGAATCTCATCAGTCGAATACCGCAATGTAAAATTGTTAACATGTTTTCTGGTGCATTTAATTACAAATGGCCATGCATAAGCACATAATATATGCACACTTAGTTAAGGTTTGAATAGATCATTAAGGGAGTAGATTATGCATAATATATTTATTTGCATATGTGTAAATGACTTGCATATGCACGTTGTAATGTATAGAATATATTCATGTGCACATCCCTTTAATACAAATATGGCAAATTAAATAAGAACATATTAAATAGAGAACAGAAAAAGGAATTAAGAGGAAGAGAAACCGAAATGTGACTTTCTCCGCCGGGAAAGCAAAAGCATAGTACTGTAGAGTCCTAGGATCAGAATAGTGGATAGGGAGTGCCGCCCATTGCTATATATTGTTGTATTATGTATTATGACATTACAAAAAATGTATCATGAGGCGTTTTTTTATTACAATTTTGAATTAATTGTAGATGTCTGTAGGCATCCATCAGAAGTTTTCTTAGAATCTCAGAAGCCTCTAAATACTGAAGCAATGGGCCTGTTAGCATTACTGTGAGTTCAGCCCCCTCTGGTTGTTTTGGGTACTGCGCATGCACATGGACTGTTATGCACATGTGCAGCTCTGCTATGCAAATGACTTTGGCGACTTGCATAGTTGGTGGCCATCGAATGATTTCTCCTTCTGCGGAGACATGCGAGGGGATGTGTTTTCGTTACACATTCCCTTGCATGTTAACGAGGGAAATCGGCAACTGCTAGGGGGCGGCTGAGCATAGGCCGGTGTCTCTGATGCTTGGTAAACTGCGATCCTCACAGCTTAATGAGCAAACCAGAATGAGATCCATGGTTGTGTAAAAATATGCTAATGTTTCCGGAAAACCAAGCGTGATTGCTGTGGGTAGGTGACGTCCTGGCTATGAGTCACTGGGTTTCCTCTCACCCAGGAAGGGCTGAGCTCCAGGGTTGTTTCCCACCAGATTGGATTTAGCCTTCTCCATTAAGATGGCTACATCTGATCGTGGCTGAGCTCAGCCCTGCTTGGTTGAGGGGATGCCAGTGACTGGTGTCACCGAGATTTCCTGTCAAGAAGCCAGGGTGGAGACTCCTGTGAGTATGCACAGACGGCTTTTCAGAGTGCAGGTTTGCGATTTTTTTAACCCCTGGAGCCCTACTGTAACATTAGCGATGCTGTGGGGCTACAAGTTCCAGCGGGCTTTTGAATACCCCTACATGCTGGGACTTGTGGTTCTCCAAGTCACTCCATGGGGGGGGGGGCTTGTTGTTCCACAGTACAACCCAATATTAAATTGTACTCCTTTATTGGGAAGTCCCCACTCCCCCCAGGCTCCCCCTCCAGGGCTTACCAGCCATGGTCAATATATATTAGCCAGGGAAGTTTGCGTAAAATGTGTCCCCCGGCTTTGGCATGACACTGATGGCTGAGGGAACCCGGTGCTGGTTCCAAAATCGGGGGACCCCCAGAAATTTGTTATTTGTATTTTTGGAACCAGGACTGGTGCAAGAGCCCAGTGCTGTTTTCTTAAATACAGGGGGGGGGGGGGGGGACCCATCACTTCCCTTCACCTATCTGGGAAACCAGGACTGTCTCAAAGGACATTTTTTTGGACATAATCATGCACAGATGTTAATAATCTGTGCATGGTTCTCTCACACTCACCATTCAGAATCAAGTCTATATTTCTGCCAATTTTTAGTAATGATTACGGTGCGATTTGATAAATCGCACCTAATTACATTTGCGAGATGTATACTTTATAATAGGGAAATATCTGGGTGGGAATTGTAATGTGCAGTTCTTTGGTCATAACAAAACGTGTGTATTTTACTGCAATTCGCATGCAACTAAAGGTGCAAATTTTCAGTAAATATGCGATTTTGGCCGTTTTTGACCAAAGAAAAAAATTATACATTTGGCTCTTCCTTTCTGTACTACAATTCAGGGGCGTAACTACATTTTGGGCGCCCCCCCGCAGTTAAAGGGAGGGCGCCAGGGCGCCCGCTCACCCCGCCGCATGAACCCCGCCGCACCAACCCCGCCGCATCAACCCTGCCATCCCCTGCAGTCTTACCTACGTTCAGTACGTGGCGCTGGTCCCGGCTCCCTTCTTCTGCTATGAGGACTACCACAAAATGTCCACCCCCATACAGCAGACAGTTTCAGAGAACTTTCTGCTAAATGGGGGCGGACATTTTGTGGTGGTCCTCATAGCAGAAGAAGGGAGCCGGGACCAGCGCCGCGTACTGAAGACAGGTAAAGACTGCGGGGGATGCCGGCGGGGCGGCGGTGTGTAACTATAGCACTGCAGCCCCCGGCGTCCGCACATGCACAGTGCCCCCCCCCCCCGCGCGGTCGCGGGGGCTACGGTGCTATAGTTAAGCCACTGCTACAATTTATAAGGATTATGTAAAATGTTATGTGGCTATGTTCTTGAAAAGGGTCCAATAGACCAAAACTTTGAACTACTTTGTGAGTCTGGTGTGTTGTCTTAAGAGACCCGTTAGTGCCTACTTCTTTGTTACACAAGGTTAACCAAGTTTTTGTAGGAGGGCACAAGGGCAAGTAATTAAATAATCACAGCAAGTGCTGGCTGTTCGTGATGGTTCTACACACACACACACACATGCACATATAATACACACACACACCATAATTGCATAAACACATTCTTTATTGCTACTGCATAGATTGTGCTTTGCTACTGTAATACCAGTGTAATTTAGTTTTAAAACTCTTTCCTCTAGACAGGAGACAGGCTTGCAGTAGCTGTTACCATGGACATTTCTTGTTACTTAAAGAAATGCCTTTTTCTTTAATTGTCCATTATTGAAAGTAACATTCTTTAGCCATTACACAAAAAAGCTGCTATAACATTCTATTCCATGTACACCCAGTGCTTGCTAGAGTACTTGTCATCATTATTTAAAATTGTGCCATTTCTGGGCTGAACACAAAAGAACTATAACTACAGGTTTAAAGCTCTAGTTAAAAAAATTACATTGTTGGACAATGCCTACTCAATTTTTTTTTTACATAGCCAGGTCAGAAAGTAACATATAATGAAAGCTATTTAGGTTAAAATTGTCTTTATTTCCCTTCACTTTATCACTTTCCAAGATTTAGGGGGGGTATGCAATCCTCCACCGCTATTTCCGATGGCGGAAATAGAGGCGGAACCCACTTCAATGCTGTTTGTACGGACAGCATTGAAGAAGGATCACGGCAGAACGAGACCAACTTTAGTCACTGTTGGGCCCCGATCTGCAGATAACGGCGTGGATTATCGCAATCCACGCTGCAGAACGACAATCCATGGTACGTTTATGCGGACAGGGTTAGAGCAATTACCCACTATCAGTGATCACAGGTAATTTATTGAAACCTGTATCCACAATATGCCATACCTCAATGTCGGGACCTTTTAAACCTTACTACAATTCCCTTAGGCCCCAACTTAAGTTGTTGGACTCATTGGCATACATAAACAATATTTTTGCACCTGGGGTAGGTCCTTCATTTGGCAATCACCCTAACCTGTTCCAGTACTGCAATATGCATCACATCGCCCCTTCCCAGTGTCCCCAAGTACTCACTTCCCATAGCTGGCTTTTCTAGAGTTCTTCCTGTTCTGCATGCACAATACATAGAGAATAGACTGGATAAAAAATCCTTTCATCAGCATCACAGAACAGCTCCTGATTCCCATCAACAGTGTCAGAGTGCAGCTGCTTAATCCCGTCATTAGTTTCAGAATCACAATCAATTCCCTAATCATAATCATGGGGGTAAATTTACTAAGATGGTTCTATTGAAGATGGGATGTTGCCCATAGCAACCAATCATATTCTACTTCTTATTTATTTCGCACCTTCTAAAAGACAATAGATAGAATCTGATTGGTTACTATTTCCATCTTCAATTGCACTCCCATCTCAGTAAATTTACCCCATGGAGTGTAGAGCGGCACCCATGCCCATGATCATCAGTATTGTACAGAGAACGATCCCCGAATCCCCGAAACACCACTACAGATATGATGGGTGACATTCTATGGGATGAGATTTGTATTTTTTGGCGAAATTTGCGCAAAAAACGGCCGAAATCCCGTTTTCGCATATTTAATGAGATGCGAAAAACTGCAAAAAAACACAGATTTTGCCGCGAAATCGCACTTTTACAAAGTGCGATTTTAACTCGCGCGGAACTCGCATCCAGATGTTTTCCCATTGAAAAGTATACAAATCACATATTTAATGAGATGCGAATTTGGGAAATGTGTCTTAAATTCGGCAAAAAATCAGACCAGGTTCTGATATGCGAGTTGGCCAGAACCCTGCACAGATCATTGAGATCTGTGCAGGGTTCTGTGGTAAAAAAAATTTTTTTTTTTTTTTTTAAGAAAAAAATTGTGTGGGTCCTGGCTCCTGAGCATAACCAGCCCCGGGCTCATTGAGCCAGACCTGGTCCCAAAAATATGGGGGACAAAAAGCGTAGGGGTCCCCCGTATTTCTGAAACCAGCCCCGGACTCTTGGACCGGTCCTGGTTCCAAAAATACGGGGGACAAAAAATCTGGGGGCCCCTGTATTTTGAAACCAGCACCGGGCTCCAACCGCCCACAGTGTCATGCCACAGCCGGGGGACATTTTTTACATAAGGTCCCCCGGCCGTACCATGAGCACTGTGGCTGGCCAGCCTTGGACGGGGTACCTGGAGGAGTGGGGACCCCCCAATAAAGGGGTCCCCCCTAGGCTTCACCCTTCCAGGGCTAAATCTTTTAATCCTAACATTGCTTTATACAGGAGAACTACAAGTACCAGCAGACCTCCCCCTCAGGCTGGGACTTGGAGAACCACAAGTCCCAGCATGCGGGGCATTAATGGGCCCGCTGGGACTTGTAGTCCACCTGTAAAAAGAATGTTAAAAGAAAACACACACACACAGAAAAGTAAAACTTTATTACATACACACACACACACAACTCACTTTTACAATAATATACTCACCGATCCAGGATCCAGCGCTGGTCTCCCTTCTGCTGCAGAGCCGGCTACCCCCGCACTGACAGCGGGGACAACCAGCTTTCTCAGATACAGCTAACAGCTTCTGCCGCGTTGTCCCAGCGCTTAGTCTCCTCTTCTTCCATCTCCTCCTTCTCTCCCCTCCTTTCCCCCTAAGTCACGAGAGGGGTGTAATGGCGTCCTCAGTGTCCTGCTTACTCAGATAGAAGAGGAGGGACTGCACAAGAGTTAAACAGCAAAAGAACAGTGAGTCTTTTATTATACATGTTTATAACAATTTTTTTTAATAATTGTAGATTTTTTTTTATATTAATTTAGACACTTTTTAAATAATGGGCTGGGTTATGTGCCTAAAGTTGGCCATACACGCTGCCATACACTCTGCAATAGCAGCGTGTAATGTGATGTGCGCTCCTGCGGGCATCGCACAGTACAAAAAGTATGTGCTGCACATACCTTTTGTACTGCTTTTGGATCGCATCGTGCACACACATTGCATGCATGCCGTGCGATGCAATATAGCACATAACGTATGAGATTCTCCCAGCGTGTATGGGCACCTTTAGTGCCTGCAACATTTTGCGGACACAGCACTGAGATGTACATGCACCCTAGATCCTCCATAGGATTGCATGTTGCATAAGCTCCCACAATTGGGCTGCAGCTAGTTGCAATGTCAATATGAAAGGGCGCAAAATTTATGGTTTGCAGGAGGGCGCCGGACACCCTAGCACCGGCCCTGTGTGTATGTTCAAATATTCTCTGTAAAGCGCTGCCGAATATGTTTGCGCTATATAAGCAACTGTTAATAAATAATTACGAGTTGAGTTGTATTTAATTACTTTTTATACACATGTCCCACAAAATGTGGCACACAGTCAGAGGTTTTCTATCTGCTATAATTATGCCCTTAGCTCTTGTGTGTAATTAATATATTAATTGATTGACGTGATTTAAAAGAAACTGACAACATAGGTCACTGTGACCACTTCAATCACTATTTGACTACATACTATAAACATAGATGTACGTTGAAATTATACTGTATGTCAGAAGGTCACATACTATCATTGTGCTATGCAGCAGTTTAACATTTTCTTTACACTTTTAATTTACTTTTATTATATATATTATATATATTAGTAACAGGTTTGCCGTTCAGACAGTACAGAACAGGCAGTTTTCGGTATTTAGGTATGTATTTTATGACATACAAGACACAACCTCACTTCACAGCAACATAAGGTTTATTCAAACAAACAACAATAAAAGGTATTTGTCCAAGCAGCACTCCTTGCGTGCAGTGCCTCAGTGCCTATGGGCACTGTCTGTCCAAGCCCCTGGCACTACAACACTTACATCTACTTACTGGCCCCTATATGGCGTCAGCGCAATGAGCAGCACACTGAACAAGGTTTAAATCTCTTTTCCTGCAATTAGTCCAGTTCCCACATGTGGCTGTGCATGTCTGAATATCTGGACTGGAGCCGTGTGCCAGAAATCCTACCCGTCTTTCCTCCAGGTACACCTCAGCATAGGCGCCGAAACCGAGGCTGCTCCGGGGCCCAAGCACCCACAGAAAGTGAGGAGCACCCATGGCATGGGCCATGGCATCAGGGTCCCAGCAGCGAATATGCCGTCAGTAGCGGGGTCCCTGCGGCAGATGGGAACTAGCAGCGGTATTTATACCGCTGCTAGTTCCCATCTGCCGCAGGGACCCTGCTGCTGATGGCATATCCACTGCTGGGACCCCGCTGCGGTGATGCCGCTCCCAGGATCCCCGACGCGATGAGGTGAGTCCCAGGGGAGGGAGAGAGCACCCATCGAAAAAAAAATTAATCAGCGCCCCTGCACCTCAGAGACCCTTTCCTGGCTTTGCAGTGACCGAGGTTCTGTTACCTGGCGGCAATGCACTCTCAGAGGCTGGATGGCTCCTTAACCCTTTCCAGGGCAGTTGTGACCAGAGAAAAACATCACTCCCTGGTGAAAATAACCCTAAGGGTCAGGTGTTTCTGTGGCATTCCAATTTTCATATACTGTATGAGACCTTTAGCTCTTGTGCGGAGAGAGATGTTTTCTTAAAGCTTGCAATCTTCTAACCCTCTTTCTACCTCTGCAACCTGGCGGCCATGTCACATTAGCTTTGGTGAAGCTCTGCATATGTCTCCTGTGAGCTTCCTTTTGCGATAAGACCAATCGTATATATTCACAGGGTGATCATCAAGTGGTACTCCATTTCGCCGCATTCTTGCGTCAGCTTTTCTTTCAAGGGGTACATCCACCTTCATCACCTGTCTCTGAGCCTCTGCGATGAGGTAAAGCCTCTGCTTCTTTTCAGCCTCTGCCTCTGCATAGGTAAGGTCTTGGCTAATGGTGTGGCGGGTTTCCTTGGTAATTTGGTGAAGGCAGCTCCATTTAAAGGACCCCGGCCAAAGGTTTGCAAATTTGCAGCAAACTGGAAATTCTTCCGGACTCGGTCAAGTGCGCTTTCCAACAGAATGGTAGATTTACCATTACTGGTTAAGGACGCTTTGGGCCAACAGCTGCTATTACGATATACCAGCTGCCCCTTAATCCAATCCTAATGCGCATTCTTGGGAACCTCACGGTGGAACCATGAACGCATTGCACTTTTACAGAACCTGGTACTCTCTTGGTAACCCATAGCAATGCAGCTTGAGACACAATTGTCAACTCACTGCCTGTTTCTACTAAGTCAGGAAATTCACAATCACCTAACATTACTGTTTCCCAGAATAGGGAAGGTCGCATAGTCAGAGGTACCATTGTACAAGAAATCAGGTAAACTGGTCCCCATCTGGCAGCGCTACAGTACATTAGTTCAACCCTTTTGGACAAGTTCGCCTCATATGCAGTGGTTCTCCACATTCATAGCATTTTATGGGGTTCTTTTTATGCCCCTCTGCTTGGCTGCTACCTTCAAAAAGAGGCAAGCACCACTGAAATGCCAGCTTTAACATTTGTGGGCTCCTTTTTAGGGGTTCTAGCCAGTGGTGTAGCTTGGTTCCAAGGTACCCTGAGCAAGGGCATGTTTCGTGCCCCCCCCCCACGCACGCGGCGAAAAGGGGGACTGTCCTTGCTTGTTGCCAAGGCGGACTGACCTTGCTGATTGCTAAGAGGAATGACATTGCTCATTAATAATAATAACAGGACCCCACAGGCTGCTCCCCCTGCATAATCACAACATGACCCCACAGTCTGCTCCCCCTGTATAATAAAAGGACACCACAGGCTGCTCCCTCTGTATTATAAAAGGACACCACAGGCTGCTCCACCTATATAATAAAAGGACACCACAGGCTGCTCCCCCTGTATAATAAATGGACACCACAGGCTGCTCCCCCTGTATAATAATAACTGGACTCCAGAGATTGCTCCCCCTGTATAATAACAAGGCTGCTCTCCTGTATAATAATAATAGTAAGACCCCACAGCGCTCACCCCTTGACCCCTGGATAGGGTCTCAGGTGCCAGGGATGCGGCGCCATGATGTTGATGCCAGCTGTGCCCAGCATCTGTCAGTGGGGAAAGTTAAAACCCGGGAGCACTCTCACATCGCGCCTGCACCAGTTTGGGACGCCGGAGGCAGGGATGCGTCGTCATGACGTTGATGACATTGTGATGTCATGGCGCCGAATACCCTGCCTCCGGCGTCCCAAACCAGCGCATGCGTAGTGAGAGCGCTCACCGGGTTTTAACTGTCCCCAGTGCAGACTGATGCCGGGCAAAGTGGGGAGCGGGCGAGCAGGGTGGGTTAGCTGGCGGCAGAGCTCCGGCGCCAGGTGACATGTCGGCGCCCGGAGATGGTGCTCCGCCTTAGCTATGCCTCTGGTTCTAGCCATATTAGTCAAAGCCTCAAACTTCTCTATAGAAAGCCAATGCATCCAGCGACTGGGGATCCTGATGCAGTACCCAGTGCACACACTGATCTGTGGCTACAATATCTATCACCTGTGCAGCAGTATTATTTTCTGGCTGCATTCAGCTTCTGCCATAGCGGGTCAGCTCAGCCATCTGCTTCCGGACTGACTCCCCCTGGACATTGGGCCCAGTCTCTAAAATGCTGTGATTTACCTGCAGTTGTTAGGCCCCTGCAGGCGAGAATAAATGTTTTCACTTTCTGACAATCAGCAGCTTCACAGTCTGGCAAGTCTGCATATGCTTTCTACGACTCCCCAGGGGATATGGTCATTTGGTCTACAGCATGATGGTTGACAATCATTAGGTCGACACCATTAGGTCGACATGGGGATATGTCGACATGGTTCTAGGTCAACATGGGTCAAGGTGGACATGGTTCTAGGTGGACACGGGTTTAGGTCGACAGGTCACTCAACATGGTCTAGGTTGATGGACATGGGGTTTTTCACTGTTTTTTGAGCCTGAAGCATGGCGAGCGCAGCATGCTATGTTTCAGTGTCCATGTCTACACGACAAGAAGCAAGTCACCTCTCCCTGCACGAACTGGCTCTATAGAGGCAAGACGTCCTCCTCATCCTCCTCCTCTGATTCCTCACCCCCTTCAGTGTGTACTTCCTCATCCTCACAGATTATAAATTCATCCCCGCTGACCTCCACAATCACAGGTCCCTCTGTTGTCTCTGGAGGCAATTGCTGGTCTTTATTAAAGAATTGATCATTCATTTTGATAAACATCATCTTCTCCACATTTTGCGGAATCAACCTCCTACGCCGATCACTGACCAGGTTCCCCGCAGCACTAAAAACTAAAAACTCTTTAAGAGTACACATTGGAGGGGGGGCAACTCAGGTGAAATAGAGCCAGTTTGTACAGAGGCCTCCAAACTGCCTTTTTTACTGCCTGTACAGGTAAGGACTGTCTGACATGTCTACTTGGATGCTGTCACCAAAGTAATCCTCCACCATTTTTTCAATGGTGACAGCATCCAATGCAGTGACAGTAGACACATCAGCAGTCATTGGCAGGTCCTTTAATCCGGACCAGTTGTGCAACTCCAAACTCCCTCCTGCCTGCCCTGCATCCCCGCCAGCGGGTTGTGTGTGAAATTGCAGCTGTTTCCTCAGCCACAGGTGTGGGAGAAAATGAGGGAGGAGCTGCGCCCATGTCATGGTCTGCTTCAGATGACAATCTTCTGACCAGCAGGTCTTTGCACACTTGTAGACTTGTGTCTGCCGGAAACAGACACAACATACGCTTTAAACCGAGGATTGAGCACGGTGGCCAGAATGTATTCCTCTGACTTTAACAGACTGACCACCCTTGTATTCTGGCAAAGCGTATGTAAGGCTTCATCCACAAGAGCTACATGCTTTGCGAAATCGCAATGCTTTAGCTCCTTCACTTTCTCCAGCTGTTTCTGCAACAGCCTGATCAGGGGAATCGTATATCGGAAGACAGGGTAGGGATTGTCAGAGATGTGGTGCACCAAAAGAGAGAAAATAATTTTTACACTTAAAATGTACCTTTTATTGGTTTCTTTTAAAACTGCGAAATATACAAACTAACATGCAACATAAAACAGTGAATACAGTGATTTAAAAAGCTGCACGTGCGGTATCAACATGCAATGCCTCCTACTGTGAGGATCATTTCTCCTAATATCTTAGGTACGTGTTTATCCCTTAACGTATCTGATGGCTAAGATTAGCCTTGTCACAGATATCAGCGGGTAAATGTACTTGTATTAATATATCGAGTGATCCGTATGGGTGTCACTTGTGTCTCTTATTTAAATGTGGCAATATCCCTGAGTCCGTGTTGGAGATATTCGGTCAGATTTAGTATCTCTGACAGAAAAAGGGAGGAGTTTTTAATATGAACATTGGATGAGTTTGGGTTGGAGCAATATCCAAATCTCCTGATGTGTATAGTATTACCAATGTATGTGGTGTTAGTGCACACTCAGATTTGGAGATCTCTTTTTATTTGTTTACTGGGTGTGTACCGATTTAGTGCATGGCTGTATATCCGATTGCATACACTTAGCCCTTATTGGTGGTAGTATAGTTTAGGAATGGTTTGCTTTAGTGGGTATAATTGACCAGTATATTAAGGGGGATAATGTCCCTATTGGGTCCCCTTCATACTTTCACCACAGGCTAATGATTTTGCACTATCTCATATCACCATTGCTGGTTTTACACACATATTCACGGACAATATTTACAGGGTATATATGTCTGCTGGTGACCTGATCTAATTAACTTCCTAACGATAAGTCTGCTGCTGCAGTATTTATGCTCTCCACGGGGTTTGACAGCAAGATTTGAGGACAGAAATATACATTTATATTTTTATTGTGTAGCTGTCCTGCTGTTAATAGCCCTCGTTGGTGGCAATACGTATAGCTGGTGCAGCAGATAGGTTGAGCCGCTACGTTTGTTCAGACCAAGGTATGACAGTTAATGTTAGTTGTTTTATAGTCGGCGGAGCACAGCCGCTTAGGGACGGAGCGATCGGGTCTCACACATAGGGCTGGAGACCGGATCCTGTAACCCTCTCGGGTGCTCGACGGAGTCCCTTGAGCTGTTAGGTTCACCTATTAAGCAGACATGGTACAATGTTATTTGAACAATTAAATCATTAGAGTCCTTATAAGGACTAGTAATAGAGACACAGTGATTATATATAATAATCAGAGTCCTTACAAGGACTATGTCGAGACACAGGTAGAGGCATGCATGTGAGGCGACCGCACAGCTAAGGTGGCCGGCGTACGCTTCGCAGATTCTTCCTCAGGGCAACCGGCGCTGTTGTCCTGAGTGGGTTTAAGTAGGCAGTGTATCATTTGAATTCTCCAATCTGCAGCTTCTATCGCCGCGTCATGCCCATAGCGTCATTTGTGTAACGTGGGTTTTGACAGCACTTCTGGATACATGTATTCGGTAACATTGTGTCTACTTCTATGCTGTTTGTAAATTTTTATTCATCAGTTAATTCTTCATTGGTATCATAGATAATGTTTTGATTATTTATATATCAGCCAAGGCTCCAATTATTCATTTATGTTTTCATTACGGATATCGCCAGATGTCAGCGGGCAGTCAGTATTCCGTATTTCTACCTAGTGAGTAGATCTGTTATAGTGTGGCTTATCCCTCACTCTGGCTTTTTGACTGAGCTGGTTCTCATTTGTTGTTGTGTCAAATTTGATATGCTAAGTGTCATATCTATACGGTTATTGTCCGCTGTGATCGGGAGACTCTGTTAATTTGTTTGTTTATTTGCGGGTTTGTATCCTTTATTAGTCAGAGTGCTCGGTCTGATGTCATTGTGGTCGACCTTTTAATTTTTCTTTTCAGTCATATTTATTAACTTTTTCTGTTTTTATCGTTCTGATATCAATTATGTTTTTGTATATCTGTTTGCAGGCTACCGCCGGGAGTATCCAGTGTCCTGAGGCATGCAGGTAAGTGGTCGTCTTTAGACACCTTTGTTCCTCACTTTTGTCCTAAAATTATTAAGGTACAATATAATATCGTTTGCTTAGAATATTGGGATCAATGTGTCCCATCTCTCAGTGTGGGTTCACACTGGTTCATTGATATTCTATTGGGCTCCAAGGGGCCTCCCAATAGCAGGTATTTTTTATATATATACTGTGTGACACATCCCATAACTGGTGACAGTATCTAGATTGTTATGTCACCAATATATGTGGTTTGTCGGAGTGTTAGTTCCAACTTGTGGTGATGGGGGGAAAAGAAAAAGTGGAAATCGCTAATATTGGGTGCCGTCGACATCTGAATAGGTCGATTGTTGTGTCGTTAAATTATTCACATGAATAAGCTGATCTCAGCGTGGGGTTGCGTCTAGAGGGTGATGACGTGATGCCAAATCCTGTGTGACTGAGTGTATAGGGTGAGGGTTAGGTCCTGAGCAGTATTAGGTGGGGAAATCGTGATAACTGAGTAACTGTAACGAATAATGCAAACACTGTGAAAAATCAAAACAAACTGTGATTGACTGCTAGGGTGTTGTTAGTGTATATATCCATGTTGATCAATGTCAGCATGTGTTAGCTGTATATAGTGATTACTTGTTAGTGGTGTTTATTGGGGGTAGTGACATCAAAGTAGGGTGATGTATGTGTCTTAAAGGCCATTAAATTGGTTGCCAGTGTGTTGGTTGTAGAAATAGTGGAATAAGGAATTTTAATCATGATGTAGTGAGGGCTACATGATGGTAATGTTAGTGACATCATAGGGGACAGTATTGTCGCTTTGTTATCCCAGGAAGGCTGCATAGCTATTCTCCTCATTGAGACCCCGCGGGGTCATGGTGTCCATGAGGAAGATCAGCCTAGTTTCCTGCTTGAGCAGTTCCCTGTCCGTGTCCCCTTTTCTGATGCCTAGATTGACTTGTAGCATGCCAAACGCTTGTAGGCCAGCTGGGTTGCTCTGATGGTTTTTGTAGAAATGTTTTGCTACTGGAGTCAAGTTTTTCATGTGCATTTTGTCCCTGCTGGCATTGCGTATATTCGACATATGTTCAAGTAGTCTTTGTTTCAGGGGTCTGATCGTCTTCCCAATGTATACACGGTTGCAGGGGCATCGGAGGTTGTAAACCACTCCCGGGGTGGTGCAATTGATTTGGTCCTTAATTTTTCAATTTTTGTCAAATTTATCTGTATAGGACGTGGCGGTGACCATGATTGGGCACGCCTTGCAATTGCCACATTTGCGGGATCCTTCTTTCTGCCTGTTTCTGGTGTTGGGTGCATTACTTTCCAGATGACTGTGGACTAAAATATCCTTTAAATTTTTGCTTCTCCTCCAGCACATTTGAATATGGTCACCCAGGAAACCATCTAGGTCTTTGTCTGTTCTCAAGACACCTACATGTTTATTCAGGATTCCTTGAATGGTTTTCCACTCCTGACAGTAGGTGCCTATAAATCGCACCTCATTATTAGGTCCTTGTGGATCCCTGGTTTTGGGGATTAATAGCTGGTCTCTTTGATATTTGTTGACTTCTCTGGCTTCTTTTCTAACCGCTCTCCTGCTGTAGCCCCTGTTTTCCAGTCGGTGTCCCACCTCTGTAGCTCTTGTCATGTAGGTCTCCTCATTAGAGCAGTTTCTCCTTGTTCTTATAAATTCCCCCTTGGGGAGGCCTTTGAGGACCGGTGGGAAGTGGGAGCTAGTATGGTGCAGCAAGGAATTGGTGGCAGTCTGTTTCCTATAGAGGTCAGTGGAGATATGGCCATTCTCCTCAATGGTCAGCCTAAGGTCAAGGAAGGTGACTGATTCCTGACTGAGGTCATAGGTCAATCTGAGGTTGTAGGGGTTGTGGTTGAGAGTACTGATGAACTGTATAAATTTCTCCTGGTCTCCCTCCCAGATGATCAGGAGATCATCTATGTATCTCAACCACAGCTGGACATGTTGGGTGTAGGGTTCATTGGCCTCGCAGAAGACCACCTCCCTCTCCCACCACCCCAGGTACAGGTTTGCATAGGTCGGAGCACAAGCACTCCCCATAGCAGTCCCCTGTACCTGGAGGTAGAAGTTGTCATTACAGGTGAAGAAGTTGCGTTTTAATACAAATTCCAACAGTTCGATCAGTAGGTCATTAAATGTGCTCTCCCGTACCATACTTGTGAAATATCTGATGGCATTGATGCCATGCTCATGTATAATGCTCGTATAGAGGCTTTCCACATCTAAAGTAATGAGCCAACAGTTCTTATTGAGTTACGTCCTGGATTTTATTAAGCACATCCATAGTATCGCGGATGTATGATGGCAGGGTAAGGACGTATTTTCTCAGCCAGTGATCCACGAATTTGCTTGCGTTTTCTGTGAGCCACCCCATTCCGGAGACAATTGGTCTCCCGGGTGGGTTTTTGTCATCTTTGTGGACTTTGGGTAGCAAATACAATGTTGCTACCCGAGGATGTTCAATGTCCAGAAATTCCAATTGTGATTTCGTTATGACACCCTCATTTAGGGCTCCCTTCAGCAATTTCCTGTATTCTGTCTAGTATTTTTCCACAGGATTAAATGTTGACAAAACATGAGGAGATAAAACTTGAACAGTACACAACAGAAATCTCCAGACTCAGCACAAAATTAAAAGAATTTGAGGGACTGGACAAATTCCAGAAAATGTACCACCGTTTCAAGAGTGAGATTGACAATCTGGAAAGAGACACCATCAGCCGCAAAAAATCGAAACTGCAAAGAGACATACAAGACTTTACGTCAAACACAGTGTATAAATGGAGCCATACCAACAAGAGAACACCTAACACTAGGGGCACAAACTATACCACATCTGATGCTGATTCCTCTGGAAGTGAATCGACATATGAACAACAAAATATACGCAGAACAACACAGGATTTTTTAGGGGTTACCCCCAGGGAAACCAGAGAAAATATAGGCAGTCACCCCGTAAGATCAGGAGGGGAAAGAAGAAAAAGAACAAACAGAGAATGGAGGGAAGAGTACAGAGACAACAGGCGATACAGGAATTAGAAACATCAGATAATCTCTGTATCATTAACCTGACAGATCACGTCCTAACCCCCGCACAAACCACGGTTCTAAGTAAAGGCCTCTCCTTCAGCCCATCGCAATCGTTCAACCGATTTGATTTTGAACGGGATGTGAATCTATTTGGAAGAAAACTTATCCTGAAGAAGCTATACTGCAAACAGGAACAATGTATGTCACTGAATATAAACCAACCACAGGATCAAACTAAAATTACGGACTTCTTTTCCAAAGAAGATACAGATGCTCTTGCTATATTGGAAGAATTAGCAAATGAAAATCCCAGAGAATTAAGTGATGACGAACCAATAGAGACTGAAACGGCTAACACTCCCCTGAAAAAGAAGTCGAAATATTACCCAGACTTCAAATTATGCCCACAGGTCAAGACATATATGGATTTGGTCAGTAGAGATCTAGACTCACTTGAGAAGTACAAATCTGACCACCTACCAGGCAACCTCACGAGAGAGGAGAGACAGGCAGTCAACCAAATTAGCAAATGGGATGACACTATCATCAAACCCTCGGATAAGGGTGGCAATATTGTCTTGGTGGGACGTGACAGATACATCCGAGAATTGGAACGTCAATTTAAGGACAAAAAATGTTACCAAAAACTGACATTTAATCCTCTGGAAAAATACCAGACAGAATACAGGAAATTGCTGAAGGGAGCCCTAAATGAGGGTGTCATAACGAAATCACAATTGGAATTTCTGGACATTGAACATCCTCGGGTAGCAACATTGTATTTGCTACCCAAAGTCCACAAAGATGACAAAAACCCACCCGGGAGACCAATTGTCTCCGGAATGGGGGGGCTCACAGAAAACGCAAGCAAATTCGTGGATCACTGGCTGAGAAAATACGTCCATACCCTGCCATCATAAATCCGCGATACTATGGATGTGCTTAATAAAATCCAGGACGTAACTCTCAATAAGAACTGTTGGCTCATTACTTTAGATGTGGAAAGCCTCTATACGAGCATTATACATGAGCATGGCATCAATGCCATCAGATATTTCACAAGTATGGAACGGGAGAGCACATTTAATGACCTACTGATCGAACTGTTGGAATTTGTATTAAAACGCAACTTCTTCACCTGTAATGACAACTTCTACCTCCAGGTACAGGGGACTGCTATGGGGAGTGCTTGTGCTCCGACCTATGCAAACCTGTACCTGGGGTGGTGGGAGAGGGAGGTGGTCTTCTGCGAGGCCAATGAACCCTACACCCAACATGTCCAGCTGTGGTTGAGATACATAGATGATCTCCTGATCATCTGGGAGGGAGACAAGGAGAAATTTATACAGTTCATCAGTACTCTCAACCACAACCCCTACAACCTCAGATTGACCTATGACCTCAGTCAGGAATCAGTCACCTTCCTTGACCTTAGGCTGACCATTGAGGAGAATGGCCATATCTCCACTGACCTCTATAGGAAACAGACTGCCACCAATTCCTTGCTGCACCATACTAGCTCTCACTTCCCACCGGTCCTCAAAGGCCTCCCCAAGGGGGAATTTATAAGAACAAGGAGAAACTGCTCTAATGAGGAGACCTACATGACAAGAGCTACAGAGGTGTGACACCGACTGGAAAACAGGGGCTACAGCAGGAGAGCGGTTAGAAAAGCAGCCAGAGAAGTCAGCAAATATCAAAGAGACCAGCTATTAATCCCCAAAACCAGGGATCCACAAGGACCTAATAATGAGGTGCGATTTATAGGCACCTACTGTCAGGAGTGGAAAACCATTCAAGGAATCCAGAATAAACATGTAGGTGTCTTGAGAACAGACAAAGACCTAGATGGTTTCCTGGGTGACCATATTCAAATGTGCTGGAGGAGAAGCAAAAATTTAAAGGATATTTTAGTCCACAGTCATCTGGAAAGTAATGCACCCAACACCAGAAACAGGCAGAAAGAAGGATCCCGCAAATGTGGCAATTGCAAGGCGTGCCCAATCATGGTCACCACCACGTCCTACACAGATAAATTTGACTAAAATTGGAAAATTAAGGACCAAATCAATTGCACCACCCCGGGAGTGGTTTACAACCTCCGATGCCCCTGCAACCGTGTATACATTGGGAAGACAATCAGACCCCTGAAACAAAGACTACTTGAACATATGTCGAATATACGCAATGCCAGCAGGGACAAAATGCACATGAAAAACTTGACTCCAGTAGCAAAACATTTCTACAAAAACCATCAGAGCAACCCAGCTGGCCTACAAGCGTTTGGCATGCTACAAGTCAATCTAGGCATCAGAAAAGGGGACACGGACAGGGAACTGCTCAAGCAGGAAACTAGGCTGATCTTCCTCATGGACACCATGACCCCGCGGGGTCTCAATGAGGAGAATAGCTATGCAGCCTTCCTGGGATAACAAAGCGACAATACTGTCCCCTATGATGTCACTAACATTACCATCATGTAGCTCTCACTACATCATGATTAAAATTCCTTATTCCACTATTTCTACAACCAACACACTGGCAACCAATTTAATGGCCTTTAAGACACATACATCACCCTACTTTGATGTCACTACCCCCAATAAACACCACTAACAAGTAATCACTATATACAGCTAACACATGCTGACATTGATCAACATGGATATATACACTAACAACACCCTAGCAGTCAATCACAGTTTGTTTTGATTTTTCACAGTGTTTGCATTATTCGTTACAGTTACTCAGTTATCACGATTTCCCCACCTAATACTGCTCAGGACCTAACCCTCACCCTATACACTCAGTCACACAGGATTTGGCATCACGTCATCACCCTCTAGACGCAACCCCACGCTGAGATCAGCTTATTCATGTGAATAATTTAACGACACAACAATCGACCTATTGAGATGTCGACGGCACCCAATATTAGCGATTTCCACTTTTTCTTTTCCCCCCATCACCACAAGTTGGAACTAACACTCCGACAAACCACATATATTGGTGACATAACAATCTAGATACTGTCACCAGTTATGGGATGTGTCACACAGTATATATATATAAAATACCTGCTATTGGGAGGCCCCTTGGAGCCCAATAGAATATCAATGAACCAGTGTGAACCCACACTGAGAGATGGGACACATTGCTCCCAATATTCTAAGCAAACGATATTATATTGTACCTTAATAATTTTAGGACAAAAGTGAGGAACAAAGGTGTCTAAAGACGACCACTTACCTGCATGCCTCAGGACACTGGATACTCCCGGCGGTAGCCTGCAAACAGATATACAAAAACATAATTGATATCAGAACGATAAAAACAGAAAAAGTTAATAAATATGACTGAAAAGAAAAATTAAAAGGTCGACCACAATGACATCAGACCGAGCACTCTGACTAATAAAGGATACAAACCCGCAAATCAACAAACAAATTAACAGAGTCTCCCGATCACAGCGGACAATAACCGTATAGATATAACACTTAGCATATCAAATTTGACACAACAACAAATGAGAACCAGCTCAGTCAAAAAGCCCGAGTGAGGAATAAGCCACACTATAACAGATCTACTCACTAGGTAGAAATACGGAATACTGACTGCCCGCTGACATCTGGCGATATCCGTAATGAAAACATAAATGAATAATTGGAGCCTTGGCTGATATATAAATAATCAAAACATTATCTATGATACAAATGAAGAATTAACCGATGAATAAAAATTTACAAACAGCATAGAAGTAGACACAATGTTACCGAATACATGTATCCAGAAGTGCTGTCTAAACCCACGTTACACAAATGACGCTATGGGCATGACGCGGCGATAGAAGCTGCGGATTGGAGAATTCAAATGATACACTGCCTACTTAAACCCACTCAGGACAACAGCGCCGGTTGCCCTGAGGAAGAATCTGCGAAGCGTACGCCGGCCACCTTAGCCGTGCGGTCGCCTCACATGCATGCCTCTACCTGTGTCTCGACATAGTCCTTGTAAGGACTCTGATTAATATATAATCACTGTGTCTCTATTACTAGTCCTTATAAGGACTCTAATGATTTAATTGTTCAAATAACATTGTACCATGTCTGCTTAATAGGTGAACCTAACAGCTCAAGGGACTCCGTCGAGCACCCGAGAGGGTTACAGGATCCGGTCTCCAGCCCTATGTGTGAGACCCGATCGTCCCTAAGCGGCTGTGCTCCGCCGACTATAAAACAACTAACATTAACTGTCATACCTTGGTCTGAACAACGTAGCGGCTCAACCTATCTGCTGCACCAGCTATACGTATTGCCACCAACGAGGGCTATTAACAGCAGGACAGCTACACAATAAAAATATAAATGTATATTTCTGTCCTCAAATCTTGCTGTCAAACCCCGTGGAGAGCATAAATACTGCAGCAGCAGACTTATCGTTAGGAAGTTAATTAGATCAGGTCACCAGCAGACATATATACCCTGTAAATATTGTCCGTGAATATGTGTGTAAAACCAGCAATGGTGATATGAGATAGTGCAAAATCATAAGCCTGTGGTGAAAGTATGAAGGGGACCCAATAGGGACATTATCCTCCTTAATATACTGGTCAATTATACCCACTAAAGCAAACCATTCCTAAACTATACTACCACCAATAAGGGCTAAGTGTATGCAATCGGATATACAGCCATGCACTAAATCGGTACACACCCAGTAAACAAATAAAAAGAGATCTCCAAATCTGAGTGTGCACTAACACCACATACATTGGTAATACTATACACATCAGGAGATTTGGAAATTGCTCCAACCCAAACTCATCCAATGTTCATATTAAAAACTCCTCCCTTTTTCTGTCAGAGATACTAAATCTGACCGAATATCTCCAACACGGACTCAGGGATATTGCCACATTTAAATAAGAGACACAAGTGACACCCATACGGATCACTCGATATATTAATACAAGTACATTTACCCGCTGATATCTGTGACAAGGCTAATCTTAGCCATCAGATACGTTAAGGGATAAACACGTACCTAAGATATTAGGAGAAATGATCCTCACAGTAGGAGGCATTGCATGTTGATACCGCACGTGCAGCTTTTTAAATCACTGTATTCACTGTTTTATGTTGCATGTTAGTTTGTATATTTCACAGTTTTAAAAGAAACCAATAAAAGGTACATTTTAAGTGTAAAAATTATTTTCTCTCTTTTGGTGCACCACATCTCTGACAATCCCTACCCTGTCTTCCGATATACTCTGTCTAAAACATTGTCCGTGGTGGCACACCCCTGCACCTCCAAGTGTTATCCAAACAATACCAATACTTGCAGGGGGCCTATGTTATATCACTATATCTCTACATTATAATCTTGTGCGATTGAACCCACCAAAAAACCCTATCTCGCCTTGATCAGGGGAATCACCTGTCTCAAGCTGGCAGTATAGGAGCTGACTTCATGTATGACAAGTTCAAATGGCTGCAGAATCTTGCACAACACGGAAATCAGCCTCCACTGAGCTTGAGTCCGGTGCATCCCCACTACTCTACCTATGTCGTAGTTGACGGAGTAGGCTTGGATGACTTTTTGCTGCTGCTCTTCCATCCTCTGCAGCATATAGAGGGTGTAGTTCCAGCATGTTACCACCTCTTGTTTGAGGTGATGACAGGGTAGGTTGCAGAGTTTTTGTTGCCGCTCCAGCCTTCGGCAGGCAGTGGTAGAATGCCGAAAGTGTCCAGCAATTTTGCAGGCCACCTCAAGTATCTCCTGCATGCTCCTGTCACTTTTTAGGAAACGCTGCACCACCAAATTTACAGTGTGTGAAAAACATGGCACGTGCTGGAAATTGCCCATATGTAATGCCCACAAAATGTTCCTGGCATTGTCTGACACCACAAATCCCCGCAAGATGATTTCCCTAAGTTTCTCTAAAAGGTTGTCGGCGCTGTGCCTCTTACTGAAACCTGTGATACACAGCGTAGCCTGCCCTGAGCTGGCGTTTTGGAGATGCTGCTGCTGCTGTTGCTGCGGAAGGCAATGCATCTACTCAGTGGGCTGTCAGTCATATAGTCCTTAGTTTGCCCTGAACCACATGAACTCATATCCGTGGTTAAGTGGACAGTGGGTACAACTGCATTTTTCAGGACACCGAGGACACTTTTTCGGATGTCTCAGTACATCCTCGGTATGAATTGGAATCTAGATGGGATTTGATAACGGAGATGCAATACCTCCATCAACCATCTAAATCCCACTTCATTGATGGCGGACACCGGATGCACATCTAACACCAACATAGCTGTCAAGGCCGCAGTTATTTACGGGTCTTGCCACAGTTTCTGAACTAAGCAGTGACTTATAAACTAACTTCAGGTGATGCAAAAGTGAGGATGTCCCTAGGTGACCAATGTCACTACCCTTGCTTATTCCAGCTTTACATAAGCTACATATGGCAAGACAATTTTTGTCTGAATCTGGATAAATATAATTCCAGAATAAAGAGGTGGATTTTTTTGTCTTTTGCCCAGGCATGGAGATGACATTTTGCATCCCACGGACAACAACTGTCTCGCCTGATGCCTCATTTAAGAAAACCACATCACAATCAGCATCCTCCTCCTCATCATCAACTTCCTCCTCAGCACCAGCTACATGAATTTCCTCCTCCTGGTGTACAACATTGACAACTTCAAAATCAGGAACTGGACTGTGGGTGATCCTTTCAGCATATGCAGAGGGCGAGCTGCAAATGGTGGAAGGAGCCATCTCTTCCCATACAGTGATGGGAAGGTCAGGCATAGCAACCCCCAACACCCTTCGACTCTCCTTGGGGATTTGTGATACTGTGTCTTTAGAAGGCTGAGTTCTTTTCTGTCTTTTTGTTGACAGCTTAACTCTTTTTACATTTGGGGGGGAAGAGGAGGATGAGGGCTGTGATCCTTGTGTGAAGCTGTACCACTAGTCAAGAACATAGGCCACTTCACATTCAGTGAAGCAGAGGCAGATAAAATCTTGTCAAGTTGGCGTTTGGCTGATGACGGCCCTTCCACATCCTCTGAGAGCTTGTTTAAACAACTGGTGAAACTTAAGCAACGCAAATGCGATTTTACCTACCACAGCATAACCCTCTCAGACTATTATAGACTGAAACAAATACCACGAGGGTGTCGAGTGAAGAATTGCCCCACCATAGGTAAATATAATATCAGTTTTTGCCGGCGGTGGATGGCAATCCTAAACAAATGCTCGATGGACCTAATATTGCTCGTGATAGAAGAAGCAACGCGGGAGCAGAGGTCTTATGAACAACAGATTAAAGAATTCGAAGCAACATATAAAGACACCCTCACTAATGATGCGGGGGCGGATTGGATGGCGAGAATACAAACCCAAATGGACAAATACAAAAAAGATCTGATCGCATTCAAGCGTGAAAAGATGCGTAAAGTCCAGGCGTATTATGACCAAAAACAGGTCTACAATTGGATTAATCCGACCCACCAACCTCGCAAAGAAAAACCTAAATTCTTCCGCCGCAACCGAAGGGGTCCATACATACCTCCGGATTCCAGCAATTCCCAGAGTGAAAATGATTCCCTCCCCTCCAGTGCAGGTGAAGCGAGTGGCCCTTTAGGGGTGACTTCTCAAACCAGACCCACTTTGCCAACAGGAAGAGGACGCGGCGGGCGGGACAGAACCGCAGACAAAACAAGGTACTGTCCTCCCCGCAAAGTAAAGAACTAGTATTTAATCTATCAAAGACCCCACTTACCCTAGCAGAGGAAGAAGTTTTATCGCTTGGACTGTCATTTATCCCCACAACGAAAATGGACCCATTCCGATGGCAAGTCGACACCTATAAATTTAATAGGTCCTTAAAATTAAAAGAATTTTTTGGTAAACAGACACCTCAACAGAAGATGAACACTCCTGCAGATAACGAAGTAATACCTCCTCAATTAAAGAAAATCATGCCGACATCCAGGTTTGAGCCGACATCCACCAGTCCATCCATCAAGACGTTTACCCGCTTATTACAACAAATGGGAGATCCACAACCTATTGTAGATCCTTGTCGCCCTAACCTGACAGTAATACAACAAGATGCACTTAAAGAACTGTCCAAAAGGAGAGACATTATCGTACGAAGTGCGGATAAGGGCGGAGCGGTTGTCGTGCAGGACCTGGATCGGTATCAAAGTGAGTGTGATAACCAGCTTTCCGATATAAAAATTTATAAGTGCTTATCGAGAGATCCAACCAGGGACTATAAGGTTGAATTGGACGCTGTATTACTAGACGCTTACAGGACTGGTCACATCGGTGATAAGTTGTATGAGGCGCTTAAGGTTGAATACCCGATAGTGCCCCTATTTTACACACTGCCGAAACTCCATAAGGACCCCCTAAACCCTCCTGGCCGTCCCATTATCTCGGCCCGGGGGTCCTTATTCCATCCGGTTGCCGTGTATCTCGACAGCATTTTGAATCCATTGGTACAGGGCATACCAGGTTACCTAAAGGATACAACCACTTTGTTAAAAGACATGGAATTACTTCAACAGACTAGGGGTTTGGAGTCATACCGTTGCATTTGTACTGCTGATGTGACTAGCCTCTACACCTGTATCCCACATGATGCAGGTGTGGAGGCAGTACGTTCTTTCATCAATTCTATTGGAACCTACAGTGGCCCTCCAGTGGAGTTTGTGATACAGCTACTCAGTCTCATCCTTACCCGTAATTATTTTGTGTTTAATAGTAGATATTATTTACAGGTGTCTGGCTGCGCAATGGGGTCCCCTGTGGCCCCGGCGTATGCCAACATATTTATGCACAATATAGAACAAGGGTTATTTTACCATCATAATTCTTTAAAAGTAGAAGTATTACTTTACAGGCGTTTTATTGACGATCTACTTATTGTTTGGGGTGATGAGCCTGAGAGGCTGATTGATCTTTTGATACAACACAACTTGTCCGCTAGTGTCGTTAAATTTACTCATACACTTGATGTAAATACAGTACACTTTTTGGATGTGAATATACAGGTTAAAGATAAGCAGATCCATACAATGCTATTTGTTAAGCCTACTGACCGTAATACGGTGTTGAGAAATGAAAGTTTCCATCCAGTCTCCACCAGAAAAGGTCTACCTTATTCCCAATTACTTCGGGTCAGAAGAATAACTTCAGATCCTGACCAGATTTTACCAGCAATGGATGCTATGGTGGCTAGATTTATTGATAGAGGTTACCCTCGAGGGGAACTTCTTCAATTAAAAGAAAAAGTCCTTAACATTCCAAGGGCCAAACTTCTTAATGACAACAAACAAAAAGAGGTTGTCCCCACGGGCAAAATCCCTTGGGTACATCAGTTTTCCACCAAAAGTAAGCAAAACATCGCTAGAGCCAAACAATTCTGGCCTACTATTTCCACTGATAAAGATCTTCCATTGCTTTCCAATACTAAATTACTGCCTAGCCTAACAAGAGGTAAAAATATAAAAGATCAGGTAGTGAAACTGGACATATCCGGTTGGGATAAACCACAGGGACCACGGTTTTTGGGAAGGAAGAACGGGTGCTTTCGTTGCTTGGGATGTGTCACCTGCAGATCTATGCAGGTGGGCACATCCTTTAGCCATCCACATTCAGGGAAACGTATTCCAATAAAATTTCCCCTTTCCTGTCATTCCACCCACGTTGTGTACTTGTTAACCTGTCCGTGTGGCCTGTCCTATGTGGGGAAAACACAATGCACCTTTAAGGAGCGCATGGCCCTACATAGGTCAGGCATACACCAAGGTTTGGCGTGTGGCCACAGTGACCAGCCAGTGGCCCGCCATTGTATTAAATTGGGACATAGCGTGGCTAGCATCAGATCAATGGTGATAGATCAAGTTCCTGCCTCCTTAAGAGGAGGCAATAGGAACAAGAAATTACTTCAGCTAGAATGTAAATGGATTTTCTCTTTACAAACTATTTCCCCTAAGGGGCTTAATGAGAACCTGGGGCTCCAGTGTTTTCTCTAATACCCCCAACCATTTACGCTATGTGCCGATGTCAGATTAGTAATACTAATATATCGGTTAATTACTGCAATAATATTCTATATTTTTTATCTTTTTCTGATTGAAAATATGTCTGTTGTCCCTTAAAGTGTTTTTTTGTCTCTTTGTCCGTATTCTTTGCTTCGCTATATTATTCAATAACCTCATAATATGGTTCAGGATTATGAATTACTATCATATTCTTCTGTAATGTTAGTGGAAATTGTTATTGCTGTATGAGTTTTTAATAATTTTTATCAAGTTTATATGGTACACATATTATGCTTATATTGTGTCATTTTCTATTTTTTTCTTTTTAGTGTTGGTGGGTTGCCTAGCAACTATAGCGGTGACGCCAGGTTACAGGGCAAAGCAGCGTGAAGCGGGTCAGCTGATCGGAAGTAAGGCAAGTACCTTACACGCTGAAGCCAGGAGACGCTATCACGCTGGCATTGCGTGTGACGTCATCCTGGTGCGCAGTGAGACGGGGAACCTGCTTCTCGACGTTGACAGCTACAGCTGATTGTCCGGATACCGGTAAGCCCAGGTGTTGCCTGGTCACGTTAATGGGGGCGGGATTTTTGTCTGTTATTTAATGCCATTTTTAACCATTGTGCACTTGTATGTCCATGAATACGGATTAGGTTCCGAAACGCCGTCGGATAATAAAGGCTTTTTTACTACCTTGAAAGAAGTCTGACGAGTGCCGCCTCCTTCACACATTTATATATATATATATATATATATATATATATATATATATATACACATATATATATATATATATATATATATATATATATATATAAATAACAACAAAATTCCTGAAATTGCGCTATGGATTTGTGGTCGCCAATGACACTAGGCTCCCTACTAGCGGAGCTACCTCTACCCAAATCTTCCACAATAGTGTCAGGCGCCCTATGCTTAGAATGATAATTTCTGTCTTTCCTTAGTTAGCTTTTTCTCAAAAAAACCATACATATATTAGCATATAAAAAACATTGTTTATTAAAAAACAAAACTTTCTTAAAAAACAGATTTCTCTTGACACTGGAGTATGCTTTGTTTTAAAAGATGCAACCCAACGCGTTTCGTCTTCAAGCAAGACTTCATCAGGGGTAAAAATCTTTTTATACAGTGGTCTGAAAAAACACATAGAGTATAATTCAGTATTTTTCATAGGAAAGACATACAATAAATTATTCATATATGAACAGTTTTTTTAAAAACGAACCCAACCTAGGGTATGACCCGTGGTATAACACTTAAGTATTAGTCCTTTAGGCAGTTGTTAAGCCTTTTAATAGGTCAAATTATCACTATAAAATGGAGAAAAATGGGGAACATAGGAGGAGGATCCAAAAAAGGGGATGAAGAAATGGAGGTGAGAATAGAATAGTGCAATTGAAGTTACCATTTTTTTTTTATATAAAAAACTATTATTTCATATTGATACATCTTATTGATTTCTTTCTTTATGTGAAAATAAAAATAAAAATAAAAAGGCAAAATGAAGAGAAAGTTACCCCTGTTTAGACTGGGATGAACGTAAGATGTATCAATATGAAATAATAGTTTTTTATAAAAAAAAAAAAAATGGTAACTTCAATTGCACTATTCTATTCTCACCTCCATTTCTTCATGGAGAATAATGAATAATTCATAAATTATTCATATATGAATAATTTATTGTATGTCTTTCCTATGAAAAATACTGGATTATACTCTATGTGTTTTCTTAGACCACTGTATAAAAAGATTTGGTACTTATGTATTATCTGGGCTCCCATGTTAAATGCACCCCATTTTTTCATACCCCTACTATCCAACTACGCATGGAGTTGATTTTATATAGTGTGGCGAGCGCAGCGAGCCACCGTGCCCGAAGCGTGGTGAGCGCAGCGAACCCCGCGAGGGGACGCGGTCTCATAAGAAAAACGGGAGCCCAGATATTACATAAGTACCAAAGATTTTTACCCCTGATGAAGTCTTGCTTGAAGACGAAACGCGTTGGGTTGCATCTTTAAAAACAAAGCATACTCCAGTGTCAAGAGAAGTCTGGTTTTTAAGAAAGTTTTGTTTTTTAATAAACAATGTTTTTTATATGCTAATATATGTATGGTTTTTTGAGAAAAAGCTAACTAAGGAAAGACAGAAATTATCATTCTAAGCATAGGGCGCCTGAAACTATTGTGGAAGATATATATATATATATATATATATATATAGTACTTTTTGCAGCAACAATGTGCGGTGTGCGCAAAGGTGAGGTGAGACTTGTAGTACCCTGTACCAGCTTACAGTCACATAGCAGCAGAGCAGAAGACACAGAAAAAAAAAGAATTTAAAGGGATTATTAAATATTAATCTATGAGTCACAGGCACAGATTACAGGTTACATTTACTACAAAATATCACAGGCACAGACTCTGTTATACTAGTACTAGTAGTGCCACAGAAAGTCACAGGACTGGACTACAGACAAAGTGTATTGAGTGACTGTATGTGCCAACTAGTAGTTCAAAGTTACTAGTGGGTGGTAGGGACTGGAGGACAGGTAAATCAATGTATATGAGGCATAGGCACAGCCTACAGTCAGACTCAACAGTGTAGAAGTTAAAAGTTTAAACTATTACACCATGCAGGTTGTCACTATCACATGCAGGTTGCAGCGGGGTGGGAGAGTGAGCACGCGGGCGGGCACCAGGGAAGACTGCAGACACATGTACTCTGTTCAATCTCCTAGACTGGAGTGAACAAGGCACCCACCCGGCCGTCCTTATATAGTGATAGTGTCCAGATCTCACGAGATCCGACAGCAGAATCTCGCAAGCGCCGAAAAGGCACACTCCAGGCCTGGACGGGAATACCCAAACAGGCTCAAGAGCGCGTTCGGATTGGGGGGGGGGGGGGGGTGTTTGGGGGTGTCCGGATTCCCTGAATCCGATTGCACTCATCTCTACTTACTGGCCCAAGGTGTAAAGTTCATTCCGGCAATTAGCCCAGTTCCCACCTGTGGCTGTGCATGTCTGAAAAAATGTACTGGATCCGTGGGCCTGAAAGGCCACCCGTCTTTCCTCCAGATACACCTCAGAGACCCATTATTGGTACTCTCTGAGGCTGAACAGCTGGTTAACCCTTCCCAGGGCATTTGTGACCAGAGAAAAACATCACTCATTGGTCCTGTAACTTGTTTGCTCAGCCATTGTAGCATATAAGTAGTAGCAGCATATGTACTTGTGCTCTGCTGTGCCACAATTAACAGACAGTGAAAGCATCACATGCAATAATATGAGTAGACACACCAGTAACTCAAAGGACTTGATATTAATCCTTAACAAAGATGACTTGTACAATTATAGCTGAAAACAATCCCACTTCGGATGCACACAACGCAGACTGAGGAATGCATATATCTGAGTACAACTGTGTGCCCAAGAGTAGTGCTGTACATCTACTTCTTAACAGATACAGAATAGGAGGAAAAAATACTTAATAATAAACAATTAACAGGGTAATAGTTAGAGATGTGCGGGCTCGGATTCCTCAGATCCGAGCCAGCACGGACGTCATCAATCCGGGCCCGGATACGAGCAGCGCTCGGCGCTTCCCGCCTGACTCGAATCCGGGCGCACGGGCAAAACGTCATCGCCCGGCGTCGGATTCTCGCGAGATCACGGAACCCTTAAATTCCGCAACATCGCGCCGCCATCTTCACTCCAATCTCGGAGAAGGGTAGGGAAGGGTGTGCTGCTGCTGTGTGTGGTCTCTGCTGGGGCCCGTGCTGCTGTGTACTGTGTCTCTGCTCAGTGATCAAGACATCACCATTGCAAGGATGACTGGTGCTGTGTTCTGTCTCTCCTTTGTGCTGGGGCCTGCCTCTGCTGAGTCTGCTCCTGTATAGTCAGTCACAGTGTGATAGTCCACTGGTGCTGCTAGTGCCACTGCCTGCCCTGCACTGCCTAGTGTCTGCTGCAGTCTGCTCTCTGCTGTTGCCACTGTCTAGTGCCTACCAGTACCTATTGCAGTATATAATTCCAGTGTGCTGTTGCCCCTGGCTACCAGTACCTATCACAGTATATAATTCCAGTTTGCTGTTGCCACTGGCAGTGGCTACCAGTATTTTATTTATTGCAGTATATAATTCTAGTCTGCTGTTGCCACTGGCTACCAGTATTAATCGCAGTATATAATTCTAGTCTGCTGTTGCCTCTGGCTACCAGTATTATTTATCACAGTATATAAATCCAGTCTGCTGTTTCCACTGGCTACCAGTATTTATCGCAGTATATAATTCCAGTCTGCTGTTGCCGCTGGCTACCAGTATTATTTATCACAGTATATAAAAATCCAGTCTGCTGTTTCCACTGGCTACCAGTATTTATCGCAGTATATAATTCCAGTCTGTTGCCACTGGCTACCAGTATTTATTGCAGTATATAATTCCAATCTGCTGTTTCCACTGGCTACCAGTACTATCAGTCCAGGGGTGCCCACATGTGTGCTGTATCCATCCAGGGGTGCCCACATGTGTGCTGTATTTGTCCAGGGGTGCCCCCATGTGTCCTTTATCAGTCCTGGGGTGCCCGCATGTGTGCCGTATAATTCCAGGGGTGCCCCATGTGTCCCATATCAGACCAGGGGAGATGCCCTTTTTTTAATGAAAATAAAATTAAGGTTTTTTTTTTTTTTTACTGCAAGGGCTGTTAAATGCGCTGTAGTCCAGGGGTGAGCCAAGAGTGCTGTATCATTCATGGGGTGTTGCTAAGTAAGGTGTACTGCTCTTTTTTATAATTGAAAGAATACACATTTTTATTTTTACTGCAGGAATTTGTCTGCCGTATAATTCCATGCCTGCCGCCATGTGTGCCGTAACAGTCCAGGGGTGCCGCCATCTGTGCCGTATAATTCCTGGGGTAAGCCAAGTCTGCCGTCTAATTCCTGGGGTGCTGCCAAGTGTGCTGTATTAGTCCAGGGGTGATGCTAAGCATGCCATATCAGTCCAGGGGTGATGCTACCTGTGCCATATCAGTCCAGGGGTAATTCTAGGTGTGCAGTATCAGCCTAGAGGGTATGCTAAGTATGCCATATCAGTCTAGTGTTTGTGCCGCACACTTGTGTGGCTTATCATAGTTATCCAGCTACCTCGGTGCAACCTTTTGCCCTAAAAACAATATTGTAAGGTGTGAGCTGTTCAGAATAGACTGTAAATGAGTGGAAATTAATGTTATTGAGGTTAATATAGCGTAGGAGCAAAAAAAAAAAAAAAATTATGCGATTTTAGCAGTTTTTATGCTTTTTTAACAAAAAAATCAGAACCCAAAACCCAAGAAATCCAAACACAAAACACTTAGGAGGTGTTTTGGCAAAACCCATTAGAACCCAAAACCTCAAGGTAATCAGAACCCAAAACCCGAAAAGTGGCCGGTGCACATCTCTAGTAATAGTATAATGCAATAAAAAAATTTTTTTTCTCAGAAATGTGTTTGTCCCTGAGGCAGTGATCTGCTGCTGTCAGTAAGACAGGGAGGTGCTGCAGTCAGTGAGGCAGCAATGCTCTGCTGTCAATGAGGCAGCGATCACTGTGGGGAATATGTGCACAGCTAATTCTCCTACATACACATACTGTACCAGATTTAGTATTGACAAAGTAGATAATCTATTGTCATGCTATTACACTAACCACAACAATATATTTCTCATGTGGAAACATGAGGAAGGTACCTTGGTGACCTGTATTCTCTATCTCTCTCCATTGACAACATGAAAGTGATTTCTTGGACATCAGATAAGCCTTCACTGTTTTATTATACATATGGGCATTATTATATTAGTTAATAATATTATTTTTATAGCAAGTTTATCCCGCAGGACTCCAAGCCAATTGCATACTGTACATTAAAAACATGGTACAATGCATTAGAATTACATGAAGTTGAAAAACTAGAAGAAATAATTAAGAACAAATAAAACTAGACTGCTATGTAACACAAAAGCATGTGTTCCTTCTACATTACTGTAACCAGGGCTATTTTTCGTCCGGAACGCCGTTCCTGAAGTTCAAATAAAAAATGACGTCATCAGGAACGGCATTCCGGAACCTGCTCCAGGCCGCCCGTCGCCAGCATCGCCTGCCCGCTCCCTGCTCCCCACTACCCTGCCCACTGTTTACGGACTCCAGGTCCAGGAGAGACGTGCTGATACGTAACATTCACGTCTCACCCTGGACCGCTAGCCAATGGGTGCTTGCGATCCAGCAGCCAATCAACTGGTGGCTGCTGGACCGCGAGCACCTATTGGCTGGCGGTCCAGCGGGAGATATGAATTTTACATCACCTTGCCATGAAAGGTCTCACACCCCCGCCATGAAAGGTCTCACTCCCCACTGCAGATCGGTGCCAGCAGCGCCTAGCGCTGACACAGGCTGTTGCCGGGCAGCAGCACATTATTACGTGTGTGCCTGTGTACAGCAGCACCCGCCTCCTCCCTCTCTTTACGCCGCTTCCTCCGAGTCGGATAGCGGTGTGAGTGGAGGAGGGGACACTGCCACTGTCGGATTTAGGGGGGGGGAGAGGAGGGGGGCACCTGTAAACCTGCAGCAGTGGCTGCAGCGGTCCCAAGTATGAATTGCGGCTAGTGCGCGGGTGACGTCACCGTGCACCCGCGCACCGCTAGTGAGTTATGGGCGGCCAGTGGTTAGTCTCACGGGGAGCACTGGCAGCAGCTGTCGGAAGGCGCAGAGAAGCCCGTCTCCTCACCTCTGAGACTGACGGAGAGTGCCTGCAAGATTACCTGCAAGGGGCTGCTCAAACACAGCTACAGGACCAGGTATGCCAGGAATGGAAGACCAGCACCATCCCCAGGTCATTGCTTCTATCCTACTGCCTGCCTTTTCTCCAGCCCACTGTCCCCTCCATCTAGTTTCTCCCATCCAACCAGCAACTCACCCATCTTTCAGCCCCACACTTCGAACCCCCCAGTCAGTGCCACCCCTCTTTCAAATCAGCCCTTCTCCACCTTAGTGTTCAACCTACCCGCCCTTATATTACTGCCCCATTTTCCCATCCACCCCAGTGTCCCCCAATATTTAATTGACCACCTATCAATGTGTCTCCCACCCAGCCAGCTCAGCCCCCCCCCCTTCCCTCCTTAACTGGTCCACTGCCCCATCTAATGGTTTCCCTGCTAGAACCCCCCAGCCAGTCCAATCACAGTGTACCCTCATGCTGTATTTGTAGTCACCCACCTCCATTTGCCATATTTACTGCCTCCCTTTCTATTCAGTTTAATTGCCCCCTCCTTCATCCAGTTAAATGTCACTGTATGTAAACCTGTCTAAAGTCCTGGTTAGGACAAATTTCCTCTCCCTGTCACCTTCTGCCTGATATCACTCACTGCCTTTCCATGTCCCCCTTTCTCATGTCACCCACTGCCACTCCCTGCTATCATACACTGCCTCATTCTCTTTATGTCAGTTTTTTTTTTTTCATTTTTAAAGGGGGACACAAATCTCCATTACAGGCTGCTGTGGAAGGCCTCCTCCAGCATACCGCAGCAGCACCAGCTCATGTCAGTGTGTGTACGCAGCGGGTGGGAGCCTTCTGCAGCAGACTCATGTCAGTGTGTGTGTAAGTGACGGCCGGGAGCTGAGTGTCCCTACCGGTCATCCTCAGGCAGCTCCCACCACCGCAGTCGGAGGCCTCCATTCCTCTCCCAAGTACTGTCTGCAGTGGTACTCTCTGCTGGCGAATTTCTGTCCCAGCGGCTCCGTGGCTGTCAAAATTCTTGTTAGGCGGGGGGAGACTGTGAGGTGAAGGACTGGGGAAGCTGAACAGCTTGGTATGTTATGGCAGGCTGTCCCCAGTCAGCTCCCGCTACTGTAGTTGGGGAGATGCCCAGGCTACCCCTTTGCAACAAGCATACAAATTTCCCCTGGCAAACGGCATTTATCCCCAAGGCAATGAATGTTTAATATCCCATGGCATCTAGCATGTTATCCCCTGGAAACAAGGCTTTAAACCCCCTGGCAACAAGCATGTTCTCCCCCTGGGCAACGAGCATTTAACTTCCCTGGCAATGAGCATGTAATCCCACATGACAACGAGCATGTAATCCCACATGGCAACGAGCAAGTAAACCCACATGGCAATGAGCATGGAACCCCTGGCAACAGCATGTAGGTAAGCAGCACTTATGTAGCATAATTTGTCATATGTATTACGGTGTTTGGCATAATACGTAATGGACATTATGGTGTGTGGCTTAATGTGTAATGAGCATTATGGTGTAAATTTTTGGCGCACCTCCGGCGCGCAATTACGCTTTTCTGGTGTTTATTGTGAATTTTTCCTTAATCCGTGTGGCATTACGGGAATTGTGGCTCAATCCGTGTGGCATTATGAGAATTTTGGCTCAATCTGTGTGTCATTATGTGAATTTTAGCTCTATCTGTGTGGCATTATGTGAATTTTAGCTCTATCTGAGTGACATTATGTGAATTTTCTTTTTTAAATGCAAGGCCCCTCCCCTTTTGTAGCTCCTCCCATATTACCGCCCACTTTCTGCCCCGCCCACAGTTCCTGAACCTATTTTCCTACAAAAATAGCACTGACTGTAACCATACTGTATGTCTGTTAATATTAGGATATTGTCTCCTCATTTCCGACTCCCAATGGTATAGGTGAAACCATATATTGGCCACATTGACCACGTTAACCTTGTTTTCCTCTATAGATACCGTGAATACTCATTGTGGACATGGAAGGAGAAAAAATGTACATAGGGCCTAAATCAGTTTGAATTGCAGTTTTGCTATTACTCACAAAACTACATCGTAGAGCGGCAGCTTTCAGGGTGCCGTCCAGTAAAGAGCAATGCCGCTGTGCATGCTGGGTCTTGCCCACAATAAGATTGCAAGAATTTTCATTGCAACGCTAGCAAGTGAGCACTTTGCAATTTACATATCCAGATAACATTCTTAAGATGTGGATACAGGATCATTTTGTACAGGGGAAGAGTGTTCAAGCTAATTGTTTATCAAATGTTTATATGTGGTGTGTGAATAATGACACTTTGCAAGCCCAATATTTGTTTCAAAATGAGAAATATAGTGTAGTTGATTAGATGGCATCATAACCTGAATAGCAATAGATAAGCAACTTTTTAAAACCATTCATCTAGAACTGAACATATTTTAGATATGATCCAATCATACCTTTGCAGCTCAATTAAAAAAGTACAATGTTACTTGCTGCTTTTCAATCTGATCAAATGATTCCCGTATTTGTTTGCTTTTTAGTGTTCTGATCGATTCTGATACATGTCAAAAAGTTAATAATGCAGTCATTTGAGATATACTGTCAGCCTTGCCAGTATATAAATTCTCCAATGCACAAAGGGAATTGTTGCAAAGCAAGTCAACCAAGATTAAACTAAAGGCCCTTGTATATCATTGGTGGTTTGCTTCAATTTCTCGATTCACCAAAACAGTAGGGATCTGAAAATCCATATTTTTTTTAGATGAGATATTTTGCCCATTCCTGAAGAAATCATGACCATCGATTGCCTCCAGTACATTAGCAGTGATGAAGTGGGGAAATTGGGGGCTGATTTATAGAGACTGTTACTCTTTGCTTTTTTTTTTTTTTTAAATGTACAGTACCTACAACCAAACATACCATGGAGGGAAAGGGAACCTGGAAGCAACTTTAGCTAAATATGCACAATCAAGTTTTGTTGTATGTAAATCATGTATCTAAGCAATATTTATAATATTTAGAGCCAGAATCCTGTGGACCCCTTAGCAGGATTTTGAAGGGCTCTTCCCCAATGCTTCTAGAGAGACACTGTTTACACAGTGGTTGATCATTTATAACCCAAACATTGCAATAGATAATTGTTGTACCATACAATAATAGTGCCCTAGTTAATTGTGTGCCCATAGATATGCCCTAGTTCACATTATAAAAAACAATGGCACTTGTTCGGATTATGCCGCATTGTATTCCCCCAGTTCACATTATGCCACCTCGTAGTGCTGTCATTACACATTATGGGGTTTATTCTAGTTCATTCTTTCTGACAAAATCCTTCTTAGATGGACAAAACCATGTGCACTGCAGGGGGGGGCAGATGTAACATGTGCAGATAGAATTAGATTTGGGTGAGTTATTTTGTTTCTGTGCAGGGTAAATACTGACTGCTTTATTTTACACTGCAATATAGATCTCACTTTGAAGTAAAACCCCACCCAAATCTAATTCTCTCTGCACAAGTTACATCTGCCCCGCTCAGCAATCATATTGCCCCGTGTCCCGTTTTCATCTGCGACCAGAGATGGTCGCAGATGAAAATTTAAACACTGCCGGGGGAAGAGGCAGGGGATGTCGCTGGTCGGAGGAGCATGTTCCTCCGACCAGCGACCATTCAGGGGCTGAAAACGGGAGTGCGCACCCGGCGATTTATCGCTGGTGCACACTCCAATCACTGGCAATATGGTCGCTCAGCGACCATATTCCCAGCGATTTCAGCCCCTATCGCCCCCGTGTGTACACAGCCTAAGAAGGATTTTGTCAGAAAGAATGAACTAGAATAACGCCCTATGTCACACAGTGCCTCCATTTCACCTTATGCCATATGGAACTGGGATAAACCAGAACCAGAATATGAGAAGGATACTTCCTAATTAATACCCCTTTCACATTGCAAAAACCTGCTTTCAACCCGTTTTTCTAAACGTGTCTTAAAACTGGTCAAAAGCCAGTTAAACCCGTTTCACCCATAGAAAGCCATACAATGTCATTTTAAATGTTTTTTTCCTGCTTGTGGGCGGGGATCAAGTGTGGTTATTATTTGTAGCAAATACCGTTTCTGAGCTGTTCAGACTGCAGGGGAAACGGCTCAGAAACGTGTAGGATCCTGCTTTTAACACGTGTTAAATACCGGTTTTCTATAACCGGTAAATTGACAATGTAGCTTTCACATTGCAGCTGGAACCGTTTTAAAGCACTAAAAAAACGGTAATATACCGTGTTACAGCTGCAATGTGAAAGGGGTATAAGACATTCCATCTTAAACTTTCACCCCCTCCTCTTCCCCAGCTTTCAAAAAGCTGTAAACAAGTAGAGGTCTACAGAACTGGACTCACTGATTAGCTTGGCTATGTCTATGAGCATGGAATAGCATGGCTTGTTGCAGATAATATCAGTATGGAGCATGGTTTAAAGTTAAAGAAGATATTTAGACTTACTGTAATCTTCTTGCCCTTTCTTGTGTAATACCAAGATTATTTTAGGGTTATATGGGAAAGAATAAATATAACATATAACTTTATATTTATCAATGAAAATGTTACTTATCTCTATTGCCAAGATCAGCTTGTATAGACGAAGAAGCAGTAAATGGACCATTTAATGTATGGAGGCTTTGTCCAGTAAAAAAAAAAGTAACTGAAATGTTTATTGGACTTACAGTAGATAGCTAAAGGCTTAATAGAATTATTAATCCTCTGGAAACATTATTATATTAGATATTGTACATAAATGCATAAAATAGAACATTTTTTGCAACAAATTGCAGCTTAGTGTAACACTTTGAATTTCAATAGAAATTTGCAAGTCAGACTAAAAAGAAGTCTTCCCATAACAGTGCATAATGAGGCTCCTAAGAATGTAAAGCTGCTGTCAACATGTACTTAAACTCTTAGTTATTACCATACATTTTCATTTTCTGTTGTCCGCTAGTGTATCCACATAAAGTAAATGGTAGAACGAGTAGGAGAAAAATCTCAATTGTAACTGTGCTTGGGTACGCAGAGCATACATACATTTTTGAATATTCCCATACTGTCCACCAATCAGGGATGGCATTTTCAGATTGGGGTTTCAAAATGCTTGAATGGAGAGTGCTATTGACTAAGCATTGAAAAAGTCCATGATTGCTGCAGAGCAAATTACCAGCAGTCAGCAAAAAGGTAGATGCTGAAGTGCTATAGTGAAATCCCAACTTGTGAATTGATACTGTATGTATGCTATGTGAATTGATGTGTATGGCTCTCAAAGAATTCACAGCCGAGCGAAAATTTCCAAATCCTGTCGCAAACCACTCAACATCAAAATGATTTTCCACTGAGCATCACTAATAGCAAGCTAGGAGTAGTGAAGGACTTACGCTGCAGCTGCAATGAAAACAGGCATATCCGGCCTGTAGCTGACATCACAAACCCTCCCATAAAATGCATGGGCACGCCTGCATTTTCCTAAGCATGCCTAGTGTCTTTTCTGGCTTGCCTACGTTTTCCTGGGATGCGGTCATTAGGTCGACAGTCATTAGGTCGACACCACTAGGTTGACATGCTGAAAAGGTCGACATGGGACAAGGTCGAGCGGCCATTATGTCGACACAAGCATTAGGTCAACATGGTCTAGGTCGACAGTCAAAAGGTCAACATGTGCCTATAGGCAGTACTTCATGCCCTACCATCCACTAGGGTGTGGTGGGAGAATAATATAGGCACCATGTCCAAAGCATGGCGAGCACAACGAGCCATGCGAGGGTAAGCTGTGCACTTTATCCTGTGTCTTGGTGGACTTGGTCGACATTCGGGTAAAACAAAAGTGAAAAACCCCATGTCAACTTTTTGACTGTCAACCTAGACCATGTCAACCTAATGCTTGTGTCGACCTAATGACCTGTCGACCTAGTCTAGACCCTTGTCGACCTTTCAGCATGTTGACCTAGTGGTGTTGACCAACATGCTGTGGGCCATATGACCCACACCTGTTTCTCTCAGCTAGTTAATGCCACCAGATACTTAATTCCTGTCAATCACCATGCAAATGGCTAGTGAAGGGAAAAAGTAGGATTCCTTTGCTAGTACACATAGTGCACGCGTATTGTGGCCCATATGCATGTGCAGCTCACCGATAAGCATCTGCTGTACGTATTTGCTCAGCAGCGATCAGGTCTTAATCGGGCCCCATGTATTTTAGCAATAAAGCAATAATGTTCTTTTATTGCCATCACAGGATGCTGGTAACAGAATAATATACTTAGATATATGTCTTATTCTTTAAATAAAAATGTTTTCCAAAATAGTTTTTTTGTTTAAAAGCATTAATAATTTAAAGGTACAGCATTTATTTCCAGATCAACTTCCAGTGAGTCCCCACCTGATTGTACACTGTTGTGTGATGTAATTTCATTTGGTACTATTGTGTGGGTATGCCGCTTCCCAACTACCACTATTTAATATAGGATCTTGCTGGCGCAGGGCACCAAAATATCTAGTTACTGCTCTGTGGTTAAGGATTGCTATGTGAGAGGAGTAATGGGTGTTGCTGGCTGCTGCTGTTATCAGTGCTGCTGGTTAATGGGTGCTGTGCTGGGTCAAAGCCTGAACTGGTAGTGGAGCTATGGGGCTAAATGGTTACAACCAGCTCTGACTGAATTCAAAATAATAGTACAGCAATACATGGCATATCATGATTTTATCTCATTGTTACTTCACCTCTTATTACTATAACATAACCATTAATGATCTCTACTTATATATTGATGCTTCAGATTATACCTTGCAGTCGTGTTGAATTCATAAGAATCAGCCTTCAGAATAGATGCGTAGGCTGTCAGGGACATTTCTACAGTATGGGGTTATTCTGATTCTCAAACTCACATGCAAATTCACATGCAAACGTGATGTTTTTAAATGCACATGCACATTTCTGCACATGTGCATACGCCTGGTGCATGCAACCGCAACGAACAGACTGTTCGCCAGGTGCACATGTGTCCCAAGACTGCGGGCATTCCCATGGAAATCACCTGGTGATGTGGGTGTGGGGGGTGGGCAGCTGACATCGCCAGATATCAGCTGATCACCCAGTTCCTGTCAAGGGTGCACGCAAATATAAGTGATCTGGAGTCACATGGGCTGCGAATGGATGTTTATGTTAAACATCCATTCTCAGCCGTGCAGGCAAACCCGCCATGTGAGGGGGGGGGATGGTTGGACCGGCGAGTGGCGGGTGGCGTCCGGAGGACTCGCAAGGCTGTGAATTCGCAGACTTGCAAGTCAACCGGAATATTGGCCTATGTCTGTATACAATTTCATGCATTACTTGTTGCATGCTATCTATGTGATTGCCTATACATGTATTTTTGTACTTTCTATAATTATGCAACATAGAAACCTGTGTAGGATGAATAAAGCTCCTAAGAAGAATTTGATATTAACGACTGGCATCTGTCAGGGCCGGCGCTACCCGCTCAGCAAGACCTGCAAAGCAGAGAGGCGCCGGGCTCTAGAGGCGCTCTCCCTGCTGATGGCTGCTGCACCTGTTACATCAGGACAGACAGCATCAATACCAGCATCTTGAAAACTCCTCCCCCTGCTGTCCTGTCAAACAGCATAGCACCCCCCCCCCCAATCAGTGACAGATTAGGGAGGGGGTTGAAGCGGTGTGGGGGGTCTTTGACTTCTCCGGCAGTGCTATGCACTGCAGCTGTGTATGTGCTCTAACAGCAGACGTCGGGCAGCTTCCCCCTAATGCTATGCTGACTGTGACTCGTCAGTGTGTTCTGTGTTGCT
The DNA here is from genome assembly GCF_055691185.1 of Crinia signifera. NCBI lineage: Eukaryota > Metazoa > Chordata > Amphibia > Anura > Myobatrachidae > Crinia > Crinia signifera. The sequence goes on along the minus strand of NC_139225.1, from coordinate 102,736,145 downwards.
TCCTGCTGAGGCACGAACAGGAAGTCACATGATTGTACACACTGGAGGAGCCGACCCAGCAGGCATGAGAGGAGCAGCCCAGCTTGTGTAGTAGCCTGAAGCAGCACCCACACCACCCACCACCACCTGCACACAGAGGAGCAGCTACTCAGCAATGCCTCAAGTAAGTTCTGCTGCAGATACAAAGGTGGGAAGAAGGAGGGTAATGCTATACCAACAATGGGTGGTAGTGTTAGTAACATGTCACTGGGGATAGTACCATGCATTGTCATATAAAACATGTGTGCTGTGTTAATGTTATATTGCTATTTTTTATGGGGTGGGTTAATGTCTGTCACCCAGTGACTCTCCCTGGCTGTCACCTCTCTCTCTCCTGTCTCCCACTGACTCTCTCTCCCTGTTACATATTTTACCTGTCTCCCAGTGACTCTCTTTCTCTCCCCATCACCTCTCTCCTGTCAGTGGCGTAACATAAAATTTAGCAAACTCTCTGCCCGTCTCCATTTCCTTTCCCCTGCTGTTACCATCTCCCCATCACCTCTCTCTTCTGTTGCCTTTTTCCTGTCACCCACTAAATATCACCCTCTCCAAGTCACCCTTTCACATTTTCAAACTATGAAAAATTGTAAAGATACATATCAAGAGGACAAATAGATGTGTCCCTTCTCAGCTGAAACGCTTATTGCAGCATACCTGACTCATTTGCTTCGATAAGCGCACCCATGAATGTGCATGCACCCACAATTCATAAGATTGCACGGTGAGTACGCTCCTATGAGCGGGCCATGGCTAGGCACAAGCATGATGCAGAATGAGACTGACATCTGTATTTGTAAGAGGGCACAAATTTTACAGTTTGCAGGAGGGCGCTGGACACCATAGCACCGGCCCTGCATCTGTGTCTCTTTTTGAAATCTAAAAAAGCCAAATAATCCAGCGATAATAGTTGTAGATATACTGTATCTCTTCGAACATGCTTGCACAGTTTAACATATTTCCTACTACAGTATATCTCCGAGCATTACTAGACAGACAGGCAATATTTTGTAGAGTGTAAACCATTATAAAACTCTCTGACCACTTTGGAAGACACCCAATTAACGTTTGTGTTCTCACAGGGTGGTTAAAGTTTCAACTGATACTGTATAAGCAGTCTGCTTTTCTTTGAATTAGCAGACTTTGTGGCTATCGTATTCTGTCACACTATACCATGCCAAGTTTCTTGGATCCTTTATCTCCATAATGCATTAATTAAAAGTTTCTTGCAATTGAACCTACTGCCATTGTATAAATATACTTATATACATGCATAAGTAATGCAAGCATTCTGTTATTTCTAGCAACCAGATATAAACATTCTCATTTAGGAAAAAATTAAATTTAATTCAGGGGCAACTGATACTGTTTATAGGTATACTGAAGAGTTGAAGCACAGTAAAGTCAATCACTATAGTAGCTGGCGCATACTGGCATTCGGCGGACTGGCTGATGAGGATGTGTGAGCACCAAGGCGGCAGGGAGCAGGGGCAGAAGTCTTCCCTGTCCGTCTCAGGGAGAAGGACAGAGAGCAGGGACAGGCTGGGGCAGAGGGGGCAGGAGCGGGGAGGGAGGATGGCGGGGGACAGCGCCATCCTAGTCTAGCCCTTTAATATGATTAAGTGAGACAGAGAAGGCTAGTTGAAGAAGGCTCCATCTGTAGATATAAGATCCCCCTTCTTGTCATATATTAGAAATAGAGACGTGCAATAGAGACTGATTTACTCTGATTTACTCTGATTTCAAAGCAGGATCTTGTTTGCTATCAACTATCAACAACTGTGATGTGATTTGGGATAGCCAATAAGATCCTGCTTTGAAATCAGAGTAAATCAGAGTAAATCAGAACCTGCACATCTCTAATTAGAAATAGGAGCACACTGTTGTGTCCAAATGTATGTACTACATTATTGCCCTTTAGTTGAGTTATAGCGGTACATTAATTAAGATGGGAGTTCTATTGAAGACACACGTGCCCTGTTTCTCAGTGTAACCCATTCCTGTAGTGCCAAACCAGTCCTCAAGATCTACCAACGGTCAGGGCCGGTGTAAGGTTTCTTGACATATTAGGCAAAAATTCTGCCTACTGTACTGTACTCCTCCTTTCCACCCCATGCATATTTGCAAATGTGTGTGTGTGTAATATATATATTCAGGGAAATGGGCAGGGTTAAGGGGGGCAGGGCAGCGATGGGGACCATCGGGGTCTACGAGTGTCTCGTGCGGGGGCTAGCGGGAGCTGGCAATTAAATCGCCAGTCTCTACAAAGATGAATTGTGCTCCATCTGTATGTATACACATACACATGTCTATTTAATTATTTAAAGTTTCAGTCTTACTTTTTCTTCTTCAACTGCACTGGCACAGTGCACGCAGTGCAGTGGCTGCGGTTTGCTCCTCTGTCCTCTCCTGAGCACCAACTTTATGTACCCATGTGTTAGCTGCCCACTAGCTCTACCAGGATTGCTTTAGTCCTCACTGCATCGCTGTTCTAAGGAGGCCGGACTGCTCTGTCCTGTCACAGTGCTGCGGCTTAGAAGCAGTGGTGGCCACGCCTGTGTGCCTCCCACAGCCAGCAGTGTACATACAGAGCGTGGCTGCAGGCGAGCATGTCTGCGGGTGGGCAAGTGTGGCTGCAGGTGGGTGGGTGATAGTGGTTGTGGGTGGGCAGGCGAGCGTGGCTGCAGGCGGTCTTCGCACAGGCGTGGCGCGGCCACCACTGCTGCTAGGTTTGGCTGATGGTATTCAGCACCGATCCACAGATCTGCAGCGCTGTGACAGAACAGAGCAGTTCTGAACTGTCCTGCCTGCCTCCTGACTTGGATGCTATTAAGCTCAACCGAGCTATCGGGACGGGGAGTAATAAAACTAAAATTAATCTGCAGCGTGTGGTGCCACCTTTCAGCGGCCGGTGCCGTTAGGAGATTGCCTAAAGCTGCCTAGTGGTGGCGCCGGTACTGCCAACGGTCCAATCACCTAGCTGGTGCACAGCTGTGGTCATTACTGTCACATTTTCAAACATGCTGCATTCATTCCTACTATAGATCCACAGGCTGCCTGAAAAAGTAGAACTTTTTGCAGATGTTGAAAACAGGGTATCCACTCCTGTTCCAGAAGATGCTAAATTAATAAGAAATAGAATCTGATGGTTGCTATGAGCAACATACCATCTTCGATAGAACTCCATGTAATTAAGTTTACCACCTAGAAATTAAACTACTGTACAACAGATGGAGTGGCAGAACAAGGACACAGTAGCACCAAAGAAAACATTGCACTGCATTGTATTTGCTTTGTGGAAGCTGCAGCATTTTGAGCAGAAGTAAGCAATAGAGATACCATTGGCAGCTTCATTATGCTTAGGCTAGCATATACTTGAAATAATGACAGACACATGCACATTATAATTCTATTTTTGAAGCTGTAGCATACTGTCAATGTAAAATATTTCACAGAAACATACTGTAAGTTAACATTGTTGATGTGTCTGCATAATGCATATGCCATCTAATCGTCTGTATGGTTTGTCATTCTTCTATCTGACAGGCAGCAAATAAACATCCATTTGCAGAGCATGTTATTAACTTAAACAGTGTTGAAATAAATGCTTCATACATATTCTCTAGCAATTATCACAAAAAACATTACATCTTATGTTAAATTTTGCAGCAGGGTTATAAACAGTTTAGAAATAATGCAAATATATCTCAGAAAATATTACCCTCTCTGAATATTGATGTAAAAAAGGATTTCCATGCAATTGCTTTATGAATTTGGAAGCAATTAATAGTTTGTGGTAATTATTCTTCCATTTACCAAATGTACTGTAACCATGCCACAGATCCAGCAATGGACTGGTCCACAGGGGCATATGGGAAACCTGCAGAGGGCCCTCTGCCAGGGGTCCCACCTTCTTCTAGAGGAATCAAGTTCCAGACTCTGCACTTGTAGTATATTATACTACGGCTCACCATGGCTATCCAGAGAAGGCTGGCAGAGGAGTGCTCAATCAGTACCTCAAAACAGCTGCCATTCAGTGCCCAAGGAGAAAATGCATCAGTGTTAGAGTATTGTCCCTTCCAAGAAACCACAAGGATAATAGATTGCAGTAAATTATTGGACAGCTGCATCTCTTGTTTAATAGGTTGATCCAGTTTTTAATTTTCAAAATTGTCTGACTGGTTCATAATCTGATTGAAGTTGGGGTAGTTGAGCCTCCGTGCTGATCAAACTAGCATCAGATCGCTCAGCACGTGTTGCTCAACACACAGTGCTGCACCAGCGATGTCTGCTGAGCGATCTCTCTTGCCCTTGTTCTCTGAGGAGAGAACACGGACGATGACTAGATATTACAGGCATGCTTGAAATATCTAGTCCCACAATAGCTATGCATGGGACCACACATTGCAGTCGCCATGGACCATACATTGGTTCATTTCTAAGCAATCTAGTCAGATCACTTAGAAATTGGGCTGTAATTACCCCAAGTGTATGACCAATAACAGATCTCCAATATCATCTGTAAACTTTGGTTTTACTTTGCTTGGATAGTTCCCTAAAACAAGCTTTAACAATTCTTTATACTCTGTATATAGATTTGTTTGGAACCTGAAGTTGCAGTTACTGCCTACAGTATGTGTAGGATGAAATACATAATAGTGATGTAAGTGAAGATCACAATGGAGCAAATGGTTCCGGTCAAATGCAAGCAAAGCACACAGAGTGCAGTGCTAGCTGCTAATACAGAATAAATGTTCTCTTACTGGCACAATGAAAGCTACACAATGAAACATACAGTATATAGATTGACAAATGGTTCAGTGTTAATTACTGTATCTTGTTTATTCTGAAATGTCATGTTGGGATAATGCTCAATTTATCTGTAGATATGCACAGCATTGGGATATGAAATGTATGTATGAAGGAGAGTTGTTGAGAGGCAACAAAGCGGCAAGAGCTTTGCACAGTAGGTAAGGCTAGGTCAAGTTATGGTTTCTGGAGGGTATGTGGTGTCAGTGAAATCATAAGGTATAGGCACACTATGCAGCTGCCCAGGACCCCACAATTCTAGAAGCCTTTAAGAAGGGGTAGGCTGGTGGCATCTGCCCCACAAATTGGTGATTTCAGAAATTCCTGGGAGGCAGGGATAAAATTAACTGCACAAAATCAGAATGGCAAGACAGTATTCTCTAAATGCCTCCCAGCCTGCAGCCAGAGGCAGCCAGACAGTGAATGGCTGGCAGCATGCTGGTTGGTGGATTTCTTGAGCTATCCACCAATCAAAGTACTGAAAAACATTCATTGTATGAAAGCATGTGGAGGGACAGAGTAGGACTGCAGGGAAGATAAGTCATTTTTTTCCCAATAATGGTTGCTAATTTGCTTTGCCCAGAGTCTGTTCAGACAGCCCCGTGTGAAGTAGGCATTTCCAGAATGATGCAGAATGCATTTTAACAGGTTACAATAAAACAATGCAAGCCTACTCTTTTGTTATATTTTTTGCGAGTTTTGCATTCTATTTCTTTGTTACAAAATACATATCTATAAATTAGATACACATAGAGTATATATACGTACATAGAGAATACATTCTTAGGTCACTAAATACATAAGTATTCGTGTTTATCATTGAATTTAAAGTTCTACAGCATGTTTCTAATCTTGCCACCAAGTGGAATATAGTTTTGCTGTAAAATGCTCACAAAACTGTCATAACCTATCAAGTGTAATATTTTTAGAATATTTCTAGGAAACTGTAAAACAAATTGAATAAATATTTTATTTTAAAAAAGGTTTGGGAGAATAAAAATGGACATACAGTAGAAAGTAACCTAACCACCTATATCACATGGGTTTCAAATAGAATGGATTTAAAAAAAAAAACACAATAAAAACAAAACAATTCCTAAGAGTGGTACATACTGTAGTCTACATTGTAAAAATGAATGCTAAAGTACAGCACTGGTCACTAGTTACTATAGTTAAAGTTCTGGATTGGGTCATAAACTCTTAAATTACCAGGAGGGATCTATTTCTAAAGCAGTCACTCTGCTACAATATTGCTTTACTCAAAATATTCTGGAACTATAGAACTAACTAGCTCTATCCATCCACGAATTGCTGTGGCGCACGTTTGTAATACAGTATGTTTAATTTTACAATGCTTGTGGGTATGCAATATTTTTTGTTGTTCCATTGTCTGTGCAGATATAGAGATTGTCTGTTTTGCAGATTCTAGAACACGCAACATATAATTGTCTATGGGCAGGATGTGCTAAACCGTAAATTCGTTAAAAACTCCGTTACCAGGGTTTTTCTCGCATTTTCGTATGCATGAAAACCCGCATGCTGGGTTTTCACTGCTGGGGGTATCGCAGCCATAGAATCCTATGGGCTTCTTACTGCAACCCCTGCTGCCCAGCATGGACCGACCGGTGCCCCGAGATGACCGCTTGCCAACCCCCCCCCACACTTTTATCCGGGCAGCACAATGCTATGCTGGCCGGACCAGTGGGCTCCTCCTCCCTAGCCCCTACATCCCCTTCTAGGTGCAGGGAGGAGGAGGCGGAGCCATGTCCGACAGCCAGCAGGCGGGTAACAGCCAGCAGCTGGGTAAGGGAGGGAGGGGGAGCTGCTGGGGACCCTCTGCAAATCGCCAGCCACAACACATAGGACAGCTCTTAACGAAAGAGCTGTCCTTTGCAATAGTTATGGCATATGTAGGTGCATATGTGATAATTATGTGTGCAGTAGCTGGGGATGTGTTTGATGCACATTTGCAGCTGTGAAATAAACACGTTGTCCATTTTCTAGATGTACTGCTAAGTGAACAACAGGTGAACTTGATTCATGAATGAGAAAAGAAAGAATTCGCCAAACAGCTTCATTGCTGCTTATGTATCTTTCAGCCTGATACTGTGCAATTTCATCAGTTATATAATAGTATGTAAAAAAAAACATGCGCGTATACGAATGCAACGTTGTGTCCAAATTTCAAAGGGATCAGTCAAGAACTTTCAGAGATTTAAGATTTTGAACAAACAAACATTTACATTTTTATTTATGTAGATATACATATATACCACAAAAAGAAAGGTTCAGAGGGCGCTGTGAAATAGTGTATAAACAACTGTAGTAAAAAGTATTTAATAAAATATTGTGTATAAAACTTTCAATAAAATCAAAAGTACAATAATAAGGAATCCTTTCAGAATATTGACAGTGGTGATCATCAAGCTGGTGTAGGTATACCAACGCATTTCGTCAATAGCATGACTTCATCAGGGGCAGAAATAAATCAGTTTGATTGGAAGATTACACTGAAAATCATAATACATTGCTGTAAATATTACAATCTTAAAAGTCATAATGAAACATATTTATGAGGAAAAAAGCATAATCATTTTTTATGGGGAGCAAATCATGGAGAAGAACAGGTGTAGGAGGGAGGAGAGAGATAAAACATGCAATTTGTACAGAGGATAGATGGTGGAAATAAATTCATCAACTGATTTGACATACTCAATTGCTGTCAGAGGTGTAGATCATCATAAAAGATCATCAAAAAAGAGGCATGGAATTTTATCCGGGAAATCCAGGCTACTTTAAAAGAACATTCTATAGGCTTTTGAATATACTAACATCTGATAAACTGCCATCTGCATTGCAACATGTTTTAAATAATATTTTTAAATATATTTTTATGAAGTATTTTTGTTTTTGTATGGTCCCTGAATACAAAAATTCAAAACAGAAGCCCATGTGGGGTGAACAAGTAAATTAGTAAGGGATGTGTCGTTTTGTTTCATTTAGCTTCTCTCAACAATACTCACTTATTTCCTCATACACCTTTAGTTGCGAGGTGGAGCGTGATTGTCACCATATCCACACAAGTATATATATATATATATATATATATATATATATATATATATATATATATATATATATATACTATGTGTCGGCCAGCACTCCCAACATATAGTCAAATGTATGCTGACCTGGTGCCTTCCAATCTGGACCTGAAGGTCCTAGTATAGAGCATAGAAATCAGGCGGCACTCTCGGATTTAGGAAAAACGTGATGAAATACTATTTATTCTCCAACATGTTTCGGGCATGTGTGGCCCGTCCTCAGGGATCAACAATAGTAACAGCGTGACACACTTAAATACTCAAACATAAGAAAAGCCCTCTCCCATGTGCTGTGCGGCTGCCCACCTTTCTTACCTGCGTCCTCCATTAGTTTATATATATATATATATATATATATATATATATATATATATATATATATATATATATATATAGCAATTGTAAGATGGTGCCCTTTTAGAGTACAGCCTTGTAATCGTTTTTAAAACAAGCAAAGTAAAGTCCATAAATTTCAAATATTTATGAAAAGTCTCTTTTTCCACACAATGTTAGTGGCTGTTCCAGACCGTTATAAGGTTCAGATACTTCAAAATAGCAAACAAGTATATCTCCAGTGCATTTCGTCCCTATGTGGGACTTCATCAGGGGTCACCGCAAACATATAAAAACATACTTTAAAATACTTTTCCATCAGATTGTCAAATTTTAACAACATTAAAACATTCAACTTTAGGACTTTACTTAAATGTACAAGAACAATTATTGGCTTAGTCCTCATGATATATTCACTAAACAGAGGAGTTTGAAAGAATGGAGGTGAGAACAGGAGAAAAAGAACACAACACGAGGTAATAATCCACACTGGCTTATGTATATCAAATCACATACCAGATACTGTAACATAAACGTTACTTCCAACGACCTTCACACGCGGAGTATATCCACAATAAAGTAATTTAATAGATCCTTGTAAAGACTTCTGAGGTATCTAATAAAGCAGTACAGAAAAGGGGGTTGTCACTGTGCACAGGCAATTTAAAACAATTCCAATTAACCAGCATTTTTAGGGGACAGAAGGTATATCCTGTTTGCTATGGAAACCCTATCCATACTATACTGTATATATTTTCATAAGCTATATAACATATCTGGTGGTGCTCCCATAGAGTTTGGGTTAAGTATGGAGAGGCGGAAGAAAATAAACTCTTTTTGGCTGGGACACTGCTTTCTAAATCAACATAGAGTTTAAAATATTTGAATAAAATATTTTAAACTCAATGTTGATTTAGAAAACAGTGCCCCAGCCAAAAAGAGTTTCGGGGGAAATTTACTAAAGGAAATTTGTAAAAAAAAATAGGTGTATTTGTATCCAGAAATACACTTATTTTTGACATTTCTATCCCGAAAATACGGCAATTCATATTCGTATTGATGTGCTATCAATATGAATACGAATTGCCGTATTTTCGGGATAGTAAATGTCAAAAATAAGTGTATTTCTGGATACAAATACACCTATTTTTTACAAATTTCCTTTAGTAAATTTCCCCCTTCTTTTCTTCCACCTCTCCATATCTAATAAAGCAAGAAACTAGTTTTAGGCTCATAATATGTCATGTTTGACTCTTTCAACGGGATGTTTAAATTAGGAGAAAGTTCCTTGTTAGAGGTTTACGTTCTTATTGTTATACTTTGTTATTACTTACACTGTCTTTTAGACTCTTTTCATTCAAGAGTCCTTTTAAGGGCCTTTGAATTCTCATAAACGGTCATACCTACATATGGACAAGTTATTGGAATAATTAAAAAAGGAGGGCTAGTTGGTTCCCCCCTTGGAGAACTATATTAATTAATCGCTCATATTCATACCTTTAAAAAGTCTACTGACAGCTCCATGTATTTAGGTAATTCTGATACACGGCTTCTCAAAGCTCACAATATATTTCTAGTAGAGCATGCTGTCTAAGTAAGCGAAAAAAAGGTTACAAGAAACGTGTTGCCTATGCCTATACTAGAAATACTCTACTAGAAATATATTGTGGGCTTCGAGAAACCGTATATCAGATTTGCCTAAATACATGGAGCTGTCAGCAGACTTTTTAACTTTTTAAAGGTATGAATATGAGTATGGTATGGTATGGAGTATTGTATTTACTTACATAACAACATGGTTCAACACTTATAGAGCATGATAAAGCAATGACATTTCAGAAAATGATCATGGGATAACTCGAATTCAGCCTTGGTCTATTTTTTTATATGTGGGGGTTTGCCAACTGTTTAATGTCACTCCTTCTAGAGGACAAGCCTAAGCAACAACATTCTGAAAGCTTATGTAATGGTAAAATCAGATGTTTACCCTCCATTTGCACAGTACCAGGCAGTTTAGCATTAGCATTTTTTGCTCCATATGGTAGATTGGTGTTACATAGATGCTCTGGTAGCATTTTCCATATTTTAGTAGTTTTTCCTGAAACGTGTGCCTGGTGTACATTGTAGAAACACCCACATACACTGTACTAGGCACATTAGATCAGTACTTTTGTAAGCTCTGTCTTTCGCCTTTTTGGTGACTGACTTGCACACAGATACTGTAATTCCAAAGTGTTATATTAGTGTAATAAGCTTTGTGTAAATGGCAGTAACAAAAGTGTAGAGGTGATTACGTAAAAGGTTTCTAAGAAACGTCTGTGGAAATAATGAGCATATAGTAAGAACTTTATAATAATAACAATTTTCTTACAACACTAATTATATCATATTTCATCCTTTTATTTTTGTTATTATTTCCTTTTTATTTAGTAATTTATGTAATTAATCTATTGACTATAACAAGTATTTTGCAGTTTTTATTTATGTAAATTCTATGTCTTCATTCTGCTGAATTTATAATCTATTCCATGTGTTTTTAGTATTATTTATATATTTTTCATTTGTATTTCTTTTTGGTATCATTAATCTCTATTCTTAATTGTAGCAATGCTATTTATTTTGCATTATATCCTCACTAATACTATTTTTATTCATCTTTTTTACTCCTTATATTTCATTGTTTATATTGCGGGATTACCTTTACAGCAATATAAGCATATTAGAGTCTTCCTATTACCGTTTATATCATTTTATTTATTGATCACTGTATTTCATTACTTGATTTTCCTCCATACAATTATATCCACTAATATTAATTTATCACCCTAGTTCCAATACGACACACTGGAATTTAAATAAATATACTTGTCATCACTGTAGGAATATATCTCACCATCACACTTATTGTTATTAATTGCACTTATTGTCTTCAAAAAGCTTTTAAGCTGTTTGTTGCATCTTCTTTTCTTCTGCAAAATTTCATTATTTCATAATATTTTTATAAGTTCTCCAATTTGTCTGTTATTTAATTGCAATATTAAGTATTTGTTATTTATCTATGAATAAGTATCCTCTATATTTACTGGTAAATATTTTTTTTTGTCAGTCACCCACCACCAAAATATATTGGGATGAGGTTTTTACATAAAGGAAAAATAAAAAGTGCTATGTGCTTTACTGTGGTGCTATTATAGTACAAATTAACTAGGATGAGAGGTGGGGGAGAAGGCCCTAATTACCTGGGGCCTGGGCTGCTGAAGGGGATCAGGTCCACTGCAGCCCCCCCCCCCCCCCCCCCAAGTATTCATATACTTAAACCGGCACAATCTTTCAGAGCACCCACAACATGCTGGTACTCTGCCAGAGTCATTGCTCTCTAGTGCACATGTACCATCTTCCCAAATATCACTGGGAAGATGGAGGCAACCAAGGAGGAGGAACCCAATTCCCACAAGCAAGGTAGGAAACAAGTGCCCTTCCCCACACCCTTCGCCTCCTGGATTAAAATGGCTCCCCCTGTAAATGTTTTGTAAGCAGGGATCTCAAAATTTTTAATTTTCATTAATTTCATTTATCATTGTAATTAATGATTTTAGGAAAAATCATACTTGCTCTTGAGGTGCGAGAAAAAAATATGCTGTGATTTCTATCTTACAGTTTACAGTAACAACAACAAAAAAACATGTGTGTGTATGGAAGCCCATTTCTGAAACAATGTTTTCCAAAATATTTACTTAGTGGGGAAATTTACTAAGATAGGAGTTCTGTTTCACATATGATGTTGCTATGGGCAACCAATCAGAGTCTACTTCTTATTTATAAAGAACCTTCTAGAAGATGATAGATTTCCCATAACAACATCCCATGTGAAATAGATCTCCCATCTTAGTAAATTTCACCCAGTATCAATATTTTGACTTAGTATGTCTTGGATGATACACATCCTGCTTCACCACAAACCATTCCTCCTGAACATCAGGGGGTTGACATAAATATCCAGCTTTTACTGCCAGATTGAACACCTGAGATGCGGTATAATGATGGAGGAGTTGTGAGAGACTCTCAGAATTCTGGAATGAATTCTTTGACCAATGCACAACAGGATATGCTTTTAAAGTGCAATTCCTAAAACATGATTTTGGACAGAAGCAATGGTAAATGCTTTTGGATGGGTGAGAGCAATGTCACTGATATCCTCCAGGAACTTGCCCACAAAATGCTTGTCCAAGAGCCTGCCTACATAATCAAACAATGGGCCAAAATACAGTACTTAGCACCACCAGGCAAAGCTTTCAGGATCTCACAACAGTTTATAAAACCCTGCAACCTACTATGAAAAAGGTTGTCCCTCACATTTCCAGAGACAATAAATGTCCACCAGAAGAACATACAGAAGTACCTTACCACATACTTAAAGAATGCTGATTCACAGCAATTGTGTTTGTTTCTCAGGTTTAGCATAGAGTCAGATTTATTTCTGGGAAAGAAAATCATTATCGGTCATCGTCAGTCCATTATTACAGCTACCCTGACTTCAGCTTTGAGATTAACAAAGTGTTGGAGTCTAATGTGTGGGTAATGGACATAATCTAATTTAGTCCAAGAAGTATGTGTTTGTTTATGCTATTCACAGAGAATTTTGAGGTCAGATCTTGTTATTTCCCCGTATAATGTCAGTGATCAAGTGTCTATGTAAAACTTTGCAAAATATTGAAATAGTTCAACAGATAGCTTTATGGTTGCTACCTAGATCACAGGTTATAAATAACACCAAGACATAATAACGTCAAGATAGAAAATTTCAAGGAGGGAAAAGATTCAAAGGTAAAGATTCAAATAACTTTTGATGGCACAATTACTAAAGAATTTTGTTTATTAATATATATGCAAACAATGTGTTATATAAAGTTAATACTACCAAAGTTACATGTTGGCATTAATATTTTTTCTGACTTTTTCTACATTGTTCAATACATGCCAGCTTTGCAACGATTTCAAAATAAATTTGAATTTGCTTCTTTCTTCTCTTTACCATGTGTTGTGTCTCCGTCATCTACATACCCGTGATAGTTTTCCTCCGCCACATCAGGTTGCTCAAGGATTCACTTCGGCCACATCTTCACACAAAGCATAATCTGGTTTACACTATGTAGTTATTAGCAACATAAAAATAATGATAAGAAGAAAAGGATGACACTCAAACAGATGCAAAACCTACTCATGGGCTTGCTCAAAATAAAAGTATAATATTTATGACATTCTGCTCTATGAACCTATGTCTGTATACAAAATATTTCTGGCATCATATTTATGAGAGTTTACAAACTTTATGAATTTTAGTAATTGTGAGGACTGAACGCCACACACTCCAAGATGGCAATCCTGCATCTGGGAGCAGCCAAGGAAATGTACAAAGTGTTCTATTTTTCTCCTGCACCCATAGTAGTTGGAAGATCTAAGCTAAATAAACAGAGGAATTGTTCCAAATAGTGTTCTCTCAAAGAACATACAGCACTTAACTCTCCCAGCCCATCCATGATCATCTGATGAAGATCAGTAATTTCATATACATCATCAGAAATTGCCAGGTTGTGCTCAGTCATAAGTTCCATACATACAGTAAGTGAAACACACAGGAACTGCATACATAATGGAAGGGCTAACATTAAGAGCCCAATGATTATTGGTTGTTCTTATCCGATGGTCATTCCAGGCAGTGACAACTTCATCAAGCTTCTCCTATGTAAAAGCTGCATGAAAATGCTGGGCATTCCCCTGCTAATGCGGCCATGACACAGGTGCGGGGGGGGGGGTAGCTGATGTCAGTGGATGTCAGCTGCCTGCCCTCTTCCTGTACAAGGGCACTGCAGATCTAAGGTCAGCAGAGGCTGAATTAGATCTGTGAGTGCTTGCAGAATCATTTGATGGTCGACGACCATCGAATGATTTCACCCCTGCATGAAAGGCTGCAAATGGATGTTTATGCTAAACATCTATTGGCATGCGTGTGGGGAAATCAGCATGTGGGGCGGGCGTTTGTGCGGGCAGCATTTAAATGACTCACAAAGCTGTGAGGTGGTTTGTTTAAATGAGGCACCAGTGGGGAAACAGTTGTTGTCCATGGGATGAAAAAGCCCATCATCATGCCTGGGCAGAGGACCAATAAATCCACCTCTATGGTCTGGAATTTTTTTATCCGAATCCAGACAACAAATGGGTACTTGTTTCCTAGAAGGGCGCCCATCGCGGGCATCGCATGTACATCGCATGCGTACCGCACGCGAGGGGCGGTGGTGCGCGTCCTCCGACCTTTTCATACCCCCACTATGCACGTCGGCGTGGAGTTGAGAATAGAAAGTGTGGCGAGCGCAGTGAGCCACCGAGCCCGAAGCGTGGCGAGCGCAGTGAGCCCCACTCGGGGACGCGGAATACGAGCCCGACGCGTGGCGAGCGCAGCGGAATACATGTTAAGTAATCCGTGTCCGCTCACCACGCTTCGGGAGCGTGTTCCGCGTCCCCTCGCGGGGCTCGCCACACTTTCTATTCTCAACTCCACGCCGACGTGGATAGTGGGGGTATGAAAAGGTCAGAGGACACATACCGCCGCCCCTCGCGGGCTCGCTGTGCTCGCCACGCTTCGGGTTGACGTTGATCGTGGGGTGGCGTTAACAATTGGGGGGGCCATTTCACACTTAAGGGGGGGTATTTGGGGTCTGTGGGCCATTTAACATTGTTCCCTATGTAAAATTGCGGTAATCGCGTTGGTCGCATCGCATGCGATTTTTTATCTGTGTGCGATGCGACCAACGCGATTATTTTCCTTGCGATGCCTAAGATCAAAATCGTGGGCGCCCTTCTAAGAAACAAGTACCAACAAATGTATTGCCATATGTAGATTATGAAAAGCTCCAATAAGCAGGGGTAAGGATCTTGCCAACCTAGGGACATCCTCCCTTATACATCACCTGAAGACCCTTCATAAATCAGTGTTTAGTTCAGGAACTGTGGCTTGCAGTCCAGGGACACCTAAATTCCTTGGTTCTCCTATCGGAGCCAAACGCCTGAAAAGCACACCACCAACTCCCTCCTCACCAGTTTCCTCCTTGCTCTTAATCGGGGGGAGTCCTTCAGGCCATGTCACCAGCATGACTGACTCCTCTTCTATCCAGGATTCCTCCAGAGGATCCTGCAGCGCTACACCTACTACTGCCTCTGCTGCTGTTGCTGCTGCTGTTGCTGCTGCTGGGAGTTGGTCATCATCCCAGAGGGGAAGTCATAAGAACGCTACGTCTCTCACTAAGCAATTGACCATCCAACAGTCATTTGCCATGAGGACGAAATATACGACAGCAGTCATCCTATGCATCCGGTGTCCGTTATCAGTGGAGTGGGTTTTAGACTGTAGATGGAGGTATTGTGTCTCTGATACCAAATCCCATCTAGATTTCACTTCACTAAGCAGGCGATACCCGGGATGTACAGGGACGTCAGAAAAAGTGTCCTTAGTGCCCTGAAAAATGCAGCTCTACCCACTGTCGACTTAACTATGGACATGTGGACAAGTGGATCAGGGCAAACTAAGGACTATATGACTTTGACAGCCCACTGGGCAGATGCATCACCTTCCGCAGCAGCATCTCTTGCACACCAGCTCCTTCCAAGGCAGACTGCGCTGTGTGTCACCGGTTTCAGGAAGAGGAATAGCGCCGACAACCTCTTAGAGGTTTACGGCTGGTGGTAAACACGATCAAGCCATCACCATTCATTAATCCCACTGCTGAGAGTCATTCAGTCTTTTAAGTAGTTTGGAGGTGCATGGAAGTTGAGAGAAGAGACGGTACTGTAGTTCGAGAGAGAGCTTTGGTCAGAATAGTTTTTTTTAGAATCGGAGTAATAACTGTGGGTTTGAACAATGAAGGAAAGATACCAGTAGAGAAAGAGAGGTTACAGATTTTAGTTAAGATTGGGATGAGCACATATTATGTGATTCCTCCAAAATTTCACGATTTTGTATCCACGTCTAAAAAAGTCTCCAATACCTGTATCCATGTTGGTCTGCTCAGCTTTGTTTTGAACACTTGCTTCTGTTGCTTTGCCTCATGAATATAGCACATAGGCTTATGCAAACTTCAATAATGTTTCTCATTATTTTGAGATACTAAGTCAATATTTTGAGATACTGGATATTTGTTTTTTCATCACAGTGATGGAAATTGGCTTTCATTGGTGTGTCAAAATTCTACATTGCTGATTTCTTACAAATTTCTAATCATCAATTCAACTACATCCTAAGCAGGTGCTAATTCTGCATTAAAATTGTGCTAGGAGAGCACATATTTGTTACTTGGACTGTGTTTTGCAAGATAAATAAATATATGACACTTAAAACCTATTATAGTAAGATAACTCTGTACTCTATGTATGATTTTGCCTAAAATCACATTGTACATTTATCTTGGTAGTTATTTTAATAACTACAATAGGGTTTAGCTAACCGAAGAAAACAGAAAATGATCTAAAACATAATTTGTGAATTCCATTGCTTTTTTTTTTAATTTTGCAATACTGCCCCATCACCTGTCTGTTTTTTTGTTATTGGTGTGTTCCCCTTGTACTGTTTTATACTTAAAAAGGTGTCTGCTTTCTTCTAAGTCACTGCTTTTCATTGTTTATCAAGGGTCTTATTTTCTCGGTGACCAAATAAGACCCTTGGTCACGAGAACATAAGACCCTTCATAAACGACTTCCATTTGTTACTAGGTTCAATAACCAGTCCGACTCTATTGTCAAAGCTGTAAAGAAATCCTGGCCAATAATCAAAACTGATGAGAAGGTGGGTTTACAAGGTCATTTTGTAATGCCCTGCTTGAAGATAAATAATAGTCTTAGAGATTATTTATTGAGACCTGACGTGACGGGATTAGGAAAACCTATTTCTGATACCTTTATTGTTAAAAAAACTAGGATGTGTTAGATGCCAGTACTATTGCAGGCTACCAGTTTGGTCACCCTCACTCTGGTAAAGTGTATAAAATGAAATACTGCCTAGATTGTAACAGTACACATACCTTTTATCAAATGTTATGCCCATGTGGGCTGTTTCACAATGGTAAAACTCAATGCAAATTTAAAGTGCAAATGGCGGTCCACTGCTATAAAATCTGCTATTGCTAGTGGATCTAGTGAGCAACCTGTGGCCCATCATTTCGCAGCATGTAAGCATCCATTAATGAGTCTTAGATATCAGATGATAGACTGGATACCACCACCACTTACGGAGTGTTGATCGCAATTTAGCATTAATTAAACAAGAATGTTTTTGGTTTTTTCAGCTACATACTATCAGCCCCAAGGGACTTAATGAGTATTTATCATTATCATGCTTTCTGTAATTATATTATATTAGTGCTGAGCATTGGCTTCTTATGGCATTTTTTTCTTACATTTATTATATCATGTATTTATGCATTTAGGAGTTAAGCGATCTCAGGGTGTATGCTAGTGCAATAAGATAGTGATCACATGTATATATATATATATATATATATATATGTATATATATATATAGTGGTTTGGTTGCCCCCCCAATTAAAAAAGATCATTCCACGCTCAACATTTGATCCGGTGTCCTATAACACCTCGATAAGGACATTTGGGAACATGTTAGACAACGACATACAGCCACTATTGGCTCAACATCGATCAGGAAATCTTAGCGTTGCAGAATTCCAGGCCCTGCGTGATCTTTCATCATATAATGACATTGTCATACGCCCCGCAGACAAAGGCGGGGCAATAATCATACAGGACATTGAACAATACAAGAAGGAGATTGCACGCCAGTTGTCTGACTCTAATGTCTACTGCAAACTGCCGAAGGATCCAACTGACCTATACAGCAAGAAATTACAGACCATCTTGTCTACAGCTGTGGCATCTGGCAGTATTGATTTGAAATTATCAGAGGCTCTGCTCCCAAGAAATCCTGTTGTGGCTATTCTCTACACCCTCCCAAAAGTGCACAAGAGCCTGGTGGACCCTCCTGGTCGACCCATCATTTCGGCCAGGGGGTCGCTCTTCCAGGCTCTATCAGTGTACTTGGATGCACTAATTCAACCGTGTGTCATTAATGCTCCTGGACACATTAGGGACACCACTGCATTTCTTAACCTGCTGGCCAATGTTGGTACAGTGCCATCAGGTAGTGTACTTGTGAGTCTGGACATCACCAGTTTATATACCATCATTCCCAACATTGATGGCTTGCATGCAGTGGATAAGTTGTTAAGGGGCAATCCCTATTACTGTGGTCCTCCAATAGAGCTTGTCTTGGAGTTACTGAATTTACTGTTGACGCATAACTACTTCATTTATGATGGAGAGTTCTACCTGCAGCTGGCGGGGTGTGCGATGGGGTCGAATGTGGCCCCATCGTACGCCAACGCCTATATGCTGCAGGTGGAACGTGAAATATTTCTGGATGTCCCTGGCGTATGTGATCACATCATGGCATACGCCAGGTACATTGACGACCTGTTTTTTATTTGGTCTGGGCCTGTGTTGGAGCTTGAGAGACACCTCGAAGAGCATAATATGTCTGGTAGTCCGGTCAAGCTTACGCATTGTATACATCCCTCAAGGGTTAACTTTCTGGATGTGCAGGTATCGGTACATGAGGGTATCATCTCTACAGATCTATATACCAAAGCCACTGACCGCAACACCATACTTCATGCAGATAGTTTTCATCCAAAATCGCTGAAGTATGGGTTGCCTTACTCACAGTTCTTACGTGTGAGGAGGATATGCAGTTCTGACCAGTCAGCCATTAGACAGATGGATAAGATGACACAGAAATTTGAGGAACGTGGCTATGAGAGGTCCTCTGTTCTGTCTGCTAGATCTAAAGCCATGTCTAAAACTAGAGGTGATCTTCTTGAAGTGCACCCCCGCAAGACCACTGGTGACCGTATGCCATGGGTCAACCATTATAACATCCAAAGTAATGAAATAAATAAAAAATCTAAAAAATGGTGGCCTATTGTCACCTCTGACCCCAAAATTGGCCTTTCTGATAAGAGGTTAATGCCATGTTACCAAAGGGGTCGCAACATCTTTGATTGGGTGGTCCACACTGATATTTCGGGGGTGTCCAGTAGTCAGATCCAGTCGGATAGTTTTTTGGCCCGCAAGAACGGCTGTTACAGGTGCTTAGGGTGCATCACCTGTAGATCCATGACGGCCTCACAATTCTTTTGTCATCCTTTCTCAGGAAAGAAATACTTTATCAAACACAGGTTGACATGTACCACTCGGTATGTGGTCTACCTGTTGACCTGTCCTTGTGGATACGGTTATGTCGGTAAGACTGACCGTACCATTAAGGATCGCATGGCCACTCACCGACATTCTATAAAAATTGCCATTGAAAGCGGGGCCAGTGACCAGCCGGTGGCTCGCCACTTTATGCAGGCGTCCCACGGTGTTGCTGCCCTCCGCTTTATACTTATTGACCACATCCCGGCCAATATTAGACGTGGAGACAGGTCCCTAAAGTTGTTGCGGTGTGAAACCGCCTGGATTCACCGCCTGGGTACCCTGTCCCCACGGGGTCTTAATGAGCATCTTGGCCTGCGCTGTTTTCTCTGATTTATGTTATGCTATGTTTTTCCTTGTATGGCGTGAATTTACTAATTTCTATGCGCTATGATTATAATGATATCTTTCTCATTATCATATTTTGTTATTTAATGCTATATCTCGTTGGTAAATTGCTCCAGTTATCTGCTTGCCAGCTGTTTTTAAAGTTTTTCTATGGTGTATGCTCACTTTGGTGATCGTTTGTTTATGTTGGGTTTTGTGTACAGATCTCCCTGGTAACGGAGTTGACGGCTTGTCGGACCGCCTCTACGCCTGAGCGCAGTGACGTCGTGCGACGCTCAGTGATGACGGATGCGGAAGACGCCGGCTCCTGCTCCCGCGCTCGGAGGGTTGTGCTTTGGGGATATGTAAGTATAAATATCACGTATTGTATGCTATGTATTTGAGTCTGATGAAGAGGTAATTAAACCTCGAAACGTAACTTCAAGTGACCTGTGTCTTGACTGCTTATTGGGAGTGCGGCCATATGCGTGTATATATATATATATATATATATATATATGTGTCGTAGGGTCGGCACTCCACACTATTGCTGAACTGACCCTGGTGCCTTCCCAGGTAGGGACCAAACTCCACCAAAAATATGCAGGGCTTAGGGCGGCACTCTCTGGTTTTCTTCTAGAAATCAAACACCTGGACACAGGCAAGTTCCGTTCAACGTTTCAATCCTTTTGGATTTTTATCAAGAACACAAATGAAAAGTTGTACTCACCAAGCTTTTAAAGAACAAACAGTGCCCCCATGTTTAATTGCGTGAGGTGTCCCTCCCCCAATACGTTGTACTTGGTTGCCGTGTGCAGACGTATTAGCGTCTTGCTGGAGCCGGGAGGAGAACAGACTCAAACCTCTACTGCGCATGTCATTACTGAGATGATATCAGTGTCTGGCGTTCCCGTGACTGACGGGATACCCCTGCTCGGCTGATACCTTAATGTAATAAAGCCGGGGGAATGTGTGCTGTGCTGTAACTGGATGTGCTGTCCAAACAGAGACCGTGCTGCAGCTATTTTAACGCAACATGTATAGACCAAATGACTAGGCAACACGGACCAACATCTGGGGGAAATTCAGAGCACTTACAAATAAACAACCACAATGATAAACCCAACAATTAAAAAAAGAAAAAAAGTGGCGCAATGTCAGAATATCCTGAGCATTACCCAGCCTCTTGCCAGAATAGAAGATGTTGACTCGGATCAAAAAGCTTTTGCACGTCTCTTATTCAGGTCAAGTCACAACTTTCCCACACTAGCCGATTTTGAATTTCTTAATTTCATTTTTTTACTCCACCCTAATATATATATATATATACACGACCGTGTTGCTACTTTCTCCACACCGTAGCATGCACTGTAGAATATTGATATAGTGAATGGGTGTTATAAGTTGGTGATAAAGATGTGGTTACTTTGACATATATGTATAACATTATAATATTTTATCTCCGACATATATGGTTAATAGTGTAATACCTAGATGGGAGACAGAATATATGTAAAGTGATACTGAGTATTGAATTTCACCCAGGGATTGATACACATTTTTTATTCACATTTGTATATATATATGTTTTTGTCTTTGAATAGGTGTGTACTTGTTCGATGTATATCTGATGGCTGTCAAAACAAGTCTTAATAAAGGCCCTAATTTGGGTCGAAACGTTGACCAGAGTGTTGGCAGCGTACTAATGTGATGAAATAAAGCAAGAAATAAAGCCATCCCCTGCAATAGCGAGAGGCGCTCCATCTGTAGGTCAAACTACTTGGTTGCCTTAAAAAAACATGAAAAATATCAACATATACATTTAAATTTTTTATGCTTTTGTCTTCATATTTTCCTGGGATTGGGATTCAGTTGGGATTCTATTTAAATAGGGGACTGTATTGGGCCAACACACAGGGGTGTAGTGACTGTAGTGGGGAGGGGGGGGGGCAGCAACACATAGTGTGCAGAGGACAGTATATAATGCAGGGTGCAGGAGATAAACACGGGATTAGACTAAAAAAAAAATCACAGTTCCCTGAGTGTCACTCCTCCCCCACAGACCCTGCATTCATGTCACCCCCCCTACAGTCCCCTGCACCCTGTGTGTCACTCCTTACAGTCCCCTGCACCCTGTGTGTCATCCCTAATACAGCCCCCTGCACCCTGTGTGTCCACCCTCCTACAGTCCCCTGCACCCTGTGTGTCACTCCTTACAGTTGCCTGCACCCTGTCTGTCACCCCCAATACAGTCCCCTGCACCCTGTGTGTCCACCCTCTCACAGTCCCCTGCACCCTGTGTTTCACACCCCGAATACAGTCCACTGCACCCTGTCTGTCACCACCTATACAGTCTCCTTCACCCTGTGTGTCACCATCTATACAGTCCCCTGCACCCTGTGTGTCACCCACTACAGTCCCCTGCACCCTGCGTGTCACCACCTATACAGTCCCCTGCACCATGTGTGTCACCACCTATACAGTCCTCTGCACCCTGTCTGTCACCCCCCTACAGTCCCCTGCACCATGTGTGTCACCACGTATACAGTCCTCTGCACCCTCTGTGTCACCCACTATAGTCGCCTGCACCTTGTGTGTCCCCACCTATACAGTCCCCTGCACCTTGTGTCTCACCACCTATACAGTCCTCTGCACCCTGCGTGTCACCACCGATGCAGTCCCCTGCACCATGTGTGTCACCACGTATACAGTCCTCTGCACCCTCGGTGTCACCCACTATAGTCGCCTGCACCTTGTGTGTCCCCACCTATACAGTCCCCTGCACCCTGTGTCTCACCACCTATACAGTCCTCTGCACCCTGCGTGTCACCACAGATGCAGTCCCCTGTACCCTGTGTGTCACCACCTATACAGTCCCCTGCACTGTGTGTGTCTCCATCTGCATTTATTCTTACAGATGCATGTCGTAGATAGCTTCAACTTACACTTCCACATCCCTGTTCTAATTCTCCAGGCAAAAATAGCTCCAAGTTTAAGATGTTTTTAAATTATTAAAATATAATATATAGATTGAGCTTAAACCTGCACACATATTTGATCCAAAAAATAATGGGCACACTTTTTTACCACACTTGGGAGGTACATTCATTGAGAAGTCCACTGAATGTACAGTAAGATCCACTTGCCTGCTCTCGTTACCAATGTCACCAATGTCTCAGAAATAGGATATTGATGGAATTTCTTAGTGTATTGTTTATGAATTGTTAGTTCTGTTGTATTTTTATTTATTTTATATTTTCCTGGGATTGAGATTCAGTTGGGATTCTATTTAAATAGGGGACTGTATTGGACTGTATTGGGCCAACACACAGGGAAAAGGGGACCTTAAGCGGGTGACACACAGGGTGTAGTGACTGTAGTGGGGAGGGGGGGGGGGCAGCAACACATAGTGTGCAGAGGACAGTATATAATGCAGGGTGCAGGAGATAAACACGGGATTAGACTAAAAAAAATCACAGTTCCCTGAGTGTCACTCCTCCCCCACAGACCCTGCATTCATGCCACCCCCCCTACAGTCCCCTGCACCCTGTGTGTCACTCCTTACAGTCCCTTGCACCCTGTGTGTCATCCCCAATACAGCCCCCTGCACCCTGTGTGTCCACCCTCCTACAGTCCCCTGCACCCTGTGTGTCACTCCCTACAGTTGCCTGCACCCTGTCTGTCACCCCCAATACAGTCCCCTGCACCCTGTGTGTCCACCCTCTCACAGTCCCCTGCACCCTGTGTTTCACACACCGATTACAGTCCACTGCACCCTGTCTGTCACCACCTATACAGTCTCCTTCACCCTGTGTGTCACCATCTATACAGTCCCCTGCACCCTGTGTGTCACCCCCCTACAGTCCCCTGCACCATGTGTGTCACCACGTATACAGTCCTCTGCACCCTCGGTGTCACCCACTATAGTCGCCTGCACCTTGTGTGTCCCCACCTATACAGTCCCCTGCACCCTGTGTCTCACCACCTATACAGTCCTCTGCACCCTGCGTGTCACCACCGATGCAGTCCCCTGCACCCTGTGTGTCACCACCTATACAGTGCCCTGCACTGCGTGTGTCTCCATCTGCATTTATTCTTACAGATGCATGTCGTAGATAGCTTCAACTTACACTTCCACATCCCTGTTCTAATTCTCCAGGCAAAAATAGCTCCAAGTTTAAGATGTTATTAAAATATAATATATAGATTGAGCTTAAACCTGCACACATATTTGATCCAAAAAAATAATGGGCACACTTTTTCACCACACTTGGGAGGTACATTCATTGAGAAGTCCACTGAGTGTACAGCAAGATCCACTTGCCTGCTCTCGTTACCAATGTCACCAATGTCACCAATGTCTCAGAAATAGGATATTGATGGAATTTCTTAGTGTATTGTTTATGAATTGTTAGTTCTGTTGTATTTTTAAACACATATATGTGTTTCTTAAAGTGCAATAAATAATAATTATATATATATATATACATTGTTTCCAGCGTGTTCTATACACCCCCCCCCCCCCCCTTTGTAGTTTAAAGGGCTTCTGAAAAAAGAAAAATAGATCTATGTGTGTTATTGTGATAGACAATATAGATTGCAAGCTTCATTGGTGCAAGGACTGATGTGATGACCTATACCCTTGATGGCTAACCTTGACACTCCAGCTGTTTTTGAACTACACATCCCAGCATGCTCTACATCTGATTTATCATGGCCAAATAGCAAAACTAAAGCAGAGCCTGCTGGGATGTGTAGTTCACCAACAGCTGGAGTATCAAGGTTAGCCATCAAGGACCTATACAATCTCTGCAAAATAAGTGGTTACTATGTAAATGGTAATAAATACATAAAAGATATAGTCATTGAATACATTGCTATCATGACACAAAAAGGTATTGAATTGCAAGCTGTAAAAAAAAATCCTAAATGAGAAAAAATAGTTAAGCTGCATACTTCAAAGCTGCAATATTAATTAGCATTATTCAATTAAATGTTTTTTTTTAAAAGATCATTAGTCTTTAGAGAGAGATAGTTTTAATTTGGAATCTAAAATATAAGTATGTTCTAAATATAACTACAGTATGTACTATAAAGTTTGCATAATTTAATGCAAGTATGAAAAGTCAAGATTTTTCCTCCGCTTTGTATCATCTCATTTTAGAGCCACCTATTTCCTTGATTTTACATCTTGATTAATCAGTCATCAGCCCAAACTATCACAAACACTGCAGTCTAGCTCATTACACGTTGACTGGAATTTATTTAATTTGCAAGTTTAATAGCTAAGAACCAACTTAAGCTTAACTTTTATAGGTACATGCAAAAATTTACAGGCATCATTAGCGGAATGTGACAAGATTCGTAAATAAAACATGAGTTAAAAAATATTGCACAATGTAAATGTTTAAAATGCCTCATAATCCTAATAAATTAGCTGTGATTGAGTAAAAATTAAATAAATGACTTGAATGTTCTGACGCATAGTAATATAGAACATCCTAAATAAAATATGATGTAGTTGCCTATCATGTGTATTGCAAGAAAATTGATAAGGGTTTTAATGTACTGTAGTTAGACATTATATAACAATTTAAAGCAGCCAAGGAAGGAAACAAGATAACTTGTTATAATCTATATTGTTTCAACCATTAAATGACTTGAGGATTTCTGCCATTTTATTTGCATTCATTTTTGTACATTTAGTAGCAATTTGATTTAACTGGAGTCATTTGACACCAACCCAGTTCAGGATAATCCCAGTCTAGATTAATCTTCTTCAATTCAGGAAATAGCAGATTTTCTGTACAAATTTATTTATTTATTTATTTGCAGTTTCTTATATAGCGCAGCAGATTCCGTTGCGCTTTACAATAGTAGACAGTGATAAAACAAACTGGGTAACAAACAGACTTGGAGGTTAGAGGGCCCTGCTGCAAGCTTACAATCTATTAGGTATATAGGAGGGAAACACAAGGACAGGCATCAGTAATAGCATAGCAGTCCCACCAAGTTACAAGTCCAGAAGGGAAGCTATATAATACATAAGTGCCTCAGAGGGTTATGCGTGTAGAACTTAAATATGATAGGCTTGCCTGAAGAGGTGAGTTTTCAGGGAACGCTTGAAAGTTTGGAGGCTAGCGGAGAGTCTAATTGTGCATGGAAGGGCATTCCATAGGATGGGAGCAGCCCAATGAAAGTCCTGTAATAGTGAATGGGAGCTAGTGATCCGCTCAGATGAGAGACGCAAATCTTGTGCAGAGCGGAGTGGTCGAGATGGGAGATATTTTGTTATAAGTGCAGAGATATATGCTGGTGCAGTATGGTTGATAGCTTTATATGCAAGTAGAAGTGTTTTATATTGAATACGGTAATATACAGGCAACCAATGGAGGGACTGGCAGTGCGGATCAGCAGACGATGAGCGTCTTGCAAGGAAGATCAGCCGAGCAGCAGCATTTAAAATGGATTGCAGTGGTGAGAGTCTGTTCTTGGGAAGACCAGTTAGGAGACTATTGCAATAATCAATGCGGGATATAATGAGTGCATGGATAAGAGATTTAGTAGTGTCTTGTGTGAGATACGGTCGTATTTTGGATATGTTTTTTAGATGCATGTAACATGATTTGGTGACAGATTGAATGTGGGGAACAAAGGACAGGTCAGAGTCGAGGGTGACCCCTAAGCAACGAGCTTGTGGGGAAGGGTAGATTGTCGAGTTGTCAACAGTGATGGAGATATCAGGATGGTAACTGTTCTTAGTTGGCGGGAATATAAGTAATTCAGTTTTGGAAATATTGAGTTTGAGTTGGCGAGAAGACATCCAAAATGAGATGGCAGAGAGACATTCAGAGACTCGGCCTAAAACCACTGGTGACAACTCTGGGGTTGGTAGATAGATTTGAGTATCATCCGCATATAAGTGATACTGAAATCCGAAAGAGCTGATTAGTTTGCCAAGCGAGGAGGTATAGATTGTGAAAAGCAGAGGACCTAAGACTGAGCCTTGAGGAACTCCGACTGACAGAGGTAGTGAAGAGGAAGTAGAGTCAGAGAAGCGAACAGTGAAAGAGCGATCAGATAGGTAAGATGTGAACCAGGAAAGGGCTGTATCATTAAGACCTAGGTAGTGTAGTGTTTGTAAAAGGAGAGTGTGATCCACAGTGTCAAATGCAGCAGAAAGATCTAGAAGAATAAGCAGTGAGTAATGGCCTTTAGACTTAGCTGTTACCAGATCATTCACCACTTTAGTCAGTGCTGTCTCAGTGGAGTGTTGAGAGCGAAATCCTGACTACAAATAAGTGGCCCTATTCATACAGGTTTAACTGCAATGTACTAGTGCAAGTAAAACACAAAAAACTATGGGGTCTACATATACTAAGTCTTGGAGACAGATAAAGTGAATGGAAATAAACTGCCAACAATTCTGCTCCTAACTATAATTTATCAAACACAGCATATAAAATGACAGTTAGGGGATAATTGGCTGATACTTTGTCTCTCTTCACTTTACCTATCCCCAAAGCTTTGTATATGACCACTGTAGTCTTTACTAGTTAGCACAGTTCTCAGTTGCTGTAATGGGGAGTTATATATTATGTCAACATTCAGTATGTCGCCACCATAATGTCAAAATATCATATCAGCATTCAGAGGGGTATTTTCAATGCTTTTTAGTGAGCTGTGGCGGTGTGCAATGCCGATAGCTCACCGTCACAGCTCGTGGGTCAGTATTTTACTGACCCCCCTGCACTTGCTGTTTCTACCTCACTGGGGGCCTTATTCTGGTTGAATCAGATGGATGAGTATTTCGGATGGACACTGAGTGTTTTTAACCCCGCCTATCTTACGGATAACTCATGCCGTCCAAATACGGTAAGATGCCAAGTGAAAGGACCACAAGTGGATGTTTCATGTGAACACCCACTCTGGCCTGTGGGAACCTCCCCCGTTCTCCGATGGTCGCCGAGTGGTCAGGCAGCCACGAGTACTCCATACCACTCGGGCATTTATGTGTGAAAGTAGGGATATGGGTGGGCAGCTGACATCTGGCTATGTTAGCTGTCTGCCCCCCATACGTGCGTCATGGCCAAATTTTCATACGCACACCGAGTGTTTTCATGGGAAGGCCCATGAAACGCGGGGTGTACGTATATCGTAATGAGCCCAAACAGCCATTCACGCCCCTCTTCACCCCCCGCTCAGATGGTTCTGAACAATCATTTTCTGCACTGAATTCACACCGTGTTCGGATGTGCGCGGCATTCGCACATGTGCAGAAGTGCCTCTGCACATGCGCAAATACAAAACCTCGTCCATCCATCCGCACACGAAGCCGTCCGACTCAATCAGAATAAGGGCCTGGGTTTTACCAGCAAGGTGGAAAATGCGAGTGTGGCCATCAAAACTGCAAGGCTCTCGGCTAAATGCAGCAGGCTCGTTGCATTAGTGGCGAACCTCACCATTTGGGGGAATCCTCACTGTCCTCTGACAGCGAGGAATCCCCCAGAACGTTGAATAGGGTGAAATACTCAGTGCTGCGTGTGAAACAGAATAACCTCCTAAGTGTGCATATAACAGTATCCAATGATTATATCGACACTTACCTACAGTATATAGAGGGGCAGATGTATTAAGCCTTGATAATCTGCTCCTAACTATCATGTTACCAACTATTTCAAACAATGGCAGTTGGGGGCTAATTGGCTGGTCCTTTATCACTTTTTCACTCTCCACTTTAGCTTTTGTTAATGTTTAATACATTTGGCACAAGGAGAGCTGTTAAAGTAGTTGTACTATGCCAGTTATAGAGATAAACAACCAATCAACTCCTACTGTAACTGCCGGTTTTCAAATGCAGCCTGTAATATAGAAGTTAGGAGCCTTCAAAATGTGGACTTTAATGTGTGATCGAGGTTTCGGGGCCCAGTGCCCCTTCTACAAAACTTCAATCAAACATTTAAGGTCTGGGGGCATGATTATAAGGAGGAGCAGAAGGGACAAGGTGGCCGATGCAGGGCTTTTGTGAGCGAGAAAAGGAGAAGTTCATCAGAGGAGCTGCAGCTCCCTCTGGGTTCAGCTAGCACTGGCTGATGCTGCTGTGCTGCCACTTTATAAAAAGCCTGCTGTGTGACTGTGTTCTTGGAAACCCCCCTACATAACCCTGCTGCTATGCTCTACCATCTTCCTGAGGAAAAGCTGCCTCTACCTATAAAGTGGAAAAATTAGCAACTGGTCTTCAGGGATTTTTCTTGTTTAAGGAGAAGGAACTGGTTTTTAAATGTATGTGTATTTTTAATATTTTTTATTTTTATTTTTCTTAACACTTTTTTCTGATCAGTCGGTTGGTGAAGAAATAAACTGTTATTTTTAAGAAAATTGTGGAGACTGTATATTTGGAAAAAAAATCCATATTGGGAATATTTTACATATTTTTCCTGCATACCCTATAAGAAGTTTTTACATATATCACCAGCGCTGCAGTTAACCCTTAGACATTCTATTCAGACTGGTCTTCAGGGGGGTTTCTGGGTACTCTCAAACCCCCCTGCGTGCATCACTGTGATTGGGTACTACTTTATATTTGCCCTCTTGACACTCTCCAAAGCTTAACACATCTGCCCCATTGTGTATTTTGGGAGAAGTCAAATGAATGTTATAGGTTCTATACTATTGATAAAATCACCAAAATGAATGACTATGTTAAAATATGGATGATATTCTATATAGATCAAAACATATAACATTTATTAATATTTATAAGTGCCCAAAAAAATAAAAATAAAAACATTTTTTATTATGGACAAACGACATATATAATAATAAATAATTATATTTGTAAAAAAAAAAAAAAACAATACCAGATCTTCAATAAAATAACATCAAGTATAAAATAAGGGACAATTGAATTACTGGTGTACAGAAATTTTAACCCTACAGGGCCATTCAGGCATAGCTAAATGATGCCAGGGTTGTATATAAGTGTGTTAGGCCAGGTCAGATTTAAAATCAGATTTCTCAGTTGCAGAAACAGTTAAGCAGCATACTTCAAAGGCGCAGTATTATTTTAACTATAGGCCTTATTCTTTCTGACAAAATCCATCTTAGATGGACAAAACCATGTGCACTGCAGGGGTGCAGATGTAACATGTGCAGAGAGAATTAGATTTGGGTGAGTTATTTTGTTTCTGTGCAGGGTAAATACTGACTGCTTTATTTTTACACTGCAATATAGATCTCACTTTGAAGTAAAACCCCGCCCAAATCTAACTCTCTGCACAAGTAACATCTGCCCCACCTGCAATGCACATAGTTTTGTCCATCTAAGAAGGAATTTGTCAGAAAGAGGGAACTAGAAAAAAACCCTATATCCAATTACATTTGTTTTATTTTAAAAGATCATTCGTTTTTAGAGAGATTTTCCTTTGGAATCTAAAATATAAGTATGTTCTATAAATTTTGCACAATTACAGATGGAGCGGGGCTTGTCTTTGCAGGGGATGGCGATGGTGACGGCGATGCCAGCCGCCATCCCCCACCACCCACCATCTGTATCTACTAAAGGGGACGCACGAGAGTCCCCTTTCGCATGGTTCCCCCGGGCCCCCGCCGGCTTGTCGGTGGTCACCCGGGGTCCCCACCGCCTCCCCGCACCCCCCTAACCCTGTCCGTCTCCCTGAACTGCACGCGCGACTCAGTCAAATGGAGAGCCGGGCTGCTGGCGGATTGCCAGCGGTGACAGTCTGGCGATTCGCCAGCAAGAGGGAGCCCGGCTCCATCTGTATGAGCAAGTATGAAAAGTCAAGATTTTTTCTCCATTTTGAATCTTTCTCATTTTAAAGGGATGATTTTTTTCAATTAATAAGTCCAAGCCATGTACAAAACAATTTAATTTATTTTTTAATATCAGATCGGAATGGCCAAAGCTCGTTTGTTTAGGTCTAAGTGCGATGGAGGCCTTGCTTTTCCGAACCTTGAAATATATCAGTATGCCTCTCTTTTAGACAAATAAAAATGCTGGCTCCCTTTAGGTCCTGTGAAGCCTTGGGTAGAAATTGAACAATATATCTGTAAGGGTTTCCATCTGCATCTGCTAGACCCCTTGCCGCCATTTCTGAAACACCCTTCGGGTTTGGGACAAACTAATTTCAACATTATGTGAATTCCCCCTCCCCTCTCCTAAGTTGTCATTTCAATACTACTGCAAGATCTCTCTCTCTGGGGTTGAATGGAGTTGGGAATTTTAACTATTGGAGGCTTATATGATAACTCAGTGCTCAAATCATTTCAACAACTCCAATCACAACATGATAGCTGCGTGAGGGACCTCTACAAATATTTACATATTAGGCACTGGCTCATGAAGCAGCCTCCTGCCCCTCAATATCCATCACCCCCCCCCCACCACAATATGTATTATCTAATTTTAAGATGTGTGATCACAAAAATTGTATCTCTAATTGGTTCTTGACTCTCATCTCCCCTCATAATGAACTGAAGCTTCAGGTACAAATCAGATGGGAATCAGATCTTGGAGTTTCCTTGACAGATGATGAATAGAACTTTGTCTTTCTTAACGTATTTAAAATGTCCAGATATATAAATCGCTCGGAAATTATGTTTAAGTTAATTCATGGGCTTTACCACATACCACACAGACTCCACAAGATTTGGCCTAAGTCTTCCAAATATTGTTGGAGACAATGTGGGTCAGTGGGAACTCTAGTTCTGCACACTGTATCTATGTCGTAAGACATGTTATCATAGCAACAAGAGCTGCTATCACTCAATATTAGAAAAGACCAGACCAACCTTGTCTACCCAATATTACTGTAGCTATTCAATGCAGTTATGAAATGGGAACTATTGGATTTAAAATATTCCATGGCTCCAAACCCCCACCTCACTAAATGGTTAACCTGGTCTACCTACTATGAGTCCCATTTAGTGTCACAACATTCAAGATATGTTTGTAACATTGAAGACATACTTGTTTTTTCTACTATTTACATTATTCTCTGATGGCAGAGTAACGGGGCCTTTGACCTATGGTTCAGTTACTTATAATTAAAGTGGAGAGTAAGCAGAGCAATGGGCATTGTATATATGTACGGTGTCCCTTCACATGGTTCACTTCACTCACCATTGAGCATGGTGCCTCACTGCGCTCGGCACACTATTATATTCCCACTCTATGCCCACTTGGATAGTAAAGTATGAAAAATGACCTTTTTTGAAAAAAAAAATCATAAAAAACTTATGACCACAAGCTTGTGTCTAACTTTTGGCAGCTTTGAACTAATGTATGTCAACCCTTTTTCGGTGTTCACCTAGTCACTGTGATAATGGCCGACCTAGTGACTGTCAACCTAGAAATTGTCTATCCACTGACTGCATACTAAAATCACAACCAATAATTAATGTACCATACCTCTCAGCATGACCCTCTCCACGAGGGACAGAATTCTCTTTTCCTTGACTTAATTTATGATTGTCATACAGGCTATTTTTTACCTTGGAGGACTGATTCCCATTAGAACCACAGAGCTGCATGACGAAAATGTTTCATTATGTCGAGACAGCAGGAAAAAACAATCACTGCCAAAGGAAGATACAGCTTAGCATCCATTAAATATGACAGTATATGATCATATATACAGTATAAATGTATTATTACACACCAGTGACACCATGGAAATGCATTAGAGTCTGAATTATGGAGGTTTATAATAATATCACCAAATAGCTTGGACTCTTAACTTCTTAATAGTCAGCTGTCAAGCTTTTAAAAATACCAGCTAGAGATAATAACCAGTACCACACTTCCAGAATGACAGTCGTGCAGATAGTAACTACATGTTCTGACAGTGTGCATTTATCTGCTCTAAGATGATGTATAAAGCTGCACAAAGTAGAATGTAAGCTAATAAAGACATAACTGGCCACTCAGTCACCAGATATCAGAAAAATTCTAAAGTCCTGTAGCTTATGAATAGAACCTTCAAAGATACCCAGTGAAGATCAAAAGCCAAAATCACACTTCCAAAAAGGCAACTTAAAAGGTGCTGTGCACAGCTGATATTTGTGCATCAAAAACAGAAGCTGTGCTATCTCCCTGGTATCATTAGTATAGTATCTATTATCAATATTTATATTAAAGATGGAATATGGTCATTAGGTTGACAGGGTCTAGGTCAACAGTCAAAAGGTCAACCACTATTAGTCAATAGGCCATTTCTGCAGAGAGACAAACCATGCAAATGCACGGTGCACCTGCCACCATGTGACTGCACGGCTTGTCCACTGCTGACTGGCTCCCATTGACCATGTACCTCTCCCACCTCTTGCGGCTGCCCACCAAGCGCATCACCGCATCCCGCCAACCATCTCCTGGCATTTACAGACACCGTATATGTGGAGCGGCGTGCAGAGTGCATCGGCCTCCATTCCAAGATCTTTCCATCAGAATTAACTCCGCCTGAACGGCTCTCACCCAATAGGCTCCACACACTGAGGGGTCACAGCTCAGAAAATGACAGCCTGTCTGGCTCTCCAGATGCGGCTGCCTGCACGCTCCTGGGGCCTCCCATGTTTGATGTTGACATACATCAAGGATTAACCCCTGTATCACCAATGGTACCTCTGGGATGCTGAGTCACTGGCATTGTGTGAGGGACACTGCTGGCATTGTATGAGAGACACTGCAGGGGGATTGCATGAGGGGCTCTGTTGGCATTGTTTGAGGGTCACTGCTGGGGCATTGTGTGAGGGGCGGTGCTGGGATTGTGTGAGGTGCACTTCAGGGTCATTGTGAGGAAACCGTCCAATTTTAAAGACGGAGAAACGCGTCAAGGAAAGAGCCCCTTTTGTTTCCCCTTGGGCTAACCAGGAGCATGATCATCACCCTTGCTAACATCTAAAGAAATTCGGAGATTTCTCCTTAGCCGCGGCAATTAAACTCAGCACCCTCCCGGCTACAAGACCTGTCCGGCCTGAATCCAGCACCCATCAGGTAACTGATGTGCGGCGCTGAGGGTCATCAAACCGTGGGCAGGAGACGGAGATTACATCTGATACGGTACCCATCAGGTATCTGACCTACGGCTGCCAAAGACCGCTCACTACAGAGGTCACTTGGAGTGTTCTTATTGCCGGACAAAACCAGGACCCGGTAAGCTCCGGGTCTGAGACTGTTATAAACACTTTCATATGCGTGGAACTACAAGGTCATTAATGCCCGCATTTAATCATCTCTATAAAGGAAACTACAAGTGGTGAGATATTTTGCTCTGGGGAACAATCTATTTAATTACCTATATATCAATATTTATGTGACTTGTCCAAAAGGATTTATATGATTACGGGCCCTAGACTGAGTCCTAGGGTCCTAGACAACATTCCAAGCAGTGGGCGGGCTCCTCGGACCGAGGAGCCCGCCCACTGCTTGGAATGTTGTGGTAATTGAGACCGGATCATACCTGCCCACACAACCGGAGACCCCGGAAACATCCACCTACTAGGTGCAGGCAATACCAAGCCTCCGACCGCACAGCTCCCCTGCACACCAACCCCATAACAACAACCAAGACAGGCACGATACCAGAGAACGGCATTGAGAGGAAGCAACTGCCGCGTCTTCACCCCCACAGAGAACTGCGATTAACCCGAGTCCCTACCCCGAACCCCATATACCTCCTGAACTTATCCATCCCAACAACAGACCCCACCATATTACCCACAATTAACCATAGACCTGTTATGTGCATAGATGTATCCATTTTATATATATGTATGTTGCACTAGTCGTGTTCCTCTAATTGCTAGCATTTATATGTATTTGATACATTTCTGTAACTACAATTTTGCAACTACAGCTAAAACCAAGAATATAAATTGTGTTTGATTGTTGATTTATCCACAGTAAAGTGATCATTTAGGTACTCTTTACCTAGCACGGCGCCCATCGCGGTCATCGCGGGCATTGAATGCACTAAAAAATCGGGTGCGACGCGACCGACGCGATGCCCGCGATTTCCCATAGGGACCAATGTTAAATTTCTCAATTGACCCGTTTTTTTTGTTCAATGCCTCAATTGACACGATCTTTCCATAGGAATCAATGTTAAATGGCCCACAGAGGCCAAATAGTCACCCTGAAGTGTGAAATGGCCCCCACAATTGTTAACGCCACCCCGCAATCAACGTGAACCCGAAGCGTGGCAAGCACAGCGAGCCTGCGAGGGGCGTCGGTACGCGTCCTACAACCTTTTCATACCCCCACTATCCACGTCGGTGTGGAGTTGAGAATAGAATAGTGTGGCGAGCGCAGCGAGCCACCGAGCCCGAAGCGTGGCGAGCGCAGTGAGCCCCGCGAGGGGACGCAGATACCTGTGAAGCCCGCGAAGGGACGCGTTTACCTGTGAAGGTATCCGCGTGCGCTCGCCACGCTTCGGGCTCGGTGGCTTGCTGCGCTCGCCACACTATTCTATTCTCAACTCCACGCCGACGTGGATAGTGGGGGTATGAAAAGGTCGTAGGACGCGTACCCCCGCCCCTCGCGGGCTCGCTGCGCTCGCCACGCTTCGGGTTGACGTTGATCGTGGGGTGGCGTTAACAATTGTGGGGGCCATTTCACACTTCAGGGTGCCTATTTGGCCTCTGTGGGCCATTTAACATTGTTTCCTATGGAAAAATCGTGTCAATTGAGGCATTGAACAGTAAAATCGGGTCAATTGAGAAATTTAACATTGATCCCTATGGGAAATCGCGGGCATCGCGTCGGTCGCGTCGCACCCGATTTTTAGTGCATTCAATGGCCGCGATGCCCGCGATTTTTTTACCTGCGATGCCCACGATCAAAATCGTGGGCGCCGTGCTAGGTAAAGAGTACCATCATTTATTTTCACATTTAACCAATTTTTATAAAATTATATATATATATATATATATATATATATATATATATATATATATATATATATATAGTGGTATACATGCGCTCTCTTTAATTTATCTTTTTCCTGTTCCAACTATTAGTGTGAATTTGGGAGCTGCATACATATACCAAGTATAAGCACTCTTATCAAATTGAGACATATATAATTTTAGAGTAATTAATTTATCTGCACCTGATTTGTTAGTAATTATTTAACAATCACCAGCTGCTCTGATTGTGGCCCCCAACTATCACCCCACCCATGGGACACTGTAAGCCATGGGAGGGACAGCAGGCTAGTCTGCAATTAGAGGTGTAATCAGGACAGTTGGGAGGTATTCTATAGTGAGAACAAAAAAACAAGACAGAACTGATGAGTACATTTATACCGCTTTCACACTGCCAAAACGTTTTAAAAAACAGTATTTTTAAATGGTATTTAAAACGGGTCTGAGCCTTCACATTGCAGTAGATTACCGTTTTAAATACAGTTTAAGTACCATTCACATCAGTCAACCTGTTTAATCCCCTGTACACGTTTCAAGGCAGAATGCAGGGGACAGCCTATCACAGGTCTGGAATCTGTTGTTTTCACTAAATACCGTTTCAGAGCCATTCTCACTGCATAAAAAAATGGCTCTGAAATGTGTAGGACTCTGCTTTTTAAACGTTTTGAAATACCGGTTATCTTTAACCGGTAAATCAACTCTGGCACTTTCCCACTGCAGCCTTAAACATTTTGACATGGGAAAAAAACGGCAATATACCGTTTAACTAGTGCAGTGTGAAAGGGGTATTACTCATTTCTTTTATTACCTGACTTTTTTGTCTAAATATGAAGCATAGTTTTCATCTGACAAGTTAATGACTAGCTCCCTCCGTATTGTGCAATATTAAACCACATCCTATAGAGCAGTGATGACATACTGTATATCCACCTCATCTTTCACATCAGGTATAAAATATGATAATGAGACAAATGATCCTTCCATGATGTTACATGAATTGTTCAACAGCCAAAGGTTATTTAAAATGGTCTACTTTTTTTAAATGACTTCTTGAAAATTAGAGGTGAGCATTCTGTGATCTAAAATATGTGAGGTCTGATCGTTCCAGGGGAATTAATTGTGTGTTCTTTTCATTCAAAACTAATCCATATCAAATCCAAGCCACTCATCTCTGGTTTATGTTTTATATTAGAAAATAAATATATAATAATGGCAATAATCCCATAATCTTTTTTGAATACAAAAAGGTAGTATATGAAGCAAGTCTCCAGAGTGCCTTCTGCCAGGCCCCTAAAGATGTGATGTGATGACATTGCACAAATAGGGTGGGGCCACCAGCACCACAGGGTGTCTGTCTGGAGCACCCAAAGGAGTCTTTGACATGGAGACATAGGGACATTGAGATACCCTGCTAGCCAGAAGCACAGACTGTGGGTGGGGCAATGATGTTGCCACCCTTAGAGCCCTGTGTTCTGTGTGGGGGGCACCGCATAAACACTCCTATTTATGGTTCTGCAAGATAGAAAGACATTTGTTGTTGGCACTGATAACCACTGCTTCGAAAGCTAGTCTGCTACCTTCTGTGTTTGTGCATGTGTGAGAAAGATTGTGTAGTTTCCCTCTCTGCCAGCAGATGGCAGTGTTTAGGATACGCATGGACACTAGACATAGAGTATACATAGATGATTTCACATTCTGTAATTTGCTAAGTACAATATTGACTTGCACATGCGTTGTCGTTTTCAATTCAGCTCCTACTTTATGAAAGCAGAGTAATACACATAGATTAAAAAATATATATATATATATATATATATATAACCTGCCTGAATTTCCTATCCAGCCTGTCAGGCTCAATGGCCCTTATTCTGGTTGGTGCGGTCGAGCCGCATATGCGGCTCCGACCGCACCAGACGAATCCCCGCCCACCCTACGGATCGCCACGGCCGTCCGTACACGGACGGCTGGCGATCCGCATAAAAATGGTGGAGGCTACGCCTCCACCATGGTGGGAGCTGCCCCCTGCATTCGATGGTCGTCGACCATCGAAGGCAGGTCCGCACGCCGCGGCAGCTCCCGCAAGCTGAGACCACACGGACAATCGTCCGTGTGGTAGCTTGTATGGGGGCTGAAAGCTGACATCCGGCGACGTCAGCTTTCCGCCCCCATGAGTTGCGTCATGCCCTCATTAGCATGCGTACGCCCCGCGTTTGCATGGGAACGCCCATGAAACGCGGGGCGTATACATAGGGAAATGAGGGCATGAAGCCCCTCACTCCCCTATACGCCCCCTTTGCGGCGTAGTAACGTTATGTGCGGCGAATTCGCCTGCACATGCGCAGATTGACCTCTGCGCATGTGCAGACGGAAAACATCGGCGGTACGGCCGCACGCGGGCCGTACCGCGCGAATCAGAATAAGGGCCAATGTCATGTAGGACAGACAGACATACGTGTGTAACATCCATATAAAAACTGTGAGCATAATTACTAATTGCACATTTTCAATTCCACAGCTCACAGCTTATCAGTTCTAATTCACAGATGTCAATAAGAAGTAACACATGAAAATATGAATTAACATAACTTAAACTGTGTTGGGATTTATTATGAAAGTAGTCCAAATTAAATTCTAAATTACTTTTTTTTAGTTATTTTTATTTTTTAGCAGCTTAGACGCTCGGACTTTCTGTATTTTCTAGATTTAACACTAGAAACGGGAGGCTAAAAATTAAACATTTGCATAAAGATGACTAAATAGTTCCCAGTTTAAATGGAGATAAACATGATAGGGTAACAATTTAAACACTCTTTTCAGGGTCTTGTGTATGTTACTGTTTTATTATCAAATCTAATTTTATTTCTTGCTCATGCAAATTATTAAAGTAGGTTATTAAATTGAATCTGCAATCCGAATTGGAAGAATATGGGAACAGAATTAGGTTTGCCAACTTGTTACTGTATTTTTCTGTAACCATAGCAACAGGATTTAAGACATCTCTGACAGCTAAAGCAAACACAAAGGAACTCTCCCGAGTACTGTAAATCTAACAAATATAAAACACAAATAAAGTAGTGCTCTGGCTTAATGACAACTAATTGTAATGTATGTATGTGTTTTCCGTGTTTTAAAAAGGAGGGCAAAATGAAAGAAGCACAACATATTCTTTTTTTAACATACTATTGTTACAAGGTTTTCTGACTGTAAATCAAATTGGACTTTTTTTTCTCATTCACATTGCTATAAAGGCATATAAATAGCACTGTCAACTACATTCATTTACATTTGCATGATAGAAACCAATCAAGAGTAAATAATTGTACACATATGGTGAGAACATTATTTACTGTCTGCAGTCTAGCTGTACAAATGAAAAAAAAAACATGCTGTACTAGAGCTTGCATCTGAAATTTGTATTATTTCTACAAAAATAATATAATGTCACATTCATTGTTATTGAAAATATGCTGTATGTGATTTTACTGGTAGAGCTAAAACCGACACTGTACGGTGCATTTATATTTGTTCTTCCTGCTTAAATAATTGAACTGTTAAGACAGAGTTGTCCCTCTATTTATTGCTGCATTGTTGTGGACGTGTTCTTTTTCTTCTTCCTTATGCTCCCTGTAGTATTTTATTAAGTACACTAAGGGCTTCACTGTTCATAGGGAAGAATTCTTTTTGTTGGTATTGTTGTTGGGTTGGTATTTTATTTAGCTTTTTTGGTTTTACAATTCACCCAATTATTTTGATAAAAAAATGCAGAATAAAGTTTTAGGAGTCATTATTTACAAGATAACTACAATATAACCTAGCAATAAAAATATTATCTGCAATATCACACCCCCCCCCCCTTTTTATTTGTCCACCCCCAATCTCCTGCCAACAAAAGAAATACAAAAAATAAAGTTTTTTTGGTTATCTCTTGTAGCACTCATAAAAATATACTGATGTATATTGTTGTTTGATACTTGATTGTAATGGTATAATTCATGTTGTGTATGTTTTTTGTCTATTACATTTACATGATTTCCACTTTCAGAAATAAAGATTTTTTTAAAATATAAAAATAATATAAAAATAATATTCACATATTTTAAAAATATTAAAATAATATTCACTTGTATGCTGCAAGTTCACACTGGTGTGCGCGTGCATCTTATTCCCACCTGGAAACACTGTTCTGCCCAGTCATCAACAAACCCCCACCCTATCCTACCCCGACAATCGCAATATGACATATCATCGATTACAACATGCTCAGCCAAGGTCACCCGGTGATGTTACTGAACAATAAAGTTAACAATATAATCCAGTGTGTAGGCTCAATAGCATTTGTTTGGGAGCACCGGCGATATTGTCAATGATATGGGAGGTGATGTCAATTGCCCAGTGTGTACACACATTAACCCTTTGCTATCAGTAATCTAAAGGCTGGTAAGGAAATCATTTTTTTGTTTTTGAGTTGAGTTTTAACCCTGGAAACCAGTCTAATACATCTCCTATACATGTGGTTCCATAAAATCAAGAATGTCCAAATAATGGTTCTATTGAAATTAATATGATAATTGCTGGCAGACACAAGATGAAAGCTATTGGCCTCTGTATATCTTCCAATCACATTAACAGATCACATCAGTAGCAAAATGTAATATGATTTGCTCTGCCAGATCCGCTTCTGTTTGTTCACTCACATACTGTATTTGGCCACACTGTGATCCACTTGCTTAATGGTAGGCTCATACGTGAACTGCCCAGAAAAAAATCCCCTTTACCAAATTGCTGAAATTATTCAAAATATATTTGAGCTTTATGGATTTAATAATAATAATTATTTATTTTTATTACTTTCTTTCTCCAACACGATTCTCTACTTCTGATTTGTTTACATGGCAGGGCCTCCACACAGGAGCTGCAGAGAGGAGCACACAACCTCAGCCCGTGCCCAGTGTGTACCTGCTAGCTGTTCAGATGAGCAGCCTCTGGGAAAATCAAAGTTGTGATGGACACTATGATCACAATGTGCGTGATGTCAGTAGCTGTGTACACAAGGGGGCGATAGGGGCTGAAATCGCTGGAAATATGGTCGCTGGCGACCATATTGCCAGTGATGGGAGTGTGCCTCGGCGATAAATCGCCGGTTGCATGCTCCCGTTTTCAGCCCCGTTCTAATCGCTGGCAAGCTCCTGCGACTAGCTGATTACCTCTGCTGCACCACCGGCAGAGGTTCCCTTTCATCAGCGACCATCTCTGGTTGCTGATGAAAAGAAGAAACTGAGCAATATATTGCTCAGCAATATATTGCTAGCAATATATTGCTGAGCAACATATCTCCCTGTGTGTAAGGGGCTTGTATGCTTAAAAGAAAACAATATTTTACAAAGATTTAAAAAAATGTATGTTCTCGACCTAAATCAGACGTAATTTATGAGGGTTTTTTGTAAAAAAAATGCAAGTGAAGTAGTTAATAATGTGATCAAGTGAAATTTTGCTCCTGCAAAATTTTGACCATTGCTACATGGCTGCTAACATTGCATATTGTTCCTTGCCCTTTGTACACAGAATATGTAGGATACCAATAGAGAGACCTCAAGGCCTAAATTGAATTGCATTGCTAAGAATAAAATTGGCCCTTGATTGTCTAAATAAAGCATAATCTATAGATGTGTTGATTAATAATATGGAGTGTGCATCTGCACCATGTATTTTTCTTTGCAGAACTACAAGTCCCAGCATGATAGCACCTCATGTATCTTGGGTGTGCATTCTAAGATCCCCCCCCCCCCAATAAGCTAATATTGTGTACACCTCCTTCAACTTAGAGTAGCACCCCACCCACCTGATTTGAATATTATTTTACCAGCTTGGTCCCTGGTAGCCAGACTGCAAACTGCAGGCACAATATAGGTAAGACCTAAAATTGACATTTATTGCTAGTCTTGGGGATGGATTTGGGGCGCGGCTCCCCTTGGGTTGGTGTGGCTGAGTTGCTTTTGGGGTGGCACACCCTAACATTTATTTAGCACTATTTATTTCCCACTAATATATTATACTTTCTAGCACTTCACTTTTTAACCTCTAGCTTCTGCTACTTTCTTATTAATACACCTTTAGCTTAGTTTTTCACTTGTGTGCTGCCCTGGGGTGACTGGCCTATGCCAGCCTTTTCGGGGTTCCGCGCCCCAGATTCAAACTTAGTATTAGGGATCCACCAGAAATGAGGCCACCGTGAAGCTGGTTGGTGGGCAAATATTTCTTGGCCAATTAATATACCAAGAGCCTCTATTATTGATTAATAATATGGAGTGTGCATCTGCACCATGTATTTTTCTTTACAGAACTACAAGTCCCAGCATGATAGCACCTCATGTATCTTGCGTGTGCATTCTAAGATCCCCCCCCCCCCCCGAATAAGCTAATATTGTGTACACCTGTACACCTGAAGGTTGGGACTCCTTCTACTTAGAGTAGCACCCCACCCACCTGATTTGAATATTATTTTACCAGCTTGGTCCCTGGTAGCCAGACTGCAAACTGCAGGCACAATATAGGTAAGACCTAAAATTGACATTTATTGCTAGTCTTGGGGATGGATTTGGGGCGCGGCTCCCCTTGGGTTGGTGTGGCTGAGTTGCTTTTGGGGTGGCACACCCTAACATTTATTTAGCACTATTTATTTCCCACTAATATATTATACTTTCTAGCACTTCACTTTTTAACCTCTAGCTTCTGCTACTTTCTTATTAATACACCTTTAGCTTAGTTTTTCACTTGTGTGCTGCCCTGGGGTGACTGGCCTATGCCAGCCTTTTCGGGGTTCCGCGCCCCAGATTCAAACTTAGTATTAGGGACCCACCAGAAATGAGGCCACCGTGAAGCTGGTTGGTGGGCAAATATTTCTTGGCCAATTAATATACCAAGAGCCTCTATTATTGATTAATAATATGGAGTGTGCATCTGCACCATGTATTTTTCTTTGCAGAACTACAAGTCCCAGCATGATAGCACCTCATGTATCTTGGGTGTGCATTCTAAGATCCCCCCCCCCCCGAATAAGCTAATATTGTGTACACCTGTACACCTGAAGGTTCTGACTCCTTCAACTTAGAGTAGCACCCCACCCACCTGATTTGAATATTATTTTACCAGCTTGGTCCCTGGTAGCCAGACTGCAAACTGGAGGCACAATATAGGTAAGACCTAAAATTGACATTTATTGCTAGTCTTGGGGATGGATTTGGGGCGCGGCTCCCCTTGGGTTGGTGTGGCTGAGTTGCTTTCGGGGTGGCACACCCTAACATTTATTTAGCACTATTTATTTCCCACTAATATATTATACTTTCTAGCACTTCACTTTTTAACCTCTAGCTTCTGCTACTTTCTTATTAATACACCTTTAGCTTAGTTTTTCACTTGTGTGCTGCCCTGGGGTGACTGGCCTATGCCAGCCTTTTCGGGGTTCCGCGCCCCAGATTCAAACTTAGTATTAGGGACCCACCAGAAATGAGGCCACCGTGAAGCTGGTTGGTGGGCAAATATTTCTTGGCCAATTAATATACCAAGAGCCTCTATTATTGATTAATAATATGGAGTGTGCATCTGCACCATGTATTTTTCTTTGCAGAACTACAAGTCCCAGCATGATAGCACCTCATGTATCTTGGGTGTGCATTCTAAGATCCCCCCCCCCCCCCAATAAGCTAATATTGTGTACACCTGTACACCTGAAGGTTGGGACTCCTTCAACTTAGAGTAGCACCCCAACCACCTGATTTGAATATTATTTTACCAGCTTGGTCCCTGGTAGCCAGACTGCAAACTGGAGGCACAATATAGGTAAGACCTAAAATTGACATTTATTGCTAGTCTTGGGGATGGATTTGGGGCGCGGCTCCCCTTGGGTTGGTGTGGCTGAGTTGCTTTCGGGGTGGCACACCCTAACATTTATTTAGCACTATTTATTTCCCACTAATATATTATACTTTCTAGCACTTCACTTTTTAACCTCTAGATTCTGCTACTTTCTTATTAATACACCTTTAGCTTAGTTTTTCACTTGTGTGCTGCCCTGGGGTGACTGGCCTATGCCAGCCTTTTCGGGGTTCCGCGCCCCAGATTCAAACTTAGTATTAGGGACCCACCAGAAATGAGGCCACCGTGAAGCTGGTTGGTGGGCAAATATTTCTTTGCCAATTAATATACCAAGAGCCTCTATTATTGATTAATAATATGGAGTGTGCATCTGCACCATGTATTTTTCTTTGCAGAACTACAAGTCCCAGCATGATAGCACCTCATGTATCTTGGGTGTGCATTCTAAGATCCCCCCCCCACCCCAATATGCTTAAAAGAAAACAATATTTTACAAAGATTAAAAAAAATGTATGTTCTCGACCTAAATCAGACGTAATTTATGAGGGTTTTTTGTAAAAAAAATGCAAGTGAAGTAGTTAATAATGTGATCAAGTGAAATTTTGCTCCTGCATAATTTTGACCATTGCTACATGGCTGCCAACATTGCATATTGTTCCTTGCCCTTTGTACACAGAATATGTAGGATACCAATAGAGACCTCAAGGCCTAAATTGAATTGCATTGCTAAGAATAAAATTGGCCCTTGATTGTCTAAATAAAGCATCATCTACAGATGTGTCCTCATACATCCTTTCTGTGATGTGCCTGCATTGCAGCAAGGATTTGGCAGCATAGCAGAAAACAGGTGTCCACAGGCTCCCCTA
Source organism: Crinia signifera (assembly GCF_055691185.1). Taxonomy (NCBI): domain Eukaryota; kingdom Metazoa; phylum Chordata; class Amphibia; order Anura; family Myobatrachidae; genus Crinia; species Crinia signifera. The sequence continues at coordinate 102,691,540 of NC_139225.1, read as the reverse complement.
TGCTATTGAAGTTAATTGGAGCCAGCGTTATTTTCAAGCATTGTAATGCTCTTTAAAACTTTTCATTTGTTTCTGAGCTCATGAAAATAATCTTTATTTTTGCCATGTATACTTTTATGTGAAGATTAGCAATTGAGCATTCTACTCCTATTGCTCCTGATCCCACTACCACCCGTCTCCCTCCTCATTTTTACTGCTCTCACTTTACAACAGCTGCTGTTCCTGATCACATAACAAACTTGCTCCCCTCCTCACCTTCACTCTTAACACCTCTCACTTTACTGCATCTGATGCTCCTGATAATGGAACCACTTGGCTCCACTACTCACCTACAGTCCTACTCATCCTCTCAGCTCTATACTACATCTGCTGCTCCTGATCATGGCACCACTTGACTCTCCTACTCATCTTCAGTCCTAATCATCCTCCTAGCACTTTACTACAGCTGCTGCACCTGATTTTTGAACCACTTGGCTCAACTACTCATCTTAGGTCCTCCACATCCTCCCAACTCATTACTACAGCTGCTGCTTTCCATCCTGCTACCACCTTGATCCCTGCAACCCTTCATATCTCCACTCTTTTTTTCATCCCTCGCTTTTCTACATCTGCTGGACTTCCACCCCGATTTATACTCATTCCCCCCACTTTGCTACAGTTGCTGCTCCTGATACTACTACCACCTTGCTCACTGCTTTCCTTCCATATCTCCACTAATCCTGTGCTCCCACTCACTTTACTGTGGTTGTTGCTCTTAATAGGTAAAAACATTGGGTGACAGGGGCAATAGTAGGCCTCTTAGTCCTCAGGGGCCCAGTGCACTGCACCTGTTGCACCAATGGTAGTTCCGCTTCTGAAGCAACTCTTCTATTACTGTATTTTGTAAAAAATATATTCTGAAGTCTTTATATATGTGGATGCACAAAATTAGGTAAATTTGTTTCCTATGAGTTGCCATTTCTGTGCAGAAATATTCAACTAAATGCAGTAGTTTAAATTTACTTTGTGGCAGAAACATACGGATGCTCCGTTATCCAAAAATTTGTGCTGATCTTTCTGGTATGCAAAGAGAGTGCTGATAACGAGCAGTGGAAGCCATAGATTGAATACACCCAATCATGTTAAAATAGTCTGTGTTTATGGCTTAGATTGGCCTGTTTAGCTGGTTAGTCAAATCACCAACAATTTGGAAATACCTTCCCCAGCTGCTTCATATAAAGAGCAGACACACAGTTAAATTTGATTTTTTAGTGCTGTACATTCTCAGTAATATTTCAGGTTTAGCTTTTAAATTACCATTTGACTGCAAAGTTGATGAGCAAATATACAATAAGTGCATAATCTATGCACACATACAATTATGTGCATTTAGCATCAAATGCCTAAATGCCAGTACAATTTTTAAGCATTACAGTCCATCTGCCACTGTAAAGCATTAACATATCACATGTTGTTTGGATCACACACGGTATAGTCTGAGTATTTGCTGTGCTTTTCTAATGTATAATTCACTTTAACTGGCACTCTTGAATATAAAATAAGGCAGAATTAGGATTGCTCATTTTTTTGTTACTAGATCATTAAAAATGTAACATTGAGACAATTTGATTTAGGAAAGGATCTTTGTATTTAATATGTAAATATTTAAATTAATGTTGCAGTTTGATACACAATTGACAACATACCAAATAATGTAATACAGCCAAAAGGCCAGATTTATATTTGTACAGAAAAATATAAATGGTAACTTTGTATCTGGAACAAACCATGTTTTTTTATGCAAGGATAGAACATTTATTTATTTTCACAAGATTGCAGGTTCATTTTTGGACAATAAAAACAACCACTAATTGGATACCGCAAAATTCGACATTGGTAATTAATTGCAATATCTGGCCATTTTTATCGGATGGATATTTTGACTAAGGACTAATAGGATAAATGCCATATGTGTCCCTGATTAAATAGATATTATAGCATCCCTACTAAAACAAAGCATTTGAACCGATAGTTCAAAAAGTTTTTCCGTGTTTATTTGACTGTTTTACCTATGCTATGGGTTACATTTATTCACAACTTCTTTCACAAAGCTAGTATACTGTATATTAGATTTAATTAGATTTAAGATTTAGGGGCAGATTTATTAAGCTTGGAGAAGAGATAAACTGGAGATAAAGCGGAGAAAAGGTAAAAGGAGATAAAGCACCAGCCAATCAGCTGTGTTTGAAAAAGACAGTTGGGAGCTGATTGGCTGGTGCTTTATCTCCTTTTACCTTTTCTCTGCTTTATCTCCAGTTTATCTCTTCTCCAAGCTTAATAAATCTGCCCCTAAATCTAGATTTACATTTTAACACACCTCACCAAAATCTTATGCTGGGTACCAGAGCCGGCCTTATCCAATTTGATGCACTAGGCAAGATTTTAGTTGGCGCCCCCTAGCAGATGAAAAACAGTTTTCGTCAGAAAGGTGAAAGCGCCCTGGATTGCTGCTATGTGTATATCTCTGTGGGTCACTACACTCCCACAAATACCATATACAAACAAAAAATGAAAAATACACTTTAGCGCTATCCAACAATAAGGTGAAATCCTTTTTTTAATATTGATTGTAGTCACAATGGACCTGATATTTTCACGGTGGAACGTAAGGACTCCTACTGACCTCTATAGGGGTCCCTATGTTCACATAAAGGTATCTTTATGTATATCACCCGGGAAAATTCTTCTTCACTACACAAGTTCCTGAGGTATGGAATCACTCCGCTACTGACCTGTATATAAGGCCCTATTTGCACATAAAGGTATCTTTATGGTGGAGTCCCCAACTTCTGTATCACTCGGTAATCAATTTCCATAAACCATATGCACACCAGAAGCCACGTGGATCAACACTCACCCCAATAAGAGGCCCTATTTTCACCAAAAGGTTTTTTTGGTCTTTTTTTCTTTCTCCAGTAATAGAGGATGTAATCAACCAAGACGCTCAGTACAAAAGATATTTTATTCCAGGAACATATTCAGAATAAAAGCAGACAATAAAACTATATTAAAAGTTGCACACTGACGTGTGAGACCAGAAATTTTACACTCCCCTCTTGCATCCGGAACAGGAAAAAGGTGTTTGCTAGATGAAAATAGCAAATGGTCTCACCATCAGATGTGTCCCCTCCTCCTCACCAACGCGTTTCAGGCTCACTGTTCAGCCCTTTTTCAAGGTGTGAGGGGCAAAGATACTGGGGAGGTTTATATACCTGTCCCCTAAAAGCAGTTAAGAACTCTATCATAAAACCTGGGGTGGAGTGCAGAAATCCCACTCACCCAGCATTGGACCTAAGTACCTAGCTAATACATCCAAACATCCTCTCTAAACTTCTATACAGCAACCCAATTGTATATACATAAAAGTGCTAACATATAGTGCATCAACATACTGTAAATATAGCTCCACACCAATGTGCACAATCAGGGGTAATGTCCATATTTTCCTTGGAGCCCGGCAGCTCATTTGGACACACAGCTGAAGGTGCGTGATGTCACTTCCAGTTCCTCAGACACCAGCTCCCGGCGTCCAGACTGTGCAGATCCCCACACACACAGGTTCCTCCAGGCTAGCACATACAGTGCATCTCTCCTTGCCGGACCAGGAAGTTCCTCCCTATGGAACACAATGCTGTGGGGGCGGACTCCATCATTCATTTCCTGACACGGTCGGCCATTTTGGATGTTACATTTCCACAGGCTATAATGATAACCCAGTGTGGTCCTTCCTTTAGGGTTGCCCCATATTGTAGCCTCCAACTCGTTTTCGTTAGTAACATAAAACCGACAGACAAATACAACATATAGAAACAAGATGTTAGTATTTCATAAAATCTCTTAGGCATTAAAGTAAACAGATACCACATATATAAATGTATGTTAGTACTGGACCCCTTACAGAAAACACTTTACCTCAAAACCTACATTTAACCCATTGGGTTCTATAGTTTTATTGGAGTAAATTTGTCTCATTTCTGTACATGCAAGTCGTTTTTCCTTGTCATTTATTCTCCAATGATCTTTCATTAGATTTATCCCACAGAATGACAAAAGATGTACCCGTCAGCTGTAAATAAAAATCTCCATTAAACCAAAAATTATTATTATTGAGGATCAATGCTATCCCCTCCAGTATGAAGTTTTTTTCTTCGATAGGGGTCCTCTCTTTATCTAAAAAGTACTCCACTGCACTTAAACCTGTTGCATGATCATTATAGTGTATAAAGAGGTCACGTCTGATGTGACCAACGTGTAACCTGATTGCCACTGTACATTTTTCTAAACCTCTAAGGTAGCTGGAGTATCTTTGAGGTAGGACACAGTTTTTTGTACCAAAGGTTGTAGCAGTGTGTCTATATAGTGGGACAAGTTAGACAACACAGAATTGGTCCCTGCTACAATAGGGTGTCCAGGGGGCTCGGTAATACTCTTGTGTATTTTTGGCAAATATACACTACAGGTATAGATGGACTTTCAATTATAATATATTCCTTAACCTTTTCCTCTAAAACACCTTTAAGTGCATAAAGGTTAAGGAACACCTGTAGTTTCTTGCTGACGGCTGTTGTTGGGTTCCCCCTTAATTTCTTATAGGTTTTGGTGTCCAGCAATTGCCTATATATTTCTTTGTTATAATCCTCCGTATTCAAGATGACAATACTCCCGCCCTTATCTGCAGGCTTCACTACTATACTATCATTGTCTCTCAGGGTTTTGATAGCATTTCTTTCCCCCTTTGTTAGATTCAAATGTTTTTGCGGTTTAATCTGTATTTTATCCAGGTTATCTCTTACTAATTTCTCGAAGGTTTCTACCAGACATCCTTTTTTGTGAGAAGGATAAAATGTAGATTTTTTTCTAAAGATGGATACTGATTCAGTGGGGTATGAAGTATGAAAGATATGATGAGAATAGATGGGAAAAACCGAGAGAAAAAAGGTGGAGGAGAAATAATTAAAGGGATGATTATCGGCATAGTAATTGGAGAGAAAAACAAGTATGGGGAAAATACCAAACGGTTGGATAACATTAGGGACCAAGAGCAGCATTTTTTAGATCAAGGACCCACCACCCCGAGGTACAGATAACTATTAAGAAGAAGAGGGGAAAAAGAGGTAAGGGGTCAGGCCGTAAGAAACACAAAAAGAAAAAAGCTACGGAGATAAATACAGAGGGGGAAGGAAAAGAAGATAATAGCGAAATTAATCCAGCAGATGAACACAAAACTAAAATCACACACCGTAATGCCCATTACAAGTAATTCCACACTCTGTAATGCCCTTTTTTATTTGGGTACAAGGTGTCTCACTCACACACACACATAAGGGGGATCAGACACCAGGGAAATTGAGGTAGATAGAGTCACAGACACAGAGGAAAGGGGTAGCAGGGGACAAGGTGTCATACACAGGTGAAGGGGGTACAGGGGGGGCAAATACCAGGGATTATGGGGGGTACAGGGGGGTCACACACACACAGGGAAAGCAGTGTACAGAAGGTCAAACATACAAAATGGGGTCAAACACACAGAAGAGTTGATAGGTATAGTGATCCCTGGGTACTCACCAATCTGTGGAGGGAGATTCAGGGTGTCAGGGTGACCAGTGGATCCAGAGACAGGGCGAAGAGGAGGCCTGCTGCAGGAAGAATCCAGGATGTACAGATCGCACCCTGAGAGGCTCTGGCTTGAGGAACGCTTCCAGTTCCTCCACGGTGTGGCTGTGGGGAAAGGAAGGTGTCGCCTCCCCCATGGTGCCGCTGATGGGCGAGTAGACAGGGCAGATCCTTGCTTACAGTGCTCCAGCTGTGTATCGCTGGGTTCGCTGCGCTCATCAGAAAGACACTAGAGTTAAGCCAACCTCTAGTGTATGTCTTATTCAAGGCGGCGAGCATCTTTGGAGTGGTTGCCGTGGACAGAGTGTGGTGCTAGCTCCCCACTGCCGCATTCTGTGTAGGAGGGGCCTATGCTGGCACCCATGGACCACCCCGGCCCTCAGATTTGCCCCTGGGAGCTGCGACCCCTAGGCATAGGCTGCTGCCCTAGGCAATTGCCTAGTATGCCTATGCCTAGGGCCGGCTATGCTGGGTACACCCCTAAAGATTTATCTGTAGCAAATAACAACCAACCATTTGCTCCCAGATGCTGGAAAAAGGACAATTGTTGCTCAGACAAATTAGTTAAATCTGTTTAATTTAATAAAGTTATAAGAATTGTATTTTCCATTTACCAGCATTTGAGAGAATATATATATATATATATATATATATATATATATATATATATATATTTGATTGTCATTTGCTTCCATATATTGCTATATTTTTGTTCCCACCAGACATATTGGACAGATAAATCTTTAGGTTTGTACCCAGCTTAACTCTCAATGCACAGGTTACATTTGCACCTTCAGTGCACATGGTTTTGCCTATTTTGAGAACAAATTTGCCCAAATTTCCCCCCTATGTTTCCGATGCTAACAATCCCACACTACCTGACATCAAGACAAGAAAAAACTCTTGAGGTCTTCAAATAAGTATAAATCCTTTGCAGACCTTACAAGGAAAATTGTTCCCGAACTTCAATCTGATGATTTCTCTTCCATTGTTATTGCTCATTTTTGAATCAGGGGATCAGCACCCTAAATTGCCAGGAAAGATATTTATAAAAATTTCCAGCGAATATAAGCACAATTATTCCACGATACCATACATTGCTTCAAAAGCACCTTATGGTGCGGGTCTCTCCACTTCTTCTCTTCTCGGATTGTCTCCACAGTACATGCAGTAACCATCACAGAGTAACAGGCATGGAGCACACTCTCTGGCATATTGGAAATTTTTACGATTTTGCATTTTATTAAATATATTGTATGGCTTACAGTATCGACTGAACCTTTCTCCATCTTTACCATAATGTGTGCCATTATATATTAAAACCTCTACATCTATTAAAAATGATCATTCTTCTGTCAATCACCACAAAGAGGCATATGAAGTGAAATAAATGTGGTACTCATAGGCCCAATGACCTAATTCGTCCGGTGCAGCAAATCCTGTTTTGGATTCGCTGCACAATTGCCGGGTTCCGGAGGGCTGGTGCATTCGCTGCCAGCCCTCCCTCACCCCCTATTCAATGCCTAAGGGTCTCACTGCCCCTGGTGGAAGATTTTAACCCCCCTGGTGAATGCCGCAGGGAGCCAGGGGATGGCGGCAGGCAGGGAGATGGAAGAATCCTGCCTGCGCCGGACACTGTGGGGGTGAAGGAGAGCCCCAAAGAGCTTGCAGGGGACACGGATAAGGAGCCGCTGCACTCACTGGTCCCGATCCTGCATATTTAATGATCGGGACCAGTGTGCAGTGAATATATGAATATTAATGAGCGGCTCCCGGCTCTTGGGCCCCTGCTGGCGAATGTGTAAAAAAAATTTTTTTATATATATTCATGTGCTGCAAGATCACATTCCAGTTCTCCTAAAAAAGATGGCATATGCAAAATGGTGAATCATGCCGAAAATCACTGGAGAAAGCAGTTCTCCATTTGAGCATTGAATACACTCTCTGCAAATTTGACTAAAAACCCCATTGAAAACCACCGGCGAATTGCACAGACATTCGCTATTCACTTGCTGCGAATTGTCTCCATTGAATAGGGAGAATCATTTTTTCAGAGGAAACATTTGCCGTTAGCCTGGATAAATGCCAGATTCACTGTAAACTACGGCGAATCTGAGGCATTGAATACTGGCTAATAGATTTCTATAGAGTCCTCACAGTTCCTAATACTGTAGATTGAAAAGTGCACAGTCCAGGAGAGAAATGCTGGGTGAATGTTAATTATGTTCATGGTCAGTGACATAACTATAAATAATGTGACCCATGAGCCCAATTTGCCCCACTGACCATAAGACTTTGCAAATTAAATTAGCTATGGCAGAAACACAGACATTTGCAGGATGTTAATCAGTGCTGCATAAAACTGAATGGAGATTTTTGCCTGTCTACAGAGTTGCACTCATCTATACCCCACGCGGTCTCAGTTGATATAGAAGTATTGTTACAGATAAAGGTTTTGTTAAAGATATGACCTGGGACACAATTTTCCACACAGTTTGTATAGAATATATTTGAAACGTTTATAAATATATTTGTTATTATGCACATTTTATACCTGTCTACTATACATGAGATCTTATGAACTGCCGCACTGCAGTTCACTTGGTTGGTCGCAGTGATTTTCTCTGTTTAAAAACAAAATGTCAGTTTGTCTTTCATCACACTAATTGAGACTTCTGTCAAAGGGCCTTCTATCTACAAATTAAATAACGTTTATTAATCTGCTGAACAAATAACAGAGGCGTAAGATTTCACTATCTCATTCTTTGGCTTTACTCAGCAGGATGAGACAGCCTTAACAAGTCACACACGATAGACAGACACTTTAAACCCGGAGGATTATTTCTGCACTAGCTTTAATTATACTGAAATCTGTCACAGTTCACCAAAATTGATCAGATTTTAAAGCATTCTGTGTCTTATTACGTTTTTTTATCAGGTTGCTTCCTGATTATGTGAGACAAACGTCTGAATAGTCACCAGGCTGCACCTTTCACAAGCTGAAATTTCCCAATAATTATATAAGCAGCATACAGTACGTATAGTTTACCAAAGACATTTCTATCTGAAGATGCTTCACATTCAAGTTTTCATTCTAATATTCAATAGATGTAGACAGATGTTACATGCTTATCTGCACAGGAAACCAGGGCTTTATATAAGGAAAAAATTAAACTGCCAATGGGTGTTTGGGATATGCAGTCCGCCAAAGGGGTACGAGGATAATTCCTCGGTAGGGCATCTGTCGGGCAGATCTTGCAATCGTTAAAGCATTCTGGAGAACAGCAAATAAATATTTCAGCTCTCCTGAAACTTTTCCGTTTTTCATTGTTAGAGTAAAAAAACACGGGCTCGCTTAAACTTGTGCTAAATATTAAAATTGTGTAATTTTCTTTAATTAAAACCTGAATTTAATTGCAAGATTATATCCAAATGTGTACAATATAGTATATTCACAGACACTGTATGTGGATAACATATTCTTAATGCAGTCCTTTATATTAGATAGTGTAAGAACAATTCTAATTCAATAGGGTGTGTATTAATAGATAGGCAGTATCTAGACACACAGTCAATAGGTCGACCCCAAAAGGTCGAGAGTGTGAAGAGGTCAACATGACAAAGGAAGACAGGATGAAAAGGCTGACAGGGTCAAAAGTTCATCATTAAAAGGTCAACATGATTTTTTTTTACATTTTTTAATGTCAATGTTGACAATTGTTGACATGGACGCCCAATTAGTGTAATGTATACCCTTCCATGGCTCGTTTCGCTTGCCATGCTTCGGTACAATGCCTTGCTATGCTAAGCACACTATTATATTCTCCCTCTATGCCGAAATGGATGGTGAATTCAGAACCGGCCGGTACAAACAAAAGAATCATGAAAAATTCATGTCAACCTTGTCATGGCAACTTTTTGACCCTGTCAATCTCTTGACCCAATTGACCTATTGCCTGCCGGCCAGTTTCAAGTCCATTATTTGACCTTGTCTACCCTGCAGTGGGGTCTGGCCACCGGCGTCAAGGCAGCGAGGATCCAGGCAGCAGCTTGGAGCACTATTTGCCAGGTCGCGGGTGGGAAGTGCTGCTGAATTTGAAAAGACTGGAGGGATGTTGATTTACTGAATTCTCTTAGCCAATCAGCTTCCCGCTAGTCTTTTGGAATGCAGCAGTGCTTCCTTCCTGCCTGCTGACTGGCAATAGTGTGCCACTACAAGCTCCTAGCCCCCACTAGCCAGATGCCACTGCCTGCACTTGGAGAGGGAGAGAGAGAGGGGGGGCAAAGTGTCAATAATTTAAGGTCCTGATACATAATGCAATCATTCCAGCATTATATAAAGATCAGTAGGAGACTATATATAAAAAATGTTTTCTTCAGCATATGATGTAAACCATAAGCAGTGGCTGATCTCATCCACTTTTGCTTCAATTGTTTGAGTTTGTAGAAGATGATGTAGAAAGTTTCTGGGTCCCTGTGGTCATGTGAGTGGTGTTCTGGCGAGTATATCCCCACTATATCCAACCCTAACACGCCCTTCATGCTTAACCATTGGAATTCAGCTGTGAATAAGTTGACATTCTGTGATAGATTCTTATAAAGCATAACAAATTCCATTGCATTTGACATTTGGAAACATACAGGGTAATAAAAGACAAACATACAGGTAGGAAGGCCCTGCTTGAAAGCTTAAGGGCCCTACACACGGAGAGATTTGTGCCAGAGATTCATAATGGGAGATTCAGCATGAGAGATTCCAAATCTCTCAGGAGTGTGAAGGGCCCTATGGAGGCTTTTTCTGAGCAATTTTACTCTACATCGCTCCGGGTGTAGGGCCATAGCGTTAGCCATACGCAGCCCTGCACGTTGTTATTGCCTCATCGATTAAAATCCAGCACGGTGACGCATGGACAGGGTGACGCATGGACAGAGATGGCGGGGTGATGCAGGGACAGAGATGATAGGGAGATGCAGGGACAGAGACAAAGGGGAGATGCAGGGACAGAGATGACAGAGTGACGCAGGGACAGAGACAAAGGGGAGATGCAGGGACAAGGGCAGGAGGAAGACACAGGGACAGAGATTGCGGGATAAAGGCGGAGGGGTGATGCAGGAACAAAGGCAGGGGGGAGACACAGGGGCAGAGGCAGCAGGGAGATGCAGAGACAGAGGTGGCGGGGCAATGCAGGGAGAGAGGCGCACTATAGCATATGTACTGTGCAAACCTACCTGGTGTGCAGGGGGGTCCAGTGGTTCTGCAGCGGTGGTGGGACTCTGGGGATATGAGCCACCCGGTGGCAGTGGGAAGAGTTCCGCCCGGCAGAGGTGGCAGAGATAGGAGCCAGGCAAGGGGGGACTCCAGTGGCAGCAGTGACTGGAGCCGACCGGTAAACACCTAGCAGGAGATGTTCTGGACAAGTGCTCTGAATTTACTAGTGGGCCGTTATTAATCGCAGCCAGAATCGAGGATGCAGGGCCATGCTTTTGAATCGCTGTGTGTGCTACACACACAGCGATTCTCTGCCATTTTCTGAGCGAATCATTGAAAATAGGTAAAATTGCTCAGAAAATAGCATCCAGTGTGTGGGGCCCATCAACTTTATAAATAAACGTACTACTACTACTACTACTAGGAAGAATAGGCAATTACCAGGTGCTATCTATCGCTATCTATTGCAAAATTAACTTATCTGCCCGATTGCAAATGGCTTTAAAATATAGTCACATAGCAATGTTGGGCAGGGGTCAGGAGCATGTGGTGTGAATAAAAACAGAATATGTGAGGTTATGTGAGGCTATATACTTGAGTAAGATAGCTTATGAAGGCTATGTGGGCAGATCTGGAATTTGATAAGCCTGTCTTAAGAGTTGCATCTTCAGTGAATTCTTAAAAATGCACGACTGCTGCAATAAACCTGGTTATCACTGGGTCTACCCAGGTCACGGTTCAGTGGGAAAGAGTCATTGAAAAATTACCCTGATTCCAGTTACCCAGGATTACAACCAATTAGTTGCCAGAATCGGCCCTGGGCAATGGTGCAGAGTAAACAGATCTAAATAAAGGTGTATGGAGAGCCAAATCATTGGGGCTTGGAGGTGATATCATCTCCTAACGCCAGCATATGGTACATGTATGAATGGAGTTTCAAGCCACTGGGACACAGCTTGAAACTGTTTAGAGTTACTCAGGTCTGACAACTGTTTTAGGTGGTAAAGGGGTATGGGGATACAGAGATGACATCGGCAATCACTTACATTTCTGTTTGAAATTTCCTATTAATAAACAATAACAGTAGTGATAACCATATTAACCCTTTGAGTGCCAACATCGTTGTGAGAGATGTGCAAAATATCTGCAAAAAACTTCAGTGTCCTTCACATTTGTTATATAAATTAAAATAAAAAAATGTTCTGTAAAAAAAGAGTTGTTATATAAGGTAAACATTACAGGTCATTATGGTAACTACAAATGTTTCACACCTATTTTGACAAATTCACTTGGCACTCAAAGGGTTAAGAAGCAGGGAAAAGTAATAGTAAAACGGACAATCTGTGATAATTATTGATTAAGGTGATAAAAGTAAGACATCAAATTGTATAAAGCAATGGGACTGACTGGCTTAGTTACTTTAATGTAATATTTTCAGCAGTAGTGATCAGGTAATGCCAAGATAAACACGTATTTGCACAATCTTTATAATCATGTGATCTAATATATAATGCAGCCCTAACATTTCTCTTCTTGTAGAAACTGTGTATTATTATTCAGTTTGATCCAAATAGAGATTTCTGCTGAACTAATTTCATGCCCTCTTTCCAAATCCAAATTAGGCTTGGATCTGAAACTGTGATATAATATTATTAATTGGTGCATCAAGGGAATTCTTGTTTTCTGTTTTGCTTGCATATTTTTTTTCCATTTCTTCTTTCTGATAGTTCTGCTTAGATTTAATACTGTAAATATATTCTAAATGTTATATACTGTAGCAGTCTGGGATGCTACTGGAAAGTCTTGGGGGAAATTTACTGAAAGGTTTGTGAAGTGATTTTGACATCTTAATTGTTGGATTTATTATTCTGAGGATTGGAGGGGGAAATCTCAAACTGTCATCAATCTGTGATATTTAACAATGTATTGTACATATGTATCTTCACCCTAGGACTGCTGCATTGCGCTCTACCTCGGTATCTCAGCAAAATAAATTCACTGCATGCATCTGGTAAGCAGGGCTGCCATCAGAAACCGTGGGGCCCAGGACTGACAAAATTGGCACGACCCCCTCTCCCAGGGAGTATAGGTGGATGGTGGTGGGCAGAGGTGGAAGGAACTACAATAGGGGGTGGATATCAATAAGTGCAATTGATACCCACGTGTCTAAATTGGGCCCAGTATCCCGACAATGTTTTACAGGCTCAGAGAGCTAGCCCCAGGCCCCTCCTCTCCCTGCTGTGAGTGTTACAACAATTACTAGAGCACAGGAGGGCGGACGAGTTGCCACACACTGCTCTACCATCAACGTTCCTTATTCTCCATCCTATGGACAGCATGAAGTCATTACAGGGCTTTCTTTGGGAGCTCCCGGCTTTCCTGCTGCCCTCTGCATTACCTGTTTGCCCATTACACATTATGCCTCACACTCTGATGCCCATTACACATTATGCCACACACTATAATGCCCATTACACATTATGCCACACATCTTGAAGCCCATTACACTTTATGCAACACACACTATGATGCCTATTACACATTATGCCTCACACTGTAATGCCCATTACACATTATGCCACACACGCTGATGCCCATTACACATTATCCAACATACTGTAATGGCAAATACATATTATGCCATGCAAGTGCAGCCTACCTGCATGTTAATTGCCGGAGCCTTCTTTCTTGATGCCATGGAGGAATACATGCTCATTGCCACATGGGAGTAAAATGTTTGTTGCCAAGGAGGAGTGATAAATGCTCACTGTCAAGGGGGGGGGGGGGGTGAAAATGCTTGTTGCCAACAGGGAGTGTAATGCTAATGCTTGTTGCCAAGGGAGAGTTGAGTGAGGAGTTAATGTGATGGCAGGCAGTCAAGTTAGTGCACCCCAGCTGAGCAGGTCTGCACTATTTCAAATCTCGCACCAGCTTACGGTCCGGCAGACAATCAGGAGCCACCACTGCTGCCCCCAATTGCCTACTGGACCGCAAGCTCAAGAGATTTGAAATAGCTGCAACCCTGCTGGTTGGGCCCAGGCCGCTGGCTAGCCTATCTCTCCCAGCATGGCTGCAGACTCTGCCTGTTCAGGGACATTGTATAGTCCAGGAACACCATATACAATATAAGGAGACCAGAACACACTGTAGCACCAATAATACACTACCCAGAACACACTATAGGACCCAGGTCACAATATAAAGAGCCCAGAACACACCATAGCACTGAGACCACAATTACTGTGCAAATCACCTTTCTCCATGGATCCATCCACTCTCCCATCTGAAGAGGGGGTGGGTCTGCTGCTCTGGTTATCTGGACCTATTGGCTGGGTGTTAAAGCTACCTGCTGCCAAGCCCAGGCTCCCAGTACTCCAGTCACAGCCTCTGCCCAGTTGAAGTGTCCTCACTGCTCCTTCAATTGCTGGCTGCTGGAAGAAGCTGCAGTGCAGCAGCTGCAGCCTGCGGCAGGGGCATGCATCTAGGAATGGCCATCCACCATAGATGATTCGAAACCATCAATGGTTCATGGCCGATGTCGATTACTTTTGCCATAGAAGGGGGAGAACCAGATGGTTTCCCTCCATCGATGGATTAGCAAAACAATGTTTTTTTTTCTTCTTTCAAAGTGCCAGGACATGGAGCATAGCTCCGCCCCCCGACACCCATGAAGCCCTGCCCCCTGAGTTTTGATTGGCCCACAGGCCGATCAATCAAATACAATGGATGGCCATCGATATGTAAAAATATTGATGGTCGTCCATTGCATAGTTAAGCACTATCGATGGCCAGTTGCAGATTTGGCATTGATGGCAACCATCAATGGCAATGGCAAAGATGGCCATACCTACAGGCTCCTGTGCACATCCTAGCGCACACTTCAAAAGTATGTGCTGCTTTGAACTAGGTCCCGATCGCATCACATCACATGCAAATCACATGTGATTTGCGTGCGATGGGATCTAGACCAAAACTCATGCAATGATCACACCGTGTATGGGCACCTTAGTATTATCTTGTTCAGAATCATCCCATTTCTTTTACTATACCACTGGCACCCCAAACCCAACACTCCTTAAAGGCATAGTGCTATGTTCATGAGAATACAATACCCTTAAGTAAAATAGGAAATAAAAACTATCAAGCTAATTGAGGTTTCCCATATTGAAATTATGTGTCTCCCTTGTCATTGTCACAGCAGAAACCAGAAATTATATCAACAAGCTCTAAAATGTAAGAGTGGTTATGGAATCCTTTGTTTTGCCTTAAGATAGTGATGTATATACAAACAAGTGACATAATGCAAAGTGACCAAAAAATTACTTCCCATCATTTGAGACTGGAGTACAGAAAACAGTGAGATGAAAACACAAAAGCAATCCCAAATTAAATTAAACTAATAGCCATATAAAAAGCAGCGACCTGATGGAACAAGAAGTTAATGATCGCCTCAAGTTCTGGTGGACTGCAGTAAATGAAGCTTACTTGCCGAGGTCTACCAATTCCAAATGAAGAGCTACATTCAGGCTACTTTCATTATCCTATTAGCTCACCAGCAACAGATCATGGGCCAGATGCACTAAGCTTCAGAAATGATAAAATTGAGAGTGATAAACAACCAGCCAATAAGCTCCTACCTGCCATGTCACAAACTGTGTTTGAAAACTGTCAGACAGGAGCTGATTGGATGGCTGTTTACCACTCTTCATTTGATTACTTTTGAAGCTTAGTGCATCTGGCCCGGTGTGTGTTTTGCCAAGGACTTCCCCTGGCACTGTTGTATTTCTTAACCACAATGCCCATCTTCTGGTATCCCAACCCTTGTGGGGCATATAACCTTGATGTTTATATGCTCTTCCATTCTGAGAACAAGGTCATCCTTCACCACTTCTTTTTTAGTGGGAACCATCATTGTGGCCATACTAACCACCAGCAGGGCAGCCGAGGGGGGGGGGGGGGGCAGGTACTAATTATCTGGGCCCAGGCTTTTGGTAGTGGCAAGGTTGGGTCCCTGATACGACACCCCCCCTTCCCCCTCCATCCCTCCTTGGCAGTACACACCTACAGCATTTGCTCATGCCGAGCACATGATGTAGGTATGTGGTGCTGCTGCTGAGGGGAAGGGTCAACAATAACACCCCCCCCCGACCTTAAAGTGTGTTTTCACCCTCCTGAATGTTTTGGGGACGTGGTCTAATCACGGGAGGTTGTCACGTGATTAGGCCACACCCCAACATTTTTACCGGGGCTCGGCATACCTCTCGGCTCCCTGACCATTAGTAAAGGCTCATGAACACATTTACTGCACAATATTGGTTATAAATGTGAGTGCTATCATATAGGGGCCAAATCAGACCATTCAGTCGGGTCCTGAATTCCATTTTTGATAGTGAGGGTCTGCGCATGCGCTAATATGTGCATGTGCAAACCCCTTGTGCAAACGCTTTAGGTGGGTATCAATCTGGCAGGGGAGGGAAGGGGGAGGGCAGTGGGTGGTAGCAGGGGAACATCCAGCATTTTGTGGGTGTCCCCATAAAAGTAATGGCCATTCCCCTGGGACGTGTTGATGCATGTGTGGGACGGCTGACATCACATGATGTCAGCGCCCGCCCCAAATTGGGCAATCTCCGGCCAAGATAAAAGTCACTTCAGACTAACTTTTATCTGCAAATGGAGAAATGTTCAGTGACCATCGAATGATTTTTTTTTTTTAATTAATCGTTTTTATTGTCGAATGATTTTTTTGTCCAGGCAGCTGCATGTGAATGGATGTGTTCTCATACACATCCCCTTGCACGCTAGTCAGGGGATTTGAGCGGTGGGGCAGGTGATTAGTGAGGGTGGCGGTCGGCGCTTAACTGTTCGATAGGCTACAAGTATATGTAGCCTGTTGAACAGGCCTGAATCAGGCCCATAGTTAGATGTGGCTGTTTGGAAGAGGTTATAATGATTTCCATTTTTGATACATTTTATACAGATATTTACTTTGATTCGATAAACATGGAATTCACTTACCGAAATTACTAGAACTTGGGGCAGGATGTATTAATATATATTGCCACCCCTCGCTGCCTGGCCGCAGCGATGCTAGCGCATATGTATTAACATTTGTGGCTAGCATCACAGTTCGATGATACCCCCTGCAATACCTGTAATATGGTGTCTGGAGGGTCTCCATCACCTCCCTTGGTGCCTCCTCCTCCCCTCACACTGGGACAGCTATCCAATCTGTCCCCGGTGCCTCCTACTCCCCACTGCAGCCGGAAGGACATCTGGCTGCATTGCTAGGGGTAGCAGGGGTTTACCTTCTGGGTCCATGAGGACTTGCAGGAAGCTAAGCCAGGGGGAGGAGGAGAAGGGGGTCGGCAGAGATGGTGAGTTTGCGGCGGGCGGCTATAGTAGCCCATAGGCTTCTACAGGGTATTGCCACCCAAAGGTGGCGATACCCTGCCCTGCGATGACGCGGCGGCCAGGTATTTGTACATTAGAAAATGCGGTAAAACCCCCCAAAATGGGGGTTTTACCGCATTTTTAGCTTAGTACATCCCGTCCTTGGTGATTTCTGAATTACATCTTTTTGCTTTTCCTATAGGTTGGGCCGGTATGCTTAAAATCTCACATATTTTAGTCAAGAAATACATCATTAAATATATATTTAACACAACAAAATATACATTTCCTGTTTTTGCAATATGTTCTTCTAGCAACATCAATAAAGTTGTGACAGACAAAAAAATGACATAATATGTTGTAGTATAATTGGTCATTGAAATGTTGTAAAGTGAGAACACAATCTGCTTATTGTTCTCTGTAGTACAAAACATTTGTAGCCAGTGAGCACAGACTGGGCAGCTCTGTGTAGGAAGAAGAGGGCACTCTATAATGATATGCACTGTACAGAATGGGGTTGTTTGAGTTAGTGCAAACAGAGGGATTTAATGTATTTTGTTTTACAGAGTTGTAATATATGGTGCTCTTTTCTTCCAAAGCTATTAATCAACGTAGCAATCACATCGTGGGTAATGTAATTTATGTTTCTTTATCACAAATTGTTAACATAGCAGAATTTTCACATTATAACTACAGTACAATACAGTAGTTTATACCGAACTGGAAAGTAGGATGCTAATTATTATTAATTTCAGGAGTAGAATGAAACTTTTTTCTTAACAGAGGACTTCAGCAAACTTGTAGTGTTGGGAAATGCAACTGTAAGGAATTGCACTAAACAGATGACCTGGGTCTGTCCAGCACATAATCCAAAGCATTTACTGTAGTTTCCCAGATTTCACACAGCTCGAGCTATACAGTATCACCACCAGAAATGGAGCCAAGTATATTTTTGTCAATTAAACAAATATATACATACAGTAAGTTGTTAGAACCATTTCACAATTCACATCATGAAGCAGGCAAAGCAATACACTGTAACATATGGTACCATGGTACCTAAATGTAAATGTGAAATATTTCGAGCAAGTTCAAGAACTTCAACATGTTTAGCTGAAGACTTACTGATACAAATATGTGCAAGACTTCAGTCTGTTGCATGACACATAGGTCTCAGCTCTACTGATATGCTGAATGCCGTATGATGCAATCATTTGTATGAAATACATGACTCTCTTAGTTATCCCTATCTGTGTCCTCCCATAGCGCTCTAGATTGTAAGCATACAGTATGCAAAAAGGGCCGACCTTACGGTATGTAGGCTGTGTATTCCAATGATGGTTATTTGTAAAATTGTAAATGTTCATGCCAGGGGCAAACGCAGGATTTTCAGAAGGGGGTTTCCAGAGGGGCGGAGCAAAGCATGGAGATGGACACTTAGGTGACCCAGTATATGCCGGGTCAGTTAAAGTATTATAGATAGATCAAATGTATATAAATAATAATAATAATAATAATAATAATAATAATAATAATAATAATAATATATATATATATATATATATATATATATATATATATATATATATATACACACACACACACACACACACACACACATATATATATATATATATATATATATATATATATATACATACATACAGGGCCATCAACAGCAGTGCAGACCCCTGGGCATAGCAATGTATTAGGGCACATACCGATCGTCCAGCGTTAGGGTTGGGGGAAGCTTTGATGTCCCGCGGGTGGTAGGGGGTATTATATCAACCACTCAGCATTTAGGGCCTGGATCAGTAAATTAACTAATTACCCCTTTACTGCACAGATTGTGGGAGCAGGGGGCATTGGGCTGAATGAAGGGGACCTGATACACAACTTCCAGGGTGGTAGAGGATGTTTAATATGCATAGGAGGGGTGTATAGTGGAATGGGCTTATTATTCATATTTTCTGGTGGGATGACAGTTTGCTTGACTGCAGATATCTCCAGTTCCCACAAATAGATTTCTTAGATTTTAATGGAATTAAAAACTAGAGAATCCCACCTACCAAATGGTATTGGGGACTAGGGGATCAAAGTTCAGCAGGCAGAGCAATCTGCCAACGAGTATATAAAACTATATACCAGGTGTGTGGAGCTGGAGCAGCAACCAGCTGCTTGAAGGCTAATATCTTTAGTTCTCGGAACAGTAGAGACAAGCTTCTAGTGTCCATCAAAGGGGGAGAGTCCCAGCTTTTGGAATATACCATCAGAAAAACTCTGTCAGACAGAACCTGAATATGTTTTGAAGTCAGATATCTCCGGTTCCCAAGGGCCGATTTTTTAAATTCTTGTACCCATGGAAAGAGGGGACCCTCAGCTTTCAGCATAGGTCCCATAGACTCCTGGTGGGTTTCTGGGTACTCAGAACCCCCCCCTGCGTGCACTACTGCATGCTACTATCCTGTATGATCAGTCATTTCATGATTTGCTGTATATCAAACCAACTAATTAAGTCCACTAGCTGCAGACTCTACCCAACATCACAGACGCTGTGGCAGAGCATCGTGCGGGATTGACAGCAGAGAAAGACTGCGGCGAGGAGACGGCTTCTGTCGGGAAACTACAGCCGGCTGATCTCTTCAAATTCACAGGTCAGCCAAGAGGTAAGGAGAGAGCAGGCACTGCGGTGCAAACCTATCTACAAATTACCTTTAAAACTACCCATTCTACAGAGCTGTAAGAGCTACCTGTGGAAACAGGACAGACACTGTTGCCATTTATCTAAAAACAGAAGTCCTTGTTTCCAAACCAACGAGTGGTTACATTTCTATCAAAGCAAGGCGCTATTGCCGCATATTCTTAAGTGTGCACGCCATCCTATTAAAATTGGTACGGTCTAAAAAGGAAAAGTGGACATTTTAGCCTCAAAAGGAATTGGACTTGTACTGATTCATTTCCACCATCCCTCCCCAGTTTAAAAGGGAAGAAGGCCCATTATATATGAGCTTACTTATCCAGTGTTTACAAATTTATGTCTTATTGATATAATGTGGTTTTAGAGATTTATATGTGTTTTTTGTGCTGCTTGTTTGTTTTTAATAAATTGTAATTCTTCTTGTTCACCTTTGAGCGCCCCACATTTTTCTTTCTTACAACTAGGTAAGACATTGGTAATATATAAAATACATTATGTGAATGGCTTGATGTGAATTTTGACACAATCCATGTGGCATTATTTGAATTTTGGCTCAATCTGTGTGGCATTATGTGAATTTTGGCTCATTCCATTTGGCATCATGTGTAAGGGGCAAGTATAATGGGGTCTAGTATTTTGTTGCATAATGTATAGAAGTTGTATATGGTGTTGTACACTACACTCAAGGACATGCCCCCTGTTGAATGGCCACACCCCATTTTCCGGAGCGCGCCTTCGGCGCGCATACAACTGCATCCTTCACTTTTGTCACCATCGTGGGCCTGCGTACTTTAAATGCCAGGGCCTATTTTTAATCCCATTCCCACCCTCTCTCTGTCGCTCTATTAGCATGTACACTGGCACCACTAACACCGCCCCTCCCCCACCTAAACCCTCTTTTATCATGGTGCCCCCCCTGTCATTTTATCCTGGATCTGCCCCTGCACTCACCGTATAATATATATAGAATAAGTGACATGGCAATCATGTCTGTTGCTCCTAGCAACGTGACCTGCCATTTAACAATTGCATCTACCTTCTCATACACACATTACTGGTATTGCTGAACTCTAATTTCAAACACTTGAACTTGCCTTTTCTTCACGTGCTCTGCCTCACGAACTTGTGGAGCCACCGCATTAATCTCCACAGTTATGTCCTCCCAAATCCTCCATCTCATTGTGGGTGTCAACCTCGCCTGTGTCAACTCGATTAAATCCTGTGCACGGGGTACAAGAATTTGCAGTTCCTCCGGTTGGAATGCCTTGTTCTTAGTGGTTGTTTCCTCTGTTGGCCTCTTTCGGCCATGCCCTCGCCCACGGCTACCTGTTGCTGTACTTGAAGTGCTGGCCAGGCTACTCTCTTGTGAAGCCACCTGCTGTGTTCCCAATGATTCTGCTGAGGCAGAAGATGGCCCAGCTGAAGATGGCCCAGCTGAAGATGGGCCTGCAGCCTGTTCACCTCCCAATGGCTGGTTTGTGCTCAGGTGCACATTGGAGGTGATGGAGTCCAGCTGAGCTAGGAGGAGCTGATGCTCCTGTTCTCCCTCTGATTGTGACCCAGACATGTTTGCAGCACAATCTAGTTTTTCTTGCACACCTATATATACACATTGATGTAATTGGCGTACATCAGCCCCACCCTGCGTTCTGTGCGGCAGCGTACCGTACGGCGACGTACACCGTGGTGTTTGTGCGGCGCTTACGCCACCCCCATACCAGCGGGAAATCAACTGTACAAAACCAGGCGTTCATTCCAAGTCTGATTTTGTACTCATTGGCAGATTTTTACACCAATAAACACCTACAACTTTGGCCAGACATAAATTATATATGTGAATGTTCATTTGTACTGTGCACTTGTTTGGTATGTACAACAAATGTCACTAACCCATTCCATATGTTAATCCAGTCCACAACCCATGCAATAGTAATCACTGCTTTCATCCAAATCACATGTGATAGGCCTATAAATACTGTCTTGATGCTAGGTACATTTGAATTCACATCTATAGTGTGGGCCGGTATAAGGTAAGTGTTTAAATGGCACCATGGCCTAATAATGGGAAAAGGTATTGCACTATTTTGTATGTGTGTGGTGTATTGGTTTCACACCAATAAGGCTGCAAAATTTTATTGCAAAAATTTTGAAATTGGGAGTTTAATTTGTGCACCTGCACCTTTGACTTTGTATGCAGTTCTACTGAAAGGTCTCCGCAGGGTCGCACCTCTCAATTGGTGTGCACCCCAGGACCCCACCCCTGTATATCTAATGCCGTGTATTTCCATACACATTAGAAGGCCAGAGACCCCTTCTGCGCCTGGTGGTAGCACCCACGCCCACCTGTCCTATATATTGGTTTTAATTAGGTTCCTGACATTTCTTAGACTGCATGCAGAGCAAGGTGAGACCTGCACAAATGTTTAATGGATTATCAGATGGGGGGGTGCATTTCTGGGTTGTGGGCCCCCCTGGACTGGTGTGGCTGTTTGGCCTCAGGAGCAACACAAATTAACACTTATTTTCATTTTCACTTTCATCCCTATTGTGTGTTTTATTTCAATGTAATTCATTTCTAACCTTTACCTCTCACTACTTCACCTCTCACTACTTTATCTCTCATTTTTTTACCTCTCACTTACTTATCCCTGCTATCTTTTAGCAGCCTCTCTCACTAACCTATCCTCACTTTGTTTCACTATATATTTCTTTCATTCTTGTGTTGCCCTGGGGTCACTCAGCTGCACCATTTTTGGGGTGCCCTGTGCCCTAGATTTGTACCCCGCAAAATGTTAGGGACTTGCCTGACTAATGAGGTCACCTGGTCGCGGTGGGCAAGCCGTTACTTATGGCCATAACTAAGCGAAGAACCTCGCTAAAAATGCAAAATTTTATTGCAAAAATTTTGAAATTGGGAGTTTAATTTGTGCACCTGCACCTTTGACTTTGTATGCAGTTCTACTGAAAGGTCTCCGCAGGGTCGCACCTCTCAATTGGTGTGCACCCCAGGACCCCACCCCTGTATATCTAATGCCGTGTATTTCCATACACATTAGAAGGCCAGAGACCCCTTCTGCGCCTGGTGGTAGCACCCACGCCCACCTGTCCTATATATTGGTTTTAATTAGGTTCCTGACATTTCTTAGACTGCATGCAGAGCAAGGTGAGACCTGCACAAATGTTTAATGGATTATCAGATGGGGGGGTGCATTTCTGGGTTGTGGGCCCCCCTGGACTGGTGTGGCTGTTTGGCCTCAGGAGCAACACAAATTAACACTTATTTTCATTTTCACTTTCATCCCTATTGTGTGTTTTATTTCAATGTAATTCATTTCTAACCTTTACCTCTCACTACTTCACCTCTCACTACTTTATCTCTCATTTTTTTACCTCTCACTTACTTATCCCTGCTATCTTTTAGCAGCCTCTCTCACTAACCTATCCTCACTTTGTTTCACTATATATTTCTTTCAGTCTTGTGTTGCCCTGGGGTCACTCAGCTGCACCATTTTTGGGGTGCCCTGTGCCCTAGATTTGTACCCCGCAAAATGTTAGGGACTTGCCCGACTAATGAGGTCACCTGGTCGCGGTGGGCAAGCCGTTACTTATGGCCATAACTAAGCGAAGAACCTCGCTAAAAATGCAAAATTTTATTGCAAAAATTTTGAAATTGGGAGTTTAATTTGTGCACCTGCACCTTTGACTTTGTATGCAGTTCTACTGAAAGGTCTCCGCAGGGTCGCACCTCTCAATTGGTGTGCACCCCAGGACCCCACCCCTGTATATCTAATGCCGTGTATTTCCATACACATTAGAAGGCCAGAGACCCCTTCTGCGCCTGGTGGTAGCACCCACGCCCACCTGTCCTATATATTGGTTTTAATTAGGTTCCTGACATTTCTTAGACTGCATGCAGAGCAAGGTGAGACCTGCACAAATGTTTAATGGATTATCAGATGGGGGGGTGCATTTCTGGGTTGTGGGCCCCCCTGGACTGGTGTGGCTGTTTGGCCTCAGGAGCAACACAAATTAACACTTATTTTCATTTTCACTTTCATCCCTATTGTGTGTTTTATTTCAATGTAATTCATTTCTAACCTTTACCTCTCACTACTTCACCTCTCACTACTTTATCTCTCATTTTTTTACCTCTCACTTACTTATCCCTGCTATCTTTTAGCAGCCTCTCTCACTAACCTATCCTCACTTTGTTTCACTATATATTTCTTTCAGTCTTGTGTTGCCCTGGGGTCACTCAGCTGCACCATTTTTGGGGTGCCCTGTGCCCTAGATTTGTACCCCGCAAAATGTTAGGGACTTGCCCGACTAATGAGGTCACCTGGTCGCGGTGGGCAAGCCGTTACTTATGGCCATAACTAAGCGAAGAACCTCGCTAAAAATGCAAAATTTTATTGCAAAAATTTTGAAATTGGGAGTTTAATTTGTGCACCTGCACCTTTGACTTTGTATGCAGTTCTACTGAAAGGTCTCCGCAGGGTCGCACCTCTCAATTGGTGTGCACCCCAGGACCCCACCCCTGTCTAATTTAGTACCTTGTACAGATATGTGTAACTGTATACTGTTGCACACTATTTCACCTGTTGTTTTCAGCCATGGTTGGTGAGTATTTTGGATCTCCCTGTCTGCTTTGTATGTGTGGTGAAGGCCAGCTCAGCGATGCCAACCTATGGCAAGCGTTGCTTGGCGATGCAATGTTTTCGCCGATTGTTGGGCGCATACACAATGTTCATTTCAATATGATTAATAAAGTTAATACCAAATACTACACTTAACAACCAATCACAGGACATGATTATTTATCATGCGCCATAGCTAAAATGGCTTCTTTCCAACGTGCAGCACAGTTCTCCACTGCGGAGCTGCTGGCCCTAGTTGCCGTTATGGAGCAGAGGCTGGGGCGTACGGGGCCCTTTATCTCAAATCGAGACAAGCACCAGGTGTACGTTGCTGCCCGGCGCAGGATCTTCGCCCGCACACAGGTGCGGAGGACCTTTGCCCAGCTGGATAGGCGATGGTCCGATTTGCGTAGGCGGCAGCCAGAGCTCCTCCAGCGTTTGAGGCGCCGGATAGAACGATGTAAGTATTTATGCAATTCATACATAATTAACAGTGAGTGCTTTCCTTTTCACATTATTAACTAATTAAATTCCATGAGGTCAAGTGGGTGTTGCTGATTTACAAATGCCATATACGATATGTGTGATACTTCCTCTTTCACATGCAGTAATGTGGATATAATATGTAATTGTAATAGAAATGTATTTGTGATTCGTAATATAATGACTGTTAATTGACACTCATCCATTTTGTAAATTTTTCCCACAGCACGGAAGAGAGCCAGACAGGCCCGTCAGGAGGCAGCGTACCAGGAGGCGGCCCGTGAGGAGGTGGTGGTAGAGGCCCAGGAGGAGGTGGCGGAGAAGGTGGAGGAGGAGGTGGAGGAGGAGGGCCAGGTGGAGGTGGAGGTGGAGGAGGCGGGCCGTGCGGAGGTGGAGGGCCGTCAGGAGGCGGAAAACTCCCACTCCACCCCCCCTACCCACTCCCCTCCCCCTAGCCACTCCCCAACCTCATCATTCTCCCTTCCTTCCCCACCCATGTACCCTGCAAATCATGACCCACCCCTACCCCCACCCAACTACCCACCACCCAGCAACCTGGATGATGAAATGGGTGTGGAGATGCCAGGCAGTGGTACGTACACATAATGCCTCATTACTTACTTATTTTGGTACAGTTTGTTATGTGGCACAGCTGATTATATTGTGCTTTACAATAGTAAAGAGTAGTAAAACCAAGTGGTTAGCAACAGACACACTTGGGGTTTAGAGGACACTACTGCAACGTACAATCTGGAGGCTCATGTAGGTGATTATTCTTTATTTAAGATTTGTCTTTCTGTACAAGAAAAACTATTACATAAATGGAGTATGGGCAGGCCAGAATTATAATGGAGTCACAAGTGGTCAGTGCCCCTGGGCCCCCCTCTAGCTAGTGGCCCCGTGTTTTTGCCATGTATTTTGAAACCAAAAATGTAGGATGTCTTTAAATTTGAAAAGGTTTTGTGCATGTGAGTGGATTAATGCTGCACCTTCACCTATCTGCCAATGTGACAATGATTAATGGAGTAAGGGGTAGAGGGACAAACCCAGACTTTTCATGTGGTATTGTATGTATGTAATCTATCTATCTATCTATCTATCTATCCTGCAGTTTAGCATTGAGCAGTGACATGAAGGTTTATATGTATGGCAAAATGTTAAAAGTTCTAGTGGATGTAGCTTTCTAGTTCATTGGTGAGTGGTAAGGCAGGACAAGTCTGAGTGAGGCTCAACTGTTGTTGTGATTTTGAAACATACATTGGCAATGTTATAAGTAACATATTGTATAGTGTAAACCACTGTGTGTGTCTCACCATCATAGTATTTATTTTCATTTGAAACACTATTGCCTATGTAATTGTGGATATGTATGATTTATCACAATGTACAATGTCAACCTGAATAGCATAATTAATGTTGAACCCCCTTTAACATGCCCACAGATGAGCAGAGGGAAGTAGGCGAGGGTGTCCGAGGGGCCCTACAGAGGATGCGGCAGCACCTGCTCCTGTTGGCAGCCGATGTTCAGGACCTATGCGACCTGCTTTTATAATTTTCTTTTTCTTATTTTATAGTTAAATAAATGTTTTGTTGAAAGTTAGAAGTGGTCTGTGTGTTTTTGTAACATTTTACAGTATAGGTATAAATAGTGCTGTATATTTATGTAAGTTGTAAAAGGTATATACAGTATATAGATGGGTTTATTGCATACAAGTGCTATAAAGTGAAGGGTAATGTAAAGATGTAGAAGGTGCGTTGGTGTGTATGTGTGTGTTTGCAGTTGACGAACAATTATTATATAACTAGCTGACCTGCCCGGTGTTGCCCGGGAAAACCTTGGCATTTTTTTATTTCCAATATTGCTGAAAAATGTAATCTTACAGTATGCTGTGCCATACCTAAGATTGTAATTTGTTAAAGATTCCACCATAATGTTAGAATGTGTTTGTATTGATACTCAATGACGGCAATGAAATCAGGTGTGGTGGTGTTGTTTGAAACACAACGCTCCTGAGTTGATAACTTGTATGTGTTGATGAATTCCACATCCACTCCTGAGATTTAGCACCTATGACATACCCTCCAACATCTGAGGGTCAGAAATCGGTACAAAATCAGAAAGGGATGTGGCCACACCTCCATTTCTATACTTTCAATGGTACAGTTTCTAGGGTGTGTAATTACAGGCGCTGAGTGCATGGAGACCAGGGTGGGCGTTACTTACCGCACCATAATTAATTAAAATTTGCCACTCCCTCCCACTGCCGCTCCCCTCACTGATCCTGCCTGCAGCAATCTCTGAGGTCTGGAGATCTGTAAAGCACATGCACCTGGTGTCTCTACCAAACAGTGGGGCAGCCCCTGAGTGTGGGAGCAGATCCGCGGGCCTGGCCACATGACGTTATGACCCGCTACACTGCAATGGGAATGGGTGCAAATTCTTCCCTACACCCGCCGGGCCAATCCACCGATCCAGCCATCGCAATCATAACTGGGTGCATTGATAAGGTTTGGAGTGTAAGAAGATGAAGTTGAAGAATAAGACTGAGATAAAGATTTGCCATGTTAAAGTGTACAATTTACTCAATAAATCGTGAAATTAAATATAAGTGTACATAATACAATCAAGAAATGAAAGTAGGATTAAAAAATAAGTTCTGATTTAAACTGATAATAGTTTGGATGGGGTGGGTTGTGAAACAAATCTATAGGTGGGGAGTATGGATATTGTGGGCATGATTGGTGTTTGGTACACCTACAGGGGGTCCTCAATTGATGGGATTTTCACTACAGTGTCACGGTCACAGTGTCACCATAGGGGAATTCCCAGTTGGGGTCCAGGTGGTCTTTTAGGGACCCTTTACAATCCCGTAGGTCTCTTCTCCTTGAGCCTTAATGATAGTCAAGCACTGAGGGAGACCGTAGGCTCCAGGAAAAGAGACCAACGGGATTGTAAAGGGGTCTCCAAAAGACCACCTGAACCCCAATTGGAAATCCCCCTACGGTGACACTAGTGAAAATTTCTCATCACCTGGGGACCCCCTGTAGGTGTACCAGACACCAATTATGCCCAAAATATCCATACCCCCCTCCACCTATAGATTTGTTGCGCAACCCACCCCATCCAAACAATTATCAGTTTGAATCAGAATTTATTTTTTAATCCTACTTTCATTTGTTGATTGTACTTCTATGTACACATATTTATTTCACGATTTATTGCGTAAATTGTACACTATAACGTGACAAATCTTCATCTCAGTCTTATTCTTCAACTTCTTACACTCATAACATTCAAACAAATGCATGCAGCGCTCATGCCCATCGACCAAACATTATCTATGAACCAAAAGATTCTGGGAAACCCTTAAGGCATAGCAGTGCCTAACATCCAACTGACTAACAGAGTGAGTGCAGTGTACCCACTTTGTATTGATCAACGGGTGCATTGGCCAGGACAAAGATTTCTCAGTGCAACTGGCCGGGGAGTGCAGAGACGGATATGGGAAAAAAAACAAAAAAAATGTACATTAGGTACATTTTTTATTTGCTGGTACAGACTGTTAAATAAATAGCAATGTTTTTATGTGTTTGTGTGTTTGTTGTA
Organism: Crinia signifera; assembly: GCF_055691185.1. Classification (NCBI taxonomy): domain Eukaryota; kingdom Metazoa; phylum Chordata; class Amphibia; order Anura; family Myobatrachidae; genus Crinia; species Crinia signifera. Next base: position 102,662,864 of record NC_139225.1, on the reverse strand, counting down.
CTGTTTGTGTGTGTTGTAGTGTATTTGGTTGTGTGTGTTGTGTTGTATGTATCTGTCCAATGCATAAGTGTGTGAGGAGTGCTATGTATATACAGTATGTGTATGTGTGTGTTGTGCCTTTGTGTATCTGTGCAGTGTTTAAGTGTGTGTATTGTGTGTTGTACTGTTTTTTTTTGGGTGTGTGTGTAGGGAATGTCGGTGTGTGTTATGCTGTTAGAGGTATGTTATGTGTGTGTGTGTTGTGTGTATCTGCCCAATGTGTAAGTGCGTAAGGTGTGCTACGTATAAATGTGTGTGTGTGTGTGTGTGTGTAGTGTGTGGAGAATAAAATAGTGTGCCAAGCGTAGCTTTGGGCACCGTGCCCAAAGCATCGTGAGGGAAGCGATCGATGCGAGGGGATGTGCTGCACTTCAAACTGTGTCCATGTCGATCGACTGTGTCAACATTCGGGTCTAAAAACTGTGAAAAACCCCATGTCGACCTTGACCATGTCAACCTAATGCTTATGTTGACCTAATGCCCTGTCGACCTAGACCCATGTCAACCTTGCTGCCAGTCGACCTAGTGGTGTCAACCCAATGCCTGTCGACCTAGTTGGTGTATACCTAACAACCCACGCCCCTCAAAACATCACAATATCTTTCAAAAATATAGAAATAAATCTGTAGCGCTGGACAATATGTTCAATATTCAAAAAGAGAAACTAGAAGAAATAATAGTCTGCTCATCAATCCTTTAAAAATATACACAGTCTCTTTATTAAAAAGTCAAATATATGGAAAGAGATTTCCCATAAAAATATATAAAAAACAGGACTGCACTGCCACTGCGGCTAACCCTCCTTACCTGGAGCTGCTATGACAGGTACCTCTGGACGGGGAGGACCGCACTCCCACTGCAGCTATGCCTCCTCTCCTTTAAGGTATTCTCCGTAGATGTCCCGTCCTCCCTGCAATGCAATTACAGAGTGCCTGGCTCAGTTGGTATAATGGCAGAGCACTCCTCCATTTTCACTTCCTGCGCTCGCAGTTGGGCAGGCACACGGCTTGTTCGTTTGAAAGGAAGCCGGTGATACTTTTATCCAACACCGAGTACGGCTGCAGTTCTTATTCGCCGTGTGGAGCCAAAGATGCCATCTGCATGCATCCTTCAAGTTCTCTACTGCCTCTCTCCTATCTGGTGACCTCTCCTGCTTCTACCAAATGAGCGACATCCATCAGCTGCTCACTACCGACACGTTTCTACCCGGCTGGGTCTTTGAAAGATATCTGTGTGCAGTGTAGGGTTAATCATATTTAAAAAAATTCTTTTTCATTTTCCTTCTTTTCGCCTGCATAAATTTTGTCTTGACTTCAGTTAGAGTTTACAATTTAGCAAATAACTGGATTTTTGAGTGACGGATGACTGACCGACAGTTGTGATTCTGATGGTCATTTCACCGACATTGGAAGCCTGACTTTCAGGAGCCCAACAGTCGGTATCTCGACATACAAAAACTATTTTAGCTCGTGGGGGTCCTCGACCCCCATAGAGGGAGAATAGAATAGATGGCGATTGCGGCTCACCACCAAGTCCGCACCATGGCAAGTGAAGTGAGCCTGCAAGGGGCTTTAATGCACTTACCCCATGTTGGGCTACTGGCAGTTGGGATTTCAACATCAGAGAAAAGACCATCAGAATCCCAACAGTCAGTAACAACCAGAGTTTTACATTGATCAGTAAGGAGTGACTGGTGACCCATCATTCCATGTTAAATCCATGCATAGGCTTTCCATAGTATCCCATTAATTAAGAACACTTATGGATTACATAAATTGTGTCTTTGGGGGTTATTCTAGTTCACTCTTTCTGACAAAATCCTTCTTAGATGGACAAAACCATGTGCACTGCAGGTGGGGCAGATGTAACTTGTGCAGAGAGAATTAGATTTGGGTGGGGTTTTACTTCAAAGTGAGATCTATATTGCAGTGTAAAAATAAAGCAGCCAGTATTTACCCTGCACAGAAACAAAATAACTCACCCAAATCTAATTTTCTCTGCACATTTTACATCTGCCCCCCTGCAGTGCACATGGTTTTGTCCATCTAAGAAGGATTTTGTCAGAAAGAGTGAACTAGAATAACCCCCTTTGTTACATTATAGCCTGCATTTCAGCAAGTTTTGATCAGCCATATTATTTTATTATTTTCTAGTTAATCCATTTTCTATCAATTAAATTAGGTAAATGTTTTAATATTCTTATATGTAAAAGTTCCAGAACTGAATTTCTATCATTTACACCGTACCGCGCCCTACTCTATTATGGATATCATTTTAAAATGCTAATTTGCATAGCTAAATTAAAGGGAAAAAAGGCTTTGCTGGACAAACATTAAAAATTACACAATCTAGCAAAATAAATAAGATAGGAAAGGAGAACAAAAGACTTGGATTTTACTAATTCAATAATCTTATATAATCGCAGTAATAACTTTCTATTTTTAAATCCCCACAAAGATCATCAAAAGTATTAACACAGAGCAGATGGGTCACACAGGCTTTCATAATCAATTTTCATTTGCAGGTTCAAACATAAGCATTTTGTAATGCCTAATTACACTTCCAGGCCAGTGTTTTGTTATTAAAGGTTCTGTGGATATTTTATTACAGTTTGAAATTACTTGTGGCGTTATATATGTGTGCTTTCTGCATCAAACTTAAGAAGCATGTAAATCGCATTGTCAATTGCAAACCTGCAAAGTTTCACCTGGTGCTTCTGGAACGTCTGATTACATCTTATTGCCTAAAGAATGCAGCTGCTGTGGGGAAGCAAGTAATGTAGTAACACAATGGATGCAGAACTAATGAGCATTACAGTTTGGAAGATAGAGCGTAATCACTAGAAATGTTAGATCTCTCTCTCTACAGAAGTTTTGCATTGACAAAATCAACAAAATCGACAAAATTGACAGTTTGGAAGAAAGTGTAATCACTAGAAATAGGTCTCTCTCTCTCTCTCTCTCTCTCTCCAGAAGTTTTGCATTGATCAAATTGACAAAATTGACATTTGCAGCAGAATAATCTATTATAGACTCAGATCTGTATTTCTAAGTAAGCTAGCATAGGCAAACACAGGGGGGTTTCTGGTTGCCCAGAAACCCTGCTCCTATTGGCAAGTGCCTTACAGTAAATTGTGACAATAATCGCACTGGTAAATAATATGATCAATAGAGCTGCCAGCACATCAGGTGGTGTATGGGACAGAGCAGGGCTAGTACACATGCCTATTGTACAAGCTTCTTATACCATATTTACTGCCCTCAAAAATTGCAATGGACCAGAGAGTAGCTGACAGGAGAAAGAGACAGGAGCCTTACCATGAAGTGGGAGATTCTGAGCTTAGAAAAGGCAGTACTTTTCTATTATGTTTGTATATTTATTTATTATATGTTTAACCTTTTTCCAGACCACTTATCTTATTTAAATGTTTGAAAGAGCCTAGACTATAGATCATCTGTACTGTTAAATATCAATACTGTATTCCATACAGTATAAATTGTATAAAAAGACCAATTTTCAGGGCTGTACTGGTCCCCTAGTCTCACGTACTTACTCCAATGCCCTGCAGAGTGGGAGAGTTTGGATTACATTTGGAAACTCTCCTCTAAAAATCCTGCTTTTGCCACTGGCTTGGTGCATGCATAGAACACTATTCAATTGGAAAAATATGTTCATTTTTTTACAGAAAAATTTGAGAGAAGCAGGAAAGTGTGTACATGCCCTGTGCAGGCAGCCCACTGTCTCTATTGCCAGGAGAGAGATGCAAAGTAGAGTATTGCCAGTTACACGTCTCCAGGAGTGCCAGTCACAGATGTACTTAGTCGGTACTATGGAAAACTATGATTTTCTTAATCATTTGGATAATGGATATTTGGATAAGGGAAACTGAACCTGTATTACCATTGGCATATTATAATATTAAACTTTAATAATATAATAGTAAGACATTAGCAACCCACACCCCATACAATTGAGGGGAGGTGATTGGCAGCCCTCATATTAGCCATAATAAAATCAAACTGTAGCTGTACCGACACACAGTGTGTCAACACATCCACAAAACCAGTCAGCGGTCAAGTAACTCACATCTCCTGCTTGCATACACACATTGCTTCGATATAAGCAGCTCACAATCACAGGAAACTACTATTGCAATAAATGTAACAAGAGGAAGTTCCTTTCCCACATTTGGCAACAATACTTTTCCTTTGAGATGCTACACTGTATTATTATCATAAGAGACTTATTCTGAACACATAATCAGTCCCCACACGTGCTGTTTTTAAAAACGCACTATTCTTCACTTTGTTTGTCATGTGTATGTTTCTTTTATATTTCGCAGTTTTAGTAATACTTTATTAAAGGTTACATTTTACTGGCATCCATTATTTATTTAAGGTGCACCACACCCAGACACACTTTCTCTTTCTGTGCTAAATGTGATATTTTTGTGTCAGTGGTAGCACACCCCTATTAAATATAAATTACAAGTCTGTTGTAATCACAATAACAGGGGGTCACAATTGATACCAATAATCATAATACTTAATCCTGTGCGGCAGATCCCCCCACTCTGTTCTTTCCCATTTTTCAGCTTTTGGGAACAAATTGTTAATTGTCAGATTTTTGCTCCACAAGTAATATGACTTGCTAACATCTCAATAAAGGTCAATTTGTAATAAATATGTAGTAGATCCAGGCTGTGTACTGTATATATAGTCCGGTTTCCAATGCAGATCGATAACCAATCAATTTCACTCAAATTCTCAAGAAAAGTGATCGGAAATGCAAACAGAAAAGAAAACAAGCTGGTGAATTAACTTTTAACAAAATGCTCATTTTAATCACAATTTGCCCTCACATTTAAAAAAACCAGAAAAACCATATCTACCACAGTTGTTAAATAAACCCGAGTTAGGAGCGAATTTCTGTTCCTGGCCAGATGGTGAATGCAGAGCTGTATTAAGGACCTAATGGTCCCCGAGCTGAAAATGTTCAAGGGCCTACTATGGGAAGTGGAGGTGATTCCAATGTCATGTAGGCAGTGCTTGAAGTGGGCTGGTATACGCCGGTATGGCATACCGCCACTTCAAGCACTGAATTTTTTTCCCCTTAGTCCCGATCACTGTGGCCAGCAGTGAATGGGAGGACGCGGAACCCATTTCTTTCCAGCCCAGCGGTGTCCTTATCTCTCCACCCAGCATGCGACATTCTGGCCGGAAGACATTCCCACCAGGCACACACACCGGGAACAGCATAAGCAAGAGCCGGCACCAGCATGACCAGTTTCAGAGGACTTCTGTAAGCCGGGACTCTTGCCTCATCCCCACCAGCCTGCCGCAACCCAGCAGTATCAACCAGCGACGTCTGCATACACATTGCCACAACAAGGCTCCTCACAGCAACTGACAGTCTAAACATTGGGCACAGAGGACAGACAGCCGGGCAGAGGGTGCTGCCTGCAGCGACAACAGAGAGTGTCTTGCTTTAAGCCATGCACCTGGAGGTAAACTAGTCAGTCCTACAGCAAGTTAAGCCTGCCTGTGTGTACCTCTGCTCTACCATGTGTGCCCCTGCCCATGTGTACCCCTACGCATGTGTTCCTCTGTTCCTGATAGGGTATGCCCCTGTGCATATGTGCCTCTGTCCCTGCCATGTGTGCCCCTACCCATGTGTTCCTCTGTCCCTGACCATGTGTGCCCCTGCCCATATATGCCTCTATCCCTGCCCGTAGGTTCCTGTCCCTGCCCATCTGATCCCATACCCATGTGTGTCTCTGTCCCTGCTATGTGAGCCCCTGTCCATGTGTGCCTCTGTCCCTGCCTGTGTGTGCCCCTGCCCATATGTACCACTGTCCCTGCCCATGTGTGTCCCTGTTCCTGTTCCCCTGCGTGCCTCTGTCCCTGCCTGTCTATACCTATGCGTGCCTGTGCCCCTGCCTCCCCGCAGTCCCTGCGTCCACGAATTTTGGCTCAGTCTGTGTGACATTATGTAAAGTTTGGATCAATCTGGGTGGCATGACGTGAATTTTGGCTCAATCCAGGTGGCATGATGTGAATTTTGGCTCAGTCCGAGTATCAGCATGTGAATTTTGGCTCAGTTCTGGTACCAGGATGGAAATTTTGGCACTTTAATTTTTTCACAAAGGTGGCCATACAGCGAGGGATCCTGTTTTGCGAGGCGATGGGCGGTCCACCCCAAAAGTATGTGCTGCACATACTTTTTGAACTAGATCACATTGCCTCTATTTCAAAATGCACACTGCTTTAGCGCATATCATACGTTTTGAACTAGATGCAATGTGATCTAGTTCAAAATGCACAGAGCACATTGCTCCATTTATGGGCACCTTAATGTGAATTTTTGCTCCATCCGGGTGGTATAATGTGATTTTTGGCTCATTTCATTTGAATTTTGGCTCATTGTGTGTCACATGAGGTGAATATTGGCTCATTCCATGTGGCATAATGTTTATGAGGGGGTTCTACTATTGTGTTGAATAATGTATATACGAGGTATATGCAGTGGCTCCCAAACTGAGCGCCTAGGTTCCCTGGGGTGCCTCGGAGCACTTGCAGGGGTGCCTCGGTTTGGTTGTCCAGAACCAATTCAAATTATTTATGGTCAATGTAATAGGCAAAATCAGTGCTTGTGGCTTCCAGTTTTTAAATATGTGGATAACCAGAAGTGAATTATGTCCCTCACCACATAACTGGACCTAAGGATGACATATACGCACAACTTATTTAATTTAATATTATTTTTTGAAATTCTCGGTAGGAAACTTTGCACATAGGGGTGCCTTGACAAATATTCTGATAATCTAGTGTGACGTGATGCAAAAAAGTTTGGGAACCACTGGGTATATTGCATGGCACACTCCTTTAAAGCAGCCACACCCCTTTTTAAATGACCATGCCCCCTTTTCTGGAACGTGCGCACCTTCGGCTTGCACATAGCACAGACCATCACTTTTTCAATACCCCCACTTTAAAATTTCCACTTCAACCACTGCATGTAGGCATGTAAAAACCATACACTATGAACCCCAGTGTCTTCATAAATACATAAAAGTACAAAAATTGCATAAATGTGTAAAATGGGAATGCAATTTGAGTGAGCTGGAAGCAGGAAATGCTCTGCATTCCATGTGCATTCAACCAACACATGGAAGGTGCTTATTCTTCCCGGAAGTGGAATGTAGTGCTAATTGGATTTGATATGGAACTTCCCCTTTAGAAAAAAAAAACTCGATCCGAATGTTATACTTTTGGGATATTTACATACATTTATTAGAGGCACTCCAAAATTCGTAATCAAAAGGAGGTTCATTTCGTGGTTCCCACATAAAACAAGATAGATAAAAAATTAACAACAAATATAAACAACATAATGAGGAATTCAGAAAAGCATTTTTTTTGTAAATGGATTTTAACCCCTTCCCGACATATGACGTATATATACGTCATATGTCAGTTGGGGGTGAATCAAGCCAGCTCACGGAGTGAGCTGGCTTGATAGAGAGCAGGTAATGGCTGTATATTACAGCCATGTCCCTGCTCTCACGGCCACGAGCGGCGAGTTCGCCGATCGCGGCCGTTTAACCCTTTAAGCACCGCGGGCAAAGCGCCCGCAGTGCTTAAATAGCTGATCGGAGGGGGGGCGCCCCCCTCCGGCGCCGATCGGGGCCCCCCGCAGCGCGATCGGAGGGTGCCGATCGGTTGCCATGGTAGCCAGGGGTCTAATGTAGACCCCTGTGCTGTCCGTGTATTCATACCTATTACATCCTGCCTCAGGCAGGATGTAATAGGAAGTGAAAAAAATCACTACGTTCAGCCATAGAGCTCTATGGCTGAACCTAGTACAGGCGATCGCGCCCCCTAGTGGTCAAGTACACTAGGGGGCCTTGTAGTAAAAGTAAAAAAAAAAAAAAATAAAGTTTAAAAATAAAAAAAAAATAATAAAATATTAAAAGTTCAAATCACCCCCCTTTCCCCATTTCCCAAATAAAAATAAATAAATAATAAAAAAAATAAACATATTTGGTATCGCCGCGTTCCTAAAAGTCCGATCTATTAAAATATAACATTAGTTATCCCGCACGGTTAAAGGCGTAAACGGAAAATAATCCCCAACGCCAAAACTACGCTTTTTGGTCGCATCGCCTACCCAAAAAAAAATCGCTAAAAGAGATCAGAAAGTCGCCCATATCCCATAATGGTATTAATTAAAAAGTACACTTCAGCCCGCAAAAAATGAGCCCTCACCCAGGTCCGTAGGTGGAAAAATAAAAAAGTTATAAGCCGCAGAACATGGCGACGCGACGCAAATTCGAAAAACCGTAACATTTTCTATTTTTTTTTTTAGTGGTAAAATGTAACGAAAACTATATAAGTTTGGTATTACCGGAATCGTAACGACCCATGGAATAAAGATAACCCATCATTTTAAACGAACTATGAACTCCAAAAAAACCGTAACCAGCGCAAAATTGTGGAATTGCGTTTTTTTTTTTTTTTACCCCACATTGAATTATTTCCTGATTCCCCAGAATATTATACGGTATAGTAAATGGTACCATTAGAAAGTACAACTTGTCCCGCAAAAAAAAAGCCCTCATGTGTCTATATAGCCGGAAAATTAAAAAAGTGACGCTTATTTGAACACAAGGAGGAAAAAAAAAAAAAAAATTACCTTAAAAGGCAATGTCGGGAAGGGGTTAAAATTAAATAAAAAAAAAAATATTATTAAAAGCATTTGAGTTAAAATCACCTCAATTAGTCCATAAGGTTTTAAAATTTTTAAATTGTGAATCCACAGAGCAATCGCTAAAGAATTTTTGTAACCATGTAAATTTCAATTATTTTAATATTAAATGATCTTTTAATATAAGTAAGACCAAATCACATTCTTAGATTTAACCATTTATATCAAGGAGGGCTGTACAGGTTGAGTATCCCTTATCCAAAATGCTCCCGGAAGAATTTTGGATAATGGATTATTCCGTATTTCAGAATATATTTATATTTCAATGAAGTATCTTGAGGTATCTTGCATTTATGTTGTATAAACACATCAAACACATGACATACACACAAATGTATTTTATTTGTGCTTTAAATAAGGTTTCCAAACATGAAACAAAGATTGTGTACTATCTTAGATACTGAATTTGAGTGCCATGCAATCATTTTTTTGCAGATATTTAGTGCCAGTTACATATCATGTCCATCATGCTGTTACAGATATACATTTTTTTCACTTTATGGAATGTATGGGTTTCGGAATAATTTGGATAACAGACATTTGGATAAGGAATACTCAACCTGTATCTGCACAGAGAATTGTGATAATTGAATAATTAACTTATATAAATATCTGAAAATTATAAGATCCGGACCAGGTTTTTTCTACAAGGGAAAGATCCATATGGAATCCACTTAACACTAAATTTAACTTCTGGGATGAATAAGTATGTTCCATGTATTGGTAGAACGCACATGGCATACAGAGTATTTCCTGCTTCTGGTACAAATCTGCTTCCGGTAACATCAACTTCTGGTCATGGACATTTCTAGTATCGGTAGGCTTCCGTTTTTGGAAAAAGGCACCAAAATGGCATCAACTGGTGGGGGGTATGTCATTTATTATAGGCATATTAAGGAACAATATGAGACTAATGAACATGCTTCTGATAAAGAACCCTGTGAAACGCATAAAAACAATTCACTGTACTATTCGACAGCAAGTGTTAAGGTTGGATTCTCTTCCTTGTCGAGGAACAATGCAGGTTTCCGGAACCTGTTACCAGCTCCAAGGATTCACCAACTGGCCAAGACCCAGAAATTCACTCCTAACTCAGAATGTTCCCCAACTGTTTTAGATATGTATGTTTTATTTGTTTAAATGTGAGTGCAAATCGTGAATAAAATGACCATTTTTTCTGTTTTCATGTTTGGTTACGATTCTTGAGAATTTGAGTGAAATTGATTAGCTATCGATATGCAATAACATTGGATACCAGACTATACATTCACAGCCAGGATCTACATATTTACTACAAATGGAACTACTTGAGATGTAAGTAAGTCATATTGATTGTGGACATATTTTCTAAATAGGCACTTACAGTATTTGGAAAGGAAATGTGAGCAGGGTTTTGTGTGTTGCGCAATTAGCAGCAGCTGGCACGGGGGTAGTCACTCCCCAATATAAGCTAAAGGAATAAAAATATGTATTGTGCCAGCGCAGGCTGAAATAAGTTTGCAAGACGGTTATAAAATTAAATATAAATTTTAATAATTATACATAACAAAAAACATTTATCTAAAAAGTGCCAACATGTGCATAAAATATTATACTAGAATATTGCAATTTTTAGACTGACTGATGTCTTAGTCAGACATGAAACAAGTACATTCAAATTCCCACTGGATATATTAAATATTACCAATCCACACTGTATTGGAGTAGATGCTGGATGTGAAGAGCCTTAGAGGGGAAATCTTGCGTTTTTTAGAAGCAATGACTCCCTTGTATCCTCATAAATGTCTTTCAGACAATAGCCAGGAATCTCTGGGTTCTCATACCGTGGTAATTCTGTATGCTGGATTAGGAACAGATGCCATGTCACAAAAAAACGGTGTCCAGTCGGTTAGGGCTCAATACACAGCAATAAATCCGTGGATGGTAGTGCCAGTTGGGGGTAATTCAAGGTTAGCTCAACACGTTTCCCCAGATATACTCCGGCTTCCTCAGGAGCTCCTGAGGAAGCCGAAGTATATCCGGGGAAACATGTTGTTAAGGATATAGTCCGGACATTTTAGATGATATGCATGATAATATTGTTAATGATATTATTACCTTTTATCAACTAGTATGTACACACCTTTATAGTAAGTATTCCAGTTCTATGGATGCTTCTTAAGATGTTAATACACTAGCTAATATATATATGCTTTTCAATTAAACGGCAGCTATATTGTGATCACATCTGCAGGTGTGTACCAGGACCTGCACTGCATGATATCCCTGAATCTAACTCTACCTCAAGTCCCTGTTCCTTATATTGCTCTTAGAGCCACATAAAATAAATCTAAGCCGTCTATGGTCAATCCATGTGTGACTTGATAGCTGAAGCAGCAACAGTATTCACTGTACTTTATGTAGATTGAAACATAAGGTGACATCAGACAAGAACAGTTTTTGGAATACTCAACTACCTGCATAGACTGCACTCCCATGAGATTGTTTTGCAGGGTTTATTTTTTGACATGTACACAGAATTTGCTTAATAATTTGGAATTGACAAATCTTTGAAATTAATAGACAAACAACTTGATGAATTAAGTTGCTCCTCTCTACCAATTTACTGATTGGATGTGTGGCATCATGAGGGCTGACTTATCAATGTACTGTACTCATGAAAAAATGCTGCTATTCCCCAAACTGCATCTGAGGCACCCCACATAAATTTATAGTATATGTTCAATTTGTTGGATTATCACAGTCCTAATGTTACCAGTATGCTGTGTGTTAGTAGGAATCCGGCCTTGTGCCGGCCCTCTGTCCTCGGAAGTGCTGCTGTTTTTTTTCTTCCATCGCACACAAAGCAGACAGAGTAATGGAGAATTGATAGATATAATGAATGCAAACAGATTTTTTCTTATTTCTTATGACTACAAATAAAGACTACAATTGGTCACTTCAATTTGAGTAACAGATTTCAAGCATTTCTCGAATATAGTTAACCCTTTCAGTGCCAACATCTCTGTGAGAGATGTTCAAAATATCCATTAAAAATGCCAGCGTCGCTCACATTTGTTATATAAATTCAAATTTACAAATGTGCAAAAAAGATGATATTTCCTATATAAAATAAACATTACATGTCATTATGATGAATAAAAATCTTTGCTTGGCAATTTTTACACCTATTTTGACAAATTCACTTGGCACTCAAAGGGTTAAATATAGTATATATTAATGCAATATCCCATATGCCTATGTGGAGCTTCTTAATAAATATTGCTTCACTGACTTTACATAAAATATATAGTAACTAGTCTTCTGCAGATGCATATTATATACCGATAATTTTCAGTAATATCTACATAATGCTTCTAAATCATCTCTAATTAACAATTTTCAATCACATTTACATAGCAGTTTACAATGATATTAACTTATCAATTTTAAGCCTGGTGCGGTATAGTCACATAGATTGTTATTTCTATACACTCTCAATATGTTGCAGTTCAATAAGCGCCCAATTTAAATCACAGTCACTCATACAAAGTCCAACGACAATACACTTTAACCCCTTCCCGACATTTGACGTACATTTACGTCATGGTCGGGAAGCACTTCCCGACACATGGCGTAAATGTACGTCATGGATTTAAACTGTCACCGCGTCTATAGACGCGGTGACAGTTTCAACATGTCTGCTGTCCCTGACAGCAGACATGTCCGTGCATGCCCAGGGGGGGCTGCGATGCCGCCCCCCCGTCGGCGATCGCTGTGATTGGCTGTTCAGTGTGAACAGCCATTCACAGCGTTTTCCTGTGTCACCGGCGAATAACGTTCGCCGGTGACACGGGATCAGAGGTGATTGGTGCTGTAAAGTACAGCACCAATCACCGCGGGGTGTAAGGGTGACACTGGTGTCACCCCACCTCACCCCGCCCGCCCCCAAAGGCCGTGATTGGTCCGTCGGACCGACGGACCAATCACAGCCAAGGAGGGGGATTTAAACTAACGGTGACTGCACTGCAGACGCCATTCCGGTCTGGAATAGCGTGCAGTGCGGTCACCGTACCCCCCTGCCGCCATACTGACCAGAACCTTGCTCCAAACTTGCTCCATACTTACCTGATCGCTGCTTCATCACTGCTTCCTGGATCCTGTTGCTACTTGTGCCTTCCTGTGAAATTGTGCTGCTGCAGTGTACTAGCTAGATAGAGAGATAGAGAGATAGATAGAGAGATAGAGAGAGATAGAGAGATAGAGAGAGATAGAGAGAGATAGAGAGAGATAGAGAGAGATAGAGAGAGAGATAGTGTCAGAGAGTGCTATATTTTGTGCTGCTGCAGTGTGATATAGTTATAGATAGAGAGAGAGAGATAGAGAGAGAGAGATAGATAGAGAGGCCTAGTGACAGAGTGCTATATTTTGTGCTGCTGCAGTGTGATAGTTATAGAGAGATAGAGAGAGATAGAGAGAGAGAGATAGAGAGAGATAGTGACAGATTGTGCTATATATTTTTTATATAACTGACTGCTGCCCCCTCCTTTTGTGCTGATCAGTATAAATTAACTGATCAGCAACTTTTTGGGGGCGCAGGTTTTTTTTTATATATAGATATACCTGTCAGTGCTGCTGCTGCAGTGTCATAGAGTGATAGATAGTGAGAGATAGAGAGATAGAGAGAGATAGTGACAGAGAGTGATAGAGAGTGCTAAATTTTGTGTCTGCTGCCCCCGCCTTTTGTGCTGATCACTATATCTGAGGTGATCAGCAACTTTTTTGGGGGTACAGAGGTTTTTTTTTTTTTATATATACCTGTCAGTTGCACCAAAGGTTGTGCACCTGCTGCACCTCACTGGTAATCAGTGTCGCATCACTGATCACCTTTTTTTTTTTGTGTGTGTGCTGTGGGGTCTTTTTTTAATTTTTTTTTTACACACACTGTGATTTTGTGGGTGTCCTGTGGCCGCTGTGCGCTGATCAGTGACGTACATCACTGATCATCTTTTTCGGCACAGGGTTGATCTATTTTTTTTTTTTTTGATCAAATTCCTGTTGCCTTTGAGCGCTGTTCAGTGACAGACGTTACTGACCAACATCTGTGCTCAATTTTTGGCGCAGGACCTTTTTTTTTTTTTTTAACCCCTTCAATTTTTTATTTTTAACCCCTTCATTTTTTTTTTTTTTATTGGTATAAAGTATTTTTTTTTTTCTGCACTACATACACACTACATACCCCCCGGATTGAAATAAAGTTTGTACCCCCCCCTACACTATACACGTGTTAAAACATTTCACTACCAGTAACACAAAAATAAAAATGGCATCCCAAATGTCCTCCCAAATGTCCTCCCAAATGTCCTCCCAGTCATCCAGGAGAATGTATTCAGTGGAGGAGGCATATGCCATGCTTGCTTCTGACTCTGACACAGCCAGTGATGCAAGCGGGGAATTTGAAGGATTTGCCTTAAGCTCCTCTTCCTCCTCTGGTGATGAGGGACCCCCTCAAAGACGCCCCCGTAGAGCAGCTGAGACCCCCCCCCCAATAATTGATCTCGTATGGACCCCACCACCAGACAATTTTGAGCCCCAGGTTCCTGAGTTTTTGGCCATGCCAGGAATCCAATTTGATTCCACAGGTCTCAGAGAAATTGACTTTTTCAAATTATTTTTCTCTGATGATTTTATAAATTTAATGGTGGACCAAACTAATTTATATGCCCAGCAGTTTATTGCTCAAAACCCCACGTCATCATTTGCTAGGTGGACCCCTGTAGATGCAGTAGAGATGATGACGTTTTGGGGTCTGGTGTTTCATATGGGCATAGTAAAAAAGCCAGAAATTAGGCAATATTGGAGTACAGATGTTCTGTACAGTACTCCATTTTACCGTATGGCCATGACCCGGACTCGATTTGAGACAATTCTTAAATTTATACATTACACCGATAATGCACAGTGCCCACCCAGAGATGATCCCACCTTTGACCGGCTATTCAAAGTCAGGCCAGTCATTGATCATTTCAGTGCCAAATTTGAAGAGGTGTACATCCCTGAAAAATTTATTTGTATCGACGAGTCCCTTATACATTTTAAAGGAAGGGTTAAATTCCGCCAGTACCTTCCCAGTAAGAGGGCAAGGTATGGCATAAAAATGTATAAACTGTGTGAAAGCACCTCAGGGTACACCCACAGGTTTAGGGTTTATGAAGGGAAGGATTCAAGAATTGAACCGCCAGAATGCCCCCCCTCCCTCGTAGGTGTTAGTGGGAAAATTGTCTGGGATTTAGTGCACCCCTTCCTGGATAAAGGTTATCACCTCTATGTGGATAACTTTTACACCAGCATCCCCCTGTTTAAGGCCCTTGGTTCAAGAGGTACAGCAGCTTGCGGTACTGTGCGCAAGAACCAAAGAGGCCTCCCAAAAACGCACATTGCCCAAGTAATGAGAAGGGGTGAAAGCAGGGGAATATGCAACGAAAATATGTTGTTGGTCAAATATAAGGACAAGAGGGATGTCCTTATACTGACAACAATTCACGGAGACAGTACCACCTCCATCCCTGTACGAGGTACCAGTACCCACACCTCCAAACCTAATTGTATCCTGGATTACAATAGGTACATGGGCGGAGTTGATCTTTCAGATCAGGTACTGAAGCCGTACAGTGCCCTGCGGAAAACAAAAATCTGGTACAAGAAGGTGGCCGTGTATATCATCCAGATGGCACTGTATAACGCTTACGTGCTATTCCGTTCTACCGGCCAGAGGGGGACATTTATGCACTTTCAAGAGGAAGTCATAAAGGGCCTAATATTTGGGAACCAGCAGGCAGAGGGCCCCAGTACTTCTAGTACTGGTCCCCGTATTGTACCAGGGCAGCATTTTCCTGATGAAATCCCCTCCACTGGAAAAAAGGGCAGGACACAAAAAAGGTGCAAAGTTTGCTATAAAAAGGGAATAAGAAAGCAAACTATTTTCCAGTGTGACACTTGCCCCGACAAACCCGGCCTATGTATAAAGGAGTGTTTTAAAATATACCACACATCTATGGAATATTAGGTTCATAATTTCACCGTGCTTCGGGGGTCTTGCTAATGCCACATAGCACCCACCATTCATTCCACCAGAATCTGAGCCGCAAAATCCAAAAATCACTCCTTCCCTTCTGAGTCCTGCCATGCACCCAACTGGTATTTTTTGGTCACATGTGAGGCATTGCCGTACTTGGGAGAAATTGGGGCACAGATTTTGGGGTGCTTTTTCTCCTTCATTCCTTGTGAAAATGAAAAATTTTGAGCCAGAACTGCATTTTTGTGTAAAAAAATGTAATTTTTCATGTTCACTGCCCACTTGTATCAAAATTGGTGAAACCCCTGGGGGTTTGAAATGTACACTATACCCCTAGATGAATTCCCTGAGGGGTGTAGTTTGCAAAATGGGGTGACTTGTGGGGGGGTTCCACTGTATTGGTGCAACATAGCACCCACCATTCATTCCACCAAAATCTGTGCTGCAAAATCCAAAAATCACTCCTTCCCTTCTGAGTCCTGCCATGCACCCAACTGGTACTTTTTGGTCACATGTGAGGCATTGCCGTACTTGGGAGAAATTGGGGCACATATTTTGGGGTGCTTTGTCTCCTTCATACCTTGTGAAAATTAAAAATTTTGAGCCAGAACTGCATTTTTGTGTAAAAAAATGTAATTTTTCATGTTCACTGCCCACTTGTATCAAAATTGGTGAAACCCCTGGGGGTTTGAAATGTACACTATACCCCTAGATGAATTCCCTGAGGGGTGTAGTTTGCAAAATGGGGTCACTTGTGGGGGGGTTCCACTGTATTGGTGCTTTGGGGGTCTTGCTAATGCGACATAGCACCCACCATCATTCCACCAGAATTTGTGCTGCAAAATCCAAATATCACTCCTTCCCTTCTGAGTCCTGCCACTTTTTGGTCACACATGAGGCATTGCCGTACTCGGGAGAAATTGGGGCACAGATTTTGGGGTGCTTTGTCTCCTTCATACCTTCTGAAAATGAAAAATTTTGAGCCAGAACTGCATTTTTGTGTAAAAAAATTTAATTTTTCATTTTCACTGCCCACTTGTATCAAAATTGGTGAAACCCCTGGGGGTTTGAAATGTACACTATACCCCTAGATGAATTCCCTGAGGGGTGTACTTTGCAAAATGGGGTGACATGTGGGGGGGTTCCACTGTATTGGTGCAACATAGCACCCACCATTCATTCCACCAAAATCTGTGCTGCAAAATCCAAAAATCACTCCTTCCCTTCTGAGTCCTGCCATGCACCCAACTGGTACTTTTTGGTCACATGTGAGGCATTGCCGTACTTGGGAGAAATTGGGGCACATATTTTGGGGTGCTTTGTCTCCTTCATACCTTGTGAAAATTAAAAATTTTGAGCCAGAACTGCATTTTTGTGTAAAAAAATGTAATTTTTCATGTTCACTGCCCACTTGTATCAAAATTGGTGAAACCCCTGGGGGTTTGAAATGTACACTATACCCCTAGATGAATTCCCTGAGGGGGTGTAGTTTGCAAAATGGGGTCACTTGTGGGGGGGTTCCACTGTCTTGGTGCTTGGGGGGTCTTGCTAATGCGACATAGCACCCACCAAAATTCCACCAGAATCTGAGCTGTAAAATCCAAAAATCACTCCTTCCCTTCTGAGTCCTGCCATGCACCCAACTGGTATTTTTTGGTCACATGTGAGGCATTGCCGTACTCGGGAGAAATTGGGGCACAGATTTTGGGGTGCTTTTTCTCCTTCATTCCTTGTGAAAATGAAAAATTTTGAGCCAGAACTGCATTTTTGTGTAAAAAAATGTAATTTTTCATGTTCACTGCCCACTTGTATCAAAATTGGTGAAACCCCTGGGGGTTTGAAATGTACACTATACCCCTAGATGAATTCCCTGAGGGGTGTCGTTTGCAAAATGGGGTCACTTGTGGGGGGGTTCCACTGTATTGGTGCTTGGGGGGTCTTGCTAATGCGACATAGCACCCACCAAAATACCACCAGAATCTGAGCTGCAAAATCCAAAAATCACTCCTTCCCTTCTGAGTCCTGCCATGCACCCAACTGGTATTTTTTGGTCACATGTGAGGCATTGCCGTACTCGGGAGAAATTGGGGCACAGATTTTGGGGTGCTTTTTCTCCTTCATTCCTTGTGAAAATGAAAAATATTGAGCCAGAACTGCATTTTTGTGTAAAAAAATGTAATTTTTTCATGTTCACTGCCCACTTGTATCAAAATTGGTGAAACCCCTGGGGGTTTGAAATGTACACTATACCCCTAGATGAATTCCCTGAGGGGTGTAGTTTGCAAAATGGGGTCACTTGTGGGGGGGTTCCACTGTATTGGTGCAACATAGCACCCACCATTCATTCCACCAAAATCTGTGCTGCAAAATCCAAAAATCACTCCTTCCCTTCTGAGTCCTGCCATGCACCCAACTGGTACTTTTTGGTCACATGTGAGGCATTGCCGTACTCGGGAGAAATTGGGGCACAGATTTTGGGGTGCTTTTTCTCCTTCATACCTTCTGAAAATGAAAAATTTTGAGCCAGAAATGCATTTTTGTGTAAAAAAATGTAATTTTTCATGTTCACTGCCCACTTGTATCAAAATTGGTGAAACCCCTGGGGGTTTGAAATGTACACTATACCCCTAGATGAATTCCCTGAGGGGTGTAGTTTGCAAAATGGGGTGACTTGTGGGGGGGTTCCACTGTATTGGTGCTTGGGGGGTCTTGCTAATGCGACATAGCACCCACCAAAATTCCACCAGAATCTGAGCTGCAAAATCCAAAAATCACTCCTTCCCTTCTGAGTCCTGCCATGCACCCAACTGGTATTTTTTGGTCACATGTGAGGCATTGCCGTACTCGGGAGAAATTGGGGCACAGATTTTGGGGTGCTTTTTCTCCTTCATTCCTTGTGAAAATGAAAAATTTTGAGCCAGAACTGCATTTTTGTGTAAAAAAATGTAATTTTTCATGTTCACTGCCCACTTGTATCAAAATTGGTGAAACCCCTGGGGGTTTGAAATGTACACTATACCCCTAGATGAATTCCCTGAGGGGTGTAGTTTGCAAAATGGGGTCACTTGTGGGGGGGTTCCACTGTATTGGTGCTTGGGGGGTCTTGCTAATGCGACATAGCACCCACCAAAATTCCACCAGAATCTGAGCTGCAAAATCCAAAAATCACTCCTTCCCTTCTGAGTCCTGTCATGCACCCAACTGGTATTTTTTGGTCACATGTGAGGCATTGCCGTACTCGGGAGAAATTGGGGCACAGATTTTGGGGTGCTTTTTCTCCTTCATTCCTTGTGAAAATGAAAAATATTGAGCCAGAACAGCATTTTTGTGTAAAAAAATGTAATTTTTCATGTTCACTGCCCACTTGTATCAAAATTGGTGAAACCCCTGGGGGTTTGAAATGTACACTATACCCCTAGATGAATTCCCTGAGGGGTGTAGTTTGCAAAATGGGGTGACTTGTGGGGGGGTTCCACTGTATTGGTGCAACATAGCACCCACCATTCATTCCACCAAAATCTGTGCTGCAAAATCCAAAAATCACTCCTTCCCTTCTGAGTCCTGCCATGCACCCAACTGGTACTTTTTGGTCACATGTGAGGCATTGCCGTACTCGGGAGAAATTGGGGCACAGATTTTGGGGTGCTTTTTCTCCTTCATACCTTCTGAAAATGAAAAATTTTGAGCCAGAACTGCATTTTTGTGTAAAAAAATGTAATTTTTCATTTTCACTGCCCACTTGTATCAAAATTGGTGAAACCCCTGGGGGTTTGAAATGTACACTATACCCCTAGATGAATTCCCTGAGGGGTGTAGTTTGCAAAATGGGGTCACTTGTGGGGGGGTTCCACTGTATTGGTGCTTGGGGGGTCTTGCTAATGCGACATAGCACCCACCAAAATTCCACCAGAATCTGAGCTGCAAAATCCAAAAATCACTCCTTCCCTTCTGAGTCCTGCCATGCACCCAACTGGTATTTTTTGGTCACATGTGAGGCATTGCCGTACTCGGTAGAAATTGGGGCACAGATTTTGGGGGGCTTTGTCTCCTTCATTCCTTGTGAAAATGAAAAATTTTGAGCCAGAACTGCATTTTTGTGTAAAAAATTTAATTTTTCATTTTCACTGCCCAGTTGGACCACAATTGGTGAAACCCCTGGGGGTTTGAAATGTACACTATACCCCTACATGAATTCCCTGAGGGGTGTAGTTTGCAAAATGGGGTCACTTGTGGGGGGGTTCCTAAATTTTAGCATCTTATGGTGCCTAGAAACCTACATGGTGCCTAAAAAATAATCTCATAAAAAGGAGGCTCCAAAATCAAGTAGGTGCTCCTTCTATTATGAAGCCTGTGGTTTGGTCAACGTGCACACTAGGGCCACATATAGGATATTTATGAAAACAAAAGATTTGGGGGAATCAATTTTTAGTCACATTTCTCTAGTAAAATGTACTGTGTTCCTTAGAAAAATGTATTAAAATTGCAAATCTGCAAAAAAAATGAAATTTTGAAATTTCACCTACACTTTGTTTTAATTCCTGTGAAACACCTAAAGGGTTAACAAACTTCCAAAATGCTGTTTTGAATAATGTGAGGGGTGCAGTTTTTGAAATGGCATCATTTATGGGGGTGTCTCACATACAAGTCCCTCAAAGTCACATCAGAACTGAACTGGTCCCTAAAAAAATCAGTGTTTGAAATTTTCTTGAAAATTTGAGAATTTGCTATTCATATTGTAAGCCTCCTAGTGTCCAAAAAAATTAAAAGGAAGTTGAAATAATGATGGAAACATAAAGTAGACATATGGTCTATGTTAGTTATTAACTATTTTGAGTGGTAAGATTATTTGTCTCACAAGCAGAAAATTTAACATTTTGCAAATCGCTAAATTTTCCATTTTTTCACGACATTTTGGTATTTTTCACAAAAAAACACAGACTGTATCGACCCAAATTTACCACTAATTTGAAGTACAATGTGTCACGAAAAAACAATCTCAAAATCACTGGGATAAGTAAAAGCAAAAAAAAGTTATCCCCACTTAAGTGAGACATGTCAGATTTGAAAAAAATGGCTCTGTCAGGAACGCAAAAACTAGCTCTGTCAGGAAGGGGTTAAAAGAAAGAATAAAGTAGCTTTATAACTTTCAATTCTGGCTAATTGTGGATTGTCACGTTCACAGTTGGAGCCCTTACTCGGATGTATAGTACAATAAGATCTGTATTTGAATGGTGTTTTCTCATTGTTGTACAGTTCATACAAGAAACAATGTTTATCACATAGGGCCTTATTTTGGTTCACTCTTTCTGACAAAATCCTTCTTAGATGGACAAAACCATGTGCACTGCAGGGGAGCATATGCAAAATGTGCAGAGAGAGTTAGATTTGGGTGGGGTTTTACTTCAAAGTGAGATCTATATTGAAGTGTAAAAATAAAGCAGCCAGTATTTTCCCTGCACAGAAACAAAATTACTCACCCAAATCTAATTCTCTCTGCACATGTTACATCTACCCCCCTGCAGTGCACATGGTTTTGTCCATCTAAGAAGTATTTTGTCAGAAAGAGTGAACCAAAATAAGGCCCATAGAGAAGTTCTGGTGACTGCATATAAGACATTGGTTTTCTCTCATCAAATCTGTGATACTTTCAGGCAGTGGTGGTTTCTCTTCCGGTTGAGGACAATCTGAGATAACTGGAGCTTACTTTTCTACTGGGATATTTGATCTGCTTGTGGAAGCACAAGTCGCAACCATCTCTTTAATGCATGTTGTCTCTCTTGTTTCTTATTTCATGCATTCACAGGAATACGTACAGTAGACGAGCAGATGGGTTGACGATGGTGACAAGATCGTCAGCAGCACCCTAATGGAGAGAATCACAATAGCGGTAGGGTAATTATAATAAGCTTTTCCTGGCCCCCTCCCCAAAACCCAGGAGTGGATTGGGAACTAAATGTTGCCCTGGAAATATTTCTAGAAGTGGCCTCATGTTTGTAGCACCAAATCAAATGTAGGCAGAGCCAACACCAGAATAGGTGGGATTATACATCACTACACCTGTATGGAAGCTGTTGGTTTCAGTATGCTTGCCAGTCTAGTGCTCTACAGCCACCGCCAGTTCAACTGTTATTTACTGGCCTCTTTTTTTCATGTAAAGGGCCAATGTATTTTATTTTTGTTACCTGTGGGGACTGTAAACTGGTTTGGGCATCTCTAGATCTGGGGGCACACCTGAGAACAGCTCAAGGCACACTAGTGTGCCATGGCACAGGGGTTGAAAAACTTTGCGTTAGAGGATCCACGGACACCAAGCAGCAGCCTGTTGTTTTATAATTTCTTCTGTGCACCACATCATTAAACATTCATTCATCTTGCCACTGGAAGAGAAGTCCTGCAAATCATCTGGATCGAAAGGAGATTTTCACTCACCACGGGTGTCAGCAGACTGCAATCATCATCGCCCACACCTGTCTGCAGTCACCAGTTGCATCATCCAGCTCCCATCTATTGAGACACGACAGGTGAGAGACGCTGTGTACAGACAGCTCTTAAACACAGTTTGCATGACATCTACTGCGGCTGACAGTCACTGCTCTCCTCCCGGAGATGGCAGGTGTGATACGCCGTGCCTCTGGACAGGGGGCTGAGCGTACGGCCAGCATCCAGGCCACCCCAAGCCCCATCACACTTGGACCCTGCTGTGGGTGTTGAGTCCCAGCACCACGGTAGAGACCAGCGGCATCATTGTTACATATCCATAATATCCAACAACTGGCAAATGAACCCATACCATATTAGACTTGGAAAGAACTCTCTATTTTGCACAAAAATACAATATTATTACAGGTTGAGTATCCCTTATCCAAAATGCTCGGGACCAGGAGAATTTTGGATAATGGATTATTCCGTATTTCGGAATATTTTAATATTTCAATTATGTATTTTGAAGTATCTTGCATTTATGCTGTATAAACACATAATATACACACAAATATATTTTATTACCACATAAAATACACACAAATATATTTTATTTGTTCAAAAAACAAGGTTTCAAAACGTGAAACAAAATGTGTGTACTATCTCAGCACTGAATATGAATGCCAAGCAATCATTGTCTTGCACATATATAGTGCCAGTTACATATCATGTCCCCAGTGATGCTGTTACAAATGTCCCCAGTGAGTTTTTAGCAAAAAAATATTTTTTTTTTCATTTTTTGGAATGTCTGGTTTTCGGAATAATTCGGATAACGGATATTCGGATACGGGATACTCGACCTGTACAACATTATTACAGCAATAACAAAATATTAATTGCTCAGAGTATCAGATTTTTTTAGATTTTTTATTTTTAATACATTGTACTCTTTTAGTATAACAAATGAAGTTACTATATTACCATATATAACTACTGTTATTGTTATTAATCAACTGGTGGTCACCCAGGTTTCCTTTACATAATTATCATAAAATACATATTACCATAATAAAAAGATTTTTATATTCATACATGATACATGTGTATTCCATACATGGTGCAACCTAGTTTATAAAGAAATAGTGTGGTGCTTCCATTTCTTTCCTTTCCTTTTAGGTAGACACAAAAGCTGTGCTATGCTGGTAAGCATACATCGAAGAATCACCAGACATCTACTATACATTATTGGGGTTATTCTGGTTCACTCGCAAAAGCACAATCACTTTCTGATGGACAAAACCATATGCAGGTGGGGCTGATGTAACATGTGCAGAGAGAGTTAGATTTGGGTGTTTTATTGTTTCTGTGCAGGGTAAATACTGGCTGCTTTATTTTTTACACTGCAATATAGATATCAATGTGAAGTACAGTACACCCCCCACCCAAATCTAACTCTTTCTGCACATTTTACATCAGCCCCACCTGCAGTGCATATGGTTTTGTCCATTAGAGCTTGATTGTGCCTTTGCAAGTGAACCAGAATAACCCCCATTGTGTGTGTGTGTGTGTGTTGGTGTGTGTGTGTGTAGGTGGGGGAGGGGGGGGTACAAACAACTCTGGTTTACCTCTTAAATCTGCTGGACTCTATGGGGCAAGTTATATTGAAGAGGGGATGTTGCCCATAGCTACTCAGATTCTCTATTGAGTACCTACTAGAACTGGCATTCCCAACCACGGTCCTTAAGGCACACCAACAGTGCAGGTTTTAGTGATATCCAGGCTTCAGCACAGATGGTTTAATCAGAATCCCTCAGATACTAATTAAGTCACCTGTGCTCAAGCCTGGATATCTGCAAAACCTGCACTGTTGGTGTGCCTTGAGGACCGTGGTTGGGAATGCCTGTACTAGAAGATAATACATAGACTCTGATTGGTTTCTATGGACAACATTCCATCTTTAATAAAACTCCTATCTTTGTAAATTTACCAATATTGCCCCAGCGCTTTGCCTAACATCTAGTCCTAGTGAATCTGATCCAAAGAGAGCTAAAGCCTCTGGACCTGAATGTCCCAGCAATAGGACCACATAGAGACAGGTGGCAAGAAATCAAATCTAACATCAATCCTTGGGATGGATATAAAAAAAATACAAGAATGTTTTTACAAACACAAATCTAGAAAATATTAAACATTCTGTGGTCTTCAATTAATCCTACAGACGCTGAAATAAGAGTATACTTTATTATAAGAAAAGATGGGTATTACATTTGTTTGAGTAGAAAATGATATGGTGCATGTTACAATGTGAACAGTCCAACAATAAGCTGGTATTGCATAAAATTAATATGTATCCCAATGTTTTTATAAACATGACAGCCACATTTCATTCAGTATGTAAACATAAGTGTGTGAATCTCTCTTCCCAAATCCTAGTTTAGCGAATCAGTTGTAATGCACTGTTTTATGTCCAATGATCAAATGGAACAATGGGGCAGATGTATTAAGCCTGGCGAAGAGATAAACTGGAGATAAAGTGGAGAAAAAGTGGAAGGAGTTAATGCACCAGCCAATCAGCAGTGTTTGAAATATGACAGTTGGAAGTTGATTGGCTGGTACGTTATCCCCTACCACTTTTTCTCCACTTTATCTCCAGTTTATCTCTTCGCCAGGTTTAATACATCTGCCCCATTGTGTATTAAATGAGTTCATATGCTTTTCTGTGTCTGAATAATCAAGGTTAACATTGCTTCCTGCCCAGCAAGTTTGAGATCCTTTTCCTAAAACACCCCACTGCTGTTTATGATATTACGGAAAATGCATCTTTCACAGGCAATTAACTCCAGGCTGGTCAAGCTTGTAGAAGCTAATCCAGCTGATCATCGACTGACTTGCATATGCATCATTTATATATTCCAAAATATGGTATAATTCACATTGCTTGTGATACCCCTTTATTTTATATATGGAAAATGTCACTTCTCAAAACCGCATGCCATTAGGTAAATAACAAGGGGATTTTGAAATGTACCCTCTCTCCTCTGTTATGTTGTAAAAAGTGAATGTTTGCTGTACAACACAGGAGGCTGTATGTACAAAGGACCTTGTACCTAGTACATAGACTTTGAGTCTGCCTAGAGCAGGGGTAGTCAACTCCAGTCCTCAAGAGCTAGCAACAGTTCATCTCTTCCAGCTCACCTAGCAGCTGCACAGGTGTAGCTGCGCACGATCTAAAAGATCCACAGGTGGAGCTAAATCTTCACTTGTGATGCGGTGAGGAGACCTGGAAAACATTAACTGTTGGTAGCTCTCGAGGACTGGAGTTGGCTACCCCTGGCCTAGAGGTTATAAATATCTCTTGAGTAATATCTGCCCAGGTCACTATACTTCCTTGGCTTCAAATAGAATGAAAAAAGTAATTGCGGTCAGTAGGGATGGTGTAATGGTTAGCATTACTGCCTCACTGCACTGAGGTCATGGGTTTGATTCCCACCATGGCCCTAACTGTGTGGAGTTTATATATTTTCCCCATACTTGCGTTGGCTTCCTCCGGTTTCCTCCCACATTACAAAAATATTCTGGTAGGCTAATTGTCTCCTAACAAATTAGCCCTAGAATGTCTGTGTGTTCATGTACATGTGATAGGGAATATAGATTGTAAGCTCCACTGGAGCAGGGAAGGAGTGGAATGTTCAAATACTCTCTGTAATGTGGTGCAGGAATATATATGCACTATATAAGAAACTGTTAATAAATAATAAATTAACATCCCGGGGGGGGGGGGGGGGGGGTTTGGCCTTACACACCTAAATGCAAACAATTAATTCTGGTCATGGAAGGGTTAAATTCTAAAGGTGGGGATGTGGCAATAACTAGGGCTGGGAGGATGAAGATTTGGGTCTTGAGATGGTTTGGTGTCATTCACACAAGGCAGCCACATTTTCCATGAGTGGCTTTGCTCCAACATTGTTCCCTGAAAAGGTGATACCTGAAATAGGTATTATTCTATTTATTTTCTTTGAGATTGTACAATAATTAAATTATTCCTAATAACTGAAGCGTTGAAGTTATTCTTAACAATAAAACTGAATTTCTCAATCTGATTCCCTTGTTCTTTGATCACAAGACCCATATTTCATATTATGTGAAATATTAATAAATGTGTGTGCAGGTAGAAGCTAAGGCTACCGAGTCTGAGCACTTCATTCTTTCTCCTGGTGGCAGAGACCATGTCCAGTAACATGTGTCAATTTTCAGATTGGCTTATAAGGGGAAACGGTTGGACAGTCTTGACAAGTTATAGCTATACTCAGCAGTGTAGCTACATATCACAATGCCCGGAGCAAGGGCATGTTTTGCCTAACACCCCCCCCCCCCCCCCAGTGGCCCAGTGGTGGCTATAATCCCTGTCCCAGGAGTGGGTAAAATCACTTACCCAGGAGTAGGTATAATCCGTGGCCCCGTCATGGGTATAATCCCTTGCCAAGGAATCTCTATGCGGTATTAACAGCAGAATACTGCATAGAGCGCAGATTCTTTTGTTTAGATGTTATTAATATGAAGAGGGACAGATTCCTCTCTTTTCCATTTGCTGCTAGTACATTACAAAAACATCCAAAGGTGAGCGCACACTTTTTCCCCCACCCCTCTCCCCATCAATACTGTAATTAGTACAGATACCTTTTGCAGAGGGAGAGAGGAGACAGGGGAGTATGTGGCGGCACACAGAGCATGTGGGCGGCAGTGCGGCACACAAAGCAGGTGGGCCGGCGGCACACAGAGCTGGCGGGCGGGTAGCACACAGAGGTCGGGCGAGCGGCACAGGTGCCTTTTGCGGTGCACGGCTACGGCTCCCTATTAACTCTCGGCGCCCGGAGCTCATGCTCCTCCGGCTCTGCCCTCGCTACACCTCTGGCTATACTTTACATTCTACACCTAGATACCTCCTTAAATCATTGCCAGAATGCATCGCCATCTGTTTATTGATAGCTTTGGAAAGCTGGTGTCTTATTTCTAACTTAAAGGCTCAGGATCCTCAGTGTGATGGACCAGATCTTGGTCTGATGGGAGGGGCCTATCATGCCTGTGTGGTGGAGGCATGGCCTATTGCAGTGATGGCTAACCTTGTCACTCCAGCTGTTGTTGAACTACATACCCCAGCATGCCCTGCTACAATTTTACTTTGGCCATCCTGAAACTGATGCAGGGCATGCAGGGATGTGTAGTTCAACAGCTGGAGTGACAAGGTTAGCCATCACTGGCCTATTGCAATGACCCCCGCATTGCATGGCATCTATTCAGTGATCCTCCCCCCACATACTGTCTCCAAATAGCAGGACTGTCCCACTGTAATTGGGTTGGGAGTTATGGGTAACTTTACTGAGGTCTGCTGATGTTATGCAGATTTAAGTATCAGAAGCCACATAAATTTCAATCAGGAGGCAGTGTTTGCTGTGAGTGTACAAAATTATTGTGGCACTGGAATGGGCCATGTATCCTGGGGAGCCCTAGCGGCACAGTCCATTGCAAGTTCAGCTGGGGTACCTATGGGTGGTTTTGTTGCACAGACATTATAATAGAAGGCACAAGGATGTCTTCCTCAACAAGTTTTGCTGGCAGCAGCAGCTTTTGCAGAAATGCTTCCATGGCTACTGGGACTGAATTTATAGCGAGCCACTATATTGCTAACAGGTTTGTCTGGTAAATTGTTTTGGTACTTGTTTCCTAGCACGGCCACAACGATCATGATCGTGGGCATCGTGAGGAAAAATCGGGGGCGATGGTACCGACGCGATGCCCGCGATTTCCCCATAGGGAACAATGTTAAATGCCTCAATTTACCCGCGATGCCCCCGATTTCCCATAGGAATCAATGTTAAATGGCTCAATTTACCCAAATCATCATAGGAAACAATGGTAAATGGGCCAGAAAACCCAAAAAACACAGCTGAACAGTGAAATGTCCCCCAAAAAGTAGTTTACGCCACCCCACGATCCACGTGAACCCGAGGCGTGGCAAACGCAGCGAGCCCGCGAGGGGCAGCGGTACGCGTCCTCTGACCTTTTCATTCCCCCACTATCCACGTCGGCGTGGAGTTGAGAATAGAATAGTGTGGCGAGCGCAGCAAGCCACCGAGCCCGAAGCGTGGCGAGCGCACGTGGATACCTGTGAAGCCCGCGAAGGGACGCGTTTACCTGTGAAGGTATCCGCGTGTGCTCGCCACGCTTCGGTCACTATTCTATTCTCATCTCCACGCCAACGTGGATAGTGGGGGTATGAAAAGGTCGGAGGCTGCGCTCGCCACGCTTCGGGTTCGCGTTGATCGTGGGTTGGCGTCAACTACTTTTGTGGGGACATTTCACTGTTCAGGGGTGTTTTTTGGGTTTTCTGGCCCATTTACCATTGTTCCCTATGATGATTTGGGTAAATTGAGCCATTTAACATTGATTCCTATGGGAAATCGGGGGCATCGCGGGTAAATTGAGGCATTTAGCATTGTTCCCTATGGGGAAATCAGGGGCATCGCGTCTGGACCATTTAAGCCTTTTTTAGCCGCATACGACGCGACCGACGCGATATTGACTTTTTTCAATGCATTTCAATGGGAAAATCGGGGGCATCGCGTCGGTTGCGTCGCAGACCACTAAAAATGACACCCGATGCCCGCGATTGTGGCCGTGCTAGGAAACAAGTACCATTGTTTTTAATTGCACACAGCATCCTCTGCAAGTAGATGCAGCAATCTAACCATCTTGGTATATAAACAATAAAACAAATACACAGTGACATCGAAACCATCAATTTTACACACACACACAATTATTTCAGAAACATGAATATGATGTGTTATAATTATCCAATTTTATGGACACACAAAATGTTTTTTTTTTGTCCATAAAATATCATAATACAAAAGCAAAAAAATATGTAAAGATGACCGATAAGAGTCATTTCTAATTTTGCAATCTTCAAACAAAACTCACAATTCATATCTAAAAACATATTGGTGCCATATTTCTATACAAAATTAGGACTTAGAATGTACCTTAACACACCAAGAATGTTTTCTTTTTCATTATCTGCTTCTCAGGTTCCCTGCACCGCTCTGATTGCCAGTTCCAAGCACCTGGCATAATGAAATTGGTTACCATACTGTGTAGATTGATCTTTTTTTTAACAGATTTTCATCTACTGGTAACATCAACAAAATAAATGTTAAAGGTTTGCTTGACAATTAGCCACAACACTGTATCACTAAGAATAAAACATTCCAAGGAGGAGGCTATAAGAATAGTTACAGTTAGTACCAAATTGCTACATTGTGTTGTTCCTTATTCTGCTAAACGAGGCTTTAGCACTAAAATGCAATTTCTATGTTATTATATGTCTCTGGTAATTCATTTCATATGCATAATGGTTAAAAGAAACAAGCATACAGAACCATTATGGCTTCATATTTTTATCAGCAAATAGTGTGTGCTTGGGAAATGTATTTTCTTCAGCACAACAGCAAATGCTCATATCGCTGGCTGATGTGTGTCCTGATGCTTATCTCAGCTGAACACTCATAAAAGTTTAATACCTGATTGTTCGCATCACAAAAATGGAATCAGAAGTCCTAAAGCTGCATTTTGTGTGGACACTCATCATCACTTGACCCCGTGTAGACAGACATCATTATTGTCTATTCTCAGCTATAAAATACACCCAGCAGAAATCCTGTATTACCACATTATAGGAAATAGCTAAAACCTCTGAGGAATGCACATGGTATATAAGCCTCGCTGCATTTGAGGATAATAAACAATGATGAGATTAAAGTACTGAGTAAATAGAGTTCACCACATTAGTGATACCAATGACCTAGCAAGCTCAATCATGTCTATGCTGTGGTCAGTATTTTCTGTATTTTTGCTGCCCCTATCATACTAAAAAGAAGGGCGGCTCTACCGTTACGCAGTTGCCTAGGGCACCAGGATCTGTGGCGGACACTACTAAGTCTGTCTACCACAAAACAAAGGATGTCTATGAGGAAGACATCCTTGTTGTAATTAATGAAGGTAACAGCTGTGGAACTTCAAAGACGCCACATACATACTTTCACTTGAGGGGATAGAAAGTGGGTATTGGTGGCAGAAGTGGGGTAGTAAGTTGAAGTTTTGCTTAGGGTGTGAAGAAGCCTTACAACGGCCTTGAGTATTGTGATACAAATGTGTCCTCATTCAGTTATACCCCGTTCTCACTGCAGCCAAATTCCCGGGTCTAGCATGTAGACCCGGGAATTTTCTTTTTAACACAGGATTTTTGGCAGTGTGAACGGGTCGCATATCCGGATTTCATACACGGGTAAAACCCTTCTTTTTAGATCTGAGATCCAGTGAATGTCTGAGATCCAGTGAATGCCGGCCAGTTCTCCCTTTCATGCTCGCTGCAATTCGCTGGTGTATTTCAATGGGGTTTTTACTGGGATTCGTGTATTCAGAGTGTATTCAATGCTAGGATGGAGAACCGCTTTCTCCCTCATTTTTGCCATGATTCGCCATTTTGCATTCAACATCTTTTTTAAGGTGAACTGGAAAGTGATCTTTTAAAATAAAGGGTTTTTTTGTGTCAAAAAATCTGATTTTTTTTTCTGTGAAGGGGCATGCTATTTTTATTCATTTGCTTGAAGCACATAAATATATGTTTATTTTTAATTTTTGTCATTTTTTTCCTTTTACACATTCACCAGCAGGGGGCTGGAAGCCAGGAGCTGGGGAGGGGGGGGGGGGCTTTCTTCTCCCCTACAAATTCAGGGGCAGGCAGGGAGGCTTACATCTACCTGCCTGCCACCGTCCCCGGCTTACTGCGGTAAAAATTGCTGTAAGGGGCAGCGAGCCCCTGTGGCGTTGAAAAGGGTGACAGGGAGGGCTGGCAGCGAATGCTGCAGCCCTCCAGAACCCTGCGAATGGGCAGCGAATCCTAAACAGCATTCGCCGCACATCAAGAAAAAACGCATTGAATACTCCTGACTACATCTCAAACAGACTGGGTTCTGGAGCATATTTTGGCCAGTATTGAATGCCTCAGATTTGCCATAGTTTACAGCGAATCTGGCATTTCTCCGGCGTAACGGCGAATTTGATCTCCGAAAAAGCGAATCACCCTATTCAAAGGAGACAATTCGCGGCAAGCGAACAGTGAATGTCTGATGATTCGCCGTGTGCGATTCGCTGCAATTCGCTGTTGTTTTTCAATGGGGTTTTTATTCCAATTCGCCGAGAGTGTATTCAATGCTCAAATGGAGAACTGCTTTCTCCAGTGATTTTCGTCATGATTTGAAGGGTCTTGCTTATTTTTCCACATTACAAGTACCTCTTTAATATATTTTGATTTTTTTTTAAATTCCCCCCTCTGCCAGCTAGTTTTAGCCAGCTGAGCAGCACGGGGGGGGGGGGGGGGGAGAGAGAGAGAGCAGGGACAGGAGGGAGCCCGGTACAGCAGCAACAGACATCAGGCTCCGGCAGCCCCAGCGTGGTGATAGCAGATGTCAGTGCTGAGACCGGAGGTCTGCTACTGCTACTGGACCCGTCCCCTTCTTCAGGCTGTGCAGCGGCTCCCAGCGTCATCAGTGCACTCCCCTGATGGGACTCCGCTCCATCTAGCAGTGCAGTGTAGCCGCAGCAGCAGGGGAAAGCCGGGAACGGAATTCGCCGTCAGGGGCAGTGAGCCCCTGACACATTGAATAGTGACGGGCTGGCGGCGAATTGTGGGGGACAGTGAATTACCGCGAGCGCCCACCATATCTAAAACAGGATTTGCTGCCATGCACTCGCCGGAGCTTTGAATACCCCCCCATTGTATGAAAGGCTAATAGAATACTTTATTGACTAACAGATGTATTGCAAAGAAACCAGTTACAAAGTTCATATATGGGCTTGCAATTTCACAATAATATAGGAAATTAGCTTACAGATAACACAATGAATTCAGTGCTTGGGAGACAAAAGATCATACAAATAATCTTGTTTATTAATCAGATCACCTGAATGTTCACTGCTGCAGTATTTCCATGTCCGAAGGATGTTTGATACTTTCCTGTCTATAGCCACAAACCCTGAGTTTAAGGAGGTCATTCTTGTTCATACTCCCAGTTGGAGCGATGGTGAAGGTCTGCGCATGCACATATTCGCTTTCGCGCATGTGCAGGTGATGTGTGAGAAAGGGACGTGGTGACTTACATAGTCTCCAGTCTGTTCGCATAAAGCAGTGCAGGGGGGGGGGCACTCCATTAAAACACTGGGCGTTCTTATGATAATTCGGCTATGACACAGGTGCCGGGGGTGGGCAGCTGACATCACAGGATATCAGCTGCCCTCCCTGTTCACATACCAGGATGCAGCAAATCTGAGTCCCCAGAGAGTAAGTTAGATTTGCAAGTGTTTTAGAAACCATTCAATGATCGGCGACCATCAAATGATTGCTGCCGCGCTCGCCAAGGATGTCTATGCAAAACATCATTCACATGCATGCAGGGAGATTCGCCGTACGACGGGACATTTGTGAGAGCATTGGCCGGTGTTCAGTTGACTCGTAAAGCTTCAAAATTTGCAGCTTTGCAAGTCAACCAGAATGACCTCTAATAGTGGAACAAGTAGGATCCCAACAAGGCAGAACAGTGTTGTGAGGTCCCTGTGACACTGATACAGGAGTGTGGTGTCAAATGGACTTCTGTCTAAGACAACGTTCATACATTCAATTTGTTTCGCTCTATAAAAATGTCAATAACTTATTGATCTTTACATTATGAACACAAAAGAAAAAGAAGACAGCAAAGGTCATTTGCTAACAATAATAGACAGACATGCATTATCACAAATGTAATCATATGCGTGCTGCACACAGACATGTATGAATGTCACTTTCCTTTTTTGGAGGTGTTTCCAGATTTGACTGTCATCAGAGTATTAAATTATTTATGAAAGTAAGGGCAACGTTGAAGAGTCATTATTTGTCACTGTAACACTGTTTTTATCAGTACAACTAAATCTGTAAATAATCTTCAGCATCTTTGGATCAGAGGTCCATCAGAGGTCTATAAAGCAGGCCAGTTTGCTGCTCAGTGGAACAGTATTTGGTAAGGTAGTTCACAGCAACCATGTCAACAATCATAATGTCAACATCACAGCGTAGACACTAGAATGTTAACATGCTTCAAACTGTTGACATCATCAGAATGTTAATTTGTTCACAATGTCAACATTTTCAGACTGCTGCAATTACTGCGATTACCTATTTTGATTACTTCAGTCGGCCATATATCTATAGGATTCACTTAGTGGCCAAAAATGTCTCCAGTTTTTATTTAAATTCAAAACAGTAGTTGCTGTAATCACCCCTACCGGCAATGAGTTCCAGAAATGTACTGCTCTAATGGTGAAGAATCATCTTCTTAATTCAGTACAGAATTAATTTTCGAGCCTCAGTACATGCCCGCGTGTCCTAAGTATAGCCTAGGCCTGTTAGTGAACAAATCATCTCCCAGTTCCATATGATTCCCAATCCTGTATTTGAACATACTAATCATATCTCCTCTTAACCTCCATTTCTCCAGTGATAACATATCCAGCCTGGTTAGTCTATCTTTGTATTCTAGTGAATCAAGACCTTTTACTAGCTTAGTCACCCTCTGTACCTGTTTTCAATAAATTTTTGTCCTTTTTAAGGTGCGGTGTCCAGAATTGAACACAGTATTTTAAGTGTGGTCTCACCAATGCCTTGTAAAGAGGCACTATCACATTGGTATCCCTTGAATCCATACCCCTTTTAATGCATGCCATTGTCCGGTTTGCTTTTGCTGCTGCACTTGAGCAGTGTGCACTATTACCCATTTTATCATCTATGATAACCCCCAAGTCCTTCTCTACTGCAGAATTCCCTATAATAACTCCATTTAGCCTGTAAGTAGCTTGTTCATTTTTGTTCCCATAATTAATTACTTGACATTTCTCAACGTCAAACTACATTTTCCACCTTTCTGCCCACCATTCTAGTTTAAATAAGTCACATTGTAGAGTATCCACATCCTCTCCTGAGTTATTTTCCTTACACAATTTTTGTGTCATCTGCAAATATTGCAATCTTACTATGGGGGTTATTCTCGTTGGATTGTTCTGTCCGCGTTCGGACGGAAGCATTTTTTTGCTTCTGCGCACCGCCCGCAATGCACATGTGTGATGACCGCACACCGCTTGCGGACGCAACTGTCCGATCAAAAATTCCTGTCCGATCAGAGACGGACAAAGTGGGCATAATATGGGCGTGTTTATGGGAGAAGCCAGAAAATAGGGCAAAACTGGGTGTATCCCCGGGCGTACACGGGGCTTTGTACTCAAACTGCATGGAGGTGCATCCGCCTCGTTCGGACAGTGGTTGGGACGCTTATGCCCCCAAACCCCAAATCATAGCACTCTTAGACCATCCTCCTGAGTCTGGCAACAATCGGTCAGCTAATTAACGCGCAAGGTAGCGAGACAATAGGAACATAATAATTATGGCCATTATTTACAGCTTGCACACAAACACCCACATCAATGTAATAAAAACAAAAAACCTTGGGGGGACACATAGATATTGAGGAAAGTAGCACATTAGAACAGAAGAAATATAACTGTAATGAGGGCTCAATTGTAGATTTATTAAGGTAGACAAATGAGGTAATAGAAAGCAATTACAAAATCACACTTAGGAAAATTGGTTAATTATCAGAAGATAACTTCAAAGGGAATAATTGCAGGACGATATATGTGAAGCATACGCCACCATGCTCGGACGTACGCATCCTCTCCTGATCGGGAAAACACGCTCAGTCTCCGAGCAAAAAGGCTGAGAACCTTCAGAGCATGGTAGCATACACTCATATGCAAGCCACTCCCCATTGTCGGCTTATGCCACAGTCCGTGTGCGGATGTTCTGTTGGCGGATCACTCTAACCAAACGAGAGTGTGATCCGTTTGGTCCGTCTGTACGCACAAGCGTCCGCCAGATCCAACCAGAATAGTGGCCTATGACCCTACCTATATAAGTCCTACACTGTTACGTGTTCACTCCACTGCTTCTAAAGGTGCCAATACACTACGGCAATATACATGAGATTTGGTCATTTATTA
The DNA here is from genome assembly GCF_055691185.1 of Crinia signifera. NCBI lineage: Eukaryota > Metazoa > Chordata > Amphibia > Anura > Myobatrachidae > Crinia > Crinia signifera. Next base: position 102,627,439 of record NC_139225.1, on the reverse strand, counting down.
TGTGATTGCGGTGATCAATTGCATAAAAAGTGCTCAAATTGCATGTGCTTGTAAGCAGGTCCGTTGCGATGCATGGTCTCCTGCGCATCACATTGTAGTCTGCGACTCACACCACCAGCAGGAGAGATCTGTAGGATTGCAGCCAAGCCTTCCTGGCATGCAATGTATCGCATGCAAAAGGACCGCATACGGTTTCTTCTCCACTCTGAGAAGTAGCCGAGTGTGTGGCCTCATAGTGTAGGGCCAGCTTAAAAATGAATACAGTTATTGCATAATTCTAGCAGTTTAAATGGCTCAAAAACACTGAGCTCTGGAGGAAATAATGTATGAAAGGCTAACAGAATAATTTATTTTTAATGATTATCAAGAAATTACTAAGAAAACAACTCATACTTGGCTTTGCAATTTCAAAATAAAAATAAGAAAATAGCTCAGAAATCTGTGATTTGGAGACGCAGCTGAGCATTATGGAACAACAACATAATCAGATTGATTGAGTTTGAAAACTGAACAAAGCCTTTAATAAGCAGAGCAACACACCTAGGATATTCTCCTCCCTGCTGTCTAGTAGGTTAAATAGGTCTGGAATACTTCATTACCTGGTCAAGGTCAAAACTCAGAAGACAATACTTGATACTTTAATGGATTAATATGTAATGCTATTAATCAATTTTTAGTAGAAGATAACATTGAAAAGGTTTTATTCATGTCAATCACTCCTTTGCGCATGGATTGAATAACATACTGTACATTGCATCCAAAATGTATTCACAGAGCTGCACTTTTTCCACATAGCTGTTACAGCCTGACTGATCCATAGAAACAAAGAAATACACGGCAGATAAGAACCACTTGGCCCATCTAACCTTATTATCTCAAACCATATTTTAACCTTATTTCGTTGTAAGACTATTAATATGCCAATATATCAATATGCCTATCCCAAGCATGTTTAAATTGCTCTACTGTATTTGCCTCTACCACATCTGATGGGAGGCTTTTCTACTTTTTCTCTACCCTTGCTGTGAAGTAATTTTTCCTCAAATTTCCCCTGAATCTTCCTCCCTCTACTTTCAGTGCATGTTCTTATGTTCTGCACTCCTCTTCCTGTGAAGAATGTCTCCCACCTGTACCTTCCAAGTAAGTTTTGTATAGTAGGCCATGCACAATTTTTGTTGCCCTTCTTTGTACAGACTCTAATGTATGTATATCCTTCTGGAGATATGGCCCTCAGAACTGAACACAGTACTCTAGATGCCACCTATACAGTGGCATTATTACTTCTTTCTTTCTACTGCTGATACCTCTCCCTATGCAACCAAGCATCTGACTTGCCTTCTTCATTGCTTTGTTACATTGCCTACCTTCCTTTAAGTCCCCTGAAATAGTGACACCTACAGTAGATCCCTCTCTTCCTCAGTAGTTTCCATTATAGTGCTATTTATAATATATATTTAGTCTTTGGATTTCTGAGACCCAAGTGCATAATTTTGCATTTTTTGGCATTAAACTGTAGTTGCCATGCTCTTAACCATTCCTCTAATCTACCTAGATTATCAACCATTTGTTCATGCCTCCTGGTGTGTCTACCCTGTTGCATACCTTTGTGTCATCTACAAAATGTACCCTCATTTACATTTTACCCTCAATTCCATTTGCAATATCACCAATAAAGATATTAAAAAGCACTGGTCCAAGTACAGATCCCCGGGGTACTCCACTTGTAACTTTTCCCTCCTTTGACAGTACTCCATTTACTACAACTCTCTGTTTTCTGTCCTGCAACCAAGATCTTATCCATTCAACCATTTTAGAATCCAATCCCAAACTTTCAAGTTTATTTAACAGTCTGCGATGTGGGACCAGTGGCGTAACTATAGCACCGCAGCCCCCGCGGTCACGGGGGGGCGCTGTGCATATGGGGGCACCGGGGGGGCTGCGGTGCTATAGTAATCCCCAAGCACCCCATCCCCCGCATGCTTACCTGTCCGCGCATCCTGGCTCCCCTCCTGGCTTCAATCAATGCTAAGGAGACTGACCACGATAAAATGGCCACCCCATAAAGCAGACTGTTCTCTGAAACTGTCTGCGGTATGGGGGCGGCCATTTTATCGTGATCCGTCTGCATAGAATTTATTGAAGCCAGGAGGGGAGCCGGGACGCGCGGACAGGTAAGCATGCAGCAATGGGGGGAGGGGGCACGGGGGACAGGAACGGGGGGCACGGTGGGCCGGACGGACGGGCGGGGAGGGGGGGCGCCCCCCCATTAATGGCGGGGGGGGGTTCCCCAAACAAAGCTACGCTGCTGTGTGGGACAGTGTCAAAAGCCTTACTAAAGTTTAGATAAACTACATCTACATCTCCACCTTGATCTATTACTTTAGTCACCCAGTCAAAAAAAGTCAATAAGATCTATTTGACATGATCTTCCCCCAGTAAACCCATGCTGTTTTCGATCCTGTGGTTTTGAGATAAAACTCTTTGTTTTAAAAGTTTCTCCATTGGTTTCCCTACTAGTGATATAAGGCTTACTGGCCGATAGTTGCTTACCTCTTCCTTGCTTCCACTTTTGTGCAGTGAAACTACATTCGCTGTTTTCCGGTCCTTTGGGATTACTCCAGTAGCTAGTGACTGGTTGAAAAATTCTGTTAATGGTTTTACCAACTCCCCTTTAAGCTTTTTTAGTATCCTTGGATGTATCCCATCTGGACACATTGATTTATCCATTTTCAGTTTTGAGAGTTCTGTTAAGACTTTCTCCTCTGTAAATGCTCTTGTTTCTCCCTAATTTTTCTGACTATACTTGCAACTTAACTGATGCCCCTCCCCCTCTCTTTCAGCAGTGAATACTGAGCAGAAATTATTATTATTATTATTATTATTATTATGTGCTATTCCATGGTCTCCCCCAGGAACACTTCCACTTTCTGTCTTTAGTCTTATTACTCCACTTTTTGTTTTTCTCATTTCCCTTATATACCTAAAAAAGTTTTCCCCCATTTACCCACTGACTGGGCCATTTTCACCTCAGCCTGTGCTTTTGCACATCTGATTACCTTCTTAGCCTCCTTTTGTCTAACAAGATACACCTCTTTGTCTTCATTATTCTGCGTCAGCTTATATGTTTTAAAGGCCAACTTTTTTGCTTTCACAATACTTGCTACTTTTTTCGCAAACCACTCTGGCTTCCTTTTCCTTGTGTTTTTCCTAACTCTTTTGACACAAAGTTCTGTTGCTTTAAGGATTGCACTTTTTAATTTGTCCCACTTCTCCAGCACTCCATCCAAGTTCCTCCACTCTGCCAAAGAATCCCTTACAGAGTCTCCCATCTCTAAAAAATCAGCCTTCTAAAAATCTAACATCTTTGTTTTTGTGTGCGATGAGTCAGTCTCTGTCTTTATACTGAAACATACTGCTTGATGGTCACTGGATCCCAGGTTTTCACCCACATTTGAATCAGATATTCTGTCACCATTTGTAAGTATTAAGTCTAATATTGCGTCCTTATGAGTAAGCTCCCTCACCAATTGCTGGAGTTATGCTCCTTGCAAGGAATTCATAATGTCCATACTTCTGATGGAACTTGCAACAGAAACCTCCCAGTTTAAATCAAGTAGATTAAAGTCTCCTACGATTAATACCTCTCCATTTAATGCCATTTTATTGATGTCCTGCAATAGGCTCTTGTCAAGTTCCTCTTCCTGACCTGGTGGTCTGTAGATAACCCCTATACCAAGAATCGTCTTCTCCCCTGTTTCTATGGTCACCCAAAGGGCCTCAGTTTTTTCTTCAATACTTAAGGTAGTCTTTTTGCTTTCTTCACATATATTGCAACCCCTCCTCCGATTCTTCCCATTCTGTCCTTCCTACATAAGCTATATCCTGGTATAGCTACAATATCCACAATATCCAGTTCACCCCTTGTCATTATTGCAATTAGTTCCAGTGGCAAACGCAGGATTTTCAGAAGGGAGTTTCCAGAGGGGCGGAGCAAAGCACGGAGATGGACACTTAGGTGACCCAGTATATGCCGGGTCAGTTAAAGTTTTATAGATAGACCAAATGTATATAAACAATAATAATTATATATATATATATATATATATATATATATATACACACACACACACACACACACACATACTGTATATATATATGTGTATGTGTATATATATATATATATATATATACACATATATATATATATATATATATATATATATATATAAAGTGGGTCTCAGAAGGGCACTCAAATACTTAAGCAGAATGTAGCAGCGGTGCAAGGTCCATAAAGTTTAAGATACAGCACTTACCCAACCTCAATAGGAAAGGACCAGACCAGCACTCAGTTCGTAGTGAAAAAAAAGTGTGTATTCAGGTAAAGTACAACATGGTCATAGACAGACAGCAGGGCTGACCCGACAGCCGTTTCAACCGGAACCCTGTCCGGTTTTCTTCAGGGGTCACATATATATATATATATACACACATACAGGGGCATCAACAGCATTGTAGTCCCCTGGGCATAGCATAGTATTGGGGCCCCTACCGATCCTCCAGCGGTAGGGTGGGGGATGCTTTGATGTCCGGCAGGTGGTAGGGGGTATTATATAAACCGCTCAGCATGTGGGGCCTGGATCAGTAATTTCCACTAATTACCCCTTTACTGCACAGATGGTGGGAGATGGGGTGGTAGAAGGGGCCCTGATACATAACTTCCAGGGTGGTAGAGGATGTTTAATATGCAGAGGAGGGGTGTATAGTGGAGTGGGCTTATTATTCATAATTTTCTGGTGGGAGGACAGCTTGCTTGACTGCAGATATCTCCAGTTCCCAGAAATAGATTTCTTAGATTTTAATGGAATTAAAAACTAGAGAATCCCACCTACCGAATAGTATTGGGGACTAGGGGATGAGAGTGTAGGAGGCGGAGCAATCTTCCAAAGAGTATATAAAACTACATACCAGGTGTGTGAAGCTGGAGCAGTAACCAGCTGCTGGAAGGCTTATTTCTCTGGTTCTGGGAACAGTAGAGACAAGCTACTAGTGTCCATCAAAGGGGAAGAGTCCCAGCTTTTGGAATATACCCTCAGAAAAACTCCAAGTCAGAAACAACCTGAAATATCTGACTGGGAATAGCAATTAATAGGCTTGGATGGGGACCACTGCTTTGAAGTCAGATAGCTGCGGTTCCCAAGGGCCGATTTTTTTATTTATTGTACCCATGGAAAGAGGAGACCCTCAGCTTTCATCCTAGGACCCTTAGACTCCTGGGGGGTTTCTGGGTACTCAGAAACCCCCCTGCATCTGCTACTGAGTTCTGGGATTTTATTTCCTAAGCTCCTAGCATTTGCACACATAGCTCTTAAAGTTTTGTTTGTGCTTTTCCTGGTGCTATGTTCATCTTTCTGCCTATATATATTCAGTGTTGATCAGCATTTTCTTCTGTTGCAATGGATAGGCTTCCTGTTCCATTTGCCTGAAGAGACAATACCTCTAGATTGGGGGAGCAACTGCCCCCCTCTGCTAGTTTAAATAGTTGCTTATGAAGCATCCAAACTTCATACTTAGGGCCTTATTCTAGATCACTCTTTCTGACAAAATCCTTCTTAGATGGACAAAACCATGTGCACTGCAGGGGTGCAAATGTAAAATGTGCAGAGAGAATTAGATTTGGGTGGATTATTTTGTTTCAGTGCAGGGAAAATACTGTCTGCTTTATTTTTACACTGCAATATAGATCTCACTTTGAAGTAAAACCCCACCCAAATCGAATTCTCTCTGCACAAGTAGCATCTGCCCCCCCCCCTGCAGTGCACATGGTTTTGTCCATCTAAGAAGGATTTTGTCAGAAAGAGTTAACTAGAATAAGGCCCTTAGTATTCTCGTTCCCCTTGAAGATGGGTGCAGGCCATCACTTTTATACACGGCTCTGTCTTGCCAGATAGCTTGACTATGGCCTAACAATCCAAATCTCTCTTCATTATACCAATTATCCATGTAATGAGGCAGGCTTCAGCCAAATACGCCTATAAATTGAGGTGTATACTCCAGTTGTATTTTCTGCTGAATTACTATCAAATTGCGCAGTTCGAATGATTGTAAATTTGCCCATCAGATAGAACTTTATGACCATATACTGCAGTTTTCTATTAATAATGCATTAATTTGTAAAGCCGAATTTAGCTGACCTTGCATATTTAGTCGAATTTGGATGATTATAATTTTGCCGAGCATTGGGTCCTGGCCATATTTGACATTGTATGGGTGCAAATATGTGTATTCCTACCCATTTGATCTTAGTAAATCTCCTCCCCAGCATTTGCTGCTGGTGGGTGCGGGAGACTGACCAGCCACTGAATTCGGAGGCCAGGGAAATAATGGATGACTACATATGTGTACAGCTCATAGTATATTTGCATGAGGCCATCCTGCAATAAAATCCTGCTACTTTATTATCGCTGGCCATGCGCAAGTTGATTGGCATAAATCTTTTATTTGTGGGTGTCACCTGACCATTTTCTGGGAGTGTCAGGGAAAACAAAAGTGTGCCCAGGAATTTAAAAGAAAGTGGTTCGATGTCAGCTCTAGCCCTAAACAGACTGTTTCTATTGCAGCTGCCTCAATCCAACTCAAGCCCGCATAAATATTAATGATATTAATTTTCAGTACTCTCCTCACTGCAACAACAGCTTGCTCCTATTTCTGCATTCACTACTCCTGAGATGGCGGTATCACACCTAAACCTAACTCTCAAAACAGCCCTGGATGAAATGGCCCCAGTTACCCACCACACTCACATAGGCCTAGACGCCAATCGTAGCACTGAATTAACAAGACACCTACAAAATCTCTCACGCAAATCTGAGCATAAATGACGTAAATCTCACAGTCTAATGGATTTCTTTACATAGAAGACTATCTACCAGTCCTATAGTTATGCTCTGGAAACTGCCAAACAAACATATTTCCAAACTCTCATTGAAAACCTTGGTATGAATTGTGAGTTATTGGTACGCTTATATTAAAGAAACTGCTACCTGTATGCACCCTTGTTATTTGACTGAGTGAAAAACATACATTTCAATATTATCCGCATCACCTGATGAAGTTGGTGAAGACGGTTTAAAAATCACCAAAGATACCTTTTTGAGTATAAACATACACACGTTATTAACAGTGTGGTACATCTTGTAGAACAACAACTTGTATTTTTTCCCCATTTCAAAAGTGACAATATTACACATTTAACCCTTCTTTTTCTTCCACATAAACCATTCGGTGAGAATTGAAGAAGAAAGCAGAACATATAGAGACAGCGCTCTGCATATATCCTAAAATCTTTTCTTTATATTGTTCCTTTACTTGTTTTGGTTGAACAAGTTGTTTGGATATTTTGGAGCTGCTCCTTTTCTTCTTGACCTTGAAATACTCCAGTGTTTTTACATTTTGTTCATCGTCTGCAAAGCTACTCTGTCAGTCACTTCATTGGTTACCTGTATTCTACCGCATTCAATACAAGTTTTTTTACTTACACACAATGCCATAAACCAAACTACACCAACATACATATCTGCGTCTCTCATCCACACTCATTACTCGCTCCCATTTCCAAATGCAGGACTTTCTTCGGGCTGCACCCACTCTGTGGAATGCCCTCCCAAGCAGAATAAGACTCTCTTCCAGTCTCCAAACCTATAAGTGTTCCATGAAAACTCATCTCTTTAGGCAAGCTTATCAAATTCCAGAACCAGTCACAGAACTTTGCATTCTACTGGAATCGATGCAATAAAGAATACAGTATCCTTATGTTTCAATGCCTATTTCCTTATAGATTGTAAGCTTGCGAGCAGTGACCTCCTACCTTTTGACTGTCTGTAAATACCCTGTTTGTTGTATCATTGTCTCCTTTTGTAAAGCGCAATGGAATATGCTTCTCTATATAAGACACTGTTAATAAGTAATTAATAAATAAGCAGCCAAGTAGATCATGGGCTATGCACAGACTGCACACACTGAAAAAAAACATTTGATAGTGAGCGGCTTGTTTATGGATTTGCTGCCAATCGCAGGACTGCAATATTTTTGCTATGCAAATTAGCATCCCAGCGATCGAGTCTGAATTACTCTCTAGGCCGACAGTTGAACAAACCCATTAAGTCAACCTGCAAATTTTAAGTTCTTTACATATACTTTACCATATCGTTACTATTACTGATATAAAATTGTTGGACAAGGGTTCTTTGTAAAACTGCAAACCTCATACAATTAAATTATGTCTGAAAGAAACCTCTATAGTGTAGATCCAGCACAAAAAAAATAAATAAAAACCAGGTGAACTATACAACTCAGTTTCCCAAACTCTGTTTTTACAGTCCAGGTTTTAAGGATATTCTTTCTTGAACAAGTATCTTAATTAGTTCTTCGGTCAATTAGATTTAACCATCTGGACTCAAGCATGTGTGTACTTAAAACATGGACTTTGGGTAGAGTTTGGGAAACATTAACCCCTTCATGACAGAGCCAGTTTGTGCCTTCATGTCAAATCTGACATGTCTCACTTAAGTGGGGATAACTTTTTTTTGCTTTTACTTATCCCAGTGATTTTGAGATTGTTTTCTCGTGACACATTGTACTTCAAGTTAGTGGTAAATTTGGGTCGATACAGTCTGTGTTTTTTTGTGAAAAATACCAAAATATCGTGAAAAAATGGAAAATTTAGCAATTTGCAAAATGTTAAATTTTCTGCTTGTGAGACAAATAATCATACCACTCAAAATAGTTAATAACTAACATAGACCATATGTCTACTTTATGTTTCCATCATTATTTCAACTTCCTTTTAATTTTTTTGGACACTAGGAGGCTTACAATATGAATAGCAAATTCTCAAATTTTCAAGAAAATTTCAAACACTGATTTTTTTAGGGACCAGTTCAGTTCTGATGTGACTTTGAGGGACTTGTATGTGAGACACCCCCATAAATGATGCCATTTCAAAAACTGCACCCCTCACAGTATTCAAAACAGCATGTTGGAAGTTTGTTAACCCTTTAGGTGTTTCACAGGAATTAAAACAAAGTGTAGGTGAAATTTCAAAATTTCTTTTTTTTTGCAGAGTTTCAATTTTAATACATTTTTCTAACGAATACAGTAGATTTTACTAGAGAAATGTGACTAAAAATTGATTCCCCCAATTATTTTGTTTTCAAAAATATCCTATATGTGGCCCTAGTGTGCACGTTGACCAAACCACAGGCTTCATAATAGAAGGAGCACCTACTTGATTTTGGAGCCTCCTTTTTATGAGATTTTTTTTAGGCACCATGTAGGTTTCTAGGCACCATAAGTGCTAAAAGTTAGGAACCTCCCCCACAAGTCACCCCATTTTGCAATCTACACCCCTCAGGGAATTCATCTAGGGGTATAGTGTACATTTCAAACCCCCAGGGGTTTCACCAATTTTGGTACAACTGGGATGTGAAAATGGAAAATTACATTTTTTTACACAAACATGCAGTTCTGGCTCAAAATTTTTCATTTTCACAAGGAATGAAGGAGACAAAGCACCCCAAAATCTGTGCCCCAATTTCTCCCGAGTACGGCAATGCCTCACATGTGACCAAAAAATACCAGTTGGGTGCATGGCAGGACTCAGAAGGGAAGGAGTGTTTTTTGGATTTTGCAGCACAGATTTTGGTGGAATGAATGGTGGGTGCTATGTTGCACCAATACAGTGGAACCCCCCCACAAGTCACCCCATTTTGCAAAGTACACCCCTCAGGGAATTCATCTAGGGGTATAGTGTACATTTCAAACCCCCAGGGGTTTCACCAATTTTGATACAACTGGGCAGTGAAAATGAAAAATTACATTTTTTTACACAAAAATGCAGTTCTGGCTCAAAATTTTTCATTTTCACAAGGAATGAAGGAGACAAAGCACCCCAAAGTCTGTGCCCCAATTTCTCCCGAGTACGGCAATGCCTCACATGTGACCAAAAAATACCAGTTGGGCGCATGGCAGGACTCAGAAGGGAAGGAGTGATTTTTGGATTTTGCAGCACAGATTTTGGTGGAATGAATGGTGGGTGCTATGTTGCATTAGCAAGACTCCCAAAGCACCAATACAGTGGAACCCCCCCACAAGTCACCCCATTTTGCAAAGTACACCCCTCAGGGAATTCATCTAGGGGTATAGTGTACATTTCAAACCCCCAGGGGTTTCACCAATTGTGGTACAACTGGGCTGTGAAAATGAAAAATTACATTTTTTTACACAAACATGCACTTCTGGCTCAAAATTTTTCATTTTCACAAGGAATGAAGGAGACAAAGCACCCCAAAGTCTGTGCCCCAATTTCTCCCGAGTACGGCAATGCCTCACATGTGACCAAAAAAAACCAGTTGGGCGCATGGCAGGACTCAGAAGGGAAGGAGTGATTTTTGGATTTTGCAGCACAGATTTTGGTGGAATGAATTGTGGGTGCTATGTTGCATTAGCAAGACTCCCAAAGCACCAATACAGTGGAACCCCCCCACAAGTCACCCCATTTTGCAAAGTACACCCCTCAGGGAATTCATCTAGGGGTATAGTGTACATTTCAAACCCCCAGGGGTTTCACCAATTGTGGTACAACTGGGCTGTGAAAATGAAAAATTACATTTTTTTACACAAACATGCACTTCTGGCTCAAAATTTTTCATTTTCACAAGGAATGAAGGAGACAAAGCACCCCAAAGTCTGTGCCCCAATTTCTCCCGAGTACGGCAATGCCTCACATGTGACCAAAAAATACCAGTTGGGCGCATGGCAGGACTCAGAAGGGAAGGAGTGATTTTTGGATTTTGCAGCACAGATTTTGGTGGAATGAATGGTGGGTGCTATGTTGCATTAGCAAGACTCCCAAAGCACCAATACAGTGGAACCCCCCCACAAGTCACCCCATTTTGCAAAGTACACCCCTCAGGGAATTCATCTAGGGGTATAGTGTACATTTCAAACCCCCAGGGGTTTCACCAATTGTGGTACAACTGGGCTGTGAAAATGAAAAATTACATTTTTTTACACAAACATGCACTTCTGGCTCAAAATTTTTCATTTTCACAAGGAATGAAGGAGACAAAGCACCCCAAAGTCTGTGCCCCAATTTCTCCCGAGTACGGCAATGCCTCACATGTGACCAAAAAATACCAGTTGGGCGCATGGCAGGACTCAGAAGGGAAGGAGTGATTTTTGGATTTTGCAGCACAGATTTTGGTGGAATGAATGGTGGGTGCTATGTTGCATTAGCAAGACTCCCAAAGCACCAATACAATGGAACCCCCCCACAAGTCACCCCATTTTGCAAAGTACACCCCTCAGGGAATTCATCTAGGGGTATAGTGTACATTTCAAACCCCCAGGGGTTTCACCAATTGTGGTACAACTGGGCTGTGAAAATGAAAAATTACATTTTTTTACACAATCATGCACTTCTGGCTCAAAATTTTTCATTTTCACAAGGAATGAAGGAGACAAAGCACCCCAAAGTCTGTGCCCCAATTTCTCCCGAGTACGGCAATGCCTCACATGTGACCAAAAAATAACAGTTGGGCGCATGGCAGGACTCAGAAGGGAAGGAGTGATTTTTGGATTTTGCAGCACAGATTTTGGTGGAATGAATGGTGGGTGCTATGTTGCATTAGCAAGACTCCCAAAGCACCAATACAGTGGAACCCCCCCACAAGTCACCCCATTTTGCAAAGTACACCCCTCAGGGAATTCATCTAGGGGTATAGTGTACATTTCAAACCCCCAGGGGTTTCACCAATTTTGATACAACTGGGCAGTGAAAATGAAAAATTACATTTTTTTACACAAAAATGCAGTTCTGGCTCAAAATTTTTCATTTTCACAAGGAATGAAGGAGACAAAGCACCCCAAAGTCTGTGCCCCAATTTCTCCCGAGTACGGCAATGCCTCACATGTGACCAAAAAATACCAGTTGGGCGCATGGCAGGACTCAGAAGGGAAGGAGTGATTTTTGGATTTTGCAGCACAGATTTTGGTGGAATGAATGGTGGGTGCTATGTTGCATTAGCAAGACTCCCAAAGCACCAATACAGTGGAACCCCCCCACAAGTCACCCCATTTTGCAAAGTACACCCCTCAGGGAATTCATCTAGGGGTATAGTGTACATTTCAAACCCCCAGGGGTTTCACCAATTGTGGTACAACTGGGCTGTGAAAATGAAAAATTACATTTTTTTACACAAACATGCACTTCTGGCTCAAAATTTTTCATTTTCACAAGGAATGAAGGAGACAAAGCACCCCAAAGTCTGTGCCCCAATTTCTCCCGAGTACGGCAATGCCTCACATGTGACCAAAAAAAACCAGTTGGGCGCATGGCAGGACTCAGAAGGGAAGGAGTGATTTTTGGATTTTGCAGCACAGATTTTGGTGGAATGAATTGTGGGTGCTATGTTGCATTAGCAAGACTCCCAAAGCACCAATACAGTGGAACCCCCCCACAAGTCACCCCATTTTGCAAAGTACACCCCTCAGGGAATTCATCTAGGGGTATAGTGTACATTTCAAACCCCCAGGGGTTTCACCAATTGTGGTACAACTGGGCTGTGAAAATGAAAAATTACATTTTTTTACACAAACATGCACTTCTGGCTCAAAATTTTTCATTTTCACAAGGAATGAAGGAGACAAAGCACCCCAAAGTCTGTGCCCCAATTTCTCCCGAGTACGGCAATGCCTCACATGTGACCAAAAAATACCAGTTGGGCGCATGGCAGGACTCAGAAGGGAAGGAGTGATTTTTGGATTTTGCAGCACAGATTTTGGTGGAATGAATGGTGGGTGCTATGTTGCATTAGCAAGACTCCCAAAGCACCAATACAGTGGAACCCCCCCACAAGTCACCCCATTTTGCAAAGTACACCCCTCAGGGAATTCATCTAGGGGTATAGTGTACATTTCAAACCCCCAGGGGTTTCACCAATTGTGGTACAACTGGGCTGTGAAAATGAAAAATTACATTTTTTTACACAAACATGCACTTCTGGCTCAAAATTTTTCATTTTCACAAGGAATGAAGGAGACAAAGCACCCCAAAGTCTGTGCCCCAATTTCTCCCGAGTACGGCAATGCCTCACATGTGACCAAAAAATACCAGTTGGGCGCATGGCAGGACTCAGAAGGGAAGGAGTGATTTTTGGATTTTGCAGCACAGATTTTGGTGGAATGAATGGTGGGTGCTATGTTGCATTAGCAAGACTCCCAAAGCACCAATACAATGGAACCCCCCCACAAGTCACCCCATTTTGCAAAGTACACCCCTCAGGGAATTCATCTAGGGGTATAGTGTACATTTCAAACCCCCAGGGGTTTCACCAATTGTGGTACAACTGGGCTGTGAAAATGAAAAATTACATTTTTTTACACAATCATGCACTTCTGGCTCAAAATTTTTCATTTTCACAAGGAATGAAGGAGACAAAGCACCCCAAAGTCTGTGCCCCAATTTCTCCCGAGTACGGCAATGCCTCACATGTGACCAAAAAATAACAGTTGGGCGCATGGCAGGACTCAGAAGGGAAGGAGTGATTTTTGGATTTTGCAGCACAGATTTTGGTGGAATGAATGGTGGGTGCTATGTTGCATTAGCAAGACTCCCAAAGCACCAATACAGTGGAACCCCCCCACAAGTCACCCCATTTTGCAAAGTACACCCCTCAGGGAATTCATCTAGGGGTATAGTGTACATTTCAAACCCCCAGGGGTTTCACCAATTTTGATACAACTGGGCAGTGCAAATGAAAAATTACATTTTTTTACACAAAAATGTACTTCTGGCTCAAATTTTTTCATTTTCACAAGGAATGAAGGAGACAAAGCACCCCAAAATCTGTGCCCCCATTTCTCCAGAGTACGGCAATGCCTCACATGTGACCAAAAAATACCAGTTGGGCGCATGGCAGGACTCAGAAGGGAAGGAGTGATTTTTGGATTTTGCAGCACAGATTTTGGTGGAATGAATGGTGGGTGCTATGTTGCATTACCAATAAAGTGGAACCCCCCCACAAGTGACCCCATTTTGCAAACTACACCCCTCAGGGAATTCATCTAGGGGTATAGTGTACATTTCAAACCCCCAGGGGTTTCACCAATTTTGATACAACTGGGCAGTGCAAATGAAAAATTACATTTTTTACACAAAAATGTACTTCTGGCTCAAAATTTTTCATTTTCACAAGGAATGAAGGAGACAAAGCACCCCAAAATCTGTGCCCCCATTTCTCCCGAGTACGGCAATGCCTCACATGTGACCAAAAAATACCAGTTGGGTGCATGGCAGGACTCAGAAGGGAAGGAGTGATTTTTGGATTTTGGAGCACAGATTTTGGTGGAATGAATGGTGGGTGCTATGTTGCATTACCAATACAGTGGCACCCCCGAACAAGTGACCCCATTTTGCAAACTACACCCCTCAGGGAATTCATCTAGGGGTATAGTGTACATTTCAAACCCCCAGGGGTTTCACCAATTTTGATACAACTGGGCAGTGCAAATGAAAAATTACATTTTTTTACACAAAAATGCAGTTCTGGCTCAAAATTTTTCATTTTCACAAGGAATGAAGGAGACAAAGCACCCCAAAGTCTGTGCCCCAATTTCTCCCGAGTACGGAAATGCCTCACATGTGACCAAAAAATACCAGTTGGGTGCATGGCAGGACTCAGAAGGGAAGGAGTGATTTTTGGATTTTGCAGCTCAGATTCTGGTGGAATGAATGGTGGGTGCTATGTGGCATTAGCAAGACCCCCGAAGCACGGTGAAATGATGAACCTAATAATCCATAGATGTGTGGTATATTTTGAAACACTCCTTTATACATAGTGTTGAAGTCTAGGTACACACACGCCATTTTGTGATAGTATGGCCGCCATTTTGGTTCGCAGAGTTGCGCAAATAAAGTTTCCATACCCGAGTATGTGTGACAATGTGGACCAGAAGAGTAGACATACTATCACACATAAATTCATAATAACACACTTACACGAAATGAAATATAGTTAAAAGGTTTAGAACGCCACACATAGCTTAGTTAGCCCTGCACACACCTGTCTATATCGTGTTTAGTACCGTTCCGCTCAGTTCATTATGCGAAGTATTCCGGTCATTGCGAATATGTCGCAATGTACATTGCCCGATAGTTATGGACATAATCCATAATCCAGAGACAGTTTCTGTTGTAAGTAGTTAACAAAGGAAACTAGCTCAAACCGGTTCTTATCCTTGCTGACGCCGAAACCACCAAACAAAGGACTCTTAAAGTTCACTCCCCTGCACCTGGTCAGACCAGGTACAGCGTCTAACCTCCAATCACAGTGGACCGGACATATGATCTCTGACCAATGAGAATGGCCTTTGACCTCCCCCTTCTGACCCTATAAGATAGGCGACCCGGAGCAGGCTCGCTCTCTTCGGCACATCTACTTTCCCTGGACCTTCCTACCGGACTATAGTTCATTCCTGAACGATAGTGAGCTCTGACCGGACTGCGCTTCGCTTACTAGATGACCACGGTAAACGGTTGCATTTTCATGGTATTTATTCTTATAAGTATTGTTGGCTGATTGTGTCTTGTAACTGTATTCTTTCCCCTTAGTAGAGTCTGTTTAGTATTCATTGTTAGTATATTGTATTACCTGTTATACCTGTTTATTCTTATTTCTGTAACCCCCTTTTTGTCCGTTAGGGACTTAAATACAAACCTTTTTATGGAGTTCTAATCTCCTTATTCCTATTCAGTGGTCGTGTCTGTTTATTCGCATAATAGCGATAAGGTACATTGCGGACTCTGTCCTTTAAAGTATATTCGCAGAATTTGAGACAAAGTCCTGCGAAGGGATCTCTTATCAAGGTATTGGTACTTAAGTGTATAACATACAATTAAAAGGTACGCTACGCTGCGCTACGTTTTGTTCGCACGTAGCTAGGTATAAAGGGTAAGCAGGTTACGGACACATTACGTAACCTGCGCTTTTCACTCATTGTCTCTCTGGTCATTATCTAATCATCATTAACAATTGGGGGCACGTCCGTCCGCTCCACATTCCAGAACTCAGTACCAGGCGTGCGACCCGACCTATACCAGCAAAAGGGTGGAAGTATTATCCATTGCTGGATAGGCCGGGTCCGCGGCGGTGCGGGGTTCGGGAAGTGCTAGCGCTGAACCCGGAGTACAATGGGTGAAAGCCACGTGTTTTAAAGTATATCATACCTAAGTGTTTAGTAAACTGTACTTCTGCCTGCCACAAGTAGTTTAACGGGGTATAGTGTCTTGGGTTGCTTGTTTATTACAGTATATGTACCACGTGCGATAAGGTTCGCACACGTGGAATCTGTGTTTATTATAGTACATAGAGGATCCCCTCTGTGCAAAAACTATAATTGTTTATTGTTAGTTACCGCAAAAACAGGGACCACGCCACGTGGCGACAAGTCCTGGCCCTTTTGCAGTAACGTAAAGCGTCTATTGTGTATTACGCAAGGTGAGCGCGCACGTGCCCACATCGGGAAAGTTTCGCATCTTTGTACGTGGTTTACGGATTAAGTACGGGATTTATTTCGCATCTTGATACGTAACTCTCGGACAGAGTTAAGGGATTTATTCCACATTCAAGCGCAATTACTGCGTATAGCGAAACCCGAGCGCAACCTTGCAAATACACTATAGAACACGTGGGTGGCCGATTCATCGGCGGCCTGTGAACAACGCACGTACACACGTGGCTGTTCATTGGTACTGCACATGCAGCACACATAGGAATTAAGAGGTGAACAGTAATAAACCACTAGCTTTATTTAAACAGTATAGTAATATACTGCGAATAAAGCAGTGATTAATAAAAGAAAATAAGTTTTTTTCTTTTTGTTCATTTTCTCATAAGCAAGCAACTCAAGCTTTATTTTAATAGATTCCTATAGTTTATTATAAGGGATTTATACCTGCATAAGAATCTAGTGAAAAGCTACCGGCCTGGGAAAATTTTCTGTACAGAAATATTTCAAAAATAAGCATAAGACCAAGGTGTAACTAGCGCCCAGTGTGAAACATAACTGAGGCGAACGGGTGTGTGACGGCACGACTCAGCGCAGTGTAGTCCAGTGTAGGACAGTCCAGTTAGGACCGGGTTCACGTGACGACGTGCCCATAGGAACTGCCCCTTCAGTGGAATTAATTCCGCTAGGAGGGTACAAGAAGATATATCGGAACGCACCTGTTTCCGATTAGCTACTTTAGAAATCCGATTTTTGGGGGTATAGGAAAGCAAGTTTGTTATACCCTGGAAAAATTGTGCCGCGCCAAGCAAGTTGGCTAGAAGTTCGCTGCTAGTTGAAAGACTTGGTGATTGAGTATCATACCTCGTATCCTTCGCACCTGCTTGACTGTGGGATGTTCTAGGAAGCTGTAGAAGTGAGTGTTTGGGGAGCTCTCAGATAAGTAATAACCCACCGATATCTATTAAGCTGTGAACGTTTATTCCTGTAACTATGGGTAATAACGGGTCACGCTGTGATAACGTGCAGGATAGGGAGGAAGCAAGCCGGCCAAGAGGATCGGCTGCTTTTATTATGTGCAGGAAGCACGGTGAACTCGCAGTTGTTTATCAAAATAAATGGAGAAAAATGACACAAGGCAGCAAGTTAGAATTTCCCAGTGTTGGTAGCTTCGATCCAGAAATCTTATCGGCAGTAAAAGATGAAATATGCCTACTCTCCAGCCGTAAGGAGAGAGTGAAGCATATAGATATTCTTAAATTGTGGCAGAAGGAAGGACAGGAACAATGGGGAATCAAAGATCTGGCAATACCGGACACAATCAGCCACAATAAAAATGCAACCGTTGCCGCAATAGAATCAACTCCCCCACCCCCATATGTGCCGAAGGGGTTAATGACTCATAAGAAAGACATAAGTAATAATGTATCCGTTACTAACTTGTACCCTGTCTTACCCCCTTATAAGGAAACCCGAGAGGAGAACGAGCAGCTGTTGGCACTGGCCGTCTCCCATGCCCTTAACATGCTTGAGGAAAAGGTGCAACCCACTGCTGGGGTCCCAGCACAGGAGGAGGAGACGGCTGATGTCAACAGCATAGTATTAGACACAGGTAAGTACACACAACACAGCACAGAGATAGTTGCTCCTGGGATGTTGTCCAATGGTGCAGGGGGGATACAGATCCACCCTCTGCACACAGTGGAACCTCCTTGTGGACGGGGAGGCGGGGATGAGGTAATGCCTGTAAAGGATAGTGACATGCACAATACATGGACACGATTGGAACGTCATTAAATCATCAAAAATTTCCCTGATCCCAGCAAAGATCTGGCAAAGTGTCAGAAATTTGTAAGGGAGCGAGGAAATTCAGATGAGCCCACCAATAAGGATTGGCGAAACATGTTGAGAGCTTGCCTCCCTTCACATATAGATGTCCAGAAGTTCATTCGAGACAGTGGTGTGGAGGGCGATAAGATCTTAACTGAACAGGGCAACCAGGAAAATATACGCCTAATAAATATACAATTGGGTGTATATTTCCCAGGGACAGTTGAAAATACCTTAGGGTTCACCATCACACAGAAAGATGGTGAGTCCACCAGCGGATATTTCAACCGTGCTTTACAGGTGTTGCCAAAACACTCTGGTATCCCCGGCCACAGGGACAACATACATCTTAAGGGAGGGATTGTCTCTGTGCTGATACAAGGTCTTAGGAAAAATCTGAGAACCAACCTAGAAACCATTCACCCCAACTGCAGACAGATGTCAATACACACTTTAAAGAAATCTGCTGTTGATCTGGACAAACGATTTATGACAGAAAGACAAAACCAAATAGTATGTTTCAAATGTGGAAACAATGGACACATAGCCAGACATTGCAGGGTAAATAACCATAGAAAACATAACACATATGTAAGTAACTGAGAGACACAATGGGAGAAGACAGGTAGGTCTCAACACATAGCCGTAGCCCCACCTAGTAGCCAACGCCGCCCTAAGCATGACACATATATGCAAATAGGGAGTAGGACACACATACACCCCACATCCAGGTAACATAAGACAATATCTGAGGGAGGAGCCTCAGATATGGGTAAGTGGAATAGTTTAAATATAAAGTTTTTTTTGTACCTAACCCGTTAACAACATTCCCTCCTGGTCTAGGTTGTGTCAAGCAATTAGTAGCAGCAAGTGGGGTAACAGGAAAAATACAGCATTACCCACTGACGAAACCAGCAGATGTTACAAGCGGGCCTCTGCATACCAAACACTCTTTTCTGTTGGCTGCAGCGGCCCGACTAACCGCCTGGGTAGAGATTTACTATGTAAAATGGGATGTGTCATCTATTACACCCCTGATGGGGTATTTCTGGACACTCCTAGAAATCTTACACAAGAAGTGCAAGATATGCTGGACAGTCCTCAGAGGCTAATGTTGTATTCCACTGTTATAGAGTCAAATCCATCTAAGGTAGCTAAAAACTACAGCACAAATACAGAGTTCCCTTTGAACTAAAGATGGGAAGGACACAGGATCAATGGCAACCATAGCTTCAATAGAAACCCTGTTAAAAACAGAAAGTATAGCGCCCCAAAGTACAGCTTCACTATTCGAAACCTGAGGTTGAGCTGGGAAAAATACCCAGTGAAATAACAAGGTTCCCAAAAGAGAACTTTTAGCTAAATACCCCTAGACACAGCCCATAGTCCCAACCACACTGGGAAACAGAAAGAAAGGGAGGGCTTAAGAAGCAGAACAGGAGTTGAAAAGGGTAAGAACCAAATAGTTGAGAGCCAATTCCCCCATAGTGCTAAATCCTGGCGTCATAAAACAATAAAAGAAAAATTTTCGGTTGAAAATAAATGTACACATTACTGTCATTGATATTTTCTACCCTTTTTGAGTTTTTCTCTCTCTCTTTTTCCAATTTTTTTCTCCTTCCCCTACCCTTTTGTTCCAGAAACCCACAAATCATAGATAAATAGTTCGAAGAATCTGTCGCACTCCCAGCAGAGAAATACCATTGTGAATATGCGGTACCCTGTAAAGCGAGTAGTCACAATAGAGATATTTTTCAGTAAATCTTGAACAAAGTCTCAATAACTTTAAGCATTACTCCTAATGTTACCCAGGGCAACCACAGCCACCATCTTGTGAAAAGCAGTCCAAGTAATGCACAAAGCATTCCCCTTCTACAAAGAATGAAAAGGGTTGTAAAACGCATTTACATATAAATAGGTGCAATCACAATACCCATGTCTTCACAAACAGGCCTGATTACAGCTTTTTGCCATGGGTAAAACTGACACAAGAGACCATGTGATTTAGAATATTAGACCTGCTGAGGGGGCGACAGATATAGTGACGTAAGAAACCTGGTGATGCCAGCCTGACCAATGTCGTACTGCAGTGTGCAATTAAACCCTATTACTTAAGCACATTCATACTTGTCTACACAGTGTAGTCGCCATAGCACTACTGGTAAACAAAACTGAGAATGTGGTGTTGGGGTGTGTTTTAACTGTTTATGCTCCTCATATAGTCTGGACACTCCTAAAATTCTGCCTAAACATGTGAAAAAAAAAAAAAAAAATATTCATCAGCCAAGTTCACTAAATGGGAACTTGCATTGATGTTACCATGTAAAATGGGTAATATTGTAAACCCAGCAACACTCTTACCAGGTGTGCCCGCAAAAGGCACAAAGGGTGGAGTGGTGCTGAGGTTGCTGGAATGGTGGAATTTAGTGGGAGCCGAGACGAATATGATTGCATGACATGTTTGAATCAGACCTTTTGCAGCATGCCCCCAAAGGGTGGTAACAACCCATTGGAAGAGGTCATTCATTTTTTTTCCGTTCTTTCCACAACACCGAGAGGGAAAATTGTACACTGGCTATACCGTAATAGATGGAAAAGGCATAGTAGAGGCTGAACCCATTGGACGTCTCACTCAGCAGCAGCAGTCTCATTAATAGTACTGCGAACTGAGAGAAAAACAGCCAATATTCATGCTGACTCCAAGTATGTTTGTTGGGGTAATACAAAAGATCTTAGGCCCTATGGCGCCTCAGATGTTTTGTTTCAGTAGCTGGCACTCCAGTGGCGCAAGCGTTGTAAGTTTAAAAGATTCTTGACAGTCACACAGCTGCCGGACAGAGTGGCTGTTATCAAGTGTAAAAACCACATCTTCAATGAGGATTCAGTGTCACTTGATGATGAACATGCTGGCAAGGCAGCTGGGTGAGCCATGCGCTCTGCGGATAATGTTTGTGTTCCCCCTATAAATGTCAGTATATTCACATAGTAATACAAGATTTGTGTCCCCTGCAGGAGAAGCAGTCTGGAAGCCGAAGGGATGTGGACAGGAATAGAAAGATGGACAAGGTAAACCAGTGACTCTAAGAACATGCCAAACTGTCAGGACAGAGATAGCCCATGGCCTGACTTATCTTGACAGGGAAGGTATGTGGAAAAATTAGTCCAAAATTACTGGTGTGCCCACAGACAGGTAAGACGACAGAATCATGCCTTACTTGTCTGGGGGAAACAAACTGCAACGGCTGTTCCCACAGAGCCATCTCCACATCCCTCCTCCAGCAGGATCCTCTGCAGGTAATACAAAATTGGCTTTGTACAGTCCACTCTAGAAGCATTTAAGTTATTTATTTATTTTTTTATATATATATATATATATATATATATATATATATATATATATATATATATGTTGACGTTTGTGTGTATAGATATGGCAGACCAGAAACACCCTTGAGTATGCAAATATATATAAAAGGTTTAAGTCATGTGTTAACCTTCAGGGACTGATGGTACACCCCATAATCTCTTTTTGTAGTAGTAAAATCACTCTCAGAACTCCACCTCATTGGTCCCCATCGAAACATTGCTTGGCGGGCAGCCACAGGTTATGGTAATCCCACAAGGAGATCCTAGACCACAAATGCAAGTGATGTATCCACACCTGGAAAACTGCAGCAAAAGGACTTTGTTGACACCTGTTGTGAACTGTCATAACCATGAACCAGGAGATGTTGTTGTTGTTTCCCCTGCTTTGCCATATACAGGTTGCTTGATAGACCTTTGGAAAGGACCACCCCAGATCTTGTTGACCAGCACTACCTCAATAACAAAGTCGCAGAGAGAGATTCGGGTACGTTCGTCCTACTGCCGAAAGAACTGAAAACCGGAAGGTCCCTACACTCGAGGGCGAAAGAAAGAAATCGCTAAGAGGCACCATTTCGGGAGGACTGGAGAGCAGCTAAGGTCAAGCAACCTGTACAAGCTACAAAAAGGGACTGTGACACACCCCACTGGTAACAGGTTGAAAGGATCACTAACAAAATTTTTCCTTTCTCAGTTTTCTCTATTGTTGTGGGTCCTATTCTTGTCTCCCCCCCCACTATCCGTTCTTATCCTCAAAAGCAAGGATACCGCCGCCGCCCTGCTGCCAGGCATTGGACGGACGATACAGAGTTCTGAGAGTGTGTTACCCGTCCCAGCTTAGGTTAAGGTAGAATCTATAAACTTGACACCTTACCCAGGATCGGATGTTTTAATACCATCATACTTAAAAGCATACCAAAAAGAGAGACAACAAAGAGTTCAAGGGTCTGTTGTCACAAACAATACCTACCAAAGGATGCCATATTTGTGAACGTGTATATGTTGTAACCACCCCTGTTTTTATTTTTATCCCTAAATTGTACATTATCCTTCGTGACCCTGAGTAGATTGTTCGATAAATGCGGCCCATCGTTTGTCCATGATCCTGGATCGGCCGAGAGCAGATGGTTTACTCCCCTTATATGTGTATTTCATGTATCCCAATTTCTCTGTTAGGATTATGAATTTCTGTTTTGTCGTGTGAAATGTTTTGTATTGTAACAGTTTTATATTTACTGTTAAAGGGTGGACTGTTGAAGTCTAGGTACACACACGCCATTTTGTGATAGTATGGCCGCCATTTTGGTTCGCAGAGTTGCGCAAATAAAGTTTCCATACCCGAGTATGTGTGACAATGTGGACCAGAAGAGTAGACATACTATCACACATAAATTCATAATAACACACTTACACGAAATGAAATATAGTTAAAAGGTTTAGAACGCCACACATAGCTTAGTTAGCCCTGCACACACCTGTCTATATCGTGTTTAGTACCGTTCCGCTCAGTTCATTATGCGAAGTATTCCGGTCATTGCGAATATGTCGCAATGTACATTGCCCGATAGTTATGGACATAATCCATAATCCAGAGACAGTTTCTGTTGTAAGTAGTTAACAAAGGAAACTAGCTCAAACCGGTTCTTATCCTTGCTGACGCCGAAACCACCAAACAAAGGACTCTTAAAGTTCACTCCCCTGCACCTGGTCAGACCAGGTACAGCGTCTAACCTCCAATCACAGTGGACCGGACATATGATCTCTGACCAATGAGAATGGCCTTTGACCTCCCCCTTCTGACCCTATAAGATAGGCGACCCGGAGCAGGCTCGCTCTCTTCGGCACATCTACTTTCCCTGGACCTTCCTACCGGACTATAGTTCATTCCTGAACGATAGTGAGCTCTGACCGGACTGCGCTTCGCTTACTAGATGACCACGGTAAACGGTTGCATTTTCATGGTATTTATTCTTATAAGTATTGTTGGCTGATTGTGTCTTGTAACTGTATTCTTTCCCCTTAGTAGAGTCTGTTTAGTATTCATTGTTAGTATATTGTATTACCTGTTATACCTGTTTATTCTTATTTCTGTAACCCCCTTTTTGTCCGTTAGGGACTTAAATACAAACCTTTTTATGGAGTTCTAATCTCCTTATTCCTATTCAGTGGTCGTGTCTGTTTATTCGCATAATAGCGATAAGGTACATTGCGGACTCTGTCCTTTAAAGTATATTCGCAGAATTTGAGACAAAGTCCTGCGAAGGGATCTCTTATCAAGGTATTGGTTCTTAAGTGTATAACATACAATTAAAAGGTACGCTACGCTGCGCTACGTTTTGTTCGCACGTAGCTAGGTATAAAGGGTAAGCAGGTTACGGACACATTACGTAACCTGCGCTTTTCACTCATTGTCTCTCTGGTCATTATCTAATCATCATTAACAATAGGCCGGGTTTGTCGGGGCAAGTTTCACAGTGGAAAATAGTATCCTTTCGTATTCCCTTTTTATAGCAAACTTTGCACCTTTTTTGTGTCCTGCCCTTTCTTGCAGTGGAGGGGATTTCGTTGGGAAAATGCTGCCCTGGTACAATACGGGGGCCAGTACTAGAAGTACTGGGGCCCTCTGCCTGCTGATTCCCAAATATTAGGCCCTTTATGACTTCCTCTTGAAAGTGCATAAATGTCCCCCTCTGGCCGGTAGAACGGAATAGCACGTAAGCGTTATACAGTGCCATCTGGATGATATACACAGCCAGCTTCTTGTACCAGATATTTGTTTTCCGCAGGGCACTGTACGGCTTCAGTACCTGATCTGAAAGATCCACTCCGCCCATGTACTTATTGTAATCAAGGATACAATTTGGTTTTGAGGTGTGGGTACTGGTACCTCGTACAGGGATGGAGGTGGTACTGTCTCCATGAATTGTTGTCAGTATAAGGACATCTCTCTTGTCCTTATATTTGACCAACAACATATTTTCGGTGCATATTCCCCTGCTTTCACCCCTTCTTAGTACTTGGGCAATGTGCGTTTTGGGGAGGCCTCTTTGGTTCTTGCGCACAGTACCGCAAGCTGCTGTACCTCTTGAACCAAGGGCCTTAAACAGGGGGATGCTGGTGTAAAAGTTATCCACATAGAGGTGATAACCCTTATCCAGGAAGGGGTGCATTAAATCCCAGACAATTTTTCCACTAACACCTACGAGGGAGGGGGGGCATTCTGGCGGTTCAATTCTTGAATCCTTCCCTTCATATACCCTAAACTTGTGGGTGTACCCTGTGCTGCTTTCACACAGCTTATACATTTTTATGCCATACCTTGCCCTCTTACTGGGAAGGTACTGGCGGAATTTAACCCTTCCTTTAAAATGTATAAGGGACTCGTCGATACTAATACATTTATCAGGGATGTATAGCTCTGCAAATTTGGCACTGAAATGATCAATGACCGGCCTGACTTTGAATAGCCGGTCAAAGGTGGGATCATCTCTGGGTGGGCACTGTGCATTATCGGTGTAATGTATAAATTTATGGATCGTCTCAAATCGAGCCCGGGGCATGGCCATACGGTAAAATGGGGTGCTGTACAGAACATCTGTACTCCAATATTGCCTAATTTGTGGCTTTTTTACTATGCCCATATGAAACACCAGACCCCAAAACGTCATCATCTCTACTGCATCTACAGGGGTCCACCTAGCAAATGATGACGTGGGGTTTTGAGCAATAAACTGCTGGGCATATAAATTAGTTTGGTCCACCATTAAATTTATAAAATCATCAGAGAAAAATAATTTGAAAAAGTCAATTTCTCTGAGACCTGTGGAATCAAATTGGATTCCTGGCATGGCCAAAAACTCAGGAACTTGGGGCTCAAAATTGTCTGGTGGTGGGGTCCATACGAGATCAATTATTGGGGGGGGGTCTCAGCTGATCTACGGGGGCGTCTTTGAGGGGGTCCCTCATCACCAGAGGAGGAAGAGGAGCTTAAGACGAATCCTTCAAATTCCCCGCTTGCCTCACTGGCATATGCCTCCTCCACTGAATACATTTTTCTGGATGACTGGGATGACCTTTGGGATGACATTTGGGATGCCATTTTTATTTTTGTGTTACTGGTAGTGAAATGTTTCAACACGTGTATAGTGTAGGGGGGGGTACAAACTTTATTTCAACCCGGGGGGTATGTAGTGTGTAGTGTGTATGTAGTGCAGAAAAAAAAAATACTTTATACAAAAAAAAAAAATTGAAGGGGTTAAAAAAAAAAATTGAAGGGGTTAAAAAAAAAAATTGAAGGGGTTAAAAAAAAAAAAAAAAGGTCCTGCGCCAAAAATTGAGCACAGATGTTGGTCAGTAACGTCCGTCACTGAACAGCGCTCAAAGGCAACAGGAATTTGATAAAAAAAAAAAAAAATAGATCAACCCTGTGCCGAAAAAGCTGATCAGTGATGTACGTCACTGATCAGCGCACAGTGGCCACAGGACACCCACAAAATCACAGTGTGTGTAAAAAAAAAATTAAAAAAAGACCCCACAGCACCCACAAAAAAAAAAAAGGTGATCAGTGATGCGACACTGATTACCAGTGAGGGGCAGCAGGTGCACAACCTTTGGTGCAACTGACAGTGCAACTGGCAGCAACTGACAGGTATATATAAAAAAACAACAACCTCTGCACCCCCAAAAAGTTGCTGATCACCTCAGATATAGTGATCAGCACAAAAGGCGGGGGCAGCAGACACAAAATTTTGCACTCTCTATCACTCTCTGTCACTATCTCTCTCTATCTCTCTATCTCTCACTATCTATCACTCTATGACACTGCAGCAGCAGCACTGACAGTTATATATATGAAAAATAACCCCTGCACCCCCAAAAAGTTGCTGGGGGTGCACAAAAGGGGGGCAGCAGACACAAAATATAGCAGTCTTTATCACTATCTGTCACTATCTCTCTCTATCTCTCTATCTCTCACTATCTATCACTATGACACTGCAGCAGCAGCACTGACAGGTATATATATATATATATAAAAAAACCTGCGCCCCCAAAAAGTTGCTGATCAGTTAATTTATACTGATCAGCACAAAAGGGGTGGCAGCAGTCAGTTATATAAAAAATATATAGCACAATCTCTCACTATCTCTCTATCTCTCTATCTCTCTCTATCTCTATCTCTCTCTATCTATAACTCTATTACACTGCAGCAGCACAAAATATAGCACTCTCTGTCACTAGGCCTCTCTATCTCTCTCTCTCTATCTCTCTCTCTCTAACTCGATGACACTGCAGCAGCACAACACAGCACAACACAGCACAGGATGTCACAATATGAAGCAAGATCCCAAGCAGTGATCAGGTAAGTATTGAGCAAGGTTCTGGTCAGTATATGGCGGCAGCTGGGCACGGTGACCGCACTGCACGCTATTCCAGACCGGAATGGCGTCTGCAGTGCAGTCACCGTTAGTTTAAACCCCCCTCCATGGCTGTGATTGGTCCGTCGGCCCGACGAACCAATCACGGCCTTTGGGGGCGGGCGGGGTGAGGTGGGGTGACACCAGTGTCACCCTTACACCCCGCGGTGATTGGTGCTGTACTTTACAGCACCAATCACCTCCGATCGCGTGTCACCGGCGAACGTTATTCACCGGTGACTCAGAAAACGATGTGAATGGCTGTTCACACTGAACAGCCAATCACAGCGATCGCCGACGGGGGGGCGGCATCGCAGCCCCCCCTGGGCATGCAGGGACATGTCTGCTGTCAGGGACAGCAGACATCGTCCCTCTGTCACTGCGTCTCTAGACGCAGTGACAGTTTGAAGTCATGACGTATATATACGTCATGTGTCGGGAAGTACTTCCCGGCCATGACGTATATATACGTCAAATGTCGTGAAGGGGTTAAATTAAATTGTGAAATAGCTCCCCATGAAGGGGGTTAAATACGAAAATAAATCTGTTTATACAACCTATATTACTGTATAAAGCTGTTGCCTTAATTCATTACTTTCCCTTTCTTGGATAATGTCATTTGAACACATTTCCAGATCAGTTAAAGTTTCTAGAATCATTGTGATCACTCTCTCATTTACATAATTGAACCACTGACAACAGGAAACAATAACAAGGAGACATATCAACATCAATGCCTGTATTCATTTGTATATATGACAAATAGAAAAAGAGAATAAGATGAAAACACTATATAAAGAGCAAGATTAATTTAATTTCATCTGTAAACAGTAAGTAAACTAATATCCTCTTTATCTTGAAGTAATTTTCCACTCTTTACCACAATTATAGATCTCCATTTATTTATTTATTTATTTATTATTATCCTTTATGTATAACCATATGGAATCCTATAGATTGTAAGCTTGCCGCAGGGCTCTCCTACCTCCAAGTCTGTCTGTTGTTACCCAGTTTGTGTTATCTCTGTCTACCATTGTAAAGCGCAACGGAATCTGCTGCGCTATATAAGAAACTGTAAATAAATAAATAAGGTGTGTGCCCCATAAAAAAGCACATAGACAAAAACAGGACACAGTAACTTACAGTTGAAGAAAATAGGACAAGTACAGGGTACATAAACATAGCTGTATCAGCAAACTACACTGAAATAAGGATCAGAATCACAGAAAACCACTGGATTGTGCAAAGGAAAAGCACATGAGGGAAGAGGGCACTTGTTGTGAGGGTGGTCCAAGATGTCAAAAACAGCAGAGATATCAGGAAGAATAAGCAAAGACTTGTTCCCTTTAGATTTGACAGTGGATTATCCATTGATGGTCATCCTCAATGGCAACATTTAAATAGCCTTGGTTGTATAAAACCTTTAAAAGGGAACCATTGATGGTTTTTACCACCAATGGTTAACCCTACTTTACTTTTCACAGAACCGTAGCCCAAACAGAGGCTGGAGTTTTTGTGTGTCAGGTACAGAGCTAGATTCCATGAGCTAACACTTGGAGGAAAACAAAATCAGTAACTCAGTATCATTGATAATAGTTAGCAAGCTGGTTGTCTGCCAATGATGATAAATTATTCACCATTGGTCATAGACCATCAATAATTTAAATTCATTGATGGTATAGAGCTATTCCTGTCTATACATATATATTTATATTGGATTACTGTATACCTATTTAGTAAGAGGAAGATTACCTCTATAATTAGATTTTATTTGTCTATTTGGTCATTTTCTATACAGATGTGTCCCACTACACCTTTTGGTCTAATCGCATTAAATACCGCTTGGTGTGCCACAGACTTTTCGATGTAGCCACTCCAAGCCATCTCTTTCTTAAACTTCTATCTTATTTGTACCAATCAATTAATAAAACTACACTACAAGCATAAAATGGCCACTGACTACAGTACTTCTGCCAGTGATTTCCGAATTGTATGTCTAGGAACGCTACATTGCTGCCAGGCTCTTGCAGGGGTGCCTCAGGTTGGTACTCCACGACCAACTCAGATTACTTATGATCAAAGTGACAGGCAAACCATTGCTGGTGGCTTCCAATCATAAAACATGTTGACAATCAGAAGCACAACTGTACATCATCAAATTACTAAGGTTGTCAGCTATGGCCAATTTACTTTTTTTTCCACATTTATCAATACAAATATTTGATATTATTTGTGCCATGAAAAAAATGCAGATCTATAAGTCACCATGATTCTAGACTACAGTAAGTGGAAAATCTTTTCCACTATGAGCTGAGCAGCCACTGACTGTTCAGTGTATTGTATGCTGAAAAATTATGATCTCACACACAGTTATTTAAATAGCTATGTCATAATAAAAATAATAATAATAACATTGACATTATTATTATTATTATTATTATTATTATTATTATTATTATTATAAATTTTATTATTAGTTACATAACTATTTCACAAAATTAAAAACTCAAAGAGAATAAAATGTATTTGAAAGGTTTTCACGATATAATATAATCTTAAAAATTAATAGACTAAATAAAATTAAGCATTTAAAATGTGTTTTATCTTCTAGAATCTAAAAGGGCATTAATTCCATGCATGAATAAATGGTACTTATGTATTAGCGGGCGCCCTATTTGCATATGTAAGGCACCATAGGAAAATCGCATCGCATTGCGTGCAGTTTTTTGCGTGCGATGCGATTTTCCTATTTAATTTATTCACTGATTTCTACCCTTGGGCGGTGCGATGCAACCGCACCGCACGCAAAATCGCTTGCGATTTTATAGGGTGCGATGCCATTTACTTTACTATACACTTCTATGACATGCAATGAGATTTAGGCATGTCATAGAATCCACGCCACCCCGAAGCGTGGTGAGCGCAGCGAAACGTGTCCTCCCAACCTTTTCATACCCCCACTATCCATGTCAGCATGGAGTTGATTTTATATAGTGTGGCGAGCGAGCCACCGAGCCAAAAGCTTGGTGAGCAGACGTGGATTACGTTACAAGTATTCCACGTCCGCTCGCCACGCTTCGGGCTCGTTGGCTCACTGCGCTGGCCACACTATATAAAATCAACTCCACACCGAAGTGGATAGTGGGGGTATGAAAATTTTGGGAGGACTCATTCCACTGTCGCTCGCCACGCTTCGGGGTGGCGTGGATAGTGGGGGGGGGGTGCCTAAATCTCATTTCATCTCATAGAAATGTATATTAAAGTAAATGGTATTGCAGCCTATAAAATCGCATATGATTTTGCATGTGGTGTGATCGCATTGCACTGCCTGAGGGTAGAAAGCAGTGAATAAATTACATAGAAAAATCGCATTGCATGTGATCGCATTGCATGTATTTTTACTTATGCAGAATCACCCACTTAATTTGCTTAGTGGGCGCCCTGCTAATACATAAGTACCGAATAAACCAATAAGCACTGAATCTTTTTTTCCCTTTAATTTCTAGAGTAAATGTCTGTGAAACTGTGTGAAGAAGCATGTTCGATAGAGTCAGAACCAAAACTATAGAAATAGGGGTCTATTTACTAAGCCATTGGCAGAGATAAAGTGAATAGAGATAAACTACCAGCAAATTGGCTCCTCAATGCCATGGTACAGGCATTAAAGTTAGAAACTGATTGCCTGTTACTTTACCTCAGTCCAGTTTATCCCCATACAAGGCTTAGTAAATAGACAGATAGTCTTCAATTGCAGATCAAAGTCAGAGAGTTGGGGTGTAATGATTCTAAAGCTGCTTCAGGTACCTTGGACTTGTATTTAGGTGATTTAAACTTTCATTTAGGTGAAGCAATTAGGGAATGGGCGTTATGAGGCAGAAAATGGGGTGGATTAGTTTAAAGCCTAGCTGCTTAATTGTCTGCGAGCTGCAAGATGTGCAATTATTTTGCTCTGAGAGCCAGGTAGAGGGCATTTTTGAAGTCCATTATTATTATTATTATTATTATTATTATTTTATTTATAACGTGCCACAAGTGTTTCGCAGCGCTGAACAAAGGGAGACAAAATTTAGCATTACATTGAATAAATAACAAAAATAGAGTACAGGTAAAGAGCACCACAGTTAAATACACATTACAGCTTAAATATAAGTAGTGAGGACTCAATCAACCTACTATAAGAGGCTTTTGGCCAATGATGGAGATGAATATGCGGACAAAGATGGTCACTGAGTGTTTGAGTATGGGAGAGCTGTGAGTGAAATGTGAATATAAGAGGGCTTTGACAAAAGGAGGGAAGAGGGCCCTGCTCGGAGGAGCTTACAATCTAGTAGCAAGCCCATGCATCAGGATATCAATATTTGTATGAAAGTAGAAAAGTTTCAGTAATTAAGTAATTGTTCTGGCCAGAGCCAGCTTAAGGTCTAAATGGGCCTGGAGCTGAAAATGATCAAGGGCCTATTATGCGCAATAATAGGGGTTGCGGCCAGCACCTAATAATGTGGGGGGCACATGCTCATAGGTTTGTCTCTATTTGTGTAAATACTTTCAACTAATTATATATGCCTGGAAAAGGCAGGGGGCTGACATAAGAAAAATGCAGGGAGATATACAGTATTGGCGGGTGCACTCCAAAGGTGCACCCGCAGTACCCTGATGTCCTAAGATACTTGTGGGGTGAGGCGGCACTCCAGTCATAAAAAAAATACTGAAAGCCGAAACTTGGTAGACAACATATAAGCACCTTTTATGTGGTCACCTAAATTTACCACACCATATACCCCTTATACAAATCATGCAACACAATAGTAACCCCCTTATACTGTACTTGCCTCTTACACATTATACTACATGGAATGAGCCAAAATTCACACCGATTGAGCCAAACTTCACACTATGGCACACAGATTGAGTCAAAATTCACGTTATGCCACACAGATTAAGGCAACATTCACATTTTGGCACATGGATTGAGCCATAATACACACTATACCAGGCATGTCCAAACAGTGGCGCTCCAGCTGTTTT
Organism: Crinia signifera; assembly: GCF_055691185.1. Classification (NCBI taxonomy): domain Eukaryota; kingdom Metazoa; phylum Chordata; class Amphibia; order Anura; family Myobatrachidae; genus Crinia; species Crinia signifera. The sequence goes on along the minus strand of NC_139225.1, from coordinate 102,595,244 downwards.
GAATCTACACGTCCCAGCATGCCTTGACATAGTTTTAGCATTCTCTAAGAGCAAAACTGTGGCAATGCATGATGGGACTTGTAGTTTCACAACAGCTGGAGGGCCATAGTTTGGACATGCCTGAACTATACCAAACAGATTGAGCAATAATGCACAATATGCTTCATAAATAGGGGCAAAGGCACAATTAAAAATTTACACCATAATGCCCATTACATGTTAAGCCACACACCATAATCTCCATGACATTTATGCCAAACACCATAATGCCTATTAAAATTTCTGCTACATAATTGTTGCTTACCTACATGTTCATTGCCAGGGGTTCCCTGTTTATTGCCAGGGGTTCCCTGCTCATTGCCAGGGGTTCCATACTCGTTGCCAAGGGGGAATACATGCTCACGGTAACTGGGGGACAGAAATGACAGCCATTGACAGCCGGGCAGAGAGCAGGGGGCTGCTCAGCTGTTTTCAGAGCACTGCATGTCCCGGCTATTTGAAATAATACCCCTTTCACACCAGAAAATGCAGGGACTTACCTGGGAAAATGGTCCCAGGATCATGCAGGGATATTCCCTGACTAGCCCCTTTTAAACCAGCCTAGTCCCTGTATTTTCTGGTGTGAGGGGGAGAGAAAACCACCCCCGCCCCCCCTTTAAACAACCAGCTATATCTTTGGAACCAACTGACCCATTTACATGTAGGCTGTGAATGATTTTCGTCCCGTGAAACTGGGCCGTTTGGTTCCAGAGAAATCTCTCCTCAAACAACATGAACAGCCATGAAACATGTAGGCTTCGAATGATTTTCGTCCCGTGAAACTGGGCCGTTTGGTTCCAGAGAAATCTGTCCTCAAACAACATGAACAGCCATGAAATTACATTTCAGAAATGTAAAAAAAAATTGGTTTACCCGCAATATCTCTAGAACCAATGAACCCATATAGACCAGGTATCAGATTGAAGGCCCAGCGATTTGGTTTGACTAAGATAACCGTGGAACCGTGTGGAGGTCGGAATTAGCGGGTCCCATGTTATCCTATGGGGAAAACGTTCCAGCTTTGCCGGGTGGTATCTCTGGTTCCCGGGGGGCTAGCGATGCGTGGCTGGGCTCTTTATAGAATAAAATGGAGAGTGATAAACAACCAGCCTATCAGCTCACAACTCCCATATCATAGTCTGGGTTGAAAAAATGACAGTATAGAGCTGATTTTTTGGCTGTTTATCACTCTCCATTTGCTCACTTTTTGTAGGTTGTCGTTACCCACCATGGCCCTAACTGTATACAGTTTGTATATTCTCCCCATGTTTGCGTGGGTTTACTCCGGGTACTCCAGTTTCCTCCCACAATCCAAAAAAATAATGGCAGGGTAATTGTCTCAAAATGAACCCTAGAATGTCTGTGGTGCTCAGTTCTTTCATCCATACTATTAAATACTGCAGAGAAAACTAGAAGGATTCAACTTGAACTATAACCTACTGTAAGTATCTTGCCACCAAAAAATCAAGATCACTATGAGTGGGCACAGGCCCAAGTACTGGGGAGGGTGGAATAGTCAAACCTAGGGAGGCAAAACCAAACTCCTCTAAAACAAAATATGAAACTGTAGTAAACACAGTCTGCATAGGGGGGTGTTGGAAGCTGCTATGTGGGCACTGGCATAACACAGGAAGACAAATTTCTTACTCTGCCGTGCTGAAAAGAAGATGAATGCTGCCCATAGCAGCTGGCCCAGGGCCCTCCAACAAGCCTGCAATTGATACCTGCTTCTCCCCACATCTTGGCACCTGTGTAGAAGATCTTTAAATTGAGCTATTCCAGCGCTATGTCTTTTCTTAGATCTTGACTAAAATATATTATAGATAATCATGGTATAGATATCATGGGCTGACAGACATATGGTATTTACAATTAATGTACAACCACTTTTCCAATAACCTTTCTTAGAAGGTTTAATTCCTGTCAGTAGAGCCATCTAGACAAGAACTACATTTATTTAAGCGTTCAAACAAGTGCTTCCTTTAGTTTTCCATGAAATTCCTAGTCTACAAAGAGAAATATACTATTTGTTACAAATAATGGGCCAAATGCATCAATACACCCAACTAGAAACTTGGATGAAGCAGATTCCAAATCACAGGTGGTGGGGCACAACCTTTGGGTGTTTTCAAAAATGTCTGCTACATTAAGGGGGGTCAAAGTTAATCCAAGCTGTCAGATAGCTTACATTCACAGTTTCTTATATAGCGCAGCAAATTCTGTTGCACTTAAAATTGTAGACAGTGATGGATGTTTAACAACAGACAGACTTGGAGGTAAGAGAGCCCTGCTGCAAATTTACAATCTATAGGGACATAGTAGGGAAACACAAGGACAGGCACCAGTAATAGTATAGCAGTCCCTCAAGTCCAGAAGGGAAGCTACATTATAGAATACATAAGTGCGTCAGAAGGTTATGTGTGTGGTACTTATATATGATAGGCTTGCCTAAAAAGTTGAGATTTCAAGAAACGCTTGAAAGTTTGGAGGCTAGTAAAGGGTCTTATTCCATAGGGTGGGGGTAGCTCAATGAAAGTCCAGTAATAGTGACTGGGAGCTAGTGATCCATGCAGAAGACAAACGCAGATCTTGTGCAGAGCAGAGTGGTTCAGCTGGGAGATATTTCAAGATATTTCAAGATAACTAAATAAATAAAGATATACTTTGCTGTAATATGGTTATAAAACAATGATGGTGATATTAATAATAATATTAATAAGAATAATTATATAAAAAATATTTTTACTACTATGACTACTAATAATAATGGCATTCCACATAAAAGTACACATATATTAAGGCAACCTGAAACGTGGTAACAAGATATTTTTTGCATAGTTCACAAACAAACGCACACCAAGATCCCAAAAGAATAAAATGCTACACATACTGCAGAACTGCAGAAGAGATAAATACAGTAGATCCAAGACAATAGCAAAAATAAATACATGTGACAAGAAACTCTATGAGATCACCCGCTACTAAGCAAAGATAAGGAGAAATACCACTAGTGGCCTCATTCATTCCTTCCCTCGTACACTCCTGCCCTAGAGGGACTGTGCAAAATAATGAAAGACCTACAACCTGTAATGACAAAGTGACACAGTAAATAAATCTTCCCCTATGCTCCAATTACAGCTTTCTAGAGACTGTTGAACCACGGATAAAAATTAGTCAAAAGAAAACTTCCTCATGAACTCAGAGACACATAAATGGCATCGTACAATGGTTGCAAACTGAAAACTTCTGTAAACACATGCAAGACTCTTGCAGGCTGTCACGCTTATAAAAATCATCATTAAAATGATCGGACTGCTGCACGCCTGGGACGGTGATTCAAGCTGATATACGAAAGGAGGGAAAAACATACTGTACAGTATATACAAAACAAGCAGCATTTCAACTGTAGACTTTGACTTGTCACTACATGGACCATTTATAAATTGGAAAAATTAAGAAGCAGAGCATATTTGCACAAGATTTCCCGATCACATTGTGCATATAATGGTACATTGCTATTTTTAGTATTTAGCAAGTGCTATTGAAATATTAGATTTGCATGCCATAACAACAATGCCATGTTGTAGCTGGTAGGTGCATTATTAAAAAAAATGACTAAATATAATTAAACAAGTGAAATTCAATATTTATGCAAAATGTATTATAATTCTAATTAGTAATGTTTGAATAGTGTACCTGCAATTTTTTTCTTTGTGTGTATCATTACATGGCTCAACAAGGACCTCTCACTACATACCACCCCCAATATACATACTGCAGCAAGGCATGTAGTTTAGGTAATGTGGCAGGGTCAGCATAAGTTCACATGAAGTGAATGTGAACTATCCAGACCAGGTTTAGGCGCAGTAGCAGCAGGATGATTAGATCCAGGCCAGTTTTTCCCAGAGGGGTTCCCAGCACATGTGGCTTTCTGTTAAATCTGTGTACAGGGCAGAGGGTAAAGGCTCCTGATGGTGGAATAGCTGGTCAGGTAGGGGGCAGGCTACCATCCACATGGCATGGATGGATCATAAAATAGTGTGCCATGAGCAGCCAAAACAATTGACAGCAGATAGCAAATAAGATCCTGTTTTGAGATCTGGGTAAATCTAGATCTGCATATCCCTACTTGGAATCTATTCCAAAAGTCGTAAAAATGGACCCGAATAGGTCAAATGTCAATTCAACCTAATCTTGTCAAAAAACTGTGACATTTCTGCCTGGGGGAAATTTGGTCTGGGATTGAATATCACCCTATGGGCCAAATGTGACAGGGTGCGAGAATTATGAAGTAAAAGATTTTGGGAGAGTTTTCCCATTTTTTAAAGCAGCAATAATTTACAAAGAAAAAAAAAACAGATTGATTTTGACAACTTTTTGATTGCTGCTTTAACCCCTTCATGACAGAGCCAGTTTGTGCCTTCATGACAGAGCCCTTTTTTTCAAATCTGACATGTCTCACTTAAGTGGGGATAACTTTTTTTGCTTTTACTTATCCCAGTGATTTTGAGATTGTTTTCTCGTGACACATTGTACTTCAAGTTAGTGGTAAATTTTGGTCGATACAGTCTGTGTTTTTTTGTGAAAAATACCAAAATATCGTGAAAAAATGGAAAATTTAGCAATATGCAAAATGTCACATTTTCTGCTTGTGAGACAAATAATCATACCACTCAAAATAGTTAATAACTAACAAAGACCATATGTCTACTTTATGTTGCAATCATTATTTCAACCTCCTTTTTATTTTTTTGGACACTAGGAGGCTTCAGATATGACTAGCAAATTCTCAAATTTTCAAGAAAATTTCAAACACTGATTTTTTTAGGGACCAGTTCAGTTCTGATGTGACTTTGAGGGACTTGTATGTGAGACACCCCCATAAATGATGCCATTTCAAAAACTGCACCCCTCACAGTATTCAAAACAGCATTTTGGAAGTTTGTTAACCCTTTAGGTGTTTCACAGGAATTAAAACAACGTGTAGGTGAAATTTCAAAATTTCTTTTTTTTTGCAGAGTTTCAATTTTAATACATTTTTCTAACGAATACAGTAGATTTTACTAGAGAAATGTGACTAAAAATTGATTCCCCCAATTCTTTTGTTTTCAAAAATATCCTATATGTGGCCCTAGTGTGCACGTTGACCAAACCACAGGCTTCATAATAGAAGGAGCACCTACTTGATTTTGGAGCCTCCTTTTTATGAGATTTTTTTTTAGGCACCATGTAGGTTTCTAGGCACCATAAGTGCTAAAAGTTAGGAACCTCCCCCACAAGTCACCCCATTTTGCAATCTACACCCCTCAGGGAATTCATCTAGGGGTATAGTGTACATTTCAAACCCCCAGGGGTTTCACCAATTTTGGTACAACTGGGATGTGAAAATGGAAAATTAAATTTTTTTACACAAACATGCAGTTCTGGCTCAAAATTTTTCATTTTCACAAGGAATGAAGGAGACAAAGCACCCCAAAATCTGTGCCCCAATTTCTCCCGAGTACGGCAATGCCTCACATGTGACCAAAAAATACCAGTTGGGCGCATGGCAGGACTCAGAAGGGAAGGAGTGATTTTTGGATTTTGCAGCACAGATTTTGGTGGAATAAATGGTGGGTTCTATTTTGCACCAATACAGTGGAACCCCCCCACAAGTCACCCCATTTTGCAAAGTACACCCCTCAGGGAATTCATCTAGGGGTATAGTGTACATTTCAACCCCCCAGGGGTTTCACCAATTTTGATACAACTGGGCAGTGAAAATGAAAAATTACATTTTTTTACACAAAAATGCAGTTCTGGCTCAAAATTTTTCATTTTCACAAGGAATGAAGGAGACAAAGCACCCCAAAATCTGTGCCCCAATTTCTCCCGAGTACGGCAATGCCTCACATGTGACCAAAAAATACCAGTTGGGCGCATGGCAGGACTCAGAAGGGAAGGAGTGATTTTTGGATTTGGCAGCACAGATTTTGGTGGAATGAATGGTGGGTGCCATGTTGCATTAGCAAGACTCCCAAAGCACCAATACAGTGGAACCCCCCCACAAGTCACCCCATTTTGCAAAGTACACCCCTCAGGGAATTCATCTAGGGGTATAGTGTACATTTCAAACCCCCAGGGGTTTCACCAATTTTGATACAACTGGGCAGTGAAAATGAAAAATTAAATTTTTTTACACAAAAATGCAGTTCTGGCTCAAAATTTTTCATTTTCACAAGGAATGAAGGAGACAAAGCACCCCAAAATCTGTGCCCCAATTTCTCCCGAGTACGGCAATGCCTCACATGTGACCAAAAAATACCAGTTGGGCGCATGGCAGGACTCAGAAGGGAAGGAGTGATTTTTGGATTTGGCAGCACAGATTTTGGTGGAATGAATGGTGGGTGCCATGTTGCATTAGCAAGACTCCCAAAGCACCAATACAGTGGAACCCCCCCACAAGTCACCCCATTTTGCAAAGTACACCCCTCAGGGAATTCATCTAGGGGTATAGTGTACATTTCAAACCCCCAGGGGTTTCACCAATTTTGATACAACTGGGCAGTGAAAATGAAAAATTACATTTTTTTACACAAAAATGCAGTTCTGGCTCAAAATTTTTCATTTTCACAAGGAATGAAGGAGACAAAGCACCCCAAAATCTGTGCCCCAATTTCTTCCGAGTACGGCAATGCCTCACATGTGACCAAAAAATACCAGTTGGGCGCATGGCAGGACTCAGAAGGGAAGGAGTGATTTTTGGATTTGGCAGCACAGATTTTGGTGGAATGAATGGTGGGTGCCATGTTGCATTAGCAAGACTCCCAAAGCACCAATACAGTGGAACCCCCCCACAAGTCACCCCATTTTGCAAAGTACACCCCTCAGGGAATTCATCTAGGGGTATAGTGTACATTTCAAACCCCCAGGGGTTTCACCAATTTTGATACAACTGGGCAGTGAAAATGAAAAATTACATTTTTTTACACAAAAATGCAGTTCTGGCTCAAAATTTTTCATTTTCACAAGGAATGAAGGAGACAAAGCACCCCAAAATCTGTGCCCCAATTTCTCCCGAGTACGGCAATGCCTCACATGTGACCAAAAAATACCAGTTGGGCGCATGGCAGGACTCAGAAGGGAAGGAGTGATTTTTGGATTTGGCAGCACAGATTTTGGTGGAATGAATGGTGGGTGCCATGTTGCATTATCAAGACTCCCAAAGCACCAATACAGTGGAACCCCCCCACAAGTCACCCCATTTTGCAAAGTACACCCCTCAGGGAATTCATCTAGGGGTATAGTGTACATTTCAAACCCCCAGGGGTTTCACCAATTTTGATACAACTGGGCAGTGAAAATGAAAAATTACATTTTTTTACACAAAAATGCAGTTCTGGCTCAAAATTTTTCATTTTCACAAGGAATGAAGGAGACAAAGCACCCCAAAATCTGTGCCCCAATTTCTCCCGAGTACGGCAATGCCTCACATGTGACCAAAAAATACCAGTTGGGCGCATGGCAGGACTCAGAAGGGAAGGAGTGATTTTTGGATTTGGCAGCACAGATTTTGGTGGAATGAATGGTGGGTGCCATGTTGCATTAGCAAGACTCCCAAAGCACCAATACAGTGGAACCCCCCCACAAGTCACCCCATTTTGCAAAGTACACCCCTCAGGGAATTCATCTAGGGGTATAGTGTACATTTCAAACCCCCAGGGGTTTCACCAATTTTGATACAACTGGGCAGTGAAAATGAAAAATTAAATTTTTTTACACAAAAATGCAGTTCTGGCTCAAAATTTTTCATTTTCACAAGGAATGAAGGAGACAAAGCACCCCAAAATCTGTGCCCCCATTTCTCCAGAGTACGGCAATGCCTCACATGTGACCAAAAAATACCAGTTGGGTGCATGGCAGGACTCAGAAGGGAAGGAGTGATTTTTGGATTTTGGAGCACAGATTTTGGTGGAATGAATGGTGGGTGCTATGTTGCATTACCAATACAGTGGAACCCCCCCACAAGTGACCCCATTTTGCAAACTACACTCCTCAGGGAATTCATCTAGGGGTATAGTGTACATTTCAAACCCCCAGGGGTTTCACCAATTTTGATACAACTGGGCAGTGAAAATGAAAAATTACATTTTTTTACACAAAAATGCAGTTCTGGCTCAAAATTTTTCATTTTCACAAGGAATGAAGGAGACAAAGCACCCCAAAATCTGTGCCCCAATTTCTCCCGAGTACGGCAATGCCTCACATGTGACCAAAAAATACCAGTTGGGTGCATGGCAGGACTCAGAAGGGAAGGAGTGATTTTTGGATTTTGGAGCACAGATTTTGGTGGAATGAATGGTGGGTGCTATGTTGCATTACCAATACAGTGGAACCCCCCCACAAGTGACCCCATTTTGCAAACTACACTCCTCAGGGAATTCATCTAGGGGTATAGTGTACATTTCAAACCCCCAGGGGTTTCACCAATTTTGATACAACTGGGCAGTGAAAATGAAAAATTAAATTTTTTTACACAAAAATGCAGTTCTGGCTCAAAATTTTTCATTTTCACAAGGAATGAAGGAGACAAAGCACCCCAAAATCTGTGCCCCCATTTCTCCAGAGTACGGCAATGCCTCACATGTGACCAAAAAATACCAGTTGGGTGCATGGCAGGACTCAGAAGGGAAGGAGTGATTTTTGGATTTTGGAGCACAGATTTTGGTGGAATGAATGGTGGGTGCTATGTTGCATTACCAATACAGTGGAACCCCCCCACAAGTGACCCCATTTTGCAAACTACACTCCTCAGGGAATTCATCTAGGGGTATAGTGTACATTTCAAACCCCCAGGGGTTTCACCAATTTTGATACAACTGGGCAGTGAAAATGAAAAATTACATTTTTTTACACAAAAATGCAGTTCTGGCTCAAAATTTTTCATTTTCACAAGGAATGAAGGAGACAAAGCACCCCAAAATCTGTGCCCCAATTTCTCCCGAGTACGGCAATGCCTCACATGTGACCAAAAAATACCAGTTGGGTGCATGGCAGGACTCAGAAGGGAAGGAGTGATTTTTGGATTTTGGAGCACAGATTTTGGTGGAATGAATGGTGGGTGCTATGTTGCATTACCAATACAGTGGAACCCCCCCACAAGTGACCCCATTTTGCAAACTACACTCCTCAGGGAATTCATCTAGGGGTATAGTGTACATTTCAAACCCCCAGGGGTTTCACCAATTTTGATACAACTGGGCAGTGAAAATGAAAAATTAATTTTTTTTACACAAAAATGCAGTTCTGGCTCAAAATTTTTCATTTTCACAAGGAATGAAGGAGACAAAGCACCCCAAAATCTGTGCCCCCATTTCTCCAGAGTACGGCAATGCCTCACATGTGACCAAAAAATACCAGTTGGGTGCATGGCAGGACTCAGAAGGGAAGGAGTGATTTTTGGATTTTGCAGCTCAGATTCTGGTGGAATGAATGGTGGGTGCTATGTGGCATTAGCAAGACCCCCGAAGCACGGTGAAATGATGAACCTAATAATCCATAGATGTGTGGTATATTTTGAAACACTCCTTTATACATAGGCCGGGTTTGTCGGGGCAAGTTTCACAGTGGAAAATAGTTTCCTTTCTAATTCCCTTTTTATAGCAAACTTTGCACCTTTTTTGTGTCCTGCCCTTTCTTGCAGTGGAGGGGATTTCGTTGGGAAAATGCTGCCCTGGTACAATACGGGGGCCAGTACTAGAAGTACTGGGGCCCTCTGCCTGCTGGTTCCCAAATATTAGGCCCTTTATGACTTCCTCTTGAAAGTGCATAAATGTCCCCCTCTGGCCGGTAGAACGGAATAGCACGTAAGCGTTATACAGTGCCATCTGGATGATATACACGGCCAGCTTCTTGTACCAGATATTTGTTTTCCGCAGGGCACTGTACGGCTTCAGTACCTGATCTGAAAGATCCACTCCGCCCATGTACTTATTGTAATCTAGGATACAATTTGGTTTTGAGGTGTGGGTACTGGTACCTCGTACAGGGATGGAGGTGGTACTGTCTCCATGAATTGTTGTCAGTATAAGGACATCCCTCTTGTCCTTATATTTGACCAACAACATATTTTCGGTGCATATTCCCCTGCTTTCACCCCTTCTCATTACTTGGGCAATGTGCGTTTTTGGGAGGCCTCTTTGGTTCTTACGCACAGTACCGCAAGCTGCTGTACCTCTTGAACCAAGGGCCTTAAACAGGGGGATGCTAGTGTAAAAGTTATCCACATAGAGGTGATAACCTTTATCCAGGAAGGGGTGCACTAAATCCCAGACAATTTTTCCACTAACACCTACGAGGGAGGGGGGGCATTCTGGCGGTTCAATTCTTGAATCCTTCCCTTCATATACCCTAAACTTGTGGGTGTACCCTGTGGTGCTTTCACACAGCTTATACATTTTTATGCCATACCTTGCCCTCTTACTGGGAAGGTACTGGCGGAATTTAACCCTTCCTTTAAAATGTATAAGGGACTCGTCGATGCTAATACATTTATCAGGGATGTATAGCTCTGCAAATTTGGCACTGAAATGATCAATGACCGGCCTGACTTTGAATAGCCTGTCAAAGGTGGGATCATCTCTGGGTGGGCACTGTGCATTATCGGTGTAATGTATAAATTTATGGATTGCCTCAAAACGAGTCCGAGTCATGGCCATACGGTAAAATGGGGTGCTGTACAGAACATCTGTACTCCAATATTGCCTAATTTGTGGCTTTTTTACTATGCCCATATGAAACACCAGACCCCAAAACGTCATCATCTCTACTGCATCTACAGGGGTCCACCTAGCAAATGATGACGTGGGGTTTTGAGCAATAAACTGCTGGGCATATAAATTAGTTTGGTCCACCATTAAATTTATAAAATCATCAGAGAAAAATAATTTGAAAAAGTCAATTTCTCTGAGACCTGTGGACTCAAATTGGATTCCTGGGATGGCCAAAAACTCAGGAACCTGGGGCTCAAAATTGTCTGGTGGTGGGGTCCATACGAGATCAATTATTGGGGGGGGTCTCAGCTGCTCTACGGGGGCGTCTTTGAGGGGGTCCCTCATCACCAGAGGAGGAAGAGGAGCTTAAGACGAATCCTTCAAATTCCCTGCTTGCCTCACTGGCTGTGTCAGAATCAGAAGCAAGCATGGCATATGCCTCCTCCACTGAATACATTCTTCTGGATGACTGGGATGACATTTGGGATGACATTTTTATTTTTGTGTTACTGGTAGTGAAATGTTTCAACACGTGTATAGTGTAGGGGGGGGTACAAACTTTATTTCAACCCGGGGGGTATGTAGTGTGTAGTGTGTATGTAGTGCAGAAAAAAAAAATACTTTATACAAAAAAAAATTGAAGGGGTTAAAAAAAAAAAAAATTGAAGGGGTTAAAAAAAAAAAATTGAAGGGGTTAAAAAAACAAAAAAAAAGGTCCTGCGCCAAAAATTGAGCACAGATGTTGGTCAGTAACGTCCGTCACTGAACAGCGCTCAAAGGCAACAGGAATTTGATCAAAAAAAAAAAAAAAATAGATCAACCCTGTGCCGAAAAAGCTGATCAGTGATGTACGTCACTGATCAGCGCACAGTGGCCACAGGACACCCACAAAATCACAATGTGTGTAAAAAAAAAACCACACAGCACCCACAAAAAAAAAAAAGGTGATCAGTGATGCGACACTGATTACCAGTGAGGGACAGCAGGTGCACAACCTTTGGTGCAACTGGCAGCAACTGACAGGTATATATAGAAAAAAAAAAAACCTCTGCGCCCCCAAAAAGTTGCTGATCACCTCAGATATAGTGATCAGCACAAAAGGCGGGGGTAGCAGACACAAAATATACACTCTCTATCACTCTCTGTCACTATCTCTCTCTATCTCTCACTATCTATCACTATCTATCACTATCTATCACACTGCAGCAGCAGCACTGACAGTTATATGTATAAAAAAAAACCTGCACCCCCAAAAAGGGGGGGGTAGCAGACACAAAATATACACTCTCTATCACTCTATGTCACTATCTCTCTCTATCTCTCTATCTCTCACTATCTATCACTATCTATCACTATGACACTGCAGCAGCAGCACTGACAGTTATATATATAAAAAAAAAACCTGCACCCCCAAAAAGGGGGGGTAGCAGACACAAATCTCTCTATCTCTCACTATCTATCACTATCTATCACTATCTCTCACTATCTATCACTATCTATCACTATGACACTGCAGCAGCAGCAGTGACAGTTATTTATATATAAAAAAACCCTGCACCCCCAAAAAGGGGGGGTAGCAGACACACAATATAGCTCTCTCTGTCACTATCTCTCTATCTCTCTCTATCTCTCTCTCTCTATCTCTCTATCTCTCTATCACACTGCAGCAGCAGCAGGAAGTCTCAGGAAGTCAGATCCAGGAAGCGTCCAGCACGCTACAAGCAGTGATCAAGTGATCAGGTAAGGTATTTGCAAGGATCAGGTAAGTATTAGCAAGGATCAGGTCAGTATCACGGCAGATAGGCACGGTGACCGCTCTGCACGCTATTCCAGACCGGAATGGCGTCTGCAGCGCAGTCACCGGTAGTTTAAATGTCGCGCCTTGGCTGTGATTGGTCCGTGGGTCCCACGGACCAATCACAGCCTTGGGGGCAGGTGGGGTGAGGGTGGGGTGAGGTGTCATCGTCACCGATGACCCCCTCATGCCCCCTGACGCCCGGCGGTGATTGACACCTGTGTTACCAAGCGTCTGATTCGCTGGTAACACAGGAAACCGCTGTGAATGGCTGTTCACACTGAACAGTCAATCACAGCGATCGCCGACGGGGGGGCGACATCGCAGCCCCCCCTGGGCATGCAGGGACATGTCTGCTGTCAGGGACAGCAGACATCGTCCCTCTGTCACTGCGTCTCGAGACGCAGTGACAGTTTAAAGTCATGACGTATATATACGTCATGTGTCGGGAAGTACTTCCCGGCCATGACGTATATATACGTCAAATGTCGTGAAGGGGTTAAAAAAAATGGGAAAACTCTCACACAATCTTTCACTTTTTGATTCTCACACACACATTACATTTGGCCCTTTGTGGGACAAAAATGTTTAAAATTTTAGGAGAACTTCCATAATTTAATAAACCCACAAAAAATGGAAAGTACAGTGAATATTTGAACAATCCCCATAATAGGTATAATAGATATATGTTATAATAGGCATATGCACATACGAAGGAGGAAAAGACCTCTTGCTGCAGGTGGTAAAAGCAGCCATCTTAGGGGACATTATTATTATGGGCAACTTTAACTACCCAGAAATAAATTGGAAAGACAGGTCAAGTAGTACCGCTAATGCTGGCCACACATCAGACCAACTTTCCTCCAACCATCCAACTAGTTGCTTGGATGGAATAAAAATATGGTACTGGATGGGAGCAGATGTAATATTTACTTCAGAAAATTGCTCCCAAAATCTGGAAAAAGGACAAAAACTGTCGCTCAGACACGGTACTGTAGTTTAAACTGTTTGATTTAAACAATTTGACTGAATGCTTTTGTCCATTTTCCTGGGTTTGTGAGAACATTTCTGATTGTCTTTTGCTCCCATACAGTACCATATTTTTATTCCATCCACGCAACTAGTTGGATGGTTGGAGGAAAGTTGGTCTGATGTGTGGCCAGCATTAGGGTTATGTTTTATTGGATGCTCTGAATGACCACTATTTGTATTAATTTATCCTGGATCTTCTGATAAGCAGCAATTCTTTCCAACATTACCATAAGGCAGACACTGGGGAACACAATATGATCTAATTTGCCTTAGATTTGAACAAAGATAATTATATTGTGGCAACTAGGTCCTTCAATTTCTGAAAGTCAAACTTTGGTAAGTTTGAGGCGTTTTTAAAGGATATAAATTAGAATAAATATATTTAGAGTTATGGATACTACTAAATTGTGGCAAACTTTTAAAAAGATACTGCAAGAGGGCACTGATAAATGTATTCCTAGGGTAAACAAAAAAACAAACGTCAAAAGGAAACCAATATGGCTTAACAGCAAAGTCAAATATGAAATGGCTAAAAAAAAGGAAGGGATTCAAAGCATTTAAACAGGATGGGACACCCAAATCATTTGCAGCATATAAAGAATGTAATAAGAAATGTAAAAATGCAATCAAGATGGCTAAATTAAAGACAAACAGCAAATCTAATCCCCCAAAATTTGACAGTTATATAAACAGTAAACGGCTAAGGAAAGAAAAACTTGGCCCATTTAAAAATAAGCAGGGTATTCTGGTAATAGAAGAAAAAGATCAAGTGGAAATGTTCAATTAATTTTTTGCTTCGGTAGAAGGGAAGAATCCTCAGAGGTTTTCCCACAGATTAAATGCTCAGTTCTTGATCATTCCCAAACAGAATTTTTGAGTGAGAAAATTGTCAAAAATAAATTACAGGACTTAAATAGTAACAAATCTCCTGACCAGGATGGAATACACCCTACAATACTGAAATAATTGAGTTCTGTCATAGCACTACTGCTATATCTGATATTTAATGAATCAATAAACTCGGGAACAGAACCAGGTGACTGCTGTATAACTAACATAGTATGAATATGAAAGAAAGGTAGCAAAACTAACCCTGAAAATTATAGACCAGCCAGCCTTACATCAATTATGGGGAAAATATTGGAAGGAATAATAAGAGATAGGATCCAAAATTTCTTAGAGCCGGAGAAGATGATAAGTAAGGCTCAGGTTGGGTTCATCAAAAATAGATTATGCCAGACTAATTTAATTAGCTTCTATGAAGAAGACAGTAGGGGGGTTGATTAAGGGGAAATCTGTTTATGTAAAACTTCTTGATTTTGCTAAAGCTTTTGACATGGTGCCTCATAAGAGGTTATTAATAAAACTAGGTAACTTAGGGGTAGGAGATAAAATTAGTAATTATATTAAAATCTGGTTGCACAATCAGGGACATACAGTGGTGGTAAATGGCATACATTCTAGCTGGGATAAGGTCCAAAGTAGGGTCCACAAGGTTCATATTGGGACACACCTTCTTTCATATATTCATTAATGATATAGGTAATGAGAGTAAGATTGCAATATTTGCGGACGACACAAAATGAAG
Source organism: Crinia signifera (assembly GCF_055691185.1). Classification (NCBI taxonomy): domain Eukaryota; kingdom Metazoa; phylum Chordata; class Amphibia; order Anura; family Myobatrachidae; genus Crinia; species Crinia signifera. The sequence continues at coordinate 102,580,039 of NC_139225.1, read as the reverse complement.
AAAGGAAATTAACTCAGGAGAGGATATGGATGCGCTACTAAGTGACCTAATTAAGCTGGAAAGGTGGGACAGAAAGGTGAAAAATGCGGTTTAACGTTGAAAAATGTAAAGTTATTCATTATGGTAACAAAAATGAGTGAGCTACTTAAAGGCTAAATGGATTTAATGTAGGGAATTCCACAGCGGAGAAGGACTTAGGGGTCATTATAGATGATAAATTGGGTAATAGTGCACACGGCTCAAGTGCAGCAGCAAAAGCAGACATGTGTCACGACTTGTGACTTAGGCTTACCTGTTCCTGGCGCAGGTGCTGGCAGGACGGATTCTTGGGCAAATGTGAAACGTGGAGGATGTATATATTGGGTAATATTGGGTATTGGGTAATAGTGCACACGGCTCAAGTGCAGCAGCAAAAGCAGACATGTGTCACGACTTGTGACTTAGGCTTACCTGTTCCTGGCGCAGGTGCTGGCAGGACGGATTCTTGGGCAAATGTGAAACGTGGAGGATGTATATAGCTCTTTCTCATGAAGAGAGAATGGCAGTGAAAACTACCGTGGGTTAGTGGAACTGAATGACCGGAGCTAGCAGAGAGTATCAGGCTTCACCTGATGGTTGGATGTGGAATATCGGACATCACCGATAGTTGGATGCAGTATATCGGACTTCACCGATAGTTGGATGCAGTATATCGGACTTGACCGATGGTAGGATGCAGGACTTCACCGATGGTGGGATGCAGGATATAGGACTTCACCGATGGTGGGATGCAGGTTATCGGACTTCACCGATGGTTCCAACAGGGATGCTGGATCAATAGCAAGGAGCCTAGAGCTGAAGAGTAGTTCACTGGAGTAATAGCTAGAAGCTAGCAGTCACAGCAACTAGAGAGTTGCTCAGGCACTGGACTATTGTAGCTGACTGGCTTTTATACCTACTGCCTCCTGAGGCAATCAGCTACAGCAATCAGCTACAGCTAGGGATCAGGGAAGGGACCTCATTGGTCCATTCAGGTCAGGTGACTATGGGCAAGATGGCGGCGCCCAGGTGAGGTGCAAGTATGGGCAAACACCCACGCTCCCCTGCAACCCTGGAGGCCGGGACCCCAACTGAGCCCCAACCACCGCTGGCAGCCGACGGGAGGAAGCGGACCACCCGCAGCGCATCCACGAGGCACCCCTGACAGGTAAATGCAGCTGGCGGGGTTGGTGGCGGGCAGCAGCGCTGACAACATGATACTGGCATCCATAAAAAAGGGAAATTAAATGGGGGTGTGGCTTGACCAAATACCAGAACAGACGTTTCTGGTGTGGGCTCTCTTACTATCCTGCTAATTATCCTGCCCTAGGGATAGTGGATCTCCCACTCCCTTCCACTTACCCTCCGGTTTCCTCCCTGCCTCTTCCGTGTCATCCATGGTTCTCCTGCGTCACCTGAGCGACCTGCTATGACTGCTTGGGCCTTTTCGTCCTCGTGCTGCCGGGTGCCATCTTGGCTTCTTTATCTCTGGCATCTCCGACTGTAGCCTCGTCTGACGGCTGCGCCGGTGGCACCTGAGGCTGGATGCGCTGCTGAGGTGGACATCTCCCCCACTTGGTGCCTTCTGCAGTGGCCGCAATATGTATGCTAAAGCAGGGGAATACCATATCACTGACATCTCCGCTCTGGAAGCCGGATGTCTTGTTGATGTTTTGTTGCCTTCTAAATTGTGGTGACTTTCAATCTCCTATGATACTACAATCATTTATTTTGGGTCATGGAGTGTTCTCTCCAACAAATCCTCAACTCAGAGACTTCTTCAGATATTTGATATTACACCAGGGGATAGTATTTCTCCATGCTGTGCATATAGTCAGTGTCGTGAATGGAAGCCTCTTTCCACCAAATATTGTAGGCTACGCATTCCTCTACTGGAAGGCTTCTTCCTCTGCTTATTGAAGTCCCGGGAGACATGCTCCCCACCTCCTCCACTCCTGATAAGTGTGTTGCTGGAGAGGATGAGATTATGCTTCATTGTTCAACTCCTGAGCATTCCATGATATCTATGTATGCTAACATCCTGGATATGCCTTCCTTGAGGGCTTTACTTCACTCTGAGTGTACTTGGAACTTTGTTCTTATATGCTTGGAACAGGCTGCACCACAACCTCCTCCATTTCTCCTGCCTGCCGCTGACTGGACCCTTACTTTACTGTATTTTTATTTTTCTAGACATGCTTCTGTGTATCTCCGAGAAATTGGATCTACTTTTCCTGTTACACTTTTGCCATGTCTTGGATTTGATAAATGGCCAGACTAATTGTCACTGAATAGCAGTTCTTATTGCCTCTTTCACTTGTATTTTCTGGATCGTTGCTTTGTTATTACATTATCCTGTACGGGGGTTAGTGGGGGGTTTGTTTGATTAAATAATTGCTACAATGTTCCAGGTTGTTACAGCGGAGATTAGACATTCCCTGGGAGTTAGATGTAGGTAATACTTACCCGTCTGACTTACTATCCTCAAATATTGCATCGGATACTCTTTGTTATCATATGTCCATTGCCCTCAGATGGTCCATTCTACAAAGGGGATACGTGGATCTCCCACCCTTGCAGGCTCACTGCACTCACCATGCAGCGGGACCGGTGACTCGCTACGCTTGGGACACTAATTTATTCTCCCTCTGTGGGTGTTGTGGACACCTGCAGAGGGAGAAAGTGTCGGGATTTCGGCGGTCGGGATTCCGGCGTCTGGATTTTGAACGCCGGGATTCCGACAGCCGGGATTGTAATTGCATCCCGTTCTGGGTGCTGCACCTTAAAGAGGACATAAATTAATTGGAACATTTACAGAGAAGGTTGACTAATCTAGTAAAATGTCTTGTATTACTAGAATACAAAGATAGGCTAGGCTGAATAAGTTTTCACTAGAGAAACAGAGGTTGAGAGGAGATACGATTAGCATGTTGAAATACATGATTGGGAATCATAAGGAACTGGAAGACGATTTTTTCAGTAACAGGGCTATACAACAGGGCTATACTTAGGACACACAGGCATGTACAGAGGCTCGAGAAAAAAAAAATTGCTTACTGAATATAGTCACCAGTGAAATTCTGGAACTGATTGCCGGTGGGGGTGGTAATAGCAACTTCTGTTAATGAATTTATGGGTACATTTTTGGCCACTAAGGGAATCCTATAGATATGACTTACTCAAGTCAGTAAATACAAGTCAAATAGATTAAACTTGATGGACTAATATCTTTTTTCAGCCTAATTACTATGTTACATTTACATTACATGCTATTCTGCATTGGTCTCATTGCCTTTGCTAATCTTTTGCCTACATAAAAGCACCCCATAACACCCTATTCTGCTAAATATACTGGGCCTTATTCAGATCTGATTGCAGTACAAATTTGTTCTCGAAATGGGCAAAACCATGTGCACTGCAGGGGGAGAAGATGTAACATGTGGAGAGAGTTTTAGATTTGGGCGAGTTATTTTGTTCCTGTGCAGGGTAAATACTAGCTCAATTATTCTTACACTGCAATTTAGATTTCAGTTTCAACACACCCCACCAAAATTTAACTCTGTATGCACATGGTACATCTGCCCCACCTGCAGTGCACATGGTCTTGCCCATTTTGAGAACAAATTTGTACTGCGATCAGATCTGAATAAGGGCCAAAGTTACCTACTAATCAAGGGAAAAGCTGATTGTTTGCAGTGATCAACATGCCGTGGATGTGTTCATGTACTGCCATAGGCGTGCGCAGCACATTGTTTTAGGGGGTGCACTGTCAAAGTGGTGTGCTTAGCACCACCTATTGGGCATGCCTAACACCGCCATTGGGTCTGTCTAACACCGCCAATCAGGTGTGTACTCACTAAAATAAAAAACGACTCTCAGCCACACCATTATCTCATGCCTGTTTCAGTTTAAATCTTCTAATTACTCTGTGTAACAGTACATGCAAATAAAGTCAAATTCATATCTGGGTGACACAGATACAGTATGTAGTGATACTGTATGACAATAATGTAATACAATTAATAATGCAAAACACACATGATTGATGGGCGCGTGTTTTAATGGAATACAGGTCTAAAAAGCAAAAGTCTTTGGTAAAAGGTATTGCTGGTATTACTAGCAGCAAAAAGTGTGGGGGTGGGGGCACAGCATTAGGGGGTGCCTGTGCACCCTTAACACTCAATGTGCGCACGCCTATGTGTACTGCACACACACTCGTTAGCCACAGGATCGCATGAAAGTGTACGCTGGACACAGCTATTTGCAATAGTGATGTCGACACAAGTGTGACCCTTCAGCAATGATGACTGTGGACATAAGTATATGTATAAGTTTAGGTTGTAATATTTGAAAGAGATAAATGAAAAATGTTGTCTTAGTGCAACTTTAAGACTAAAACTATGCACAACTCAGTAAAATTGTAGAGATTTTACCTGTTGTAGTATAACAGAAGAAATTGTTAAAAAAATAAACATTACAACATTTTTAAACTTTTAAATATATTTCTTCCTCCAATGCACCTCATTTTTTTGCTATTCAAATCCTAGTTGATATTGTTTTTGCATGTAACGGAACCATTGGTTTAGGGAGTTCATGTTTGTGTAATGAAACAATTAACAACTGTTTAATCCCAGAGGTTGTTTACTTAAAAGTCTATATTTACACATAAGACATCCTATAAGTGTGTACAGTCTATATCGATTGTAATTGGTAAAGTTGTTTCTAGAGTAGGTTAAGTTTTTTCTTTCTGATATTTTCAAGAAGTGGTTTCTTCAAAGTATTCAAATAGTTTTTGTCAAGGAAATCACAAACTTTTTAAATGCAATTTTGACAGGGAAGATGTTTATGTTTGTTTAACAATACCTGATTTAAATGTACTACTCAGTAAGATTGCCCCAAGCCGACATTGTCATATGAAGTAGATTTCCACCCTCAGTCTCTGCAGTAATTAATTGGATTAGTAATGGCCATTTGACATTACTATTCAGAAGACTGAGCATAATAATGTGTATTTGCAAACTATTATGACAACCCTACTAATGTCAGGACCATGTGCACAGCAAAGTCTACAAAATGAAAATGAATGTTGACTGAGCACTGAAAACTAGACATCTGTGTATATTAAGCAACTAGGTTGCCCTGTCATCCTAGAATGAACATAGACAGAATGTACTGCAGGATTACACTAGATAAAAGAAAGCTATTCAATTTGTATGTGGTATGCAAATGGTTCCTGATATACTATTGGTATATACCATGGGTCCTCAACTGCGGCCCTCCAGATGTTGTGAAACTACAAATCCCAGCATGCCTTGCCACAGTTTTGCTATAAGGGAGTGTTAAAACTGTGGCAAGGCATGCTGGGATTTGTAGTTTAACAACATCTGGAGGGCCGCAGTTTGAGGACCCATGGTATATACTATCGGTAGCTCATGTTTTGAGACCCCAAGCATAGGTATTCAACAGTGGCCTAACTAAATGCTCGATATGCCTAACAATAGCATAACAAAATGTCATTCTATGTCATCAGCTGTTTCATTTTAACTTTCTTTCTATTTAATACTAAGAAATAAATGGACCAAGCAACTGTTGTGTCATCTCCATCCCCTCCCATCAACAGGAGCCAAAACATGGTCACCATGATCTTATTTGCAATGGAGTTGCTCTTAAATTTCTTTGAAGTTGGGGATGTTTCCTTTTCATGGATTCTTACTTCATCTTTGGTGTCCATGATGCACCCATGTTTCACTGCCTGTAACAATATGCTGCAGAAACTGCAATCTTCCCTTATGCCACAATATTAATTGCCCAAGAGACAATCCTAATTTTTTGGGTTTTGTGATTTTGGGGAGTTGATGTGGTATGCAGCATGAACACAATTTTCTGTATTCCAGTTCCTCGTGAACAATGTTGTGCACAGTTCCTGCTGAGATGTTCAGTCAACTGTTCTCCAAGGTGCACAAATTGTCATCTAAGGTAGATGCGAGTGATCAGTTGGATCACTGCTCATCTTCAACTTCTGTCCTGCTATTTTCAAAAGCATTGTACCAAACTTGATCTTGTTTCCATGACATGAAGTTACATTGTATGCCTTAGCAAGATAGTGATGGACTTCTCATGTGCCCTTTAGATGAGCAAATCTGATCATGCTATGCTCTGCAGTGTTTGCCCAAGTTTCAGCAAGCTCTGCCATCTTACAATTGTATGATTTCATATAAGGTGCAGTTTAATGGTCATAAGGGGAAGCAGTGGTCTACCTGCTCTGGCCTGGTGGGAAATAAAATGAAATAGATAAAATTACGCACGAGCGGTCTTGTTATATTTCTTACACAGCCACTCTCACACATATTATTAGGGCTATTTTTGGTCTGGAAAGCCCCAGGACACCGTTCCTGAAGCTCTTTTGCAAAATGATGTAATCAGGAATGGCTCTGATAGCCCAGTCGCAGGGACATAATTAGGGGGAGGAGAGATGCGTGATGTGCTCTCCTCCCCTCGGAAGGGAAGTGGCGGCAAAGGAGAGGGGAGGAGAGCACATTGTGCAACTCTCCTCCCCCTCATTATGTCCCTGTGACTGGGCTATCAGCCAATCAGAGCTCATGGGCCAGCTCCTGATTGGCTGCCAGGCCACGAGCCAGTCAAAGCTCATGGCCCATCTGTCCATCAGGAGCAGGCCTGCAAGGTATGATTGGCTGAAGGCACAGTCACAGGGATACAGGGAGGAGAAGGAGAGACACGTGATGCGCTCTCCTCCCCTCTGAAGGGAAGGAGCAGTGGCGTCAATGGAGGCAGAGGAGGAGACAGACAGCAAGGGGACACCAGACTGGGGTGTGGGCAGGAGAGGTGTGTGCTGCACTCTCCCCCCTCCCCTCAAGAGCAGCAGCAGATGGTGGTGGTAGCAGCAGCAACAACAGTGGTGAGTTGGAAAGTTGGGAATTCTGGCACTTTGGGGCATACTGTATGTGTTTCTGGCACTGTGGGGGCATACCTGGTAACACTGTGGGGGGCATACCTTGTCCACTGTGGGGGTATACCTGGCATTGCGGGGGCATATGTGTATATGGCACTATTGGGGGCATATGTGTATCTGGCACTGCATTATTAAGGGCATATTTGTATCATGCCCCACTTTCATTGGCTTTACCCCATACGGCCACACCCATTATTTGGGCGCATGCCTTAGGCGCACGTGCAAAGTACCGCTATATCTTTTTTTAGACTTGCACCACTGGCTGGGGGGCATTGTTTATATGGCACTGCTGTGGGGCATTGTGTATCTGGCATTACTGCGGGTATAGGGGGCATTGTGTAACTGGCACTGCTGGGAGTATTGTGTATATATGGCACTGCTGAGGGCATTGTGTGTTAAAAAAAGTTTATGCAACAATTGATGCCCTGCCCCTTTGTTAGCTCCACTCACATCAACGTCCACTTCTGTCCCACCCACAGATCCTTAACATATTTTCCTACAAAAATAGTTTAGCAACCTGGCATGTATTTAATACATTTTTGTTTATTAGTCAAAAGTTAGTTAACTTGAAAATAAATATTAACCCTTTGAGTGCCCAGGGAATTTGTCAAAGTAGATGTGAGAATTGTCAAGCAAACATTTTTATTCATCATAAATGACCTATAATGTTTACACAACCGTTTCTATTTGAATTCATAGAACAAATATGAGCGATGCTAGGATTTTTAGTTGATATTTTGCACATCTTTCACAGAGATGTTGGTCCTCAAAGGGTTAAATGAACAATAAAACCACATTAAAATAAGAGTAGTTTAAACTAGGATTGGAACAATGGAATGCAAATAAAATGTACAAAAATTGTTCGCTCAATTCTGCCCTTTGTGTCTGCACAGGGGAGCGATGTTTATTAACTGCGCATACGTGTGAACTTATATGCGCATATGCAGCTGCTTTGTGCAAGCGAGTACAGCGATTTGCTATTCCCATTCTCACCTAGCAGTGCGAGGGGGGTGAGGGGTGGCGGCGAGGGGTATCGCCCATGAAATCACAAGGTGTTCCCATGCTAATGCAGCCATGATGGGTGTGGGGGGGCGTGCAGCTGACATAAGCCAACTGCCCGCCTTCTTCCAATACAGTGATGCTGCAGATCTAAGACACCAGAGAGGTGACCATTGAATAAGTTATGCCCTGCATGCAAGCTGTGAATGGATGTTTATGCAAAACATCCACTTGCATGCATGCGGGTGCAATCTGCATGCGGGCAGCATTTAGATGACCCACAAAGCTGCAAATGACAAGGTAACGTACAGGGTGTGTTGATAAAATACAATATAAATAGGGGTATACCTGGTAGAACTAAAATCAGCATCAGTTCAGAAGTAGGTGTCGAAATTGTCGAAGACTCAAGATGAAGTAGAGGAAGGGAAGAACAGGACAGGAGGACAGGTGAGGTAAAGAGGTAGGGTGAGTATGTGAGGAAGGAGGGCCCTACTCATAAGAGTTAAAGGAGGTGGGTGGACGAACGAAAAACAATAGGATAAGTAGGAACGGATGGAGGATCAAAAGAGGTTAGGAGGAGGGATAGGCTAGTCGAAAAAAGTGGGGTTTGAGGGAGCGCTTGAAGGAGGTAAGGGAATCAGAAAGCCTGATGGGTGGCGGGAGGTTGTTCCAGTGCAGGGGGGGCAGCGCGAGAGAAGTCTTGGACACGGGAGAGGGAGGAGGTGATTAGGTGAGAGGTCAGTCGGCGGTCAGCGATGGAGCGAAGAGGACGGGAGGGAGTGTGGATAGAGATCAGTGAAGAGAGGTAAGGAGCGGTGGAGGAGGAGAGAGCCTTGTAGGTGGTGGTGAGGAGTTTAAAGAGAACTCGGAAAGGAATGGGGAGCCAGTGAAGAGATACACAGAGGGAGGAGGCGGAGATAGAGCGGTGGGAGAGGAAGATGAGCCTAGCAGCAGCATTAAGAATGGATTGGAGAGGTGCAAAGCGGGTTAGAGGTAGCCCAGAGAGAAGGATGTTCTAAACCCCTTTCACACTGCAGGTGCAAACCGTTTTAAATAGCATATAATACCATTCACACATTCAACCCGTTTAACCCCCAAAGAACATGTTTCAAGCCATAGAAATAGAGCCGGCGTTCACACTGCCAAAAAGCGGCTCTGAAACGGTTAGAACACTGCTTTTTAACCGTTTAACAAATACCGGTGTTTGTTAAACGGTTACAGCACCCTGGAGCTTTCACACTGCTGCTCTACCCATTTTAAAAGGCTAAAAAATGGCAATTTACCGTTTAAGAGCTGCAGTGTGAAAGGCGTATGAGTCACAAGCAGAGATACATGATTAGCCATCTACTGTACAGTAAATACAGACATATCATTTAGACTAGAGATGGGTGCTGGGGCCGAAGATTTGGATTCGTCACCAGCATTTGGATTTGTCAAGAGGCTGTGAAAGGCTTTGGATTTGGATTTTTTTCAAACAAACACCTAAATCACGTAATGTTTGCGTTTTTGTGTCCCTAGAGTAATATTAACCTCCAGACAATTTTGACCACTTTACAGCTCACAATGTTGTTTTCATTCAATTGCAGCAAGCTGGCTAGTTATTATGTAAGCGACAGAGCCTCGGCACAAGTTTGTTGGTATCAATGAAACAGTAAGTTCCTCACAGCATTGGGATTAATGAATGGTGATGCAAGATGGAATTGTTCTGACAGTATCTCACTATGGTGTATTGCGGTGCAGTGCACACAAACAATAAACAAAAGCAAAGAACAAGAGTGAGTGACCCAGCACAAGAGTGACCCAGCACAAGAGTGAGTGACCCAGAGTGACCCATCACAATACCCAGCAGAGCTGTACACTGTTCAGAAGCGTGGGAGAAATGGTGCCGAATACGCGAGACAACAAGCCGTTAAAGACTCAACGTCTTGCACGGGACATTGCCGTTCGGCTGCGCTCGAGTTTCCGGAAACTTGCGAGCGCAGCTGCGGACAGCTCGGGGAGCAATGTTTGGATTCCTTTGAATCTGCACTGCTCATCTCTAATTTATCTAATCCTTTATTAACTGTATTTTAATAACTAGTATATAGCAACATAGGGGGACATTTACCAAAATGGATTCGTAGAAAAAAGGTGTATTCGTAGGGAGAAATACATCTTTTTTTTACGAATTTGTATTTTCGGGATTTACAATCCCAAAAATACAACAATTCGTATTCCTAAAGATGGAACATTCTTATTTGTATTTGTGTGTAATGTGTGCTTGCTGGCACTTGTAGTGCCACAGTAAAAAACAATAGTTGTATCTTTTTTTTTACACTTAAATCAGCCCGATGCCCACCGCCCAGGGGCATCGTGGACAGTACCAGGCTTCAGCCTGGTCAGGTAAGTCCTGGAGGGGGGGGACCCCTTCATTGGGGGGGTCCCCACTCCCCCAGGGCCCCTGGCCAGGCTGACTGGTCGGTAGGGTTAATGCTTTGGCCGGGGGGACTTGCATAAAAAGTCTCCCCCCGGCTGTGGCATTACCCTGCTGGCTGGTTTTGCCTGTGGCTGGTTCTTAAAATACGGGGGACCCCTACTCATTTTGTCCCCCGTATTTTGGGAACCAGCCCCAGAGCAGGAGCCTGGGGCTGGTTGTTAAAATCAGGGAACCCCTATTTGTCGGGCTCCCTGATTTTTAATTACCGGCTCCAGGCTCCGTCAGCCTGGTGCTGGTTTCGGCTGTGGGGGGGACCCCACGCCGTTTTTTTTTTTTATTATTTAATTTTTCTATTTTTTTTACACTCTGCAGTGACTGATCCGTGCAGACTGCTAGAAATAATTCGTATTAGCAGCCGTATATACGGCCGCTAATACGAATTCCTACGACATCGGTGGGTTACAAAGCAGTCGTATCTGACTGATTTGTAACTGATCCTCCGGAACACGACTTTGCATACGACTTAAACAGTCGTATGCAGTCGTAGGGAAAATACCAATACGAAAAACTAGGTTTTTCATATTGGTAAATTTCCCCCATAATGTTCCATTACGCTGAATGTTACACACTTATTTTATGAGAATAAGTAAAAACAGGCAGAGAGATAAAATCAGGTGACATGCATGCCTGTATGGTAAAATAGTCCTGCTGTACTACCGTTCCTTGAATACTGTATTCCCAGTATTAAAATATAAGGTTCTCTTATTCTATTCACTTTATTAGATGCATTTTTCACAATCTGTTCATACTCTCTGGGATTTCTAATCAAATATTTATTAATGTTGAGCATTTACAAATTCTAAAAGAATCTGAGATTATAATTTATATTCAGTAAATATATGATCATATTAATAATAGCACAGAACAATATGCTGAGAAAGCACATTACTATTTGCATTTTGCACATAACAGTATAGATGGTACTATTAATAATAGAATTCCTTTCTCCACGCAATTTTTGGGACTTCTGCAATTGTCTTTCTGACACATGACAGATGAAGTTTGTCCTTAACTACATTAGTGCATACAGACTGTGTGCCTCACTTTATTACAGTTTATACCAAATTTATATTCTGGCTACTTTGCTTTTAGAGAGCTACTGTAAATGCATTTTCAAATTGTGGCAACTACACTTCATGCATTGCAACTAAATTTCATGACATCACACAGCAGTAACTGAGACAGAGTAGGACCAGCTCTACCAGCTCACAGGGCTACAAAGGAGACCCCAGATGGGCCCCATTTCTACACAATATAAAATATGTCATATATGTGCTGGATGGTTCCCCCTCCTAAGCCTGCCCCCACACTCTGATTGGTGAGTTTTACAGGAGTATGGAGACATGAAGACTCAGTCGAAGGCTGGCCACTGAAATACATCCTGTCCAGCAGCAGAGTCCTGGAGCCCCTTGCAGCTACCACAGGATGCATGCAGACCTCAGTACAAGCCGGATAAACAGCTGTCCGCGCTATATCCCTGGCTAGGGACTGAGAGTTGGAGCATTCAATGTGAAGAAAGGCTGTTTACCTTCCACACCTCAAATGCAGTGGGGATTGAACAGGAGAGGCCTCTATACACAGGCTCTGTTACATCCTTCCCTTTCTCTGCAGATGGGTCGCCCAGACACCTGGACCCCTTTTATAATAAGGGGAAGGGTATGTCTAAAATGTAAGGAAAAATAAATAACACCTACTAGGTGGCCTGTGCGAAAATTATGATCTCTTTTTCTCCCTTCATCCTTACCTAAATCCATAAATGAGGTACCATTTTAAAGGTTCCGTTCTCCGCTACTGACAAATTTTAAATTTGCACATTGTATTGTTTGTTTAAAAATCAATGTTATAAATTGACTTTTGATCCTATAGTTCTTTCCCTGGATGAATTGATATTGATACATTTTTCTCAGCTACTCGAAATGGTTACAAATTAACCGGTTCTTCTTTTATCCTACTACAAACCATCAACCTTGCTAAAATGAATGGTATTTTAATAGCATGCAAAATGTTCGCATGGTCCAGCTAGTACACACTTATTACCAGCCCATCGAAATGATAGAACAACATAACAGTAATGTCGGTACTGGCAGCTGTGCGCATCTGAGCAATGCTTGATTTGTTCCGTCATGCTTTATCTAGTACTAATACTTGAAATCCCCCCTTAGAGGTGATGATCAGGTTCAGCCTTAAATTGTATAGCATATTCAGTACATGTATGTGGTAACCGTAAATTCAGACTACATTTTTGTCCTGTCTTATCCATCATAAATGTCACACACTGGACCTTATTCTAATCCCTTCAGATCCCCCGATGGTGTGTGTATGTATATGTGCATACACCAGGTGTGTGCAGCCATGGCGACAGCAAGACAGCAGGTGAGGAGTGGTAGCCTGGGGAACTTGTCAATGAAAATCCCGAGCATTTCATGGGCATCCCATAAAAATGCTGGGCATTCTAATGGAAATCATCATTTGATGTGGGTGCCAGGGGGCGGGCAGCTGACATCTGAGCAACACACGAGAGCAACCTTAGGTGTGTGTGGAACTTGCACATTGTTTGATGGTCGGCGACCATCAAATGATGTGGGTGTTCCCCGACAGCTTGCAAATGGATGTTTATATTAAACATCTATTCTTTATGTTTATATTAACCATCCATTTATGTCCATTTATGTCTATATTAAACATCCATTCAGAGGCCAGGCAAACAAACCCGCGGGTGGGGGGGGGGGGGGGCGGGGGCGTTACGGAGTTCGTCAGGCTGCATCTGGTGGACTCGCAAGGCAGCAAATTCGTTTTTTTCATAGCAATAATAACTGCCTTGTGCATCCACAATGGAACTGAAAATCTCATTCTGGATTGCATTAACAAATGGACAATCTTTGAATCTGGAGAGGGTGTTACATAGAGCCCAATACCGTAGCTGGTGAAACTTACTGCTGATGGAGCTATATATTTAGTGATGCAAAATTAGATATATCATATTTGCCCTTTCAGAAATTAACCCCTAATGCTAAATCTGGTAACATCTGCACTGTGCTGCTCATGAAGATTCAAGACAAGTGTCAGTTATAGCTAATTCTTAGCCATCTAAAAGCAAATTACAAACATTAATTCTAATTCAATCATCTCCACTTAACAAGTACGAGGTTACAGCATTTAATATATATATACTTTAAGTCTATTTTATATTTACCAAGTACCAGTAGATGCAGTATTTTATCTCTCTTGCATTCAGCTAAATTACGCAGGATATCATAGTCCATAATTTTCAATGTAGACTGTGGCCAATTTGCCAGACTCCAAAGACTTCAATTCTTGCTTAGTAAATTTAGCCCCAGTCTACACTTTCATAGTATATTAAAATTGTGATATCTTGTTTTACATCACTTTAAAGTTGTCTATTTTTGTGTGTGTATTTGTTTATTGGCGTAAGGATGGTCATTGCTGCTTTCTGTTGCATCCTGCCTTGCTATGCACTGATCTACTGAACTTTACATACTGCAGTGATTTAATTTTACACATGAATTGCAGCACTTGTTGTACACTTGGCATTTAATTTGTGGAGACATGTGATACCCATTACAGTTTTAATATTGTATGAAGTTGTGCATGTGACAGGGAGTAAACTTCTGCTTCCTTCATCAAATTCCATGGTGTTCCTCTCAGATTGTTCATTGAGCATACATTTATTGATGCTGGTTTGAAACAGTATGATTTTGAATGCCACATATAATCATGTCTCTTTTTAGCTGATTGAAAAACTCACAAAATCCACAGTTCTATGGCAGTATTTTACTGTAACTGTGAACATATAAGATAGTCTTGTCTCAATTTATTTTTATTTTTTGTTTGTTGTGTCAGAGATATGCCTGTCCACTTTGATTACTGTATTTTCCCATTCCTCAAAGTAAAGGGGGAAAAGCAGCTTCTACTGCATCTGTAACAAACAAGTGGACCAGACTGTAGAAATAAGACTGAACAACACTCGATTTTAGCACAATAAACCATGCCTTACTAGCACATACTGTGTACTGGTGGTTGGGGCAAGATCATATCGGGGTTGCATGGCCTTGCCACCTCCAAGAAATAACGAAATAAAAATTATATATGTCCCCGGCAGCAACTCAACAGGTGACCTGGACCACTCCAATAAGCCTGGGCCTGTGTAATCAGTACCCTCACCATACCACCCCCGACCCCCACCTTCATCCTCCCTTCCTCTCTGCACCCCTGCACATACACACCAGGCGTAACAAACTAAATATTCTATTCATGAAGAAGGTAAAAATATAGTTGTTCATTTTCAAAACATATCACATCAGTTTGATATATATCACTGTTAAATAAGAATTACTGTACAGTATACTTAATTTTCTATTGAAGTGATCCTTAATACAAAACTCCAGTGATCCTAAGTTAAAGGTGGTCCTCTGAAAAGTGTGGAGTCATCTGGTGGGTGCCATTCTACGCATATGCCAGCAACCAAATTCAAAGGAGGCTGCTGGGGCTGCTGGGATATCAAGTGAATGGAGACAGTACCGGATGCTGGGCAGAAAGCACTGTGTTCACATTCATATTCAGATTATGCTATTCCGAGATGGCAAATCGGAATACATGGGAGAAGCAGAAAGCAGAACATTCTGTCCTTTCATGACTCTTACTTACTGAACTAAAGTATGGTGATGCGATTCTGCCACGGAGCTGTGGTACCAATGCATAAGTCATAATTGTCTTCATGGTAATCCAATCTCTGAATGAAACAGAGAAAAACCTTGTTTACTGAAAAAAGGCATTTTCTATGTTGTACGCATAGACCCCGGTATCCCCCCGGTCCACACCTTGTCTGTTGACATACCTGAATACAACCTTATCTTTAATCTTAAATAACTTAACCTAAAATAAAGACACGGACACAAAGTGCTGGCATTTCAAAAGAATGTCAAATTTATTTTGACAACTAAACTATGACTATAAATGGTGGCGGCACTATAGGAAAGGTGGGGTTAAAGATCACTATGTATACATACATTGCTGGTGATCACTCTCCCTGGTCAGCCACCCGGCCTGGTGGTGTGGCCATCCCCCAAACAGAAGCATGGCCCATGACAATCGATGTCAAGGGAAAGTGCACCCCACTACCTACACACACACACACAGTTCTTAAAGAATGCCCTTTTTTACCGCTGCCGAAGAAGGAGAGAAATAGGGAAGGGTGGGTGGGGCTTCTTCGGACAGAGGGTGATCACTCTAACACGTGATCATTCCTACCCTGTCTAAAACCCTCCCCCTGCTCTGATAGGCCTTGTGCCCATCCACATTAACATAACACATGACCAACAGCAAAGTGTAACCTGTAAATCAGCCTTCTGTGTTTCTGATGCACTGTTCTATATAAAGCACAATAATAACAAAGGGGCAGATGCATTAAGCCTTGTAAAGTGGTAAAGTCGTGAAAACTCAGCGATGAAGTGGAAGGTGATAATGCACCATCCAATCAACTCCTTAATGTCATTTTTCAAACACAGCTGATTGGTTGGTGCGTTATCACTTTCCACTTTATCACCACTTTATCAATTCACCAGGCTTAATACATCCGCCCCACAGTGAGAATCCTCTATTTATGTAAGAGAAGTGTGGTTTCAGCAAGTAGTCATTATTTATTCTGCACTATGGTATTAGCATATAGGAGGAAAATTAAAGTACAAACTTTATTTTAGAATCTTTGTTTCTACAATGCGCTTTCTGAACGTCTAGATTAAAAATCATACCTGGGGAGTATTATCAGGATGCACGGTATATTTCTACTTAAAACATAAAATCTTTCAGATGGAACCTTTACTTGTTTTTCAATTTCAGTTCTGTAGCGATTAACAGACAGATAATAGAAGCAACCATACAAAACATGTTCTAAATAATACAGAAATAAAACTGTGATAAGCTAGAAAACAAAAAAATCAATATTTTAACTTGTAGGCACAAGTTTACTGCGGGTATATTAAGTTGGCGGTTTGTGACAAATGAAAACGGGAACCAGAGGGACACATTATAAAGTAGAATGTACAGGGAATAAAAAAAAATGAAAGCAACCTTTAAAAGACAATCAAATACAATCATCTTATACAGGCTTAACATTATAATGGTCACCTTCAGAAAGACAAAACAGGAAATATGAATGAAGTAGATTGATTTTTGTATTCTAGTTTAAGTATGGTACAAATCAGAGCTTTCTGGAGCAGATAAATCTCCTAATCAAGTTATTTTATCTATGCTATTCCTGAATGACTTCCTCTCAGAGCCTATAATAAAAGTCAGTATGGTAATAAATGCCATCTTAGAACAATATTACATAACAGTAAGACCATAAATAACAGTCTCAAAGATTTATATTTCTTACATTTCTCAGCTAAGCATCACCGGAATTTAAAACATCCATAACCAGTGTCTGTACAAGGAGTCAGCGAAACATAAAGATTGCAACAGAAGCACACAAACAGCAAAAATGAAATAAATAATTGAGACTGGGGTTTGGCTTACTGAAAACCCCAGACACACTCCAATATCAACTGTAGACATGAAAAAGGGCAAAAAAACCTCTGCACATAAATAAAAGCTGTCTAAAGTGACTTTGTATCACTTTGTAAAGAATATAAATATGGCAAAAATTCAGAGGAATAAAATACAAGATTTTAGAACTCTGCAATAAAATGGACGAGGGAATGAAAGATGGAATATAAAAAATACATTCTGCCACAAAGAGAACATTCCAAAGAAGTTGCAGATTCATGAACTTATTTTCCCAGAGAGATGTGTCACTTATTTATTATTAGGACATTAATATAAGCTGATAAAGTCAAAATATACATCTGGAATCAGAGCCATGTTTAGCCCACATTTATGTGGTCAAACTATCCCTGATAGTATTCTCTAGATTATAATGTTAAGCATAAAGTCTAGTTGTGAAATGCATTAATATTATTCAGCAGGGGGTATTTAAAGGTTCCAGATGCCGCTTAGGCTAAAACACAGTTGACTCCCCTTGTAATGCTGCTAAACATATGTGTATTTTCGCTCAGCGACTTCTCCATCACACTGCCCATGTGCATGTAACATAAAGTTATACAACTAGCATGTAGGATCTACCGGTTGTGGTGTGTAAGGGAGACTTTGGCTTTAGGCTTCCCTGTTGGCGCTGTAGCACACTGTACATAAAGTAATAGTTCCTTCAGTAAGTTACATTGAAACAGCCATCTGGCTATCACCTTCAGAACTTTACTCCCCACAGTACATTGTGATTGTTGATAGCTTACAAGCATAGAAAAAATTAGGCCTTTTTATTCCTCAGTTGTCAACTGTAAGGTGCACCACTCCATGTATTTGCGCCCTAGGTTTCAGTATTATCAGCCTATTGGTTAATCAGGGACTTTTATTCAAGACAAGACTAAATCATTTGGAATAACTGGGTCTTGTAAAAGCAAAAGTAAATGTTTCTGCTCTCATGTTGACACAATGCATAGGCATGTAAATATGCATCGGACAAGCAACTAGACAATGCAATGTGTATGAGCTGCAAGTGCCTGCAACCTGCTGTAATCTAAGATAGCAGCAGTGACATCGGTAGTCTAATGATTAGTTACTGTGATACATTATAATAAAAATGTATTATTGTAAATGTCTTTCATTAAAGTACATCATTCCAAGCCTCTACATTCCTACTACAGACAGAGCCACAATCAACATCCATTGTAGTAAAACTTTGATTTAATCACAGTAATACAGGTAGAGCAAATAAACTCCATGTACTCGGAACCCTACTTAAAATTGTACCAAAAGACAAGTGCCTGGAAATTGCAGTGCTAACCTCTATGGCAGTGTTTTTCAACCACTGTGCCATGGCTCACTAGTGTGCCTTGAGCTGTTCTCAAGTGTGCCCCCAGATCTAGAGATGCCCAAACCAGTTTACAGCCACCACTAGTTCAACTGTTATTTACTGGTCTCTTCTTTTCATGTGAGGGCCAATGTGATTTTTTGTTACCTGTGGGGACCAGTGGGATTGTTTTTTAAATGGGGGCCAATAGTTTGTTTGTTTTTTTACAGTGGGGATCCCATGGTGTGCCTTGGCAATTGTAAAATCTTATTTAGTGTGCCGCAAGGTAAAAAGGTTGAAAATCACTGCTCTATGGCTTCATGCCTACTTGTAAATTTGAAAGGTCTCATCCTCGCTAAAGTTTATTCATAATGAGTTATAACCAGTGTTGGGGCCAGAGGTGGGTGCTGCAACACAGTCCTAAATTTAAATAGGGGAGAAACACCAAATGCCAGTGAATCAGTTTGAAATGTCAGTTGGTGGCAGTAGGTGCGGTTCACCTATTTGAATTTTGAACTGTGCTGAATCCTCCCATCTGGAGCCTCCTTTAATTTTAACTATGCGTCGCCAACACATACCAGCATAACAAGTACTGTAGGTAGAGAATCATTTCAAATGATAAATACTGGCAAAACTTGATAACATTTTTAGTTAGATGCCTTTCAATAATAATTTATGTAAACACTATTTATGTGGTATAATACATTCATATATACTGTAGTATATTGTATTGCTAATGTTAATTTTAATAACAACAAGCACTAGCTTTTGGGAGAAAACTTTGAAGCATGGAGAATTCTGCTAAAGGTCATCATAAAATATGCTTTTTTTCATCATAGGTTATTTCTCAGTATAATGTCACTTAAAACGTTTATTTAAAAAAACAGAAGCATGCCGGAAGATAAAGCACAATGGGTCAGCGCATTAGTACATTTCTCAAATAAAAAGGTACTGTGTCATGCCATAAAGATCTATAAAACATGACTGTGAATGGCCTTTAGGGCATTTGGTCTTCTGTTGTCAAAACAACATGACATGCCGCAAAGCAATCCATTGATATCTTGCTCGACAATAAGTCTTTTATATGAAACTTATTATGTTAATGGTAGAATCACTTTTTATTATTTCTAGTCTTTGTATCCAGTGCTATTATTGAATGTCTATTCCACACAACTTCTACCATGCCAGGGAAAACGTTTCATTTTTTTTTAAGCATTCACAAGCCTTTTACTCTGTAGATTCAGACCATGACCTGTTGTCCATAAAATGTTGTTTATTATACTACCTCCAGGCTATGAAAAATTGGCCAGTCAGGAACAGACAGACAAGAGAAAGTCCTTAAGGTGGCCATACACTGAGCGATGAACTCTGTGGTTTTAGTACTAGGTTGCATTGTATCTAGTACAAAAAGCATGCAATGTGCTAAAGCTTTGTGATTTTTTGAGTAGATATGATGCAATCTAGCACTAAAGTTACCCAAACTTTCTGTGCTGTGCTGTGTGGTGTGATGTGCGTGGGAGCGTGCATCACATCGCACCTCTAAAACGCATAGTGTATATATTATGTTACATTTGTCCAATGGAAATAAGACTTTACTTTTTGTTTTAAAAGTCAATGAGTGAATAGCTGACTTTATGACTTTGATTTCTATTTACCTACTACCCCCTTCAGTGTTACAGAGCCCTCTAAAGAATCAGTATTACCTTTAATGGAATCTATCATTTTAAAACTAACAATACAGTTAGGTGAGCATTTATGCTCACTCTTAAAATGAGCTGACATGCAATGCGTTTCAACACCTTTTTTGATGTTATTTAAGTGTTCTCTTAATCTTATTTTAAATTGATGGCTTGTTCTGCCTACATACTGCTTATTGCACGTACACTGGATCAGATAAATAACATCATAACTGTTGCATGTGACAAAATTATCAATTTTGTAATTCTTTTCTTTTCCATCATACAATCCAGCTGCTGCATACGACCGGTCATCTCACAATCGACTGTATGCACCTAAACTGCCACTCAAATGATGGCGATTGTATGACCAGTCAAACGACCAATTGCACGTGCTTAAAAGCACATGCAATTGGCTCCCAATCCCAACTGATCCACTGATGCAGAACGCCTGATCAGAGGACCAATCCTCCAACCCACGGGACCGCGCACTGCAAGATTGGGTGCACCCAATATGCATACAATCCATCATACAACCAGTCAAGATTGTACAATTGGGTACAATATCATTCTGGGGGCCTTTACTTTCTCTGCACATGTTACATCAGCCCCACCTGCATTGCACATGGTTTTGTCCATTAGTGAGTGAATTTGCTTTTGCGAGAGAACCTTTAGAAACTGCAAACTCTGACTGGTATGCTTCTGCTATTGTTTTCTAGTGAGTTGGGAGATTATTCTGTTTTTAGTTAGAGCCAGACGGCAAGGATTTATTTTGATGTTTTGTTTCTGTATTTTGTTTGATTCACAAATAAATCTGTCTGAGGCCAGTTGCATCAAAGTATTGGACTGCTTGTGAACTTTCAGCTGCTGCACCTTTCTATCTACCACAGGAGATTGTACCAGTTCCCCCTGACCCTCTTACACATTACTAACACAAAATATAAGAGGGGGTCCAATTCTGAATGATGTTTGCTATGTCAAAAGAACCAGCATCTGACAACAACTAACATTTTTTTTATGATCTACAGAGGTGCAAAGAAAAGTGGGAGAAATTAGGGTTTTATAAATCTTGGAGATATACAGTATGCAGATAAACATCATGGTGTCATATTGATTCCCCTAACAGTATCCTGGTGCTGTTAAAATGCATCTTAAAATAATTTATATATTTTTAGCCACTATCCAGTATTGTGGATTTTACCATAGCACCTTATTAAAACATAAAACACAATATAGTCATACTGACTATGACATAACTATCATCTTTGTATAGTATTGTGACTCCTAAATATTGTTATGTAATTTTCATTCTTAATGAGTGTATTAGCACAATCAATCAGAAGTTTGTGGCTACATGTTGCAGATTGTAAATTAACCCTCAATGCCTTTGCTGTTCGTGTGTATGCCAGGATTCAGTATATGTGACCAGCGGATGGGGTGTTGGCAGTCAGCAGATCGACAGCTAAGATACCCATTGAACAGAATGCCGAAAGGGGCTAGGTAAGTATATTTACCATCTCTCCTTAACCCCCCCTGTAGCCTAACCCTAACTCCACCTGCCCAGAGGCTAACACTAAACGCTTTTTAGTGCATAACCATCGCCCTCCCACAATCTGATCCTTACCTTCCCCCTAATCCAAACCTTAATCCCCCCTATTGCCTAACCTTAGCTCCCCCTCACAGACACAACACTCTCTCCAGCTGCCTAATGCTACGACATCCCGGCGTACTTATGGTCATCATGCTGGCTTTCGGGATTCCGGTGTACCCACTGGTGTCAGGATTCCAGTGCCTGTGTTGTGGCTTCCAGTTGGGATTCCAGTATTTTGACTATAAAGATCCCAATTGCTGCCATCATAACCATACCCTGTATGCGAAATAGGAGGTTCAGGTAATATACATAGTATAAAATCAGACTCTTTATATTGCCTCTTAATGAGTGTTAGGATTCCAACTTTTCCTGTTTGTCAAATTGAAGGATCTACGCAAATTTTTATGGACTTTTGATGGTCAGCTTCAAAGTCCTGTCTCTTCTTATAGCAGCTATCTCTACAAGGAGAGACAGAACATTGAAGCAGAGTACTGAGTACAACAAAAAATG
Organism: Crinia signifera; assembly: GCF_055691185.1. Lineage (NCBI taxonomy): Eukaryota > Metazoa > Chordata > Amphibia > Anura > Myobatrachidae > Crinia > Crinia signifera. The sequence goes on along the minus strand of NC_139225.1, from coordinate 102,557,935 downwards.
CATGATCTACTCTCTCCTGAATGCAGGCAGTTGTTATTATTGTCAGCAGTGCCGGTGCATGGCATCGGAGCGCCCCAGGCGGGGGGGGGGCTCCGGTGTGCTCACCCGCTCCATGGGGGGGGGGTGCGGCCGCCGCTTCGCATGGGAGGGGGGATGCGGACGCCACCACTGCTCTGCTGGGGGGGGGGATCAAGTTGACGGCGGGAGATGCGGCGCGGGAGGGTGGGTGTTTGAGATACGGCAAAGGCCGCAGCACTGGGTAGGCTCCAGGAGGGTCTGTGCGGGCGCTACCCCTGCCGCAGAGGGATGCAGACAATGACAAGCATGGGGGGATGCTCCATGGGGGGCAAGGGGGCGGCTCACTTACCTGCTCCCTGCTCCTTCCTGCTGCTCGTCTTCTCAGCCGGAGCTTTGCCACTGCTCACTACAGCCCTCCAGTGGCCAGCGCCCTAGGCAAATGCCTAAGGCTGCCTAGTGGTAGCGCCGGCCCTGATTGTCAGATGACTTCTGTTTTGTATAATAATTGTCTTTTGGCATAGCTCTCCTGTTGCTCCTTACAGAACCTCTGGTCATGACCGGAATAAAGGCTTAGGTGGGCCTAGGGCACTTAAAACAGGGGGACCCGGGTAAAGGGGTGTGTATTAGATTGTACGTTACGTCTCAACATAACCCATTCCAGGAGGGACAATGCTCTCTATCTGGACTTCCTTCATAATGGGCCAGATTCTCTAAGCTTCAAAAGTTATAAAACGGAGAGTGATAAACAGTCAGCGAATCAGTTCCTTCCTAACATTTTTCAAACACAGTCTGTGACATGGCAGGTAGGAGCTGATTGGTTGGCTGTTTATCACTCATTTATATTAAAGGAACTTCCACACAGGTGATTATAATCATAAATTATGAGGGAAGTCCAGGTAAAGAGGATTTTGTGGGTCATGTGGAATAGGTCATGTTGGGAGATATGGATTGTGTATATTAACATTTAAACCACTGGAGAATATTAGCGTTAAAGTAATTGTATAATAATATCTGGAAACTGTTAATAGCTCCACCCAATAGAGAGATAATTATTTTCTTGTTTTCTTATAGTGCAGTGGTTCCCAACCTTTTTTGTCTCCCATACCCCTTGATTAGGCTTATCATTTATGAGTACCCACGCGTGTCAAATCTCTCCACACAAAATAAAATTTGTTATTGTTTGTTAGTAATATTCTTAGGTTAGCTTAATAAATAGTATATTCTCCCAGTGCTTGTGTGGGTTTCCTCCGGGTACTCCAGTTTCCACCCACATTCAAAATATTCTGTATACTGGTAGGTTAAATGGCTTCCAATAAAATTAAGCCTAGAATGTGTGTGTGCATGTTGTAGGCCCAGGGAATAGAGAGTGTAAGCATAGGGAGATCATAGGGAGACAATCATGAGAGCTGCAGGCAGGAGCTGGATGGCAGATGGCAGCAGCTCAATATATTTTATATACAGATGGAGCCGGGCTCCCTCTTGCTGGCGAATCGCCAGACTGTCTCCGCTGGCGATCCGCCAGCTGCGAGGCGCTCCATCTGACTGAGACGCGCGTGCGTCTCACACGCACGTTCGTCTCAGTTTCCGGGCGACGGGAACCCTGTCCGTCTCCGCTTCAGGGAGACGGACAGGGTTAGGGGGGGTGAGGGGTGGCGGCGGGGACCCGGGGGAAGCGCCGGGGACCCGGGGGAAGCGCTGTCAGAAGATGCACGAGATGCGCGCGTGTCCCCTTTCACATATCAGATGGCGGCTGGCGATTCTGCCCCCATCCCCTGCAAAGACCAGGCTGGCTTCATCTGTATATATATGTAACTGCACTTGTAGAAAAATGTCACCTTCATTCGAGCTGCCACCCACGCCACCATCAATGCCACCTAGGAGCCGCCCTGAGTCCTGGAGATGTGGACGGAAGTGACGCACTGCAGCTTTAGATCAGGCTCTGCCCTCATCTCCGCCGGCAACCCAGCGTCTCCACGACACAGCCGCCATGACACTATGCTGCATACCCCCGGTAACCCGTCTCCCCGACCGCTGCCATTACAGCCAAGGCCATTGCCTACCCCCGAGCTGGTGGACGCATACCCCCAGGGGTAAGCGTACCACCATTTGGGAACCGCTGCTGTAGTGGAACAAGGACAACTTAATCTTAAAATGCACATAGGGGGTTATTTTGGTTCACTCACAGAGGCACATTCCTTCTCATATGGACACAACCATGTGCACTTCAGGTGGTGCAGATGTAACTTGTGCAGAGAGAATTAGATTTGGGTGGGGTTTAACTTCAAAGTGAGATCTATATTGCACTGTTAAAATAAAGCAGTCAGTATTTTCCCTGCATGGAAACAAAATAACTCACCGAAATCTAAATCTCTCTACACATGTTACATCTGCCCACCTCTCCCCCCTGCAGTGCACATGGTTTTGTCCATTTGAGAAGGAATTTGCCTTTGCGAGGAACCCATAATAAGGGCCATAGAAAAATTGAATCTACTGTATCACATGCAAGAATAGCAGAAGCCCCTCTGTACTACTTACGGACTGGGGCATGAATCAGGAGAGCTCTTGATGTCACTGTGCTATGGCTGGGGGGCCCTTGACAGTGGGGGGCCCAGGATACAGTATCCCCTGTGTCGTCCCCCCTTAATCTGACTATGCCTCTGGATTATAGCCTAAATTATTTTAGTAGCAAAATACTGATCGCTCTATTTTTTGGTGCTCTTTTAAACACTCAAGAAATTGCCTGTACTCTGTGAAACATCTTCAGAGCTCATAATACAGACGTGAAAGATGCACAAACATATTTATTAGGTAATCATTTACAGATACAGTAAGTACTGGATATAATAAATAAGTCATGCTTACTATTCCCCTAACTGTGCTAAACTCCTCTGGGAAATATGTCTTTGTTGAGAGTGAGATCATCTACAGTGTTCTACAGAATCTTTATTTTACTGTATGTATCATAAACTCTGTAGATTTTCATAAAACTTTATCGTTCCTTAAACTTCTAAATACACTGGTGCAAGAAATGACGTATCATTACCTTTGAAGCAAAAGTACTGCAAGATCTCTTCAAATAAAGCTATTAAGTATGTCTTAACTTTATATACTTACAGTACAGGTTACATTTATCAACATGCAATATTTTAAGAAATAATGGGGCAGATGTATTAAGCCTTAACAAGAGATAAGTGCAAGGGTTATAAAGAGAAATAAACATCCAGCCAATCACCTGCTAACTGCCATGTTACAGCCTGTGTTTGAAAAAAGTCAGTAAGGTGCTGATTGGCTGGACGATTATCTCTCCTTATCACCCTTTCATTTATCTCTTGTTAAGGCTTAATACATCTGCCCCATTGAGAAGATATAGATATAGATAAAGTTAAATGCAGAGGAAACTCCACAAACACAATTGGTTAAACAAGAAGAGTGCTCACATTTGGACATTTATATAGGCTGCAAAACAAAACTGTTTCATAAGGTGGAAGATCTACAACATACTATAGTACTAAAGCCATTATGCATGGCAAAAGCCTACTTTTCACTAAATAATTAACCCTTTGAGTGCCAAGCGAATTTGTCAAAATTGGTGTGAAAATTGCCAAGCAAACATTTTTATTCATCATAATGACCTGTAATGTTTACCTTATATAGGAAATATAATATTTTTTATCTATTATATAACTTGTGAGTGGTTGGCCCAGGTGCAAAAATATAATTTGGGCCCATCTCCTCCACTCCAACCCAAGTTCACAATATGCCCCAAAGCAACTGCTTTCCAATGGTAGTTCCACCTCTGCACAGGAAAATTCAGCTGTGAGGGACACAGACTGAAAGTTGACAGAGGTGTTGCTCTATGAAACACAGACTGTGGGCCAGCCAGATGCACGAAGCTTCAAAAGTGATAAAATACAGATGGCGCCGGGCTCATCTTTCCAGGGGATGGCGATGGCGACGCCATTCGCCATTCCCTGCTCCGGCGCCATCTGTGTGTCGGAAGGGGACGCGCGCGCACGAGGTGTGCGCGCGTCCCCTTCCGACGGTGCTGCCGTCCTCGTCCGACGGGCGCCCGGTGCCCACACCGGGCGCCCGCACCCCCCTACAGCCGCTTCGGGTCCCCCCAGCCCCCCTCGAGCGGGAGGCGGACAGTATTGCGTCCGCCTCGCCCGCCGGCCGCCCGGATACTGAGACGCACGTGCGTGGGGGACGCACGCGCGTCTCAGTCAGATGGGGCGCCGTGCTGCTGGCGGATCGCCAGCAAGCATAAGGCCTGCCCCATCTGTAGAGAGTGATAAACATCCAGCCAATCAGCTCCTGTCTGACATTTTTCAAACACAGTATGTGACATTATAGGTAGGAGCTGATTGTCTGGCTGTTCATCCCTCTCCATTTTATCACTTTTGAAGGTTAGTGCATCTGGCCCTGTATATCTTGGCTGTCACTTTTTTAATTCTATAGCCTTGCAGAAAAAATTATATGGTGGTCACTGGGATACCCTCTATTTTATTTTTGTCACCAGAATGCTCTACATATTGTGCAACAGTCACTAGAATTCACTATATATTGAATATCAATCTTTATGATGCTTTCTGTTTTGTATATAAATCACTTGGATGCTATCTTTACTGGCCATTTTTACTAGGATGCTCTATGGCAGGCATGTCCAAACGGTGGCCCTCCAACTGTTGTGAAACGACATACCCCAGCATGCCTTGCATTCCCTAATAGCAAAACTGTGGCATGATGGGACTTGTAGTTTCCCAACAGCTGGAGGCCATGAATGCTCTATTGGCAATATTAAAATGCCCTCTGTATTGTCATTTGGTGACTTAAATGCTCTTTATATTGTATTGCAGTCACCATGATTCTCTCTCTTAATGTTTGATCATTAGCAGGATAATCTGTAATTTAAGATGACCCCCATGATATCCTCCAGAATGGCAGTGTGATCTACATATTGCTTTATAGTCACTAGCATGTTCTCTGTATTGTATGGTGTTCACAAGAATGCTATTTGTATTGTATGGACGTTAAAATGTTGCTCTGTATTGTGTGACTGTCAACTAGGATAATTTTTATATTGCATGGGGTCACTAGGTGCAATCTGTAGTTTATGGAAAATCAAAAGAATTCTCTCTGTATTATAGATGAGTCACTAGGAAAATCTCTGTAGTAAACAAGTTGCTATCTGTATCATATAGTTGTCAGTAGGACAATAATATGCATGTGCGAAATCCCGCTTCTCACGTGTGATCTCTTGCACAGTCCGGGATTGGCATCTGCCACATCCAGGCTGTCCTTGGTGTAGAGACAGGGCAATGCCCCATTTGCTGCTGCTGAAAATAAACTGTGAACAATTGGTGGATTTTGGTTAGTCACCAGGAACAGTCTTTTTTGCTAAGCCAAATATCAGGAAAATATATTGCAAAAGCAAGATATCAACACAATTGATTCTGGTCCCACATGCAGAACTTTTCAGTTGTGATGCTGCAAGGGATGGGTCCGTCAACTGTTATTTGCCTGCTAGGCATCTCCCCATGATGGATTGTATTCTGTTTGGCTCCTGGTCTCCCTGGTGTCACCAGTACGACTCTCTCGGAGACTAGTTCATGGCACCTTGGGGGACTTGAAGGGGCACCCTGGTTCGGTGGTTTGTGTCCATGGAAATGTATTTATGTAATAGGAAATTTGTCGACAAAAAGAAGTGAATACTGACCATTATCACATAACTGACACTAAGTATGAGCTAGTAACACAATTTACTAAATTTAATATTTTTCTTCTGATTTTATCAATGAGAAACTTTTGCCCTAAGTGTACCGTGAAAAGATTCTGTAACTTAAGGACACCATGATTCAAAAAAGTTTGGTGACCACTGGACTAGTACATTGGTTCAATGTTCCCACTCTGCCTAGTAAACATCAGGTCACTGCAGAGGTGCTTCAATAATGAGCATCCACGTGCCCATAACTCCAGAGTCCCAATGACGGGCCACTGTATTTGCTTGTTCAGCCTTTCAACAGGCTTGAGCACCCACCAGCAAAAACATAAATCGGCACCTCTGATAGGTAATATAGAAAAATGCTAAATGCAATTGCACCTGCATATGGGCGCTTCCGTAACTCTGCATTTTCTCTAGTGTTCCAAATACGTCGCTGCTGCATGGAAACCCTGCTGTTTATCAGTGACAATGCCTCACTGCTCCACAAAAGTCCTCTCATTTGGCAGTTCCTATGACGCACACTAATCTTCTTTATTCCCATTACTCTGGATCATTGATAAATGAACCTGTTATATTTGTCAACCAAGTCTCTGTATTTGACAGTTGCGTTCCAAACAAGCAACTGTGACATTAGCAGTGTCACCAGGGCATTCCTTGTTGAATTGGACTAAGGGCATAAGTGCGTCTACTTGTCTAGAAAAAATGATTTTGATAAGAGATATGTTTGCACTGTTATGCCTCAGAGAACCAACTCTTCATACCCTTGATAAATTTATATTAATTACAATGTACAGTATGCAATGAGAAATGTAGGGTCTCTTTATCTAATACCTTTATCATTATATTATATGAACTTTTAATTAATATTAATGGGGAAACAACATATTTCAGAACAACTTGGGTTCCCAAATGCATGAACAACCATTAATGCCTCAGTCAGTAAAATCAAATGTAATACTTGCTAAATACTGTACATCAAATGCATGACCTGAAAAAAAAAAAACACCTTTACATAAACAAGCAGGGGTACATTCACTAAGATGGGAGTTAAAGTGTCCCTAGCAATCAATAAATTTACTTCTTAGTTATTCATTTAGCATCTTCTAGAACAGTGGTTCCCAACCCTGGTCCTCAAGTACCCCCAACAGTGCACGTTTTGCAGGTCTCCACACAGAATCACAGGTGAGATAATTAGCTCCACCTGTGATCTTTTCAAATGTGCCTGAATAATGATTGCACCTGCTGGGTGACCTGGAAAACATGCACTGTTGGGGGTACTTGAGGACCAGGGTTGGGAACCACTGTTCTAGAAGATAATATAATCTGATTGGTTGCCCATAGCAACATCCCATTTTCAAAAGAGCTTCCAATCTTCGTAAATAAATCTGCAGAGATTGGCGAAGTTTATTTTCAGTAATAGTAATAATTTACAACATAATATTCATATTTTCTTTAATTATCTCCTTGAGTGGTGAGTTTTCCTGGGGCAGAACAAACCAACCAGGGCAGGTTTGTACTGCATCAGAAATACTCACCACTAAATCTGCAGCTGAGCCACTGGTCTTCTGGGGCTGCTGCTGGCTTTAGCTGTTTGCAGCCACTCAGGGAGGTTTGTGGCACGCATGCCAGAATCCCCAGGGCACCGCAGTGATTGGCACGCTGGGAACAGAATGAATGAGGCTGGCTACATTGGTAATCCAAGAAATACTTTATTGTATGTTAAATGCAGTAATGTACAGTATGCTTTGCAGATGAGCTCTAGGCTACAGTATCGCTAAATACAGAATGACTAGCTTAGCTCTGTAATTAGAGATGTGCACCGGACACTTTTTCGCGTTTTGGGTTTTGGGTTTTGGGTTCTGATTACCTTCAGGTTTTGGGTTCTAATGGGTTTTGCCAAAACACCCCCTAAAGGTTTTGGGTTTTGGGTTTTGGGTTCTGATTTTTTTGAAAAAAGCATAAAAATGGTTAACATTGCATAATTTAGGTGTTTTTTTGCTCCTATGCTATTATTAACCCCATCAGCTTTCTTCTCCACTCATTTACAGTCTATTCTGAAGACCTCACACCTCACAATATTGTTTTTAGGCCAAAATGTTGCACCGAGGTAGCTGGATGACTATGATAAGCAAGACAAATGGGCGGCACAAACACGTGGCCCATCTAGGAGTGGCACTGCAGTGGCAGATAGAAAAACTAGGCCCCAAAGAGCACATTATTCAAAAGAAAAAAAGAGGTGCAAGATGGAATTGTCCAAGGGCCCTCCCACCCAAACTAGGCCCCAAAGAGCACATCATTCAAAAGACAAAAAAGAGGTGCAAGATGGAATTGTCCTACGGCACTCCCACCCAAACTAGGCCCCAAAGAGCACATTATTCAAAAGACAAAAAAGAGGTGCAAGATGGAAGTGTCCAAGGGCACTCCCACCCAAACTAGGCCCCAAAGAGCACATTATTCAAAAGACAAAAAAGAGGTGCAAGATGGAATTGTCCTACGGCACTCCCACCCAAACTAGGCCCCAAAGAGCACATTATTCAAAAGACAAAAAAGAGGTGCAAGATGGAATTGTCCTTGGGCCCTCCCACCCACCCTTATGTTGTATAAACAGGACACGCACACTTTAACAAACCAATCATTTCAGCCACAGGGTCTGCCACACGACTGTGGCTGAAATGATTGGTTCGTTTGGGCCCCCACATCACAAGCTGCCATTTAATATGTCCCTGCACAAACTGGCTCTACAGAGGCAAAAGGTCGTCCTCATCCTCATCCAGCGATTCCTCACCACCATCAGTATCTTGTTCTTCCTCACCCTCACAGAGTATTAATTCGTCCCCGCTGGAATCCACCACCACAGGTTCCTGTGTACTTTGTGGACGCTGGTCTTTCTCGTAGAATTGATAATTCATTTTTATGAACATCATCTTCTCCACATTTTTTGGAAGCAACCTCCTACGCTTATTGCTGACAAGGTTCCCAGCTGCACTAAAAACTCTTTCGGAGTACACACTGGAGGAAGGGCAACTGAGGTAATATAGAGCCAGTTTGTACAGGGGCTTCCAAATTTCCTTTTTTTCTGCCAGTACTGGTAAGGACTCTCTGACATGCCTACTTGGGTGCTGTCACCCATATAATCCTCCACCATTCTGTCAATGGTGATAGCATCATAGGCAGTGGAAGTAGACATGTCAGAAATTGTTGGAAGGTCCTTCAGCCCAGACCAAATGTCCAAACTTGGTCCTTTATCACCACCAGCGGGGGGTTTAGGAAATCGCAGTTGTTTCCTTGCAGAACCAGTTGCTGGAGAAAATGAAGGAGAAGGTGCTGCTGAGTCACTTTCCACTTCAGAAGATGACAGTTTTCTAACCAGCAGTTCTTTGCACTTCTGCAGGCTTGTGTCCGCCGGAAAGAGTGACACCACGTAGGCTTTAAACCGAGGATCGAGCACGGTGGCCAAAATGTACTCCTCTGATTTCAAAATTTGTACCACCCTCGAATCCTGGCAAAGCGTATGAAGGACTTCATCCACAAGTCCCACATGCTTAGAGGACTCGCTCCGTCTCAGCTCCTCCTTCACTTTCTCCAACTGTTTCTGCAAAAGCCTGATGAGGGGAATGACCTGACTCAAGCTGGCAGTGTCTGAACTGACTTCACGTGTGGCAAGTTCGAAGGGTTGGAGAATCTTGCACAACACTGAAATCATTCTCCACTGTGCTTGAGTCAGGTGCATACCCCCTCCTTTGCCTATGTCATAGGTGGATGTATAGGCTTGAATGGCCCTTTGCTGCTCCTCCATCCTCTGAAGCATATAGAGGGTTGAGTTCCACCGCGTTACGACCTCTTGCTTCAGCTGATGGAGGGGCAGGTTCAACAGTGTTTGCTGCCGCTCCAGTCTTTGGCATGCAGCCGCCGAATGACGAAAGTGGCCACAAATTTTTCGGGCCACCGAAAGAGTCCCCTGCACAGCTCTGTTGTCTCTTAGAAAACTCTGGACCACCAAATTTATCGTGTGAGCAAAACAGGGCACATGCTGGAATTTGCCCTGCTTTAATGCCCGCACGATATTGCAGGCATTGTCTGACACCACAAATCCCCAGGAGAGTCTAAGAGGGGTAAGCCATTGCCCAATGATTACCCTCAGTTTCTGTAAGAGGTTATCGGCGGTGTGCCTCTTACGGAAAGCGGTTACACACAACGTAGCCTGCCTAGGAAGGAGCTGGCATTTCCCAGGTCCTACTACTGGTGCTGCTGCTGTTGTTGCTGCTGGACAAGGTGATTCATCTACCCAGTGGGCTGTCACGGTCATGTAATCCCTAGTCTGCCCTTTTCCACTTGTCCACATGTCCGTTGTTAAGTGGACAGTGGGTATGACCGCATTTTTCAGGGCACTGAGAACACTTTTATGCACTTTACTGTACAGCTTCGGTATCGCCTGTCTAGCGAAGTGGAATCTTGACGGTATTTTGTAACGGGGACACACTAAGTCCATCAATCGTCTAAATCCTACTCCAGCAGTTATGGACACCGGAAGCACATCTAATACAATCAGATCTGCTAAGGCCTCAGTTACCCGCTTTGCCATTGGATGACTGCTGTCATACTTCATCTTCATGGCAAAGGACTGTTGGACAGTCAATTGCTTAGTGAAATAAGTGTTCCGACTTCCCCTCCGGGATGATGAATGACTCCCAGCAGCAACAGCAGCAGCGGCAGCAGTAGGAGGCGTAGCAATGCAGGATCCTCCAGAAGAATCCCGGATAGGAGAGGAGTCAGTCAGGCAAGTAACATGGCCTATAGGACTACTCCCAATCCTCATTGAGGAAGAAATTGACGAGGAGGGACTTTGCGGTGTAGTTGGGCACGTGGACACAACAGGACAAAGGGATTTAGTTGTCCCTGGACTGTGTACATTCTTAGCCACAGTTTCTGAACTAAACAGCAACTTATGAACGCTCTTCAAGTGACGTAGAAGGGAGGATGTCCCTAGGTGGGAAACGTCCTTACCCCTGCTTATTTGAGCTTTGCATAAGCTACATATGGCAAAACAATTGTTGGACGGTTTGGGATAAAAATAATTCCAGACCGAAGAGGTGGATTTATTGGTCTTCTGTCCAGGCATGGTGATGCCCTTTGGGATCTCACGGACAACAACTGTCTTGCCCGGTGCCTCATTTAAGCAAACCGCATCAGCATCGTCCTCCTCGTCAATTTCTCCCTCAGCACCAGCTTCATCAATATCCTCCTCCTGGTGTACAACACTGACACCTTCATTATCGACATCTGCAACTGCACTGTCTGTGATCCTTCCAGCACATGCAGAGGGTGTGCTGCGAATGCTGAAAGGAGCATCCTCTTCCCGTACAGTGATGGGAAGGTCAGGCATCGCAACCACCAACACCCTTGGACTCTCCACTGGGATTTGTGATACCATGTCTTCTTTGGAAGGCAGAGTTGTTTGCTGGATTTTTGTTGGTGACACCTTAAATCTCTTAAATTTTAAAGTGGGAGAAGGAGGAGGAGGAGGAGGAGGAGGACTTTGATCATCTTGTGAAGCTGAGCCACTAGTCATGAACATAGGCCATGGCCGTAGCCGTTCCTTGCCACTCCGCGTTGTAAATGGCACACTGGCAACTTTTAGTTTGTCCTCCAATGATTTGCTTTTTCTTTTTAAGGGCCTTTTACTCAACTTTGGCTTTTTGGATTTTACATGCCCTCTACTTTGACACTGGGCATCGGCCTTGGCAGACGACGTCGATGGCATTTCATCGCCTATGTCATGATGACTAGTGGCATCAGCTTCAGAAGCACGACGAAGTGGCTCCTCATCTTTTCCTTTTTTTTTATCCTCCATATTTTGGATATCTAACGGTAGGCAGCGGTGTCAGCAAACTGGATACCGAGATATCAGCTGGTTGTTGTCACTATCCAGTGACAACAGCAGCAAGATACAAAAGTGGATATATATCAGTAACACAACAAGTGGCGTCAGCAAACCAGAGTTATGTACTGCGATATCTAACGGTAGGCAGCGGTGGCAGCAAACTGGATACCGAGATATCAGCTGGTTGTTGTCACTAGCCAGTGACAACAGCAGCAAGATACAATATTTATTTTGTGGATAGTTACACTGGTAGGTAACACAACAAGTGGCGTCAGCAAACCGGAGTTATTTACTGCGATATATGTAACGGCAGCGGTGGCAGCAAACTGGATACCCAGATATCAGCTGGTTGTTGTCACTAGCCAGTGACAACAGCAGCAAGATACAATATTTATTTTGTGGATACACTGGTAGGTAACACAACAAGTGGCGTCAGCAAACCGGAGTTATTTACTGCGATATATGTAACGGCAGCAGTGGCAGCAAACTGGATACCCAGATATCAGCTGGTTGTTGTCACTAGCCAGTGACAACAGCAGCAAGATACAAAAGTGGATACACTGGTAGGTAACACAACAAGTGGCGTCAGCAAACCGGAGTTATTTACTGCGATATATGTAACGGCAGCAGTGGCAGCAAACTGGATACCCAGATATCAGCTGGTTGTTGTCACTAGCCAGTGACAACAGCAGCAAGATACAATATTTATTTTGTGGATAGTTACACTGGTAGGTAACACAACAAGTGGCGTCAGCAAACCGGAGTTATTTACTGCGATATATGTAACGGCAGCAGTGGCAGCAAACTGGATACCCAGATATCAGCTGGTTGTTGTCACTAGCCAGTGACAACAGCAGCAAGATACAATATTTATTTTGTGGATACACTGGTAGGTAACACAACAAGTGGCGTCAGCAAACCGGAGTTATTTACTGCGATATATGTAACGGCAGCAGTGGCAGCAAACTGGATACCCAGATATCAGCTGGTTGTTGTCACTAGCCAGTGACAACAGCAGCAAGATACAAAAGTGGATACACTGGTAGGTAACACAACAAGTGGCGTCAGCAAACCGGAGTTATTTACTGCGATATATGTAACGGCAGCAGTGGCAGCAAACTGGATACCCAGATATCAGCTGGTTGTTGTCACTAGCCAGTGACAACAGCAGCAAGATACAATATTTATTTTGTGGATAGTTACACTGGTAGGTAACACAACAGGTGGCGTCAGCAAACCGGAGTTATTTACTGCGATATATGTAACGGCAGCGGTGGCAGCAAACTGGATACCCAGATATCAGCTGGTTGTTGTCACTAGCCAGTGACAACAGCAGCAAGATACAATATTTATTTTGTGGATAGTTACACTGGTAGGTAACACAACAAGTGGCGTCAGCAAACCGGAGTTATTTACTGCGATATATGTAACGGCAGCAGTGGCAGCAAACTGGATACCCAGATATCAGCTGGTTGTTGTCACTAGCCAGTGACAACAGCAGCAAGATACAATATTTATTTTGTGGATAGTTACACTGGTAGGTAACACAACAAGTGGCGTCAGCAAACCGGAGTTATTTACTGCGATATATGTAACGGCAGCAGTGGCAGCAAACTGGATACCCAGATATCAGCTGGTTGTTGTCACTAGCCAGTGACAACAGCAGCAAGATACAAAAGTGGATACACTGGTAGGTAACACAACAAGTGGCGTCAGCAAACCGGAGTTATTTACTGCGATATATGTAACGGCAGCAGTGGCAGCAAACTGGATACCCAGATATCAGCTGGTTGTTGTCACTAGCCAGTGACAACAGCAGCAAGATACAAAAGTGGATACACTGGTAGGTAACACAACAAGTGGCGTCAGCAAACCGGAGTTATTTACTGCGATATATGTAACGGCAGCAGTGGCAGCAAACTGGATACCCAGATATCAGCTGGTTGTTGTCACTAGCCAGTGACAACAGCAGCAAGATACAATATTTATTTTGTGGATAGTTACACTGGTAGGTAACACAACAAGTGGCGTCAGCAAACCGGAGTTATTTACTGCGATATATGTAACGGCAGCAGTGGCAGCAAACTGGATACCCAGATATCAGCTGGTTGTTGTCACTAGCCAGTGACAACAGCAGCAAGATACAATATTTATTTTGTGGATACACTGGTAGGTAACACAACAAGTGGCGTCAGCAAACCGGAGTTATTTACTGCGATATATGTAACGGCAGCAGTGGCAGCAAACTGGATACCCAGATATCAGCTGGTTGTTGTCACTAGCCAGTGACAACAGCAGCAAGATACAAAAGTGGATACACTGGTAGGTAACACAACAAGTGGCGTCAGCAAACCGGAGTTATTTACTGCGATATATGTAACGGCAGCAGTGGCAGCAAACTGGATACCCAGATATCAGCTGGTTGTTGTCACTAGCCAGTGACAACAGCAGCAAGATACAATATTTATTTTGTGGATAGTTACACTGGTAGGTAACACAACAGGTGGCGTCAGCAAACCGGAGTTATTTACTGCGATATATGTAACGGCAGCGGTGGCAGCAAACTGGATACCCAGATATCAGCTGGTTGTTGTCACTAGCCAGTGACAACAGCAGCAAGATACAATATTTATTTTGTGGATAGTTACACTGGTAGGTAACACAACAAGTGGCGTCAGCAAACCGGAGTTATTTACTGCGATATATGTAACGGCAGCAGTGGCAGCAAACTGGATACCCAGATATCAGCTGGTTGTTGTCACTAGCCAGTGACAACAGCAGCAAGATACAATATTTATTTTGTGGATAGTTACACTGGTAGGTAACACAACAAGTGGCGTCAGCAAACCGGAGTTATTTACTGCGATATATGTAACGGCAGCGGTGGCAGCAAACTGGATACCCAGATATCAGCTGGTTGTTGTCACTAGCCAGTGACAACAGCAGCAAGATGCAATATTTATTTTGTGGATACACTGGTAGGTAACACAACAAGTGGCGTCAGCAAACCGGAGTTATTTACTGCGATATATGTAACGGCAGCAGTGGCAGCAAACTGGATACCCAGATATCAGCTGGTTGTTGTCACTAGCCAGTGACAACAGCAGCAAGATACAAAAGTGGATACACTGGTAGGTAACACAACAAGTGGCGTCAGCAAACCGGAGTTATTTACTGCGATATATGTAACGGCAGCAGTGGCAGCAAACTGGATACCCAGATATCAGCTGGTTGTTGTCACTAGCCAGTGACAACAGCAGCAAGATACAATATTTATTTTGTGGATAGTTACACTGGTAGGTAACACAACAGGTGGCGTCAGCAAACCGGAGTTATTTACTGCGATATATGTAACGGCAGCGGTGGCAGCAAACTGGATACCCAGATATCAGCTGGTTGTTGTCACTAGCCAGTGACAACAGCAGCAAGATACAATATTTATTTTGTGGATAGTTACACTGGTAGGTAACACAACAAGTGGCGTCAGCAAACCGGAGTTATTTACTGCGATATATGTAACGGCAGCAGTGGCAGCAAACTGGATACCCAGATATCAGCTGGTTGTTGTCACTAGCCAGTGACAACAGCAGCAAGATACAATATTTATTTTGTGGATAGTTACACTGGTAGGTAACACAACAAGTGGCGTCAGCAAACCGGAGTTATTTACTGCGATATATGTAACGGCAGCGGTGGCAGCAAACTGGATACCCAGATATCAGCTGGTTGTTGTCACTAGCCAGTGACAACAGCAGCAAGATACAATATTTATTTTGTGGATACACTGGTAGGTAACACAACAAGTGGCGTCAGCAAACCGGAGTTATTTACTGCGATATATGTAACGGCAGCAGTGGCAGCAAACTGGATACCCAGATATCAGCTGGTTGTTGTCACTAGCCAGTGACAACAGCAGCAAGATACAAAAGTGGATACACTGGTAGGTAACACAACAAGTGGCGTCAGCAAACCGGAGTTATTTACTGCGATATATGTAACGGCAGCAGTGGCAGCAAACTGGATACCCAGATATCAGCTGGTTGTTGTCACTAGCCAGTGACAACAGCAGCAAGATACAATATTTATTTTGTGGATAGTTACACTGGTAGGTAACACAACAGGTGGCGTCAGCAAACCGGAGTTATTTACTGCGATATATGTAACGGCAGCGGTGGCAGCAAACTGGATACCCAGATATCAGCTGGTTGTTGTCACTAGCCAGTGACAACAGCAGCAAGATACAATATTTATTTTGTGGATAGTTACACTGGTAGGTAACACAACAAGTGGCGTCAGCAAACCGGAGTTATTTACTGCGATATATGTAACGGCAGCAGTGGCAGCAAACTGGATACCCAGATATCAGCTGGTTGTTGTCACTAGCCAGTGACAACAGCAGCAAGATACAATATTTATTTTGTGGATAGTTACACTGGTAGGTAACACAACAAGTGGCGTCAGCAAACCGGAGTTATTTACTGCGATATATGTAACGGCAGCGGTGGCAGCAAACTGGATACCCAGATATCAGCTGGTTGTTGTCACTAGCCAGTGACAACAGCAGCAAGATACAATATTTATTTTGTGGATACACTGGTAGGTAACACAACAAGTGGCGTCAGCAAACCGGAGTTATTTACTGCGATATATGTAACGGCAGCAGTGGCAGCAAACTGGATACCCAGATATCAGCTGGTTGTTGTCACTAGCCAGTGACAACAGCAGCAAGATACAAAAGTGGATACACTGGTAGGTAACACAACAAGTGGCGTCAGCAAACCGGAGTTATTTACTGCGATATATGTAACGGCAGCAGTGGCAGCAAACTGGATACCCAGATATCAGCTGGTTGTTGTCACTAGCCAGTGACAACAGCAGCAAGATACAATATTTATTTTGTGGATAGTTACACTGGTAGGTAACACAACAGGTGGCGTCAGCAAACCGGAGTTATTTACTGCGATATATGTAACGGCAGCGGTGGCAGCAAACTGGATACCCAGATATCAGCTGGTTGTTGTCACTAGCCAGTGACAACAGCAGCAAGATACAATATTTATTTTGTGGATAGTTACACTGGTAGGTAACACAACAAGTGGCGTCAGCAAACCGGAGTTATTTACTGCGATATATGTAACGGCAGCAGTGGCAGCAAACTGGATACCCAGATATCAGCTGGTTGTTGTCACTAGCCAGTGACAACAGCAGCAAGATACAATATTTATTTTGTGGATAGTTACACTGGTAGGTAACACAACAAGTGGCGTCAGCAAACCGGAGTTATTTACTGCGATATATGTAACGGCAGCGGTGGCAGCAAACTGGATACCCAGATATCAGCTGGTTGTTGTCACTAGCCAGTGACAACAGCAGCAAGATGCAATATTTATTTTGTGGATACACTGGTAGGTAACACAACAAGTGGCGTCAGCAAACCGGAGTTATTTACTGCGATATATGTAACGGCAGCAGTGGCAGCAAACTGGATACCCAGATATCAGCTGGTTGTTGTCACTAGCCAGTGACAACAGCAGCAAGATACAAAAGTGGATACACTGGTAGGTAACACAACAAGTGGCGTCAGCAAACCGGAGTTATTTACTGCGATATATGTAACGGCAGCAGTGGCAGCAAACTGGATACCCAGATATCAGCTGGTTGTTGTCACTAGCCAGTGACAACAGCAGCAAGATACAATATTTATTTTGTGGATAGTTACACTGGTAGGTAACACAACAGGTGGCGTCAGCAAACCGGAGTTATTTACTGCGATATATGTAACGGCAGCGGTGGCAGCAAACTGGATACCCAGATATCAGCTGGTTGTTGTCACTAGCCAGTGACAACAGCAGCAAGATACAATATTTATTTTGTGGATAGTTACACTGGTAGGTAACACAACAAGTGGCGTCAGCAAACCGGAGTTATTTACTGCGATATATGTAACGGCAGCAGTGGCAGCAAACTGGATACCCAGATATCAGCTGGTTGTTGTCACTAGCCAGTGACAACAGCAGCAAGATACAATATTTATTTTGTGGATAGTTACACTGGTAGGTAACACAACAAGTGGCGTCAGCAAACCGGAGTTATTTACTGCGATATATGTAACGGCAGCGGTGGCAGCAAACTGGATACCCAGATATCAGCTGGTTGTTGTCACTAGCCAGTGACAACAGCAGCAAGATACAATATTTATTTTGTGGATACACTGGTAGGTAACACAACAAGTGGCGTCAGCAAACCGGAGTTATTTACTGCGATATATGTAACGGCAGCAGTGGCAGCAAACTGGATACCCAGATATCAGCTGGTTGTTGTCACTAGCCAGTGACAACAGCAGCAAGATACAAAAGTGGATACACTGGTAGGTAACACAACAAGTGGCGTCAGCAAACCGGAGTTATTTACTGCGATATATGTAACGGCAGCAGTGGCAGCAAACTGGATACCCAGATATCAGCTGGTTGTTGTCACTAGCCAGTGACAACAGCAGCAAGATACAATATTTATTTTGTGGATAGTTACACTGGTAGGTAACACAACAGGTGGCGTCAGCAAACCGGAGTTATTTACTGCGATATATGTAACGGCAGCGGTGGCAGCAAACTGGATACCCAGATATCAGCTGGTTGTTGTCACTAGCCAGTGACAACAGCAGCAAGATACAATATTTATTTTGTGGATAGTTACACTGGTAGGTAACACAACAGGTGGCGTCAGCAAACCGGAGTTATTTACTGCGATATATGTAACGGCAGCGGTGGCAGCAAACTGGATACCCAGATATCAGCTGTTTGTCACTAGCCAGTGACAACAGCAGCAAGATACAATATTTATTTTGTGGATAGTTACACTGGTAGGTAACACAACAAGTGGCGTCAGCAAACCGGAGTTATTTACTGCAATATATGTAACGGCAGCAGTGGCAGCAAACTGGATACCCAGATATCAGCTGGTTGTTGTCACTAGCCAGTGACAACAGCAGCAAGATACAATATTTATTTTGTGGATAGTTACACTGGTAGGTAACACAACAAGTGGCGTCAGCAAACCGGAGTTATTTACTGCGATATATGTAACGGCAGCAGTGGCAGCAAACTGGATACCCAGATATCAGCTGGTTGTCACTAGCCAGTGACAACAGCAGCAAGATACAATATTTATTTTGTGGATAGTTACACTGGTAGGTAACACAACAAGTGGCGTCAGCAAACCGGAGTTATTTACTGCGATATATGTAACGGCAGCGGTGGCAGCAAACTGGATACCCAGATATCAGCTGGTTGTCACTAGCCAGTGACAACAGCAGCAAGATACAATATTTATTTTGTGGATAGTTACACTGGTAGGTAACACAACAAGTGGCGTCAGCAAACCGGAGTTATTTACTGCGATATATGTAACGGCAGCGGTGGCAGCAAACTGGATACCCAGATATCAGCTGGTTGTCACTAGCCAGTGACAACAGCAGCAAGATACAATATTTATTTTGTGGATACACTGGTAGGTAACACAACAAGTGGCGTCAGCAAACCGGAGTTATTTACTGCGATATATGTAACGGCAGCGGTGGCAGCAAACTGGATACCCAGATATCAGCTGGTTGTTGTCACTAGCCAGTGACAACAGCAGCAAGATACAAAAGTGGATACACTGGTAGGTAACACAACAAGTGGCGTCAGCAAACCACAGTTAAAAATTTAATTACTGAGTCTGCGATATCTAACGGCAGCCAGTGGTGTCAGCAACAACAACAACTTAATTATTTTTTTTTATATTTTTATATATTTTTAATTTTTTTTTTATTTTTTTTTATATACTCTGAGAGGTAGGTACAAGGTAGTGGCACTGGCAACAACAGAGGTGACTGCCTGGTAGGTGTTTACAACCATATAACAGGTAGCCAGGCAGCACAAAAACCCTCTCTGGCAGCACAATAAAAATTATTAAACCCCCCTCTGTCTGTAGTATTCTGTAGCAGGCTAGCAGCAGCAGTGACACAATTAGAGATGAGCAGGCTATAGCAATATAGAAAGAAAACCCCCTCTGCGGCA
Source organism: Crinia signifera (assembly GCF_055691185.1). Taxonomy (NCBI): domain Eukaryota; kingdom Metazoa; phylum Chordata; class Amphibia; order Anura; family Myobatrachidae; genus Crinia; species Crinia signifera. The sequence continues at coordinate 102,538,257 of NC_139225.1, read as the reverse complement.
GTACAATAAACCCCCCTCTGTCTGTAGTATTCTGTAGCAGCAGCAGTGACACAAATTACAGATGAGCAGGCTACAGCAATATAGAAAAAAAAATCACTCTCCAGCAGCACAATAAAAATGATTAAACCCCCTCTGTACTTGCAGCTCTTTAGCAGCAAGCAGCACAGTGACACACACAACGCTCCAGCAAACCCCCCTCACGGAGCAATAAATAAAACCCCCCTCTCTGGCAGCACTGCTGCCTGCTCTGCGTCGCCCCACAGAATGAAGATGGCGGCGGCGGGTCCCGGCTTTTATGTAATCCGGATCTCGCGAGAATCCGACGTCACCAATGTGACGTCGGGCCTCGATTTCGGCTCCGGGCCTGCGCGGGAGTCCGCGGACGTCCTGGATCCGGATTCGGATTCAGGACGTCCGTGCGGATCCGGATCTCGGAGATCCGGACCCGCTCATCACTATCTGTAATAGAGGGCTACGCTTGACATACAGTACATCTCCATACTGTATCCCTGGGTCTGAATTTGCAACTTCATAGCATATTAACACAATTGCGGATGGCAGAGACTATCTTACATGAAAGAGCCCATCCTTACGGAGATGAGCTTGGCCTACATTTACCATCAGTGTCCCTGGAGTTGAATGTGCGATAACGTAGCAGATTTTAAAACATGGTGATGGAACAAGAGTACTACATTACATACAGCAGCATCTAAATAACATACATCAGGCATCAGGGGAATGGACAGCACTTTTTGGACATCTCCATAAAACTGCTGGGAATTCAGGCGGGCCAATGCCTGCACGGAGAGGGCGGCTGATGTCACATGACATCAGCAGCCGCCTGTCTTTCACAATCAGCATATAATAAATCAGTGGAACAAAGTCTGCGACCATCGAACGATTTCTCTCCCTTTTTGGCTGCTTGCGAGGGGATGTGTTCTTATACACATCCCCTTGCATGCTAGCAAGGGAATGCAGGTGGTGCTGGAGGCATGAACACAGCTATGGAGGGGGAGTCCAAATGCATACAGTGGAACATACTCTGTGGGAAACTGACCAAGTGTTTTTTACGCTAACCAAAGTAGAGCAGTGTACTGGTTCCAGGGGTTCCAATTACCTTTTCTCACCCTTGTCAGCTTTATATATTCGTGGGCGGAGGAGATGACAAGTGTGGTGTATTGTGACCTGGAACTGCACATGTCTAATAAAACCACTGTGCAGAAGTCATGTGAGAAGGATGCTGCCTCAGCAGTAAATTATTGGAGGAATCTGCAGGGAGACTGGTGCCTGCTTTGTCACTGCAATGGAGAAGCGAGATGCCACTATGTTGATGGCCAACATCAATGAATTTGTAGCTCCTGGATCGATGATCTATTCGGATTGTTGGAGGGCCTACAACACGGAGCAACTTCAGCAGGCCGGATATGAGCACGTGCGTGTGAACCATAGATAAAACTTTGTGGACCTGGAGTCAGGGGTTCACACGCAGAATATAAAGTGGTTGTGGGGGGCGTGTAAATGGCGAAACAAGCACCAAAGAGGCACCTCCAGCAAAAATTTGGATTCCTACCTGGAGGAATTTATGTGGAGAAAGACTCTGGGTGTCTACTAATCCATTCCGCTGCATTCTCCATGCTCTGATACTGCTTCCGAAGGCAAATGCACTGTCTTCACAGTGACTCTATTCTTCTTCTTTTTTTTCTTAATTTTTGTTCCACTTGATTTCTCTTTATAAATGTTATTAATTAATGTGTTTCGTATTCATTATTAAGTAAATTTAAAGTTAATCGTTAACACACGTTGTCATTACTGTGTCAGATGTATGATATGGCCGGTGTGAATGTGCTCTTAAAACACCCCCCCACTATCCACGCCAACCCAAAGCCTGGCGAGCACAGAAAACCCCGAGCGGGGTGGCGGAACGCGTCCTCCTGACCTTTTCATACTCCCACTATCCACGTCGGCATGGAGTTGATGTTCTATAGTGTGGCGAGCGCAGTGAGCCACCGAGCCCGAAGCATGGCAAGTGTAGCGATCCCCGCGAGGGGACACAGAATACATGTAAAGTAATCCGCATCCACTCACCACGCTTCGGGCTCGGTGGCTCGCTGGGCTTGCCACACTATATAAAATCAACTCCACGCCGACGTGGATAGTGGGGGTATGAAAAGGTAGGGAGGACGCTTTCCACTGTGCTCGCCATGATTCGGGGTGGTGTGGATAGTGGGGGGGGGGTGCGTAAAATTTTTATTGAATGTCATTGCAGTGTAGTTAACTTAATGGCATTGCACCCTATAAAATAGCATGCAATGGAATGCGATTTTGCGTGGGGTGCAATGGCATGCGATGCGATAAGCCCGGGGCGAGAGAGCAGTGAATAAATTACTTAGGAAGATTGCAGCGCATCACATCGCATCGCACAGCACTAAAACGGGTCATGCGATGTGATACGATTTCCCTACGCAGAATAGCCCAATAAGAAAATTGCTTAGTGGGCGCCCTGGTATTACACAAGTACCAACACATGTATTGCTCATGGTGGGATCCAAACACGAGGCGAACAGTATGCTGTGGCCATAACCGTTAGGCTATGAGCACTACTGTATCACAGGCCTGTCATCTCATTCACACTTGGTGCAGACAACATGAACCCTTGTGTAATTCTGTGGATGGTACATATGCCAATGATGCTCGGCAATTTTATTGTATCCACTGTAAATTCTGTTTATTCCAGTAGACCCGCTCGCCACCAATTCTTTTGCATGCTACCTAGATGCAGTGAGGAAATGTTTGCCAAGCTTATCCCACCACTACATAAGCTTGACATAAGTTTCCCCACCTAGTCCTGGGGGCTGATTGAGCAACTACATAGCATAATTACTGTACAATATGGTGGCGGGTTGAGCCATTTCACCATGAGGGAGCACACCCCCATGGAGCTTCTGTACGGTAAGCTCTGCATGCTGTACACAGGTAAAGTGTAAGCAAAGGCAGCTGGTGAATAGTGATGGCGCTTCACATATCCATCCGCAACATTGTACTGTACTTTTAATTAATGGAGCAATTGCCACCCATCTACAAAGCAATGCAGTTACATGTTTTCGCCGTAGTGCACCACTTCGGGATAATTCTCAAAGCAGGACAAGGAAGCCAGGATATAATATAATATAATGGTCTATGCATACAGGAAATACAAATAAAGGTTCACATATATTTGTGCTTTGTGTAGGATGTGATGAATTCAGGCAACTAGATGAAGCAAGGGACTTATGTTACAAAATGGAATAAACACTGATGTAATGATCAATGTACAAAACTATTTGTTCAACTGAATGTCTTTTCCAGCAAAATAATTTTTCACTTTTGTGGATGACTCAATCAACCAAAACTAAACAGCAGAAGTGGCAAATCCATACACTGAATTCCTATAAATTAGTCTCATGTCAAAGCGCTTAAAATGCTTTTTAAATGTTTTAATCCCAAAATGCATCATTCAAGTGAATAGCTAACCTTGCTCATATAAACTTATTATACAAAGCTATTATACAAGCTCTGTAAAGCATAATCTCATAATACCTAGAGGTGATACTATGAGCCAGTGGGTTTTTATCCTTACAAAGGAACTCATTAGACCGATGGGATGGATAGATTTACTTACAGGGCAAGAACAATTTATAAGGTCTATTTATGTAACTGGATAACCCATTCACCACAGAGAAATTACTATTAGCTCCTGTGCTCCATTTTATTCCCACTACAGGTTGAGTATCTCTTATGCGTTATCCAAATTATTCCGAAAACCATAGTCTCCAAAATGTACTTTTTTTTGGTAAAAACCTACTGACTACATCTGTAACTGGCACTAATGGGGAAGTAACACGTAACTGGCACTAAATATGTGCAAGGACATGATTGCTTGGCATTCAAATTCAGTGTCTGAGATAGTACACAAACGTTGGTTCATTTTTGAAAACCTTGTTTCATACACAAATAAAATATATTTGTGTGTATTTCATGTGTTTGATGTGCTTAAACATCATAAATACAAGATACCTTAAGATACCTCTTTCAAATATAAAAAGATTCCAAAATACGGAATAATCTGTTATCCAAAATTCTTCAGGTCCCGAACATTTTGGATAAGGTATACTCAATATGTACTTATCTGCATACTAGGTTAACAAGCCGGGGTAAGGGTAGTTTATGCTAATGCTCTCTAAGAATACTTTTGTCTATACTGGACAAAAGGGACCAGTTAAGACATAGGGCGGTATTCAATGTGAATACCGGCGAGGTGCAGCGAATCCTGTTTAGGATTCGCTGCACATTCGCCACGTTCCGGAGCCTCGCCGGCTCCGGTATTCAACGAGTCAGGGGCTCGCTGCCCCTGACCGGCGAATATGAGCTCCTGCGGCGAACGCCGCAGGGAGCCTGAGGACGGTGGCAGGCAGAGAGATGGAAGTCTCTCTGCCTGCCCCATAACGTTTGTGGGGTTGAGGTGGGCTCCCCAGGTGCCAGGCAGCACAGGCTGCCCCCCGGGGGTGCCAGCAGGGGACCGGGTATATTCACTACACCCGATCGTGCATATGTAACGATCGGGTGTAGTGAATATATGAATATCTAATGAGCAGCTCGGCTCCGGCGCCTCCTGCTGGCTGCTGTGTAAAAAAAAAAAAATTAAATATATATTCATATATTCATGTGCTTACAGCACATGAATAAAAATAGCATGCCCCTCCTCAGAATAAAATTCCTGATTTTTTTACACCAAATGTAAAAAAACAAAACACTTTATTTTAAAAGTTCACATTCCACTTCACCATAAAAAGATAGCGATTGCTACTCGGTGAATCATGGCGAAAAAAAACTTCAAATGTATTCGCCATCTGGACATTGAATAGGGTGATTCACCGTTTTAGTCAAAAATTCACCAAACAGCACAAATTCGCCATAAAAACATGGCGAATCAGGCTCATTGAATACCGCCCATAGAGTTTCCTCTGTGTTAAACCACTATATCAGGCCTGGCAATTTGGTGGCTTTTCAGCTGTTGTGAACCTACAAGTCCAAGCATGCTTTTCCAGCTGATTGGCAGGAGAGTATCTTAGACCAGGTTTCACAACAGCTGGAGAGCCACGGGATGGCCAAGACTGCACTATGTTCATGCACTTAGATTAGCCGTGCATGTGCATTTCCCTGTACCATTCAAATCTCATTACCGGCAGCATTAGTCTGCCAGAAACCAAAAGAAATCCCTCACTGAGATGCAGTAAAAAGCAGCATTTGCATAATGAGGGTTATTCTAATGTATTCGGTCCCCCGTACATTTGCACAGGGAACTTTTATTTACATCCGCGCATGTGCAGATGCATCTCTGTGCATGTGCAGACGCAGGGTGCATGCAGCCACGGCAAACAGAGTATTGACCGGGCAAGACTGCAGATGGGAGGCGTGGTGCAGCAGACGAAGGTATTCACCCATGGGAACACCCAGCGTTTAATTGGGGTTCCCGTGAAAACACTGGGAATTCCCACGTAAATTACCCAGTGAAGCAGGTGCGGGGGGTGGGTAGCTGACAACACCGGATGTCAGCCGCCCACCCAGTTCATGTCGAGGGTGCACACAAATCTAAGTGACCTGAGAGTCACCTAGATATGTGTGCACCTTCCACATCATTCGATGGTCGATGACCATCGATTTGATGGGGGTTTTTCCCCTGGCCTGCGAATGAATGTTTATGTTAAACATCCATTCACATCCCTGTGGGTGAACCCACCAATATGCATTGCTGAGATACATAATGCTTTTACCACACAGGTATAGTAAATAAATGTCCTATTTATCATAAGAAATCATTAAGAAAAGATTTTTTCCAACAATTGTTTTTATTGAATATAAGTGTATAAATGGGGGTACAGAAAAAAAGGAGAGGGGAAGGAAGGAGGTAGGGGAACAGTAAAAACATCCAGATATTATCTATCATGTAGCTAAAGATATAAAGTTAACATCTATAATGGTATTAGATGGGTCATCAAAACAATTGAAGAACAGCAGAAACCCACCCTTCACATACAAATGAATCAGAGATACAGTATCTCATAAGTATCCCACTAACATAACAGCAGTAATAGCGGGGGTATAATTATGGTTTAGGACAAGTCAATGTTGTCGGTAGTTTTCTGATTATGACTAAATTGGAGGGGGTCACATATTGCTTTCCCTCTCCCTCTGTTATGAACAGATGCCAGGCATTCCAGTGAACAAGTGGGGATGAAGGGGAGTATGAATATGGCATATATTGGGTGAGATTTAATAGGATGAGATATTCAGAAAGTGAGAGATTTGGGAAGAAATCTCCAGTTTTTTTAAAGCGGCAATCATTTACACTGCAAAACCAGTTTGATTTTGAAGTGAAGATGATTGCCGCTTTAAAGAAACTGGAGATTTCTTCCAAAGTCTCTCACTTTCTGAATATCTCATCCTATTAAATCTCACCCATTGTGTTTCCATAAGAAAGTGGAAATTAGTTTTCACCAAGTGATGGGGAGAATATCTGTGGTTTGTTGCAATGTCCAATTATAGCATAAAATCATTTCAATCCTAGAATAGTCAGGGTGAAACATTAAATTAAAATCACTCATCATTACTCAGAAGCCCTTGGAGGATTTGCAGATCAGGAGACATAATTTACATAGAAACAATATCTGGTTGGAGTTAGGGGAGTACAAACTCATTTATCATTTAAAAGTCCAGTTAAAATCTCCCATTCTTATCTGCAATATGAGATTGGGGTACAAATGTCACATACTTACTATATAAAATGGCGACACCATTGCATTTAAAGGGACCGTTAGCAAAGCAACCTACCAGGTATTTATGATCTTTAAGCAAATGGGGTTTTAAGGAGGTGAAATGAGTTTGTAGAAGAACGACAGAGACATTCTGGGTTAGATTTTATAGGATGAGAGATTCAGAAAGTGAGAGATTTAGTAAGAAATCTCCAGTTTTTTTAAAGCGGCAATCATTTACACTGCTAAACCAGTCTGATTTTGCAGTGTAAATGATTGCCGCTTTAAAAAAACTGGAGATTTCTCTCAAAATCTCTCACTTTCTGAATCTCTCATCCTATTGAATCTCTCCCCTTATGTTTATTAGGGAAATTCAGCCCCTTCATGTTTAAAGTAAGAACTTTAGGCATCAGCATTCAATAATGGGATACAATACACAAGGGGCAACCTAGCAATAAATGTACTTATGAGAGACGGACAGATGATCAATATTGGTTGAGACAAAGTGCAAATCAGGGGGATAAGAAGTGAAAAATAAAAAAACACAGGGTGAAGAAAAAAATTGTCCTGTGTATCTGACCTGCATAACTATTGTAGTAAAAAGGAACAAATATGTAGTAGTATTATAAAAGTGGGTGTGTACCTACAGGGTCTAACACCACCCGTAAAAAGCTAAACATTAGCATAATTGAGAACACATGTAACATATAAAGTTTATTTCTATACTGAAGGACCTCAGCCATCCCAACAATGGACTAATCTCTCTGTTGCGGTCAGGGAAACGCTACCGCTCATTGAAGGCAAACACAGAGCGAATGAGAATGAGCTTATTCCCGCAGGCCATTCAACCAGACCTCCTAATACTGGGACTTTCTTTCTTTCTAGACCTACCTGTCACATTCTCTCTACACTCTTCTTCAGCCGATCTAGTTATTGTAATGTAGGACAGTTGTATAATAAGCATTTCACTACATATTGTACAGGTTGAGTATCCCTTATCCAAAATGCTCGGGACCAGGAGAATTTTGGATAACGGATTATTCCGTATTTCGGAATATTTTAATATTTCAATGATGTATTTTGAAGTATCTTGCATTTATGCTGTATAAACACATAATATACACACAAATATATTTTATTACCACATAAAATACACACAAATATATTTTATTTGTTCAAAAAACAAGGTTTCAAAACGTGAAACAAAATGAGTGTACTATCTCAGCAGTGAATTTGAATGCCAAGCAATCATTGTCTTGCCCATATATAGTGCCAGTTACATATCATGTCCCCAGTGATGCTGTTACAAATGTCCCCAGTGAGTTTTTAGCAAAAAAAAAATTTTTTTTTCACTTTCTGGAATGTCTGGTTTTCGGAATAATTTGGATAACGGATATTCGGATACGGGATACTCGACCTGTACTATGTATGATTTTTGTATGTGACAAATAAAATTTGATTTGATTTGAAATAGTCAAAGTATATATATATATATATATATATATATATATATATATATATATATATATATATATATCAAAAGAAATACCCTTTCAATGCGCTAGAAAATATCTGTCAGGGCAGCACCTCTATTTGTCCCCCCTGTTAGTGGGGGAAATGTATATATATATGTACAACATGGAAGTGGCGGCACTCCCAGGGCTTGTAATAAATGACAATGGACACCAATGTGTCAAGCAACGTTTCGGTCTATTTATTTCAGACCTTTTTCAAGCTCATGAGCTTCCACTTCCATGTTGTGTATATTCGGTGTTCCATCACCCAGAAAGGCACCCAGGCATCTACCAATAATCTTTATAGGAGTGCCGACTCATTGGACTTTGTATATGTACAGATGTAGCGGGATTCAACTTTGCAGGCGATGGCGTCGCCATCGCCATCCCCTGCCCCGCCGCCATCTGTATGCCGGAAGGGGACGCGCCCGTCCCCTTCCGACGGTGCTGCCCTCGGTCGCCCGGTGCCCACACCGGGCGACCGCAGCCCCCGCAGCCTCCTCGGGTCCCCCCCTGCCCCCTCGAGCGGAAGGCGGACAGTATTGCGTCCGCCTCGCTGCCCCGCCGCCCGGATACTGAGACGCGCGTGCGTGGGGGACGCGCGTCTCAGTCAGATGGAGCGCCGTGTTGCTGGCGGATCGCCAGCAGCATGCTGCTGGCGGTTCGCCAGCAAAGATAAAACCGGCTACATCTGTATACAGTATGTATATATATTATGAATACAAAAATCTGAAGATAAACAGAGAAGCATAATATATGATGTAAAACACACGCCAAACATTGGCCTTTATTCAGATCTGATCGCAGTACAATTTTGTTTGTAAAATGGGCAAAACCATGTGCACTGCAGGTGGGGCAGATGTAACATGTATAGAGAGTTAGATTTGTGTGAGTTATTTTGTTTCTGTGCAGGGTAAATACTGGCTGCATTATTTTTACACTGCAAATTAGATTTCAGTTTCAACACACCCCACCCAAATTTAACTCTCTCTGTACATGTTACATCTGCCCCACCTGCAGTGCACATGGTTTTGCCCATTTTCCAGACAAATTTGTGCTGCAATCAGATATGGATAAGGGCCATTATGTGGACTGAACAGCAGGGTCAGCCCGCCATGAGCTAGGTTAAGGGACACCATATCTGGTAACATCCTAGAAACTTGAAGGCACTGCATTATATAGAAAGCCTATTTTCACAGCCACTAGTTACCACTATGGTAGTAGGAAGACAATGTCCTTAAAGTCAAATTTACCAAAAACACAAACCAGGTGAAAAGGAAGTCTATCAGCTCTTTAAGTAGACACTCACTCCTTGCAGGGGGCTGGCTTGGGGTTCGAGTCTGGAGGCTGCTTGACCAAAATGTCTCAATTCAATAATGACTTGATTCCGGCATCCAAAGATGAGATGGTATATGAAGAATTCTCATAGGAGATGATGAGCTTCAATGAAAAGCCCCAACAATACGGGATCTTGAGGGCTCTGAGCACTGTTGTGACAGGTGCGGACGTTCTTCTTTTGGCTATTATCACAGCAGAGAAATCTTGAAATATTTGTATACAGTACCTCACAGGGTCTCAGAGATGCTCAACTCCCTTGCAGCTCTGAGGATGTGTTCTTTTGTAGTATAGAAATAAACTCACAGGAGGGTATTTCTCGGGAGTGATGAGGAAACAGCATGTGGTCTTGGGAGGTGGCAATTACAGTCTATCAAAATGTCTCTATCTTCTGTATTGGGTAGAAGCCTGTGGAACAAAGAAAGAGCATAGGAGTCCATCTCCAAGTTGGAGACGGATTCTGGGATTCCCCTGATCTTGATTACGGGTGAGATTTAATAGGATGAGAGATTCAGAAAGTTAGAGATTTGGTAAGAATTCTCCAGTTTTTTTTAAAGTGGCAATCATTTACACTGCAAAATCAAACTGGTTTTGCAGTGTAAATGATTGCCGCTTTTAAAAAAACTGGAGAATTCTTGCCAAATCTCTCACTTTCTGAATCTCTCATCCTATTAAATCTCACCCAGTGTTTCTACGAGACCTATCTTCCATGTCTGCAAGTTTAGATCTGAGCCCGTCTAGGTCAGCTTGCTGGCTATTGTATGATGATATTAAATCATTGTGGGAGCTGACTAATTCTTCCATTTTCCACTCTAAATAATCAGTGCGATCTTCAATTGTGACAAGTTTGGTCTTTACTTCACGTATGGCAGTCGTTAAATCTTTGGTCAATACAGATTTGAGGGCCAACAGAATTTGACATAGTGACTTAACCACGAGTGGGGGCCAGAATTTGTCTATTATCATCACTGGGAAAGTGGGGTGGAGAACTCTCTGTTGTGAAGTTGACTGCTTTAGTGCGGTCTTGCTGGCTCACCAGAGAAATGGTGTATTGTGGTGGTTTCTTAGATGGGAGTGAAACCTTAGACGGCCCCGTCTCTAGCTTTTTTAGGAGGCATCTCAGGAGATATATAAGTCACATAGTAAAGGTAATAAGTACAGAGAGGGCATTGTGGAGATGATGTTTAGAGGCCAAGTCCAATTATACAAGTTACGTGTGAGCAACAGGTATGGGTACGGGTACAGGTACGGGTATGGGTAGGAGCATAAAAATACATCAGTATTGTTCAAGAGGGCTGGAAGCAAGCAGCAAAACAAACATTTTTGTCTCCTGGCACAGAAGTAGAGGTTCAAAGATCCAATAACGTTGTCCTGAAGTCCACTTCATTTACAGCTCAGTATGATATTATGGTATGGAGTATGGAGGAATGGTGTGGGCAAAAGGGGATTTCATCCACCAAAAAGATTTCCGATGTTATAATAGGGCCAAGTATAATTCTTTCAGCAATCTGATTCTCTGTGGGATTAGTAGGCAGAGGTGGCAGCAGAAGCAAGGGTATATGACAGTGGTTTGGTGCAGGCAGGGGATGTAGAAGCAGCCTAGATGTGCACAGACTGTGTCTGCAGTAAAAAACATGCAGGTTAGATCCAAGATGGGGGTGTCTGCAAGGAGCAGACCAAAAGACAAATGTGCCTTTTTGGGCGCACTCTTAATAATATGAATTTGATATGATTATTGCATTAAGACATAACTTTTAATCAACTTCTTACACTAAAAGACTATGAGCATTCATCAATTTACGATCAATCGTTTGATGGATATTCAATTCAATTATAGGTCAAAAAACAAGACATCACATATAACATAGAGATAAGACATGGACAAACAAACAATAAAAGACATGCTGTATCGATGGCTATGTCTGGATATGCAACCTATTATTGGGTCACATTCTAATATTAATTGCCTCAGCAAGATATCGTTTTATCTGTGTTATTATCAACAAATTTTGTAAAATGTAATGCCTCAGCAAATTATCAACTGTTGGCTCAGCCGCTTAAGCTCCGACCATCTCTCATGCTCCTTGATTGAAATATCAGGTTATCTGCTGCCCCTTATGATCAGGTGGACAAGAGAAAATACAAAAGAAAATCCTCGTCTGGTAGTTGAGGATAGGGAAATATAATAAGAAAAGGAAAAAAGAAAAATAACCTCAGTGACCAGTACTCCTACAACCGGTGGCTCCTGAGTGTCTGCTGTTCAATCACCCGTCTGAGTTACCTACCAGTCAGGTCGCCAGGAGTCTCCTCTCCTCTAGATCCAAGATGGGCAAGGAGGATGGTGCCTCCTGAAGCTCCCTACTGACTCTCCTGGAGCTCTGAGTGGGAGGTAAGGGGAAAGAATAGAGGGGGAGGGCAGAAGGAGTATGCAGCTCCCCTCCAGGTATTGAGATTTGTGGACTAGTGGCCACAGCAGTCCACGGATGTCCTTGATGTGGGGCCGGAGCTCAATTCCCAGGAAGGTCAATAAAATTAGTCTGTGGCTCTGTGCACGGAGTAGGCTGCAACCCACAGAATGAGACCACCATGATCAGAGGGGTCTCAAAAAAGAGGAAAGGGATGGAGATTTATTCCATATTAAATACTGTATGTAGTATGTGATAAATATGCCACTTAGCGGTTATCCTATTATCAGAGGTACTTCACCACTGCTAATAGGTCACTGGGGACTATCCTATTAGCCCCAATGCCAGCATCCTATTCCCCCCAATACCCGCTGTTATAAGCAGCCCCTGGACCTGTATTAACACATGGCATAGGGGACTTATACCATGTGGTTTCCCCTGATCGCGGGTCCAAATATCAGATGAAATGGCATCAGAGCTAATAGGATATCATCCTAAATCTAAAAGGAATAGAAGAATGATTTTATTTCTAAAAGTGACTGTAGCGCTCTTTTAAAAAGGAGTTTTTTATTTACAGTTTTACAGTTATAAAAAAATGAACTGAAAATAAATAGGAAAGAAATTATCATGTGTCTACAACAAATGCTTTATCTGCACTTTCTAAATAACTCCATAAAAAAGCAACACAACAGGGACATAAATGCTCGATTTACATATTACAAAAAGCTAAAGACAAGACTTGAGTAAAACAATTGGCACATTTTATATACTGCAACTTATGAGTAGGAATAAAAACAGAAAATGTTTAATGCCATAGCATTTGCAGGGAACACAGAGAAGTATGGTCTGTGAATGATAAAACACTTCCTAGGATGCCTAAGTCAGCTTACAAAATACACAGAGGACATTTTAATATAAAACAGCTATTATGTAGTTAAGCATTTTTCAACTTCTATGCCAGGCAGTTTTCATACAATAAAACATTATCCAAGCATGTGAACAATACTTCAATTTTCTTTTCTTCCAACATTTGGAAGTATATTATTTGTGGGGAAATTAAGTAATGAAAACTGCAGTCACAAATGATTTACAAAAGAGCAGGTTTAATACTTTTATGTGCTATTAACCTTTGTCTATATAGAGGCAACATATTACACAGTTCTTTGCAGAGAATGGATATTCAGTTCTGTTCTGAATATAACCTGTCACCACAAGAGCCGCCATCAGGGGAGTGCTGTGGGGAAAATTTTCCAAAGCATGGCTGCTCTGACAATAAGAGGATGGCCCAGCCCCTCTATTGCCCACATGGCCACAAGCCCCCACTCACTTACAGCCGCAGGTCTTTCCCAGCCCGTGGTGCTGCTGCACACAAGCTGCTAGCCTCCTTCAACCCTGGTGGGCCACGTGTCATTGGCAGCCTGCTGCTCAGACTCTGCCCGCCCGCCAGAACCTACTTCATTAGTCACTCAGGTTGCTTCCTGGTGGCACTCAAACAGGCAGTGCATTGGGCAGCAGGAAAGTCAGGAGCCCCCACAGAAAACCCCCTCCATGGACCATGTAATGACTTAATGCCGCACCAAATGAAGGGCAGAGAAGAAGAGCCAGATCCCTGAGTGAGGAGCAGGGAGGGAGAGAAACATGTGGCCATGTGTTGGTTTTTGTTTGTAACAATAGAGGGTGGGGAGAAAAAGATGGAGGGAAGGGTCCCTGCCTATTTAATCAGTACTGGCTCCTCTAACAAAAATAAACTAAATCTAGGAGTGTGGAACGCTATCTGGGGCTTTTTAGAAGTGGAGATGTTGTTCATATCAACCAGATTCTGCTGACCTTGCACATTTTTTTAAGATAATACTGTAGCTAGAATCTGGTTGCTATAGGCAACACCTACATTTCTAAACATTCACCGTTTAGTTAATATACAGTACCTTGGAGTCTAGGAGGATTATCAAATTTGGTAGTCTCCTAGCCATTGTAATGCTGATTGTGAGGGTGTTATATCTGAGAAAATTGATGCATTTAATATTTTTTCTCCTTCTTCCAGGTCTGTGTAGTCATGTAACTGTCACTTCTGGATCAGACCTCCAATGTTCTATCTCTACCAGTCATCTGGGAATGTTTAAAACTACAAAAATGTTGCAAAAAGATATTTAAAACCAGTTATTTTTGCTCCTACCAATACATATAGGGGGTGATTCTGATTGACTCACTAAGCAGCACAAATTCACTGCTTATCAAGCTACCTAATGTTGCCCGCATGAATCCCCCCCCCCCATGGTTCACACATCCACGCAGATTAGCAAGTGAATGTTTTGCATAAACATCCATTTGCAGGGTAGCATATGGGGCAGAAACAACAATGGGGTGGGTGGCTGACGTACAGATGCCTCCTGCATTCACATGGGGATGCCCAGGAAAGGTACCATTTTTGTGGGTACACCCAGTAAATGCAGGGCGTTCGCATGGTAATGCCCCCTTCCCACCTCCATCTTGCCCTGTGCAAGCACCATGGTGACTTTGCAAGTCGCCAAAGGTGCCTGCGCAGAAGCCCTGCACATGCGCATATATGATTATGCACATGCGCAATGCATAAACATCATCCCTGTTTCGAATTTTCCATTGACCGAATTAAATAGAATCACCCCCATTGTGTGCAGCAATTATGGAAAGTCCCTTCAACCATGTAACTCAGTGCCCAAAATTTCCAATTTGTAATTTTCTCCTAGGTTTCTGTTTTACAGTCAGTCGACAAACTTATAGTTCCTGCAAGACACTCTACAATCACTGACCATCTTGTTTTGGGAATAGTTCTGACAATGGCACTCTTGTTTTCCATCATAAGTGATGTGGATAGACTCTGTATTTAAACTGGTTATTTTGTTTTGTTTTGTTTATGGGAATCTAGTGCTGTCAATTTGCCATTTCATAATCCAATTGATGGTAATTATAAAAAAAAAAGCTGTGTGATTTTTTTTAATTGCAGACAGTGATGTTTTGTTCAAGTAGTCCTGTCTCAGTATGCCCCCAGAAGCCTCAGTCACAGAGCCCGTTACTTACCATTCTAAGTGCTGATGGTCTTCCTTGTAGAGTGCCCTGGGTCCACTGTTCTCCATCTTCTGCTGCAGCTGCTTTTACTCTACCTCCCAGCTGGTGTCTTTTGATATTATAGGTGGCTCCGGTGTCTGCCATGCTAATTTTCCCACTGGCTCTAGAGTATGGGCTTTGCCATGTTAGTCTGGGTCAGATGACTGTCGCATCTCCCAATGAAGGCATGGTTCCCCGCCAGCAGACTTCCTGAAGAGATAACTGGTTGCCAGTGCAATGTCTCTCATAGCAGCAGGTGTTCCATACTGTTGTCTCCTTGAGTGTACTTCTGCTGTATTTTGTTTTGGCTTAGTTTCAAGTACTACTGATTCCAATCCAGGGCCCAGCTCTACCGGTATCATCCTGGTGTACAGTACACAAACAACTGGTCACAGCCCAGTACCCAGCACCTACAGTTCCAGCCCAGTGCCCGGGGATTTCAACCAAGTGTCCAGTTCGCATAGTCCCAGTCCATTGTACAGTTAATTTCTCATAGGGTCCAGTCCAGCACCATCAGTTCCAGCTCAGTATCCAGGTAACATTTTACTGATTTCAGCCTGGTGTCCAATTCACTTAACACTGGTCTCAGCCCAGGTACCAGCACCACAAGTTACTGCCAAGTGTTCAGTTCAAGTCTCACGAGTTAGTGTTTCACTGGTTCCAGCCCGGTGTCCAGTTCACATAACTCTGGTCCCAGCCCAGTGTCCAGTACCACCAATTCCTGTCCAGTGCTCAGTTCCTAGCCATGTATTCTACTGATCACTTTCAGCCTACATAGTTAAGCCTTGTCAGTCCTAATCTGTTCCTACATGGTGCCTCACCGGTCTTGGTTCTCTGCGTAATTTCAAGCTCTGCAGTCTACTAATGCTCTGAGATACCTAACCCTTTAGAATCTCTTAGTAATGTTATGGGGTCTATACACGTGACTGCTGAGCGATCTGCTGAGTAGATCTCTCAGCAAGATCGCTCAGCACACAGTTATGAACAGCGATGTGTCAGCGATGTGTGTCAAGTGGCAATTAACTACATTTATCCAACATGCTGGATATAAATTGCCGGGCAATAGTGACGTGCGGTGCTGTGCATCACTATTGCTATGGCCCCTACACACAAAGCAATGTAGGGGCATTTTCTAAGTGATCTAGTGAGATTGCTTAGAAAATGTCTGAAATCACCCTGTGTGTAGGCTCCTCTACAGTATTTCCAGTACCCCAAACTATTTGCATTAACTTCTTTAAATTACCAAGCATTTAGAACATCTATTTTTTTCATATTCCAACCCTAGACACAAGATACATAAAAAAAATTACCAAAAAGTTCTTTATTAATCTTAAATACATAATAATCACATTAAAAGTGCTTGTGAGATTCTGCTGGAAAAAAAGACCAGGATGGATAATGTCATTGAGACCCACTCATCCATCCCCTTGTCTATATTTTTAAGTTATTTGGTAAACTTGGCTGGTCCTTTATCTGTCTTTATCACCCTCCATGTTGTTAAGGCTTAATTCATCTTCCCCATTATTCCCCTTTTACGAGTACTAACATTTAGGTTCATGTTGGTGTCAGACTCAGGATCTAGCGTAATCCTTACACTCCATGTAATACCCTTATTGCATCTAGAGAGTCTGAAATTAACCGTTACCTCCCTCTTTCCTCGGCCTAACCCTAATGTTGACATTTTGATAATGTCAACATTTCACTTGATGACAATCTGGCCTTATACAGGTGTGTGAGTTGGTATCGTTGCTGCTTTCATGGAAACAGCATTATTAGCACTAATATGTTAATGCAGCAGGGAGTGTCACACTGCATCCTAGGAACATCGCTACTTTGTGTCATGCACATTTCCAACCACATATCAAATAGGCCAATTGTCTGTCAACATTTTAACAATGTTGACATCATACTGTATCTATCACATTATGAATGTCAACATTGTTATTTACAGCTGTTTGACTACTTCCCCAGATAACCATATTTCTCTGCACTTGCTCGGAATGAGTGAAAACTTATACTTTGTCAAGTTAAAATGAGATTTCTTAGGGGCTTATTTTAAAAATGAATCACAAAAGTGCAGTAAACCCTATCAACTAATCATATATTTTCTTTCCTTAAATTACCTTTCACTAGATATAGCACATAAAATTGGCTGATATTGGTTATTTCACATTTGTACTTCTGTACTCCACAGAAAATATAGTCAGAGAGCACAGTTGACAAACATCTTCAAATACAAAGATGAAACTTGCTCCTACTGTATGTGTAACAATAAAACAGTTAAATATCTATTTCAGTGTCTACTAATCATGTTATTAACAATTCTGTATGGAACCATTAGAAATGTAGGTCAGTTTTTACCTTCTCTGGGCGGGTGCCGGACGGCTCCTCGACAGTCGGGATTCCGACAGTCATTCCTCCGACGTCGTAATCCCGACTGCTCCCTCGTGGGGGTCCACGACCCCATAGAGGGAGAATAAAATAGGTGCCCGCAAGGGGCTTCATTGCGCTCCCCACGCTGTGAAGTCGGGATTCCGACGTCTGACTAATGACTGTCGGAATCCCGACTGTCGGGCTACTATACCACACCCCTCTGGGCAGTTAGGATAAGTCAGTATGGAAATTGCTGACCATTATTATCATGACCAGTTATTATACAGTACATTATCTACTTACCATTATCAGATATTATGCGGTATAGTTCCTACATACATTATTACATGATTCTTCAAAGAAACTAATTGCTAAACACATCACTCTCTGACCATGTATATAATCTATATTTCCTATCATGCATATATCATTGTAAGGGGTTGGGATCATTTGGTCTACAGCATTATGGTCGATAGTCATTAGGTCGACACCATTCAGTCGACATGGGAAAAGGTCAACATCGGTCTAGGTCGACATGGGAAAAGGTCGACATGGTTCTAGGTCAAAGGGTCATTAGTTTGACAGGTCGTTAGGTCGACAGGTCATTAGTTCGACTTTGTCTAGGTCGACAGTCAAAAGGTCGACATCCGGTTTTTCACTGTTTTTTTTACCTGAATGTCAAAAACAGTCGACATGGACACAGTTTAAAGTGCACCGCATTCCCTCGCATTGCTCGCTGCGCTCGCGATGCATCAGGCACAGTGCCTCGCTAAGCTCGGCACACTATTTTATTCTCCCACCACGCCCTAGTGGATGGTAGGTCATGAAATATAGCCTGTCGGCACATGTTGGCTCAGCCAACAGTGAAACACTCCATGTCGACCTTTTGACTGTTGACCTAGACAATGTAGAACAAATAATCTGTCAAACTAAACGACCTGTCAAACTAATGACCTTTCGACCTAGAACCTTGTCAACATTTTCCCAAGTCGACCTTTCCCACGTCGACCTAATGGTGTTGATCTAATGACTGTCGACCATATGCTGTAGACCAAATGACCGCATCCCATAGTAACATAGTACTGTAGTTGAGGTTGAAAAAAGAGCTACGTCCATCAAGTTCAACCTTATACAGGACCCATTAGAGGGTATATACTAAATGTAGTATCCCCATTTTGCTCCAACTATTGGCTACATAGTGATTAGTTGTACCCCTGAATTTTTTTTCAAGAAAATCTTTGTCCAACCTTATTGTAAATGTGTTCAATGTGTGTACCATCACCACCTTTTCTGGAAGAGCGTTTCATACTTTTACTCTCCTGAAAAAAATGCTTTCCTTTTAAGGGTACGGAATCTTCTCTCTAGTCTAAATTCATGCTTATGTGTTCTAGTCTCCAACATGAAATCAAAGAGTTTGCCTGATAGTTCAGAATATTGTTCCTTGATATATGTGTACATGTTAAGCATGTCTCCTCTTAAACATCTCTTTTCTAGCGTAAACATTCCTACTTTGACTAGTCTTTCTCCATAGCTTAAAGACTCCATCCCTTCTATTAGCTTGGTTGCCCTTCGCTGGACTTTTTCCAGATCTTTAATTTTTGTAGTGTGGAAACAGAATTGCACTCCAAATTCCAGATGAGGTCTAACAAGTGCCTTGTAGAGTGGCATAATTACATTGTCTTCCCTAGTTTTCATGCCCCTTTTTATACAGGCTAGTATCCTGTTGGCCTTAGTGGCTGTACCATGATGCTGAGCACTGCAAACACACAAACCTTTGTCTATTGTGGAAGCCACCACCAAACCTCATTGGGCCTTACATTTGTAAAGTTTTCAAGCTTAATCACTATGGGCCTTATTCTAGTTCACTCTTTCTGACAAAATCCTTCTTAGATGGACAAAACCATGTGCACTGCAGGGGGGCAGATGTTACTTGTACAGAGAGAATTCGATTTGGGTGGGGTTTTACTTCAAAGTGAGATCTATATTTCAGTGTAAGCAGCCAGTATTTACCCTGCACAGAAACAAAATAACTCACCTAAATCAAATTCTCTCTGCATATTTTACAGCTGCCTCCCTGCACTGCACATGGTTTTGTGCATCTAAGAAGGATTGTGGGCCTTATTCTGGTTGGTGCGGCCGGGCCGTACGCGTACGTTCCGGGGTTTTCCATGATCTGCGCATGCGTACATTCGCTAATGCGCAGGCGCGAACACTCCACAACGCTTACGGACGGGTCTCTCCGTGCGAAAAAACCTGTACGCGAGTGTACGGGCATTGGGGGCGGCATAGGGGCGTGTTGAGGGGAGCGGCCGAAATAATGAGGGAAAATGGGCGTAAATATGGGCGTACACGGGGGTGTGCACCAAAAATGAGCGGTGCTGCTACCGCACGATCGCCTAAAGCACCGTTCATTTCGGACACAAAACAGGCGGCCGCCAACCGCCAGCTCAGACCACCCCTACAGATACCGCATGCCTGCGTGCGCCTGGGTTTGCTAATTTACGCTGATTACTACTCAAACACATACACCTGAATGTAATAAGCAATGCTGCAGTCTATTAAGTCCAAACCATGATTTCACTACCTGCAAGGCTACACACAGCACTCAAACACATTGGAAGCTTATCTTTCTATACTTCTCTACATTTAAAGGTTTGTTTAATTTAAGGTAAGAATCTTTTTAAGACCTGCTTATATATGCTAAGGTAGGTATTTGTTAAACAGTTAGACACATTCACTACGTGCTTTCATAGACTTTACACAGTAGCACACTCAATCTACACAAGTCGACATGTGTCAACGTGTTCACTCTAATACAAACATAGGTTTTGTATTTATGATACAATAACATAAACCACATCTAACATCTACAAAGGATGTTTCAGCAATGTTTTAAGCCCATGCCCACTATTTTGCACACAATCTTTGTATAGTACCCAAAATACAGAACTGTACCACTATCTGATCTGCTATGAATCGGATTTTACTACACTCTGGATGTAAGATGCCACCAATCACATTATTGCACTCACATCTCTATAACAAAGGATTCCTACATCTGCTTATGACACTGTAAAATCATATATATTTAAAAAGTTATACATGTTTGTTCACAAGCAATTTTCTCATGTTTGGCCGATTCACACATCTTTTTTTAGGGAGGACACATATGCATTCCTACACAAATGTACCTTTTGACCCTTGTTTGTCTGCCTCACCCACTCCATGAGGAAAGCATTGTTCTGGACCTGCTTTTACCGCTACTACTGTAGGAGCTACCTCACCTGCACACAAACTGCTTTCTCACCTATTAAGTTGCTCTGCACATGTGCTGACACAAACTAATTAGCAGGGAAAAGTTGGATAGGAACATGGGAATGGCCATGGAGAGGGTTACACATGGGAACTTCTACCACACTTCAACAAATGTTCAAAAATACCCTGGTCAGTAAGTACACATAAATGTAGTATTTGTTTCACACAAGAAATTACACATACAACAATTTTGTTTTAATTGGTAAAATAAATGTATTTGCTGTTCAGCATCACAGCTTATTTGACACTTTAATGTCATAAATCAAATAAACAAATAAAATAGACACAAAAATAAAAAAACAGCCAGAACAAGAGGTTGCATATCTCCAAACATGTGTTACCCTGCAAATGCAATGGTGAAAGAAATGGGGACACCAGAATACGTACTGCAACAACCAGGGTGAATACTAAGCAAGATACACACCACCAAAAATTTATCCTGCATTTGTAGAGGTCAAAATAAGAACTTTAATGCCCATGGCACGAAAAGGGATCGATGGCCAACTCAGGAAGTGGATGTCCAGTGCAATTTAAACATTTGGGGTCCAACCACAGAGGAAGTGAACCAGGTCTCATTATTTGGGCCCTTTTTTCCCCCTTTTAGATGGGGCCTTGGGGACAGGGGCCTTTGGCTCAGATGGCTTGCGGCGTCTTCCCCTAGTGGACACAGGAGGGTCAGCAGAGGTGGAAGGTTGGGGAGCAGCTTGGGGTGGGCCAGCAGATGGGGGATTGTCCCTTAGGGACCTGGCGGTGGTCAGCAGCTCCGCAAGAATTTCATTCTGGCGTCTGAGGTGTTAGCCAATGCTTTGCATGCCAGCCGCCAGAGTGTCATTCATGCGGTTGAAGGCCTCACACTGCTGCCTGTTTGTGGCCTTCCAATCCGCCAGAAATTTCCCAATCTGCTGCTGACGGATCGCAGCATCCACCCCTTGCTGCTCGATCCTCTCCAGCATCACCATCACGCTCTCATCCCATGTCTCCTGTGGCTGGGGGTGTGGTCTTGGTGGAGGCTGGACCACTTGCTCCACCTGTGGCTCTGCAGAGGAAGATGCTGCCGGTTCATCCTGGGTTTCTGCTTCTTCTAGGATAATAATTGAAAACAATGTCACCATCACATACGCACAAAAAAAATATCTTTCAAAATACAATGCATTACTGTGACTTACCATCAAAAGCAGCAGCAAAGACCTCCGCCGGGAGCTCACTATCCATCCATATTGGATATCCCCCTGACCTCGGCCACATCAATGACGTCCAAGGCGTCCTGCTCCAGGGGGGTATACTCCAAATTATCTGGCATAGGACCTCTCCCGGTGGACATGCTGTGGTTGTACCGGTCAGTCATCTTCCTCTTCAGTGTCGTTTTGAAGTCTGTCCACCTACAAGTTTAAAAATACAAATATCACCATAAGATATGTGCACCACTGTGCTACGTGACATTTCCTAGTGTGGGTGATCTTATGTTTTTTAGCCATATGTGTCCCACACACACATTAATGTCTCCATTAGGAGGCATTTCAGTGTCTCATCTCATTCATTAGGCCACTAAATGCACATACATAGATCACTATGCAGAAATGACATCATCCATGGCCAAATTATGCACCTCCACCTGTTGTGAAACTACACACTCCACCATAGCTTGACAGTGTGGTTATTATGGAGTAATTTAACTATGGGATGGCATACTGGGATGTGTAGTTTCTCACCAGCTACATGTGCACAGTTTGGTCATTCTTGTTTCAGTAGCATCATATGGAACATGTTACAACAACTCTTTCAAAAACACACTTTCTCTTGTCCCATCACATACTTCACATACTTCACATGAGCAGAACTGTGCCCATAACCTCCCATCACACCAATGGTGCATGTTTCATATATCAATGTGGGTTATTAGACATGGTTGTGTTCACATGTGACATTGAAGTGTAGCACTATCTACAAACACACCTTTCTATTATTCTCCAAACATACATGTAACATATGTACACACATATGACATTATCAGGGGGACAAACACACTTGCCTTTTCTTCACCGCTAGCCAATCTCTGACCACTGGTGACACCTGGTTCACTTCCTCTGTGATCTTGTCCCAAAGGTTTCTCCTTGCACTGGCACCCGGCTTCCTGGTTGGCAATTCGATCCATTCGCGTGCTCTGGGCACTAAAATTCTTAATTCTGCCTCTACAAATGCAGGGTTTCTCTTTTTGGTGGTGGTATCCTGCTCAGTCCTCACCCTAGATGTTGCAGCTCGTTTTCTGGTGGCCCCAGTTCTCTCACCATGCACCTGCTGGGTCACACCTGTTTGGAGAGATGCAACCTCTTGTTCTGGCTGGTTGCTTGGCCCTTGTGGAGCTGGTGGAGGTTGAACAGGGCCTGTTAGTGAGGGGCCCGCTTGGTCTTGCAGGCTACTTCTCTCTTGAGCCCTCCTTCTCCGCTCCTGTTCCCTCTTCTGTAAAGCTTCAAGCAGGGATTCTGCTGTAGCTCTCTGTAGAGCGTCCTCAGCTGCGGAATCGTCTGAGCTAGACATGTTTGCAGCAATTCTGGCCTGCATCTGACTGAATATTTATATGTTAAGCTCCCGCCATGAACAAGGGGGCGTATATTTTTCCCCGCAATGTAGTTGCTAATTTACGCTGATATTTCCCGCCGATAATTGCCGCTTAAATTACGCAGGTCTCAACGCACCTGATCAATCACCTGTATATGCACATACACAGGTTGTGGAGCATTGTGTGCTACATCGTGAAATGTGTGCACCTGTCATTCCAATGATGAGTGTTGTCAGCTGGTATCTGTTGGAGTTCGTGTATGCTTTGTGAGTCACATTTCAAAACATCACGTTATAATGCTTTCCTTACATATGTAATGAGTATGAAATTGTCATACGCCAACATGTTGCATTGTGCCTTTTTTATCAGCGTATTTATTAGTAGACGGTTGCGTGTATTCTTTTCCGCACACTGTATATACAGTACGTCTCTCCATGGAAATCGGTGTATTGTGCCCCTTTTAGCAGCGTATTTATTAGTAGACGGTTGCGTGTATTCTTTTACGCACACTGTATATACAGTTCCTCTCTATACATTGAATGCATGCTGTTGGTTATGGTGTGTGTATATCGGAACGGTCCGCGTAAGTTTCTATTCGCATCCAGTTTGTTCATGTAAGAAGGATTAATAAAGTTAATACTAAACAAACAATTTTTTACACCAATCAGCAAGCACCAAAAGTGATATATGTACCTGCAATTAATAACTGCGCCATTGCCACTATGACTTCAACCAGGGCTAGGGCGTTTTCTACCCAGGAGCTGTTGGCCTTGGTTGAGGTCATGGACCGGCGCCTGGGGCCCATATGTGTCCAACATGGACAAGCGGCGGGCGTATAATGCTGCCCGCCGGCTAATCTACGCCCGGACCGGCGTCCGCAGAAGCCTGGCCCAAGTTGAGCGGCGCTGGTCTGACCTGCGCCGGCGGCAGCCAGTGTTGCTTTCTACACTTCGCCGCCATATTGCCCGATGTAAGTTTTTATTTACTAGTATGTCTGCGTTTTTTTGCAATGTTTTCTGTACTTTTTATAAATATGTTCCTGAGTATGTGGGTGTATATGGGGTGTATATGGGGTGTATATGGGGTGTATATGGGGTGTATAGGGGGTGTATAGGGGGTGTATATGGGGTGTATATGGGGTGTATAGGGGGTGTATATGGGTGTATATGGGGTGTATATGGGGTGTATATGGGGTGTATATGGGGTGTATATGGGGTGTATAGGGGGTGTATATGGGTGTATATGGGGTGTATATGGGTGTATAGGGGGTGTATAGGGGGTGTATATGGGGTGTATATGGGGTGTATATGGGGTGTATATGGGGTGTATAGGGGGTGTATATGGGTGTATATGGGGTGTATATGGGTGTATATGGGGTGTATATGGGGTGTATAGGGGGTGTATATGGGTGTATATGGGGTGTATAGGGGGTGTATAGGGGGTGTATGGGGGGGGGGGTTAAGTAGTTGCTCAGTTTTTGGGTGTAGCATATCAATTAGTTTGCATGATAAATGTCTGAAATATAACAGCAATGATAATTTGGAAGGTTATGAGCATGACTAATGTGAATTTGTCTTTCCCCCTTTTTTATGAAACCCAATCTTCGATTTCTATGCCATCAACATGAACATTTCAGCACGGGCAAGAGCACGCATAGAAGCCCGGGAGAAGGCAGCCCGGGAGCAGGCAGCCCAGGAGCAGCCAGAAGAGGAGGAGGAAGAGGAGGAGGAAGAGGAGGAGGAAGAGGAGGAGGAAGAGGAGGAGACAATGGGTCCAGCTGGGGCCCACCAAATTTCGCCATCCCCTTCCATCAGCCACTCCCCAACCCCCACCCCCTCCCCAACCCCCACCCCCTCCCCAACCCCCACCCACACCCCAACCCCCACCCCCTCCCCAACCCCCACCCACACCCCAACCCCCACCCCCTCCCCAACCCCCACCCCCTCCCCCTCCCAAACCCCCACCCCCTCCCCAACCCCCACCCCCTCCCCAACTCCCACCCACACCCCTACCCCCACCCCCTCCCCACCCCATTTCCAACCCCCCTACACCTCTCCACCACCCACCCCCAAACCTCTCCAATCCCCACTCCAACCCACTACCAGTATCCCAAGTCCTATCCAATCCCCCTTGCTCCTGACCCCCCCAACCACCGCACACCCAACCAGCGGCGAGCAGGATGGCTCAACTAGCCGTAAGTAAATAATGTGTCTAATGTTTACCTACACATTTCTACACATAAACAATCACAACAACCACATATGGGTATCCAACATCAACATTAGTTGCAACATATCACTGCAGGGCGACCATGAGGTGTGGCCTGTCCTTCTCCAGGAACAAGGGTCCCCTTGGTGGTTTTTTGGAGTGTGGCCATGGCTCACCCCTTGAATAATTGACATAACAGTACATCCAATGAGATATCCGACATTAGTGGTGTTGTAGTTATGTGGGTCCAGGTGTTGGGAAACTCCACTTCCCAGCATGATGTGCAACATTAATTTATAGATTGTTTTGTTCATAGTGTGTGAGGCCATGCGGATGCATGCTTTACAAACATAGCTTTAGGCCTATAATTTGTACAGCAATGTCCTAAATTTAAAATAGTAAGGAGTGCTTAAGCCGCAACAATGTCATAACCCTTAAATAGCACAGCCTAATTGTGAGGTTAGAGGTGAGTCCCCCAAAACCAAACTACCAATTGGGATACAGCATACATTCATCCAATAAGGAGTAATTTTTTTATTTTTATGTAATATGTACAGTATGTGTGTGTCAACAGAATAGTATTTTGGACCATGTTTACAGCATACCCATCTTCAATGTAGTGGAAAAATGTATGTGGCCTTCACACTTAACTCACAAATTCATATTATGTTACAATGCAATAAACATTTATGTATATGATATATTAATTATAATGTGTTTTTCCCCTTTACTACAGACACTGAACAGCACCAGGAGGAGGTGGACAACATTTTGCGGGAGATATTCCTAACCCTATTTTATTTAAATATTCTTTTTTTACGTTTGGAGGCCCTCATTTAATTTATTTTTATTCCCCCCCCCCCCCCCCCCCCCTTATTATGTTTGTACGAAATAAACGTTTTTGTTGAGTTAGAAGTTGGCTGTGTTTTTAATCATAAATATGTTATAGGGTTTGTAAGGGTAGGTACATACAGATGTGTAATGTAAGTTATATTTGTAATTTGAGGTGAGGGGTAACGATTGCTGTGTGAATGTGTTTGTTTTTTAGTTAAATAACACATAGTGAAAATGCATGAATGTTCGATTAAAACATCACACATAACATCAGGGTAGGTATACATGTTAAAAAAATCAGATCAAACTAATTATGGACATAATTTAGTACATACACACAAACACCAACATAAATTTATTTAAAAGTAAAAGCAATGTGGGGACACATAGATAGTGATTAAAATGCCACATTAGAACATAACAAATATACATGTAATGAGGGTTAAAATGTTGTTTTATTAGGGTCTTTATTAAGGTAGACAATTGAGTTAATAGAAAACAATAATTGAATAACAATTAGAATAATTAATTAATTGTCTGAATTTTAGTTGAAAGGCAAGATTTGCAGGTCCATACATGTGAAGGGTATGCCAGCGTGCAGGGACGTACGCTCACTCTCACGAGCGGTGACATAAGCTGAGTTTTCCATTGAAAACAATAGCGACCCGTCCGTGCAAGCTGGCGTACGCTCAGATAGCCGCAAGAAGTCGGTGGGAAGACGGACGAGAGACGTCCGTAAACGGTGGCGTACGCTCTGTTGTACGCCAGTTGTCGGAGTGTAAGGGCTGGGCCGTCCGTGTACGTTGGCGTACGCTCAATTGTACGCCACTCCCCTTTGACGTTGTTTCTGGCCGTACGTATGCGCCTGAGTTGTGGGTGGACTTAACCCCAACGGCCGCGTACGGAGAGCGTACGCTAATATGGAACGTACGCACGTTTGGCCGCTCCGATCAGAATAACCTCCTATGTCAGAAAGAGTGAACTAGAATAAGGCCCTATGTGAGCAAACTCTCTATACCAGGCATTCCCAACCACGGTCTACAAGGCACACCAACAGTGCAGGTTTTAGTGATATCCAGGCTTCAGCACAGATGGATTAATCAGAATCACTCAGGTACTAATTATGTCACCTGTGCTCAAGCCTGGATATCACTAAAACTCGAAAATCCATATTCAATGAACCATCAAATTATTTTTCCATTCTGTGCAAATATGAGTAAATATGCTGGGTACACACCAGAACGATCTGGCCTTATTTTCCCCAATTTTGATACAATCTTGACCAATTGTATGTAAATTGGTCATGTTCTGGAATCTTTTAGATCCGATTCCGATCCGATCCTCGCTGGTCATTTGGTCGTGTTGCAGATCCTACCTGCAGCAGTCAGGATTTGAAAATGATCCCTTCAACTGGGTACAGATCGTGATTGGTTTGTGATTGGATCATTGCAGATCGTTCTGGTGTGTACCCTATATTAGCCTGACCCTTCCACAACTCTGCGACCGAGACAGGCTGATCGAGGCCGGCACTGAAGTCACAGACCACCTGGATATGCCTGTGCAGTTTGTGACACTCCCTGAAAATGCCAGGATTTTTTAAATATATTTATGTATTTATTAATTACCAATATATATATATATATATATATATATATATATATATATTTTTATTTCACAACTATTCCAATTTTTTTTTACAGAGAATATTTTTAGCATTCACATCTGTCCCTGCCCAAGTGGAGCTTACAATCTATTCCCTACCACATTTTTTGTTGGGAGCCAATTGACCTAGCCGTATATGTTTAGATTGTACCAGGAGGAAACCCACGTAACACAGGGAGAATATACAAACTCTGCACAATGGTGAGAATGGAATCCATGACCTTACTGCTCAGAGGCAGTAATGCTAACCATTGCACCATCAGTGCACCTCCGGAAACATTGCATTTACAATCGATACACAGTTTCTTTCGCTATTTGGGCTCATGCATGCTCAATGCTTACAGTAAACGCTACACAGTCAATCGATAATTACTTGACTTGCAAATTTGCTGATCAGAGATCAATTTTATCCCTTAGAGCTATGTCATGATCCTGATCCCAGCATTGTGAAGTCAGCATGCTCAGTGGTGATTTAGAGGGTTTTCAATCCTGGCCACTATTTCCGGTGGAAAGAAATAGCATCAGCTTTCTACATTATTTTGTCAAATGTCAGTCGACGTATTCAATGTGGGGTCTGTTCTTCCGACTGCTGGAATATATTCTTACAGTCAGAAAGTCCCGGCATCATAGAAAATGGGCACAGATAGTCGGAAATGGCTGCGGATTTGACAATCCAGTGGCTGTTTCTGACAATACAGATTTTCAGAGTCACAGCCAGGATTGCATATTGTTAGCCGCTAATTTCACCAGGCAGAAATAACATTTGGCATTGAATACCCCCCATAGTGCATATCAACTTCTAGTTATTGTGAGGTCAACAAACTGGCTACAAAGTGACTCTCAACCTCCCATACTCAACCCTCAGAAAGGTTTGTTTGCATAGCATCTGCCCTTTCACACACACTGCAATCTCTTATATTGTGACATACAGAAGTAGCGGGTGTTATCTTTGCAGATTCTATCGCCAGCCCCGTCAACAGCCGGCTACCGCCAGGGGCACGCGCACACGAGGCGCTCGTGCGCACCTTGTGCGAAACAGAGCATGCTGCCGGTCCCCGCCGCCTTCCCCGCCGTCGGTCCCCGCCGCTTTCCCCGCCGTCGGTCCCCCTCGCCACCCCAACCTCTCCCCCTGAACTGGGCAGCGTCTCCCTGAAGTGGAGATGGGCAGGGAGACGCTGCCCAGCCGCCGTGATACTGGGACACGCATGCGCGTGAGACGCACACACATCCCAGTCCCTATCGCCGGCGCTCGCCAGTGAAAGGGATCTTGCAGGCGCTGAGATTGAATGAGCGGCGCAACATCTGTATGCTTTCATTTAATCAGATATAACAGTTAAGCAAAATGCAATCTTTTTAAAGACAATTAGAACTTTACCTTTTCAGTTACCAATTCACTTGATTTAAATGATAACTCATAGTCCAAAAGACCATAAACAGGCCAGGTTGTGCACTAACAGAAAAAAAATGCTTCAATATCAGTAATAGCACTTTATTTCAACTATGGAACTTATTCTGGTTGACACGCAAAGCTGTGAAATTTGTAGCTTTGCGTGTTATATATGCACCTTCCGCAGGAATGCCCACCCCTGTTAGCACACCGAAAATCCCTGAATGCATGCGAATGGATATTTAGCTTAAACATCCATTTGCAGCCCTGCGTGCAGGAAGAAAATCATTTGATGGTCGCCGACCATCGAATGATATTGCAAGCTTTCGCAGATCTAAGACACCTCTTCAATAAAACTCCCATCTTTGTAAATAAACCCCAAAGTGTGCCGTTATACATTGAAACTTTCAATGTAAAATGCTAAAGATAGCTTGAAAGGAAACGAAACAAATCATTTTTCATACACAAATGGTGTATTGAACACTGGTGCTTTTCCAGCATGAAAAGCTTAATCACTCGCATAGTGACAGTTTGATATGAATGTGGAACACTCCTCCCATGTCACATGGGAGTAATTAAACATGGAAGATTCTGTGTGCAGCATTTTCTGATTCTTAATCACTCCCGTGTGACAAAAGAGCCATATTCCCCCTTTTGTATAACTTGTCAGTGTGTGAACAGTTAATCAATATGAACACAAATATTTTATAGCTGTTGATAGCATTAAAAACTGACACCACCTTTTTTGAATATGTTATAAACTCTCTAATGTCATTTATTTTCTGAGAACAGATTTTCTAAAAATAGATTATATCAGGTCAATCTGTTTACTGGGTATACGAAATTGGAATCTGAACATAAATTATGTACATTGGGCCTTATTCTGGTCTGTGCGGCCAGAGCCGAATATGCGGCCAGGACCGTGCGTCCTAAACCCAGCCTTCCGTACGGATCGCTCACTCCGTCGATATGCGGTAAGCCGCTGACCGCACGGAGCACGAGTGGATTTCTCATGTATACACCTCCTTCATCTCTGGGAACCTCCCCCATCATTCGATGGTCGCATACCATCGAATGCAGGACCGAGTGGTCAGGCAGCTCCCGCGAGCTCAGACCACTCGGGCATTTCTCCATGCAAAAGCAGGGATCTGGGCGGGCAGCTGACATCCGGCAATGTCATATGTCCGCCCCCTACACGTGCGTCACGGCCGCATTACCATACGTACGCCCAGCGTTTTCATGGGAACGCCCATGAAACGCGGGGCGTATGCATATGTTAATGAGGCCAAACAGCCCTTCACGTGCTCATTGAGAGGGAAGCTTGCATTACTAAAGTGAAGCTTGATTACTTAAGTGAGTTGGAAACTGAAGCAGGTGAGTTAGAATACTGAAAAAGGTGAGTTTGAACACAGTCTAAATTTTCATATTTGTTTTATTGTAATATATTCATCTTCTTTCTATCCTATTGTAACCTGTTGCTCAATTTTGACATTTAAATTCATTGTATCTATATTTTTCCAACATTGTATGTCATTTTTACTCATTCACTATTATTTTCTCTTATCTTTGCCACACATTTATCGCACCCTGTTTCCCTCTTCACGCCTGCTCACATTTGCCTCACTTCTGACCTTCTCTGTTCCCTTCATCCTCTCACTTGTTGTTGTTTCATACTTAATTGGATTACTCAATCAACCTGATTTTACCCACTGGTCTCCTCTCTGACAGTAGTTCCTTGCCTGTTACCTTCTCTCTCACTCTGTTTTCTACCAAATTTACTACAGACGCTGTCTGTCCTCCCAAATCCCTCTGTCTGCTTTCACTAACCTACCCTCTCACCTTCGGTTCCTCATGGCTGTTAATCTCTCAACTTCACTTTCTCCAACTGCTCCTCCCCCCTCCCATCCCATACCTATCCTGACCACTCACCCCCGCACCCCCACCCTCCCAATGACCCCCCCTCGCTTCTGCAATCCCAAAAACCTTATCCACATAAATACACAACCCACCCCCCCTCTTTCCTGTGCACTATGGAACGCCAGATCCATCTGCAACAAACTCCCTGCCATCCATGACCTATTCATCTCTAGAGCATTCCACCTCCTTGCTATCACCGAGACCTGGCTCTCCACCTCTGATTCTGTCTCTCCAGCTGCTCTCTCCCACGGTGGCCTCTCTTTCTCTCACACTCCCAGGCCTGACGGTCGCCAAGGTGGCGGTGTGGGTTTTCTCCTCTCAGCCTCATGCACCCACAGTGTCATTCACCCTGAACCCTCTCTCCTTTTCTCCTCCTTTGAGTCTCACTCTATCCGTCTATACTACCCCTACCACCTCCGTGTCGCTGTAATCTACCGCCCCCCTGGCCCTATCTCCCAATTTCTTGACAACTTCGCCGCCTGGCTTCCACACTTCCTCTCCTCTGACCTGCCATCTGTCATTCTTGGTGACTTTAACATCCCCTTGGATAACCCCGCTGATCCTGGCACCTCCAAACTCCTCTCTCTCTGCTCCTCTCTTGGCCTATCTCAGTGGACTACCTCTCCCACCCACATCCAAGGACACTCCCTCGATCTCGTCTTCTCTCGCTCTTGTTCCCTTACTGACTACACTATCTCAGCTTTTCCTCTTTCTGACCATCACCTCATCTCCTTCTCCCTCACTGCTTCCCCCTCTCCCACCCCCCCTCCCAAGCGCATTGTCTCACGGCATAACGTCAACACACTTGATCTTGCTGCCTTTTCAAACATGCTGTGTCCTCTTCTCGCCCCAATCGCCCTCATGTCCTGCCCGAACCTCGCTGCCTCCCTCTATAATGACACCCTATCTTCGGCATTGGACTCTGCCTGCCCTCCCTCCTCTATCCCCCTTCGATGCTCCAACCCCCAACCGTGGCACTCACCTATCACCCGATTCCTTAAAAAGTGCTCTCGCACTGCTGAGCGCTTCTGGAAGAAATCACGCTCCCTTGCGGATTATCTCCATTTCAAATTCATTCTTTCCTCCTTCAGCTCTGCCCTTGCTCTGGCCAAGGAATCCTACTTTAAGTCCCTCATCCTTTCCCAATCATCCAATCCCCGCAGGCTCTTCGCCACCTTCAACTCCTTGCTCTCCCCCCCTCCTCCAGCTCTTCCGTCCTCCATCGTAGCCGCTGATTTTGCTACCTACTTTTCAACCAAAATCTCCTCTCTCAGGACTGCCATCACTGCTGCCATGACCTCACCCTCTCCCTCCTCCCCTCCTACATCTCCACTCCCCTCCTTCCAACCCCTGTCCTCATTTTACCCCACCACTGCTGCTGAAGTCCACTCTATCCTTCAATCCGCTTCTCCCTCCACCTGCCCGCTTGATCCTATCCCCTCCAATATTATCCGTCGTCTCAGTCCATCAGTCTGCTCTCACCTGGCTCACCTCTTTAATCTTTCCCTATCCTCTGGGATCTTCCCTTCCTCCTTCAAACACGCTCTTGTCTCCCCAATTCTCAAAAAAACAAATCTGGACCCCAACTCTCCATCCAACTACAGGCCCATCTCCCTCCTCCCTTTTGCCTCCAAACTCCTAGAACGTCTGACCTATAATCGTCTCCTAAGCCACCTTACTGCTAACTCCATTCTAGACCCCCTCCAATCCGGGTTCCGCCCTTTACATTCCACTGAAACTGCCCTGACCAAAGTCACTAACGATCTACTATCGGCTAAATCCAAAGGCCTCTTCTCTATCCTCATCCAGCTTGATCTGTCGGCTGCCTTTGACACTGTTGACCACCCTCTCCTGCTCAACACCCTCCGCTCCTTTGGCATCACTGGCA
Organism: Crinia signifera; assembly: GCF_055691185.1. NCBI lineage: Eukaryota > Metazoa > Chordata > Amphibia > Anura > Myobatrachidae > Crinia > Crinia signifera. Next base: position 102,504,993 of record NC_139225.1, on the reverse strand, counting down.
CGGTCTTCTCCTGGTTCACCTCATACCTCTCCGATCGCTCCTTCTCCGTCTCCACTCCGAGCTCCTCCTCTCCTACTACCCCGCAGCCAGTCGGTGTTCCCCAAGGGTCAGTCCTTGGCCCTCTCCTCTTCTCCCTCTACACCACCTCTCTGGGCACCCTCATCAGCTCCTATGGTTTTCATTACCACCTTTATGCTGATGATACCCTAATCTATCTCTCCTCCCCCGACTTATCCCCATCACTTCTGTCCAAGGTCTCCGAATGCCTCACGGCCATCTCAGCCTGGATGACCCAACGCTTCCTGAAACTAAACATGGCTAAAACTGAACTTCTAATCTTCCATCCCCCGAACATCCCCTCTTCTCCCACTATCTCCATCAGCATTGGTAAAACCGAGATCACGTCCACCGACCAAACGCGCTGCCTCGGTGTCATCATTGACTCCTCCCTCTCTTTCACCCCCCACATTCGTGCTCTCTCACAGTCTTGCCGCTTTCACCTACGCAACATCTCACGCATCAGACCATTCCTCTCCACTGACGCGACCAAAATTCTCATTCACTCTCTTGTCATCTCCCGCCTTGACTACTGCAACATCCTTCTCTCTGGGCTACCTCTCACCCGCCTCGCACCTCTCCAATCCATTCTTAACGCTGCTGCTAGGCTCATCTTCCTCTCCCGCCGCTCTACCTCCGCCTCCCCCCTCTGTTTATCTCTTCACTGGCTCCCCATTCCTTTCCGAGTTCTCTTTAAACTCCTCACCACCACCTACAAGGCTCTCTCCTCCTCCACAGCTCCCTACCTCTCTTCACTGATCTCTATCCACACTCCCTCCCGTCCTCTTCGCTCCATCGCTGACCGCCGACTGACCTCTCACCTAATCACCTCCTCCCACTCCCGTGTCCAAGATTTCTCTCGCGCTGCCCCCCTGCACTGGAACAACCTCCCGCCACCCATCAGGCTATCTGATTCCCTTACCTCCTTCAAGTGCTCCCTCAAAACCCACTTTTTTCGACTAGCCTATCCCTCCTCCTAACCTCTTTTGATCCTCCTATCCTGCCTCCGTTCCCCTCCGTTCCTACTTATCCTATTGTATTTCGTTCGTCCACCCACCTATTTTTAGTATGTTAACTCTTATGAGCAGGGCCCTCCTTCCTCACGTACTCACCCTACCTCATTACCTCACCTGTGCTCCTGTCCTGTTCTTCCCTTCCTCTACTTCATCTTCGGTCTCCTTGACTATTTTGACACCTACTTCTGAACTGATGCTGATTTTAGTTCTACCAGCTATACCCCTATTTATACTGTATCTTTCTACACACCCTGTACGTTACCTTGTAATTTTTTTTTTTTTTGCTATGTACGGCGCTGCGGACACTTTGTGGCGCCTTATAAATAAACGTACTACTACTACTACTACTTCACGAACCTCTCCTCCCCCTGTTCGTAGTGTAAACAATTCATGCGGAATTTGGACGTATGTCCCTTTCGCACATGCACAGATATGCCTCTGCACATGTGCAAACACAAAACATTGGCGGAACGAACGCACGCGGACATATCCACACCAACCAGAATAAGGGCCATTGACTTAAACATTTTTTACAACTTTTTTTTTCCAATTCTTTGGTAGAGTAACAACATTTTTCAAAATATTATTTATATCATCCCTTAGTCATCAGAGGAGAAGCATATTAACTATCATTTATAAAATGAAACATGGAGGATTGGACAGAAAATGTCTCTAAATTGCATATTTTATGAAGATGCATTTTTGGAACAACAAAGTATATTGGAATTATGATAGCTGCCATACTGAGCTAGAAAATTAGGCAATTCTATCAATTTTAGCATATTACCACTCATAAACATTTCTCGGTAGTTCTCGTCCTTCAGTCATTTTACAGTTGGGTGTTTAATCATGTTTGAAATGTATTCCGGGAACTTTTTGAAAACAGTGTTAGTGATTGGATTTTTTTGTAGATAGTTGCTACAAAAAAGGGTTTTAACATATAATAATACAGTAAGGCACAATACAGGAACATTAATATTCTATATAAATTAATTAATAAAAAGTGGGATAAGGGTCAAACTCACCCAGGTGTCTTTTCATCGAGGGGAAGGAAGGGTGCAAATGCCTGCTTGGGGTGAGCGGCTGAATTACATGTTGTCAGTGACTGCCCCGAATTCGGAGGAGATAGTAGAATTGATAAGTCAGTCCAGGCTTTTCTTTATGAACGGAGGAAAAATTATTAGATGGTAAACAACCATCAAATGTTGTTTCCTTCGTGCGGCCTCATGCGAGTGGATGTTTAAGTGCACACATCCACTTGCATGCAAATGTGGGGATTTGTTTTTTGGTGGGGCGGCAGGGTGGTGTTTTTTTCTGTTGGCTAGGTAGCGAATATATGCTGCCTAGTGAACAGGTCTGAATCAGGCCCTTGGTTTGGTAGAGATTTTGGGCTCAGATTAAATATCTTAATTACACAGATTTGCTAAAAAGGACTGAGAATGTTTAGTAGATCACTGTTTAGTAAATAGGTTGCTTATAGCACCAAGAAAAACAACATGCATATTTATTACAATATATAAACATAAAGGTGTGCCAGTAATAGTTGAAAGTACAATTTAAAAGGACTCACAGATTTCCATATGGTTAAGATACAGTAGGTCAGTTCTGGTTCTAAAGTTTCCCATGAATCACCCTGTTTATTTGTTTACATAAAATACACATTAGGATCCTATTGTTTATAATCATAGTTGAGAGCAATAACGTGATAACAGAGGGCCTTATTCTGGTCTGTGCGGCCGGAGCCGAATATGCGGCCAGGACCGTGCGTCCTAAACCCCGCCTTCCGTACGGATCGCTCACTCCGTCCGAATGCGGCAAGCCGCTGACCGCACGGAGTACGAGTGGATTTCAAATGCAGGACCGAGTGGTCAGGCAGCTCCCGCAAGCTCAGACCACTCGGGCATTTCTTCGTGCAAAAGCAGGGATCTGGGCGGGCAGCTGACATCCGGCAATGTCATATGTCCGCCCCCTACACGTGCGTCACGGCCGCATTACCATACGTACGCCAGCGGTTTCATGGGAACGCCCATGAAACGCGGGGCGTATGCATATGTTAATGAGGCCAAACAGCCCTTCACGCCCCTCTCCTCCCCCTGTTCGTAGTGTAAACAATTCATGCGGAATTTGGACGTATGTCCCTTTCGCACATGCGCAGATATGCCTCAAAACATCGGCGGAACGAACGCACACTGACATATCCGCACCAACCAGAATAAGGGCCCGAGTGACTGACTTCGCTTTGAGTTTCGGCTATGGGTTAAGGTTGCTGCTGGGTGTTCAGGGTACACTACACAATACCCAACAAATATACTAGAACAAGCAGATAGACACTCCTGCACACACCTTGGCCATGGAACAATATATAAAATACACTGAACTTTCTAGGTATAAAATATGATCTTTTATTTAATAAAGAGGGAAATGACAATTTAAAAATGAGTATGCAGTAAATATAATTTGTTGATATAGAAATAAAACATGTTTAGTTTTAAAAGATAAATGAATGAGATAAAAAAGTGGGGATGTGGCCTAATACCGGTATACTATATACATACAAGTACAGACGCACATAAAACATATAAGAGATCCCTTAATAGGATATTAGTGGTAAAGTCTATTCCACAGTCATTAAACTGCCTTTAGGTGGATATGAACCACGCTGTTACCCACACGCAAGTGTCCTCAAGAGGGAGCAAAAGAGTACCGTTTTAGTAGCTTAGGAACTGGAGTGGTGTCTGCCGGCAGACTCGTCCTCCTCCCGATGCTGCAGTGGAATAAAGTAGCGTGCAGGGAGGGTCTCTGGTCAACGCATTTCACACACTACGCAGGCTTCGTCAGGAACAGCATAGTGACTTCAATCCTCCTCCGTCTCCTCTTTAAAGCCGGTATAGCGGTACGTAATATCTGCTTTCGTCATTTCCGTCTGGACCCGGCTTTCGCCTTTGCTCCCCTCGGTGACAGTTTCCGCCCTTAGTCTGGCGCTGATCTAAGCTGAACGTAGCGGATGAAACTTGTTGACCAGAGACCCTCCCTGCACGTTACTTTATTCCACTGCAGCATCGGGAGGAGGACGAGTCTGCCTGCAGACACCACTCCAGCTTTTAAGCTACTAAAAAGGTACTCTTTTGCTCCCTCTTGAGGACACTTGCTTGGGGGTAACAGCATGGTTCATATCCACCTCCCGCACCCACTTCTGCCTACAAATAGTACTTGAATGACTGTGGAATAGACTTTACCACTAATATCCTATTAAGGGATCTCTTATATGTTTTATGTGCGTCTGTACTTGTATGTATATAGTATACCGGTATTAGGCCACACCACCACTTTTTTATCTCATTAATTTATCTTTTATTACTAAAAATATTGTATTTCTATATCAACAAATTATATTTACTGCATACTAATTGATGAATTGTCATTTCCCTCTTTAGAGGGAAAAGATCATATTTTACACCTAGAAAGTTCAGTGTATTTTATATATTGTTGTATGGCCAAGGTGTGGGCAGGAGTGTCTATCTGTTTGTTATAGTTGAGAGCAATGACTAATGCCTTGACTATTTAGAAAGGTACTGTATATAAAGATTCTATTATTTTTTTTGTGCCATGTTCCACCTCTAGCTAAAACTCCAAAAATCTAATAAATCCAAATCGGAGCTTATTTCTCGCAGGGCCATCTTAACACATGGGCTTTAAGGTAAATTGCCCTAGGGCCTCAAAATGTAAAGGGCTCAAAACCTGCCCCCTACCCCCATCGTCAAGGCCCGGGCCCCCCTGATTGCACTCTATACCCTGAATTATACCCCGGCCCCCCTGATTGCAGCCATCGTTTATGCCTGACCACCGTGCACAACATTATTGGTAGTGTGGGAGGGATGGGGTCATATGGTGGCCACACCAACCAATGGAGTCCCACCTCCCTGCCATTGGTTGGTGCAGCCACCGTGTGACCGCATCCCCTCCAACACTCCTAGTAATTTGAGGCAGCCACGGTCCAGCATTGGTGGCTGCATGAATGAGGACTCTAGTGCTTCTAGTGGTGCTATGCACTAGGCACCACCAAGTCATCGTCACAGTATATGGTCCTCCTGAGCCTCCTGTCCTGGCTCCCCTCACTCCACGGCCCTTAAAAATTTAAAGTAAGCAGCTGCCAGCTGGGCCTATATTATTTTACGTGTATATGTATATATACATGGGGCCCATAATGATGTTAAGATGATTTCTCCTTCTCCAAGAGTCATAATTTTGCTTTCAATCATACTCATGTATGAATAGCATGAATAGCCTTGTCGCATCTCTTTCCCACAAGAAAGGCTTGTCTTGCGATGCAACTAGGAATTTCCTATAATGCCTGATCAGACTGTCCATTCTTCAAAGTTTCAGAGTCTCTCTAAAAAAACACTTTATTAAGCATACTCACTGGCTGTAATACCAATCAACATTCTGAGCTACACTTGGTCCTCTTACTGTACAATGTCTACTATATACTTAAGTATATACCTTTTGTTGTCACAATTGGACTTCAGGGGCCAGATATAATAGCCTCCAAGTTCAGTGGCCGTGCGTAATGCCGGCCTTGCTCAGACATCTTTTTAAACCACTTTCAAGGCATAGTTTGCTCTGTAAATTATTGCCTCTTTAAATAAATGTTCGGGTTCGGCTCGCAACCTGCACGGCGGCCAAACTCGGAGGCTATTATATCTGTCCCCGTTTGCCTATTTGTATGTCCATGTTTTGTATATCATCTTTGCAATTGTCCAGCATTGCAGAGTCTATAGTATCTTATTACTGCTGCTGTACTACTACAGTTGATCCATATACTTAATAGATATAGATACAGTAGTTAAACATAAATTAAGGCAATAGCATACAGTAATTAAAAGTACAATGACAAAAATATATCCAATAAAGAACTAATTTTATTAATTCCTAAAACAATATAACTTATATAAGAGACTTATTAAAATAATCATAAATTTCCATTACAACCTCAGGAGATGTACAGCTGCACACAATCCGTTACTAAACTCACTAACGGCTTATAATCACTGGACATGCACATGGGACACCAATATTTATTTTTAATATAAATACTAATAATACCACATTAGAATAAATATATAAATAATAGAAGGAGACAGATATTGGCTTTAAAAGTTTTATGAATAAAAAAAAAAAAAAATCAAAGAGTGGAGTACAGTAGGTGTCAGATACTGGGCCCACAAAGCGGGACTGGCTTATACTGGAGTATATGAATTTAGGAGGCTGAATGATGCTTCTCCTTATTCAATATATCTCTAAACAATGAGCAAAGGAGCAAAGCTAAACTTGGATACCTCCTATAAGATTACATTAGTAAACAACAATAACAACAAAGGTTGATATCAGCTACTTAGAAATCTCCAGGTGTTATTAGCTTATTTCTGTGGGCTGATCCAATTCTGAACTCCAAATTGGCTTATCACATCAGGAACTACAGTGATGGCCATCCTACTGTTTTAGGTTATAAACATTATACAATAGCTTTACAGTGACTGATTACTTGTAATTTCTTTAAACCTGATATTCATTCATCATGTTTTCCTTTAACATCATCATGAAGAAAAGTAAGCAGACCTGTGTCAACCATCCAGATAACTACTGTTATATCTGTGGATGATTTACACCTCGGAATCCATGTAAAAACCTGGAATGATGACAGTTTACCACCATTATTCTGGTGTGAATGATGGAAATCAAAACAAATACTAGGCACCTCACATTTTGCGATACTGTATTCAATACAGGGCTGAAGCAATGGTTACTGGATAAAAGGAAGGCTATGCCTTTTCCAAGTGCCCATGATATGGTTTCAGACAAAAAAAATACCACTCTGTGACCACATCTTTCAAAAATAAGTTGAAAAAAATACTGTGACAAGGAATCACATACATTAGATCAAGATGCAGTATTGGTCTTTATATTTGTAGCAGGTCACAGCATACCAGGTACACAGCATAGGCAAGTATAATTACAGCAAGCAGCATACAGGTAATCACAGCATGGTTTAAACTTCAGAATGCTCCAGTAGCCCCTACCATAGCCCACACCATGACCTATCACTTGGGTAGCTATCCCACCATCTAGAGCAAAGACCTCCTGCCCTGGAAACACTTTAATTAGGAAACCACAGGTGCTGTTAATCAGCCCAATCTTGATCACATCAGTTTTCTTGCTGCTGCTCCAAAACCTAGACTGGATCTTCCACATAATTTAATGTGTAAAGATGCTGTCCCTGCCACACTATCCATACTTTGATTCTGATTAAGCTCCATTAGTTTAAAATAGCAAACACTATATAAAACATGCACAATTTAAACATTGTTAATGTCTATAACTTGAAATCCTGATGTGACAGGTACATTTATATTTTAGATTGGAACTAGCGACGTGGATAGTGGGGGTATGAAAAGGTCGTAGGACGCGTACGGCTGCCCCTCGTGGGCTCGCTGCGCTCGCCACGCTTCGGGTTCACGTTGATCGTGGGGTGGCGTTAACAATTGTGGGGCCATTTCACACTTCAGGGTGCCTATTTGGCCTCTGTGGGCCATTTAACATTGTTTCTTATGGAAAAATCGGGTCAATTGAGACATTGAACAGGAAAATCGGGTCAATTGGGACATTTAACATTGTTCCCTATGGGAAATTGCGCGCATCGCGTCGGTCGCATCGCACCCGATTTTTTAGTGCATTCAATGCCCGCGATGTCCGCGATTTTTTACTAACGATGCCCACGATCAAAACCGTGGGCGCCCTTCTAGGTAAAGAGTACCATATTTTTTTTTTTTATTCTCATCTAGTGTGTATGGGGCTTAAGAGTGATAACTGGAAAATAAAAGTATCCTGTTAAATCCAGGATTTTGATTCTGTCACTCTGCTATTTTGTTGTTACTGTTAGGTAGAAGATGTAATGTGTCTAGAGAGACCCCACTTTAATCCTGAGTTGTCTGCAAAATGAGTGTTATTTATAAAACCAACACACACACACAATAAGCATATGCAGAATAAAGCTAGGTATACATTATACTATTTTCTCCATGAACAATACCGGTTTCCTTTAACTCCCTGGCAAATGATATACTGCATACACTGTCTTCATGAATGGATTTTGCACATACAGCAATTGAAAAGAGGATATTAGCATTGGAGTGTAGAGTAAAGAGAATCAATATTTGATAAGACTAAAAAAAAAACCTTTTGAAAATATGGACCTAGAACCTCGACATTACAGTCAACACAGGTCCAAGATGTTGGCATTAAATAACCAATTGAAATGCTTTATGTTTCAGTTTGAGACAATAGCTAGACAATAACAGGTTCTCTGCCTATGTAGCGGCCTTTGTATCTTTCATAATTGTTATGGGCAGGGCCAGATTACCAATGGGGCAGATGGAGCTACAGTTCTAGGGCTTTATATAAAATAGACCCATCATCATGAAATCATAAGTGTAACCAGTCATCAGATAAATGCACCATCCATAAATCCATAAATAAATCCATAAATCATAAATCCCTAAATCATAAGTATTAAATAGTTTTTTTATTTAACACACAAAATGATGAAATTGTTGTATTTTTATATATTTCGGAAACATTGTGGATGATAGTGTACAGTGTGTCTCATAATAGGCCCTTGATCGATTTCGGCCCTAGGCCCATTGAGCCCTTAATCCAGCCCTGGTCGTGAAGGTGTGTGTGCGTAGAGGGGGGCCCTGCATGTTCTGACAGTCCAGGGTGCTACAATTTCTGATGCTATGGGGCAGATGTATTAAGCCTTAACAAGAGATAAATGCAAGAGCGATAAAGAGAGATAAACGTTCAGCCAATCAGCTCCTTTCTGACTTTTTTCAAACTCAGTTGTAACATGGCAGTTAACAGGTGGTTGGCTTGACGTTTATCTCTCTTTATCAGCCTTGCATTTATCTCTTGTTAAGGCTTGAAACATCTGCCCCTATGTAACACTAACCAAAAAGACAAACAGTAAAGGGGTGTACACACAATGCAATGGACTTTCTATTCAATCCCGATTCAGTTCTGATCAAATCCAGGGGCGGATTTAGGGGTGATGACACCCCTAGGCACATCAATAACGACTGCCCCCCCCCCCCCCCCGCCTAATTGTATTTTTTTTAATCGATTACCTATAAGCCCTCATTTGATAATAGCCAATTTCATGGATTAATTTAAAAAGCCACTAACTTTTTTAAATTATGAATACATATTTACTAAGTAGGACAGTTATAGGGGCAGTATCTGCATGTCCTGTCCATTTACACTCTATTCAAGATGGAATATGGTACAGTACAGTGGATATTTTGCAGTTAATGGTACATTTCATGCTAACAGTACTATCACAGGCATCCAAGTGCCGCCCCCAAACATGTGCCGCCCCTAGGTATGTGCCTCACGTGCCTAATGGGAAATTCGGCACTGATCAAATCAGGATCGAATCGCACGGTACCATGTACACATTTCATTCAGACTATTTAGTACAGTTTATTTTCTATTCAATTTCACAGCCGAAGGACTGCTCATCTGGATCGAATCAAAATTGAATGGTTTTTATTTTCATTTGATTTCGATTAGATTTTCTTTATACAAGCAAAATCGAATAGAAAAATAGACAAATTTGAACTGTGCGTACACCTAAAAGTTTGGGTACTGAACTAATTTAAAACAGTTTACAAACATTAGATTCTAGTTGGCTTTAAAAACACCTTTTAAATGAAAAAAAACATCTGTTTGCTTTCTTTAAGTCTTTACATTATTCACAATATAGACACAATAGCCATTACATTGAATGTGCTTCAGTAATAGCAACATAATGTTAATTTCCATTATGCATTAAAGGCAAATATCCCTGTGTTCAAACACCACTTACTAGGCCATATGCTCTTATTTATTAGGTAGTAAGGTAGCTATCTATATTACGGTATCCTATATTGCAGATGGTTTATATGAGCCTGCACGGTAAAATGCATATCTACAGAAATAGATCTTTACAAACTAAGAACTTATAATGAGAATACCAGCACAGGGGTCAATAGGGCAACTGAAATATTGTTACAGTAATAACAAATTCACAGAATTTACACTATTGAAACTTACACATAATATGTTATAATGTAGGGAATTTACTAAAGGAAATGTGTAAAAAATAGGTGTAAAAATAGGTGTATTTGTACCCAGAAATACACTTATTTTTGACATTTTCTATCCCGAAATACAGCAATTTGTATCGATGTGCTATCACTACGAATTGCCATATTTTCGGGATAGAAAATGTAAAAAATAAGTGTATTTCTGGGTACAAATACACCTATTTTTACACCTATTTTTTACACATTTCCTTTAGTAAATTTCCCCCAATATGTCATTCACGGGCATTTCGGAACAACTCTCTCTCTTTCTCCCTCTTTCTATGGAGCAGTAAAAATGAAAAACAGATAAAGAGATGGAGCTGTGCTTGTTCATCCCGCTGGGGCACCAGAGTGTTCCATCTCGGTGTGCTGTTCACCGAGATGGGGACACGTGAGCGTCTCACATGCATGCGCATCCCAGTCTTGGTCAATGGCGTGTCATGACGGAACGCTATGGTGCGCAAGTGGGATGGACAACAGCGGCTTCAACTGTAAAGGGCCCCACACAGCACAATATTCAGGCATTTTCTGAGCGATTTGAAAATGCCTGAAAATGCATGTACCTGTAAATCGCTGTCTATATAGCCCACACAGCGATTTACATGCGCGCACCCGCCGTTCTGAATCTGTCCAAGATTCAGAACGTACGGGCTGTACAATTCAGAGCAGTCGCTCAGAAAGCTCCTGCTCATGTCCCGCATGTGTGGCCGCGGGCAGATGAGCAGGGCTGTTCTGAGCAACTGAAGCCCTGCTGAACACCGCCCGCATGACACCGCCGCTGCACCTGAGATGACGCTGGAGTCCGGACACCACCGCCGCCCCCAATCACGATGACATCAGGCACCGCTGGAGACCACCGCCGAGCCGATGACGTCACACCGCCGGAGACCGCCGCCCCTCCTGATGACGCCGCGGGACAGAGAGGCTCTGGAGTTGGTAAGTATGTTTTTTCTTCCCACTGTGCCACCAATGTTCATGATTATACTTTAATGACATGGCAGGGTGGCCATCATACACAGGTTACAGCTGCCAGCACACAATTATTTATTATTTTTACTTCATTACTATTTTTAACCGGGGGTGGGGGGGATGCAGTTTGTTAAATAATCTTTGAACTCCACTCTGAACTATTATTTAAATTTATGACCCTGATTAGTAATATAAAGCTGCTTTTACATTCTACACTTATCTGGCACAGAAAATTATTTATGACCTTTTTTAGACCTATTGACTGTTGGACTATTATCTGTATTACAAATTAAGGAAGTGATAGGGGAAAATATGGACAATGGGCAATATAGAAAATATGGACAGTGCGCAGTAATCTGGCTGGTTGTTTATTACTCTTTTCTCAGCCTTTGTTTTCCTGCACCTTGATAAAGGAGCCTCTCGGCTCAGAAACGTTGGGTTTAAGCACCACAGTCTGGTCTCTTATTATTTCCGAGTGCCACCGTCATCACCAGCAATCGCATATGCAACAGTTGCGACACTGTTTATACGGAGGGCACCGCTTCAAAGCCTCTTCTGCTCAGTACAGCGTCCTTTGGCTTGTTTTCTGGAGTGCCACCAGCTATATATATATATATATATATATATATATATATATATATATATATACTGTATATATATATATATATATATATATATATATATATAAGAATCCACAATATGCTGGCACTCTCCTAATAAAGTAAATGTAGGGTGCCTTCCCAATTCATGCATACACAAAGTGCAATGGGTGGGAGCGCTCAAATAAATCAATCAGCCACTGTGGTAAAAAATGCTGTGTATTGCGCACCAAACGCTTTCGGGAGTCACCCCGTCCTCAGGGCACAAATCACACAAGGGAAAAGCACAGATCACAATCACTTACCCAACTAAATACCCCCAGTGGGTCCCTCCAGTGCAGTTTGATTGCATGTGCGGCTGTGACAGTCGTGACAGGTTTGAAATCTCCCGTGCTGAATCTCCCATTATGAATGTCTGACACAAATCTCTCTGTATGTGGCTCTTTGTCTGAAATGAGCCACAAGAGTGAAATCTCTCGCTTGTGCTGAATCTCCCATTATGTATCTCTGGCACACATCTCTGCGTATGTAGGGCCCTTAAGTGTTAGATCTTGTAAACTGTGCTTTAAACCTTCTTCCGGATGAGGAGTAGATTTTGGCAGATAAACAGCTATTTATTGAAATAAAAATTATTATTATTATTAAAGAATGTATGGTGGCAAAGAAAAGATAGCCAGGAATCAACCACTCTACAATGTCCAAATACAACCAACAACTGTCACTGCAGGAATAACTGCCTATAGGGCACAAAACCAAAATATAAAACTTCTGTAAGCCACAAAAATGGTAACCACTTACCTTCTACCTTGACTACCTACCAGTTTTGGTGGCAGCCTAGTACCAATCAATGAAGGGAGTGCACCTCAACTAAACAATTGCATCTGTACTGGTGACATGTCATTGTTTCACACAGCAAAACAGCCACGTCAAATCCACAAACTTCAACAAAAGGGGACCCCCCTACACTACCATAAGCTACTAAGAATGGTGTGATCAGCACCAACGCCAGACCTCCATCCTAGAGGTTTCTTATTTTATTTGTTTTTTCTTCAAAAAACTATATTTATTTCAACATGCCTTGACTACACTATGTTCTGAATTGACTTCTCCATATGAATATATCATATTTTATATAGAAATGCACCTTTTGTTTCTATCGGAGAACTCACTGTGCAAGTAGAGTCTAGAATCAAATAAAAAATCAGCTTCCATTTCTAGTAATTGAGAAGTTATATATCTCATTCTATTTATATCTTTACTACAAATAGCTGCATGTTTTCAGTAGATACATTTGATACAATTACTATATATTTAAGAATCTGTCGATAATCTTCAGGGTCATGCTGCGCTTTTTTATTATTTAGGAGGCTCAAGAAACGTAATGAATGTCATCATTAAATGCAATGTTCATGGTATTACTCATGTGAACACAAAGAACCATTACTTATTATCTGAATGTTCTTGTAAATAATAACAGGAATGCTGTGAAAAACGATCAACTTGTAATTGTTTGCTTTTCTCTAGTCTGTTCTCTTCAAACATCTTCGCTGACAATAAAATAACTGCAATTATACAAGGTTAAAACAATCATTTCTTCTACATGTTATGCATATTTGTATAGCTATTCTTTACTCTAAAAAGGAGTCATTGCATAAAACGTGTCTCTTTGCAGTGTGAAGCTAACATATAACATACTGTAATCATGTGTTCCACTAAAAATAAAGGACCCTGTGATTATATAAGCGTTCTTGAAAATATTTGTGGCAGGGCATCTTATATAATATGCAGTTGGGGTCTCTCATGCTTTGTAGCTGGTAATACTTACTATCAGCAAATCTAAACTCTACAGTGCTGTAAGCCTCTGAGCATTCTAAGCCTGTGTCCTGTGCTGCGGTGGTGGACACTTTCTTTCATGCATCTATGCATGCATGTTAATATGTGTTGTTTGGCTCCCCATTGCAGTATACGGTTGGTGCTGCAGCACAGGGACAGCAGCTCGCTAATCTAGTGTCTACCAACTGTCACTGATGATATGCTCCCACAGGTCATCAGAGACATCCTCCAATGGCACTATATACAGGGTCAATGGAGGATGTTTCTAGCAAGGGTCCCCCACTGTCACTACATTGCTGACTGCATTGGAAAGTGCAACATGCTTTTGCCCATGCCAACTCCCCTGCTGAGTTTTTTCAATGCCAGTGTTGGACTGGGTATACTGTATATCATAGTCTGTACCACCCTTTACAGTAACCTTTTATGTCAAAGCAATGAAAACCACCAATACATCTCTGAATAGTTATCTACTCAATCAATTGTTGTTGAAATATGATCACAATAATTAATACTGCACTGTCCTCCCAGCTATAATAGAAATATGCCCAATTATGTAAAAACTTTAAAATTCATTCAACCCTTTCTTACATAGAGGCCAATACAGTGGTCAGCTATTTCTAAGATATTATCTCCTATAGAAACTCTCTTTTGACATAACTAGTGCATGGTTTTCTCTTCTTTGGACCTTTACCAAACTTATAAGGTATGCCACATCGCTTTAACTCAAACGCAAACAAACAAGAAGGTCAAAATAAAATGTCTGAGAAAAGTTCTCTAGGTATCTACTGTAAAATACTTTTACTCAAAGATAGTAAAGCAAGTAAAACATAAATTCAAGGAAAGGGCATATTATGTGTGATGTTTTAATAAAATACTCAAATTATTTGGTTCACAGTTGATGTAAAATCATAAGATATGGGGGTGGTTCAACCCCATTCGGAATGGGGCAGATGTTCTTGTACACATCTCCTTGCATGTTACCGAGAGGATGCGGCGGAACTGGATGCGGAGGGGGCAGGCATTCAGTGCAGGTTGCAGGCGGCGTTAAGCCTCTTGTTAAGCAGCAAATGACTGCTGCATAACCATCAGTGTTGAATCATCCCCTATGTCTGCTACAGTGGAAATAAAGCAATAAAAAGATTCATGATGCATGTAAGATTTATCCTGACATAAAGATCTAACAGATCTAACCTATATATCTCCATCATATCTATACTATCATTTACTGTATCATTATGGTATCTCAACTTTTTTAAATACTATCATTTTTTTCAGATAATTATCATTATTAGCAACTGATCTTTATTGGTATTGTTTTTATTATCTGCAGACATCAAAAGTATCTACTGTAGGTACAGAGTAGTATAACATGCACATGGGAGGAATGGATCCCTTTTTTATAAATCCATGGTGAACACTGGGACAGTGGAGCTTCAGATACAGGTACCAAGGAGATTAGATTTCTTTGAGTGCAGCCCAGAGGTAAGAAAAAAGGTACCCCCCCCCATTGCCAGCATGGTGCAGGGTAGGTGCCCAGTGTCCACCATGGACTCAGAAAAAAGGATTTTACAGGTAAGACCAAAATCCAGTTGTTTTCAATCATGCCATGGTGGACACTGGGACAGTGGGATGTCCCAAAGCTGTCCCTTTTTGGGAGGGAACGCACCTGAGCTGCACTGAGGACATGGCCCCCAAAAGCAGAATCTACTGTGGAAAACGTGTCAAATTGGTAATAACGAAGGAAAGTATGTGACATAGACCAAGAGGTCGCACGACGAAGCTGCTCTACAGAGGCCCCCTGCCGAGCCATCCAACTGGGTTATTTCGCGCGAGTTTCATAGGCCTGAAGAGACAAGGGAACTGGCATATGCAAAGACATATACGCATGGCCGCATCGTACAACACAAATAACGCATGTGAATTGTTGATCTGTAGTTCGACTAACAGAGTCCTAGAGCTCTAATAACAGCTAAAGAACAAAGTTCCGGAGAGTCCTCTGAAGGATAAAAAGCTGGAAGTAAGATTTATTGATACAAATTGTTAAAGGTATATGATTCAAGCCATTCTATAATCATGTATCTCCCCAGCCCTGGATCCTGGTGGACCAGATGACATGCATCTTTTAGTTATCTAATGAAATCCAGATGTTCTGTTGAAAACAACAGGATATGTTATGTAATACTTCTAGAACTTTCTTGGGAACTTAGCCTTTTGCACACATACAGATAAAATGGACAAATATCCATAATCTGTGCCAAACTTCTCTACACGCAGTTAAAATTACCTTACATGGACATGCATGACGAGCTAGCTGTAAGAGTGTCCACCCATATCCTCAACTTATAAAACTAGTCACAACTGCACCCAAGGTTCAGATTGTCGTATGGTGGTCGTGGGTGTCACATAAGGAGATAAGCAGTGATGGGGAAGCCGAGACGTGAAGATGTCTTGTTATGTGGTATTGTATTGAATTACATTCTTGTGTATGATGAAGAATAAATATTTATATCTTTGATAATACTTCTGGTAAATGTCCTTCTTGCATGGGGATGGCAAGAGCACTATGTGTGGTAGAACACGCTTCAACAAGTGGGGGCTCGAAAAAGAAAGTGGGAGTTTGCAAATTGAGTTCTTATAAAGCATTCCTCAAAGAGGGGAATTTTAAAGCAAATGCTGTATACCAACAGTAATGTGATACCAGTTTGAGGATTGCTTTGTGAGAATTCAGATGATGCCAAATAGAATCTTAAAGGAACCTAAGTGCTGTTTCACTGCTCATGTCGGAAGGAACATGAAGAAAATGATTTAAAATTGAAAATACTGTACCTGTTGTGTTCACCTTATATGTATGCTTGGTTTGAGTGAAAGTATGTTTGTTGGACCAGCCGTTCACGGGGTCTGCAAGGTTCAATCTTTACTTTTGCCGTATTACTTATGGTTAACGCGGCAAAGTGAAGTCAGTTAAGACAGTACCGCCATCGTTAAAATGTAAAATCACATAGATCACCATCCCATAAGTCTTAGGAAAGCAAAACGGGTGATTGCAAAAATAAATAAGGTGAATACACTAGGTATATAAATATATCTATATATCAGGTAAATTGGTGAAATTATTAATCATGAACCATGGAAAGTGTGACATTGCTATCATGCTTAAATTAATTGATGCCGTTGTATTTGGGAGAGATAATGTAGCAACTCTTACAGTGCTACGTGTATTATGTAATGTATTGTCAGTATGTGACAAATCAGCCAAGAGACAGGAATCTCTGTGTTTCATTTTATTGTGGATTACCAGAAAACAAATGTTATATATGCATCCTGCTAGGTTTAGAATGAATTCCAATTTTAGAATGTCTGGAAGATATTAAGGGGGAAATTTGCTAGGGGAAATGTGTGGAGGGTGGGTGTGGGGGTGGGTGTATTTGTATCCAGGGGTACACTTGTTTTTGATGTTTTCTATCCCGAGAATACGCCAATTCGTATTGATAGCACATCGGTGCGGGTTGCCGTGTTTTCGGGATAGAGAGTGTCAGGGGTGAGTGTGTTTCTGGATACGGATACACCTATTTTTGCACCTATTTTTTGCACATTTCCTTTGGTAAATTTCCCCCTAATTCTGTAGTTCATATTCTGACATTTGAACGTGTGATTTTGTGTCTGTCTTAAGGTGCCCATGCACTGGTAAGGTCCAAGCAAATGGTCAGCTGTCATTTGCTCTCATCCATGGCCAGATTTTTGTTCCGACCGGACAGATCTGCAGATGGATCTGCGTGTGTATGGCAACCTTTGCTGTGCACAGAACTGCAGCTGTGCACCAATACGATATTGGTAGAGGATATCGTATTATATTATATCTCTGTCTGCAGACAGAGAGGAAAATACTTTAGACCAATTTAGACCAATTTAGTGCTAGGGTGATTACGCTTGTTTATCCGCCCAATTCGGTAGACATACCGTGAAGTTTTTATTGATACAGCCACAATGATCGAATATCTCTTCATTTGGGGGGCAAGCAGATTGTATGCCAATTGGGCATTCGGAATAATGCAAAACTCTAATTTTGTTCAATACTATGATGCATGGTACTGAATTGATAAATTAGCAGATGCATTATTACCCTCGGGGTGGGTAATTGATTTATCCTGTTTTATCTGGCTAAAACAGAAGATCTAGGGAGTAGATATGACAGACCATCAAAATCACACGTGAAATGTTTATGTAACTGATATGAATATTCACCGACAGTTAAGGTGCATTGCCTGACCGCTCATATTAGTTATAGGTCTTCTGCAAGTCAGAAGGATACATTCCCTCTAATGCCGCAATGTGTGTCAAAACCTCCAGAGCATTTTTTTATGTAATAGAAAAAAAATATTATCAAATTCAACTAATGTGATATGGCATAATGGTCTGCAAATACATTGGCAGGGAGGGTGTATCTGGCCAGTGCACCCCCCCTTCCTCGGCTGATACTAATGCCTGTGTTGTAAATGGTTAAAAAGGGGTTAAACCCATCATGCTTGAGTTTGGCATCAGTGCGGTGGTACGAGGGAACATTTAACATAGATTCATTGAAGATTTAATGCAGAGTTATTGCATGTAAAGGAAAAAAAAATCAACAGATTGAAATAAAACACGGAGTAATACCCCGTCCGTGATTTTACGGGATTCTAGGGTTGGACGGACCAGCCAGGATGGCCGCTGTGGACTCCCTAGAACCAAGTTGATTTGATATATATATATATAAATATATGTATATGTATTAGATAAAAGTTTGCAGGACATCTGTTGATATGTTAGAGACATTCATATTCATATTAAAAGAAAAAAAAAAAGGTTTTTGTTATTTGGAACTGTGCCAGATTATCGGCTGCTCTAATGTGATGTTATAGGATTTACAGAGACAGGGTATATAGATGGTTTGTGTAACGAGCCAGCATATGTATAACATGTATAGATATGATTTACTTAAACATATGCACAGAGTTTGAGGGAAAAAAGAGAGAAATTATCATTTTTTTTTTTTCCTCCTTTTCTGGGCGCAACGCCATGATCCGGGCGTGAAGCCAGGGCCGATCCCTAAGATCTCCAAGGGTGGGGGCCCCTGCTGTAATGCTGAGTACAGCGTACAAGTCATACTATGCATTAGAAGTTGTACTAAGCAGTACTCAACGTATCATTAATTGCTGGATTATCGTTAACAGCTGGAGTTTGGATATGAGTTAATATCTACCTCACGTAAAGGAACTTTTTCAGAACTTTTCAGTATTTTAGTGATGAGGTGTAATTTGACCCCATCCTAATGTGAATCATTCCAGACACTGCATATTCAAGTGATAGACAGTGAGACCTACAGAGCAGACCCCAGCCTATGTTTTACATAGGGATCTCGATATTAATTTTGTTTAATGTGATTGTAATTTGCGTTTTATTCTTGCAGGTATCCTAATACTATAGGATTGATGTGCTACCAAGTGAGGAATCGGTTGCAGATTCTAACAAAATTGTGTTTTCTTTCAGATGCAGAAATATAAAAAGTACTGACAGGATTAACCCCGTACAGTCATTATTTGGCACCAGGCCAAAATTACTTAAACCCTCAAAAGGGGGGTTCTTAAATGGTTAATCATCCCTTGCCTAAGTAATAGCAAGAAGTTTAAACAAAGGGTACAACAATTTATTCCATAGAATAAATTAAATTGAATCAGGAAAAATGAAACACATACAACTTTACCAAATTATAACAAGTTTCAGGCATACTGATACTAATGACACTGTATTAGGGATTGTCAATATAAATTCATGATGGCATTATCATTACAATTGAATATTTTAGTACGTTGCAAGAGATGAAAAGAAAAGTATTATCTGCTATACATGGCTGAGAGCCATTGCCATTGGTTGATATTACTTAGATTTGTTGTGGAGACAACAAGAATTATATTTAAAAAAAAAAATTCTGCATGCAGTCACACAAATGCCAAACAATGCACAAACAGAACATGGTAGGATTGAAAGGAGGTGATGTTTATGATTCCTTTAAACAAATCCATACACACATGCATAGAAGCAAGGTATGGCATTGTGCCAATTTATAAAACACCGGTTAGGCCTAATAGAGTTCAGGATGCAACTCTGAGTTATAACAGTATAAGACTGGAAATTGTCCAGCAAAGAACAACAGTAATTAAAAGCTGATTTTGAATCCTCAGAGTGATTCCTATGGAAATTATATATTACAATGAGGATCATTAAGGTTTAAAAATCTCTCTGCCATAGGTACTACTGGCAGGCATTATCAATGCATTTAAGAATGGTTTTAGCAAGTTTTTAGCAGAAAACAACATTTAAGGGTACATCCTATGTTATGAGTAAAGGAAGGTCATTATTTGACCAGTTGCATTGTTTTCTTCTTCCCAAATGGGGGATATATATAAATATTCATAGAATGGGAAGAAGAGAGATCACTGGGTTCACTTCACATGATGAGGTCATTAACAGCAGTAATAAAAAAAAAATATGTCATATTGCTGAAATAAATTTGCTAAGACAATATTATAAGAAGTAGTAGTGCAAGAGTTTGGTGTTGATTGGAAGCATCATAATGCACATTCACAAACTGTAATAGCATTGATGAAACAAAGTATGCAGTTATTAAACAGTTATGACAAAGTATGCAATTTCTAGGGGTAACGAATGATTGGTTGATTGAAATTGAGGGAGGTCCCTCCAATGTCATGACACATACAACATTCAACATCAATAGGAGTTGTCTTAACAAATCTGATACTTTATTCAGTGTTATAAGTGCATATATGGGATAAAGACAGAAAATAAAAGAATAATCAGAATAATTACCAAGAGTTATAAAAATGAATAAATGTATATGTATAAAAGGTACAATTTGTTTAAGAAATAATTAAGAGACAATGGTACTTAATAAGAGAAATTCAATTATTAAGTTAAAATAGTTGTCCCATTTGTAGAGGTTGCAGATGAAGATTATTGATTTTATTCAGTACAGAAAATAAGGTTTTTGTATGTATATGAAAGTGTTTATATGTTAGAGGCGTTACCTAAAGCGTCTGAAACTAAGCAGTTTACTGCCAGAAAAAAGATTTTACAAGAATTGGTATGTAGATATGGTTTATCAAGTGTCATAGAAAATGACCAAGGAACTATAGGAAATGTTTTTCAAAGAATGTGTGAAAGGATGGGAATAGAATCAATATAAAGATATCGGATTATCCAAGGGTGGTTAGGAAGGTTTCTTACAATGGAGAAAGGAATGGCAGGACCGGAAGCACTGCTTCATAGTATTCATACCACACCTGTACCTTCACTTAACCTCTCTCCACATAAAGTCGAATGGCAGACCAGATACGGTACTAATCTAAAGACTGACTTTTAAATTGCAACATAATTTTACTGTTCAATATGTTATCCACCTATCTAAGCAGTTACAAGACCTTTGTTAAGTCAACAGGAGATCCATTCCACTTCTTCATTTGGTCCAGAGCACGATACACAGCTGGGAGAACATGTTATGCAGTTACAAGTCCTTCGTCGAGTCAACAGGAGATACATTCCACTTCTTCATTTGGTCCAGAGCACGATACACAGCTGGGAGAACATGTTATGCAGTTACAAGTCCTTCGTCGAGTCAACAGGAGATCCATTCTACTTCTTCATTTGGTCCAGAGCACGATACACAGGCTGGAGACCATGTTATGGTGAGAAGTTTCTTGCATTCTGGTTCCCTTGCAGATTGATGGGACTGTCCTTGACAAGTATTGCTGACAACAGATACGGCTATAAAAGTTATTGAGAAGGACATCAACCTGGAGTCGCAGGTCGTATGGAAAGACGGTGAGAGGTTCCAGTTTACAAAATCACCAGAGACTATGTTGTGTTGAAGTTTAAAAATCACCAGAGACTATGTTGTGTTCCAGTTTACAAAATCACCAGAGACTATGTTGTGTTCAAGTTTAAAAATCACCAGAGACTATGTTGTGTGCTTAAACAGAGACTTATTTGATATTAATAAGAGTTCTTCAATCAAGATGGAAAGCATCACTTTTAACTGACTGTATACTTACGGGACAATGTTAAGGAAAATATTCAAGTCATTTGAGTGGAGTAATCATGGACATCATTGCAGCATTTATAATGATCTACCTTGGAGAGAGGCCTAGTCGAGGTTATTGGTCTGAGTTCCTGTCCAGTAGCATGGATAGGGGTTATTTCACTAAGTCCAATTCCTTTGTCCCTTCTAAGCAGGTCAACACGAACATTTAATAACGTTTATAAGGAATAGGGTACAATACCCTTTGAAAGATGAAGTGGTGATCGTATCAGAGGAGAAAAAGATATACTCTGATGTATGGATAAAGTGGTATATTATTCAAGAGAATTTGTAAGTCAACAGTATCATTCACTGATGGGATACTGTAGGTAACGAATGCAACTGATTGTTGCGTATGCATTAACACACCATTGATGAGTGATAACATGCCTATGTCACCATATGTTTATATAATGAAATAACTAAATAGTTACTTTAGAAAATTAGTGAAAAAGGATTGTGATTGATATAAGATATCATTATTTTGTTTCAGCAAAATCATAAGTGAGATGAAACCAGATTTAGGTAAACAGAATGTATACACTTTCACTATCAGGAAGAGCCATACAAGATGAAAGCTGATGCAGGATATTGCGACAAAATTGTCACAATGCATAAGCCATATGTTCCGCGATGTGCTGAACAATGTGCAACTAACTTTCAAGGTTTTAAGTTTATCACATGCACCCTAGATTGAAATGATAAATTATTTGAGTTTACACTACATATGAAGGTTCAACATAAAATGTTCCAGAGTTCAAATTTATAAGTTAGGAATAATGGTTTACACCATAGTTCTTAAGTTTGATGTTTTTGTTTTTTTCCTTATGCTAAAACAATATTTACCATATTGGGGAAAATGTGTTTTGAAATGATTACCAATAAAGTTTGATGGTTTTACTATTTGGGAATAAAAGAAATACGTACCAAAGTTTTATACAATTACCCATGATGAGTTGAAAGGAGTCTTTTCACAGGTTAATACTACAGTTTAAAAGACTTTATTCCGGCTATAAGGAAATATATTCCATTTATCGATTCTCAAAGGACCCTAACTGAACACCAATGGTAAATGGTGTGCCACACCCAATAATAAATTCGGGATGAAGATGGCGTTCTTGCCGCAATCACGGTCATGACCACTGCAGGAGAAAAACCCTTAGTCCTCATGAGTTCTGTGGTAAAGCCAACCTGGGAATAACCGGGTGCAGGCACAAACTCTCTAATAGCACTTAAGGGGAAGCCGCTAAGGCTGGTAAAATGGTGAGGAGGTCTGCAAACCAAGCCTTTTGAGACCAGTATAGGGCCAGGAGAAAAGCCACTGCTGATTCCTGTTTGAGTAGGGCCCCCGGCTGGAACACCTCCACCAGAGAGAATGGTAAGGGGGCAGACAGGGTGTCCACAAGGAATTGAACTGCGATTGAATTGCAAGGACATCAGGTCTATCTGTGGGAGGCCAGTAAAGGATCGGATGCACTGCTATCATGGCGGCCATGCTCCTGGTCCCACCCTGGTAAATTATATATGCCACTGCCGTGGTGTCATTTGACTGGACTTTCTCTGTCTTGGACAGAACCAGACGAGGATGACAGATCAGTGCCTGAAAAGGGCTAGGAGCTCCATAATGTTTATGGCTTATTCTCTCAACACCCGAACCTGCAAGGAGAAGCTCCCAAGGACAGCTCCCCAACCTCTGCCAGCAGCCACTGCGGGAGCTGAGACTTTGAAGACCAGCTTCTGCTGGAGCCAGCACTGAGGCATAGGGAACCACCACTGCAGGAGCCGCCACTGGGGGAGCCAGGGATGAGGGTCCAGCAGCTGCTGGAGCCGCCGCTGGGGGAGCTGGGGATGAGGGCCCAGCTGCTGGGGGTGCCAATGTAGAGGAGACCCTGCTTTGAGAGATGGGGCTGCTGAGGGACCAGCTGCTGCAGGAGCTGGCGCTGGATGCAGAGAGGACCAGCAGCTGGGAGACGCAGGGCTGATGGACCAGCCACTGCCAGAGCCGAGGCAGAGGAGGCCAGCTACTTCGGAAGCCCACGCCAGGGCAGAGAAGACCTGACATTGAGTGCAGGAGATCTGCCACATACTGTGTGTGTGTGTGGGGGGGGACAGACAAAGTAAATTCTTTCTCCTCTCTCACTCCTCTCCACCTCTATTTCCCCACTTTCTTACCTCCCTCTCTCTAACAGTCTTTCACTGCAGGCCTGCACTGTTTCTTTTGCTTCCCCCACCAAGGGTCATTGTAGTAATAGTGGGGGGAAGGCCTTTAAAAATTTAGCTATGGGCCCATAAAGTCCTAGTTATGCCTCTGGCTGGCAGGCCTGGCCATGAATGGTCAGCGAGCCAGCCCCGGAACAGGAGAGCAGCCTGGTGTATTGCACAGGCTTGCTCCAGTAAAAATATATAAAAATAAAATTAAATTAAAGTCTAAAATGAAGTATAATCATGAGGCACCAAGAAAAAACTAAAGCCTGTAGGGGGCGTGGAGGAGGAGGAGCCTCGGCTGCACTCAAAGAAATCTAATCTCCTTGGTGCCTGTTGCTGAAGCTCCACCTACAAAAAATATTTTATAAGATATCTATTGAAAGCATGAAATATTAATCTATCAAGAAAGACTCTGGAAAAGCTATTACTTTGACCCACCCTCATCCATGCCAATCCTCATTTTGGGGCATAAATAGCCTCCTCCAGGAACAGTAACCATTTTTGTTACTGCCAGCCGTTGGCCCCATTGTCTCTGCTACACATTCTGGTTCTCCTGTTGCCAGCTGAGAGTTGTGATCATGATAGGCAGCTTGGGCATACCCGCTATTGCCATCTGCCTTCCAGGTGCCCCACACACCACTGTCAAGCTGAGCTGACCATAGACTAGAATGCATTCACCTAGGCATTTCCAATGCCCTAGCCATTTTCCTAGTTTGCCTGTGTCTAAGGCAAGGTCTGCCTCTATGATCGCGGTTATCGCTGCGGGGAAAGCCGCTTAGTGCATACACACTGAGTGGCTTTCCCCCTGCCCGGCGCCGATGGAGGGAGGGGAGGACGGCATTGCATAGTGGAGCACTATGTAAAGCCATCATGAAAGCCGCTCATCTGCTGGTATAACCAGCAGATGAACAGCTTTCCCGGCGATGTTGCTGGAGCGTGCAGCAACGCTCATCACTGGGCCATACACACAGGGCAGCTTTGAGCTGAAAGCCACTCAAACCTGCTGTTTTGAGCGACTTTCAGCTCAAAGTCACCCAGTGTGTATGGGCCTTAAATGGTAGAATGTATCAAAGATTTGCAGTATATTATGCCACTTACCACAATGATACTAATCGCATATATGTACTAAATAGGTAATTAGTAATGCAAAGGACAGCTCATCTGATAAAAGCTGTTCTTTGCAATGGCCTTACTTCTGTGTTTCAGGCCTGGCAATCCCTTAGGGCACAGAGGGATGTGGAGGCCATTGGGGGTGCTGGAGGATATGATTGGATCTCTCTAAGAAAGGAATATTTTCTATAAATATTTACCACAGAGTGTTGCTTGCAAATTATTATTTGTAGTATGATATGCATTTATTAGTGTGTACTGGATTAACAATGGTTTTATTTTCCTTTATTTGCATTTTATGGATGGCTATCATTTAAGACAGCAGCTTGATTCACTAAATGCACAATTTTGGTACTGTATATTGATATTTACATCCCAGTACCATGTAATGAATTGGTTACTGGAGATGAGAATGTAATGGGTTCTGATGGCATGTGAGGAAGCCTGAGGGGCAAGAATGATGTTTCATAGAGGTTTTCATCTGTTTTGTTTGCAGATGATAATGTGGCTCCTAAACTTTTAAACTGGCTCCTGTATATAAGAAAATAAATTGTCCAGCACTGTGGACATGTTTATATTGTTTGTTTTATAGTTTATTAAAACTTTTTGTTGCGTTTTTATTGGCTTATTCCTTAAGACTAATGAAAGCAAAAAAACTTTTTTTTTTTTAAATCTTGCAATGGGTTTTATGCATGAAAAGGTTTATTTATTTATTTTATATTAAATCAAAGCAAGTTTAGATTATGGTATGTAATTTGCTTGATAAAATCTATCTAACCTACTATATGTGATACATTGTATTGTCTAAAGCTGAAGAAAAATTATTTCAACTATTAGCATACAGATTTTTGCTGAGGATTAAAAAAAAAAGCACAATCTCACAAAATATTCAAATCTGGGCACATTTGTCAGGAAGATTTGGAACAGTGAAGCAATTTATATAACCAATTGAAATCCAATTCCCTTCTGTAATACTATAATGAATAATATTTAACAGATGCCATGCTCTGGGCTTCAACAAAAATAGATGAACCGGAGAGTTTTTCTTTTATCTAAAAAGTGTGTAACAATTAAAAACATTGTTTAAAATGGATACAAGAAGACAGCAGCTTAATTTGAAAATTAATATTTGAAAAGGCGGATTTATAGTGAACATGTGTAATAATATTTATTTGTTGCAAACCTTTGGGTTTTCATATATTTTGTTCCAGCATACAGATCACAGTCACAATAGGCTGGCGATTGGCTCTGCGTGATGCGAATGAGGCGCACATGCGTTTGTGATGTTCGAACGCCCTATTCCCAGCAATGGATGCTCACGCATCTTTGTCTCTGTAATTGATGCACCAAGACAGGTCATCTCGTAGCGCCGGTGCTAACAATGTATGCGGTGCCATCTGTATAGTGAAAGAAATTATGTAAATAATATTTAAACATATTTCTTAATTCAGGGTGTTTATTCCCTGAGTCTCATTCTATACCTGCGTCTCCTATATCTGACTCTACCCTTATGTATTACAGGAGAAATAAGCATATACTTTTCACATTTAATACAAAATACAAATATGGTAGGTCAGCGCTATACTGAGGGTTTAAATTTGAATATGGGTGGGTCTCATGTCAAATTTAAACCCTCAGTATAGCGCTGACCTACCATATTTGTATTTTGTATTAATTTTGTGTGGACAGGACGATAACCCCTGTAGGTAGGTAGGCTGCCATTTAATTTGCGCAATAGAAAACATTTCCATTTTTCTTTTTAGTATACTTTTCACATTTAGACTGCCTTATCTCAAAAAGCAGGGGGGGAATTTAATAGGATGAGAGATTCAGAAAGTGAGAGATTTGGTAAGAAATCTCCAGTTTTTTTTAAAGCGCCAATCATTTACACTGCAAAACCTTGTTAATTTTGAAGTGTAAATGATTGGTGCCAGTGGTAGTTACTATCTGTTTTCTACAGGGCTGCAGCCCCCCAGGTAAAATCTGCCACTGTAGTGAAGCCAGATGCAGTCTGTGAGACTGCACTGGCTTCACTGCGACTGCCAGTGACTTCCAATTGGAAGTCCGACCTGCCAGTCACAAAGGCACCTCTGGACTGCTATGGGACACATGACTGATACGGGAGACATGGGGGCATCCATGGAATTATACGGGACACATTCAGGCACCCCGGGACTGATACAGGACACATGGGGGAACCCCTGGAATTATACGGCACACATGGAGGCACCCCTGGACTGATATGGGACACATGCGGGCACCCCTGGACTGATATGGGACACATGCTGCACCCCTGAACTGATATGGGGCACATGTGGGCACCTCTGGTCTGATACAGGACACATGGGGGCACCCCTGGAATTATATGGCACACATGCGGGCACCCCTGGACTGATACGGGACACATGGGGGCATCCCTAGACTGATAAGGGACACATGGGGCACCCATAGAATTATATGGCACACATGCGGGCACCCCTGGACTGATACGGGACACTGCAGGTTATAAAAAAAATAAAAAATTTTTTTATTTCAATTCAAAAATGGGGCCAGCTCCCCTGGACTGATACGGGACACTGGGCAGCACAGCTGGAGTAATTTGGGGCAGCCCAATTTTTTTCAGAGAGTCCCTTAGATGTCCCCCACAATAGTCCCATATGACAGCCCCCCTTAGTAGTAGCCTTAGTAATGCCCCCTTAGTAGTTGTATCCTCAATAATTTCCCACTTAGTATAGTTTCTTCCTCAGTAGTTCCCCCTTAGTAGTTGTACCTTTTAGATTCCCGATCTATAGTTGTTCCCCTTCAGCAGCCCCCATTAAGTTAGGCAGCATCTATTAGATCCCCCAAGAGTTTGTCCCCCCCCTTGGTGTAATTTTTTCACCCATAGCTTTCATCTCTCTGCAGACAGCACAGACACATCCGTGCTGTCTGACTTCCACTTGCCGAATGAACATGGCGCCGGAGCCGGGACTTTTATAGAGATCCGGTCTCGTGAGAAGCTGATGCGGGATGATGATGTTTTGGCCTCGTTTTGGACTTGGAAAAATGGCGGGACCCGGCAAACTCCTCGGATCCGGCCTCGGATTAGGTCAATAGCACAATTTAAGAAATCTTATTTAAATTAGAAGGGGGGCAAATGTTTTTTATCAACTCCACTCTAAAAACACGGGAAGTATTCAAGATATCCCAGGGCACTGTTTTTTTACCTCTGTGAGATTGGAGAACTTGGAGAAACAGCTATGGTACACTATATATATATATATATATATATATATATATATATATATATATATATATATATATATATATATATATATATATATATATGTATATATATATATATAATGTATATATATATATATATATATATATATATATCATGGTTCATATACAGATAAAAAATAAAAGTTAGTTACACAAATCATAAAATACCTTTTAAATTATTTATACGTACTAAAGTTTGCTGTTGGCAAGACCACAGTTGGACTATGTATTAAAAGAAGAAAGGTAGATTGTTTTTTATTATAACTAACTTCTTTAATAAAGATATTTGAATGCGTGAGAAGCATACTGGGCAATAATTGGGCCATGCAGCTGATTTTTGGCTGCAAAGTCTGAGTATTACACAGTTTTACACAAAGTGCAGAACCAATTATTGTTTAAAAACAGACCTCTTATGCTGTACAACATTTCCCTTTAACAATGAGCAATTATTGTGCTGAAAATCTAGTGCATACAACATTGTGCTGACTTTTCTGCTCAATAGTTCATTTAACACTTTGCTGTGATATTGCAGCCGTGCCGATTATCAGACTAGCGTGCATGCACACAGTACGCTATGTGTGAGCCGTCCATCCGGAGACAGCCAGCGAGTGTTTTCCTGGCTGCTTGCAGGGTGATTGACACCCTGCAGCCATTTGTGGTGGTAATTCAGCATTTCCAGGGAGTACCCCAGAAAATGTTGGCGTTCCTCGGCCTTTGGGAGCGGGGCCATTGACGCCATCAGTGATCTCCTTCTCCCCAAGCTGCTGAGTAATTCTAGACTTACTCGGCACTGCAAACAGAGGGGAAAAATCATTTGGTGAGTGATGCTAAATGTTTTTTTCCTCATGTGCACGGCTGCGTACGCATTTGCAGCCATGCAAATGGGCAGGATTTCACTTGGGCAATGCATCGTGGATGGACATTGCCTGCTGGCTGGGCTATGAAACCTCATAGCCCAGTGAGCAGGTCTGAATCAGGCATGTTGTTCAATCAACAAGTATTATTTTCAATGGTGTACCTGTGAGATAAATTATTCATTGTAGTAATTCTGGTAGGATGTGGGCCGGCCAGGGCACAGGGGTGTAGAGGCAGAATCTAAAGGAATCACGCTCAGGGGCGATATTCGCTAGGGCGGTGTCACACTCCATATGCTGCATGCTTAGCAATTTATGGAGTGAATTAGAATCACCCCCTACCACCAATTCATATCGGTTAGCTCAAGGCCAGCGATACTTATAAGCAAAAATTGTGTCAGTAGCCAAAAAAAAAAACAATATTATTCCAATGGTTCTCTACAGGCACCCTAACATTAGCTCTTCTTCAACCCCGAGTGGCCTATTTGTTTCATATGGATTGGTTGGAGATGTAGCTGAATAGGAATAAGAATGCAGAAAAATTATTTAAATTATGGTTACTATATGTTCAAACCCTACCCCCGCAAATTAAGTTACAATCAGAGCAGCAGTGCATTTGACAAAATGGTATAATGAGGGAAAGATAACTCTAGTTAATAACCCTTTTTAAGACATCTATCTTAAGTAACAAAAAAGGTAATGATATTTAATATAATAAATATTACATGTATTGTATGGTAGGCGAGATCTAACAAGTGTTATGCATTGTGGAACTGTGACCAGAATTGTGCTGAATATATATGACTATTATGACATGTTTTTCTTTTAATATGAATGTAAACATGTCTATTTTAAAAGAATCACTCTGAAATAATATGTCTAGATGTTGGTTGTCCTAATAAAATAATCTTTTTGGTTGCCACATTATAACAATAACTATCCCTAGTAGAACTGGGACTAGGTGTGCAGATATTGTAGATGATTAAGTTCACTGGCGTTATCCAATACCTCAGTTGACTGTATAGTCTCACTTCCACATTTATTGCTACTGTAGCAATTTAGACAATTTACCATATTATTTTTTGTACTGAATTGGGAAGCTGCTAAATATTAGTGTTTAGTACATTTATAATTTTTATGCTTTGTATTGTAAATTTTTATGGTTTAGATTTTAAATAAAATATATTTTTTCCTCTCACATCGTACTAAAGACTTATTAGTACTGATATTTTAGGGGGTTGTTCAGATCTGATCGCTGTTGTGCAAATTCACAATGCTATTTATTATCAAATGACCCTGCATGTGCATGGACCTTAGAGCACATGTGTATGCAATCAGTGACAAAAACAGCGAGGACCTAACTGCAATCTCCAGTTATACCAGGAAGGTAACAGGAAGTTGTGGTTTGGGGGAGAATACCTGGCATTTTCTGCAAGTGCCAGAAATAACGCAGGTGTGGCCAGGTGTTCTTAGAGGTGTGTGACGTCAGCTCTGGGCCTCGGTCAGTGTCTCTCACAGAGTTATTTAAGGGTCAGAGTTACGCACATTTGCTGAAACTGGAAAAATAATTCGATGGTGAGCGAGTTACGAATCGATTTGCAGATGGCATGCAATAAGCGAACCATTTGCAAGTCATTCGCAGACTTGCACGGGATGTGATTTTACTCTGTGTGGGCAATGGCTATCTGATCGCAGTCCTCTGCAAATTCACACAGCAGAGATCAGGTCTGAATTAGGGCCTTAGCCAATTGGGTGTAGACTAAAAACAAGCTGTAACACAATAGTGTCATTAGAATGAACAGAATTATTACTGACTGAAGGGCAGATTTATTAAGCTCGGTGATAAAGTGTCTGGTTTTTATCACCGACCAATCAGCTTCTAACTGTGAAGTTACAGGCTTGATTTGAAAAATGACAGGTAGGAATTGATTGGCCGGTGATAAAAAAACAGACACTTTATCACTTCACCGAGCTTACTAAATCTATCCCTGAGTTTGCAGTGCATACAGTATGCAAGCGGTGTAGTTATATCTAGATTTTTCATACAAAACAGTGTAAATCAGCAGTTCCCAAACTTTATTCTCTCCCGCACCCCTTGATTAGGCTTTTCATTTATGGGTACCCCATCCTATTAATTTGAAATATCCACAGTACTTATGAGTGGAGTGGAAGTGATCGGTAGGTGTGTCCTAAAGGAGTAATGGAGGAGTAGTGTGCGGTCAGGAATCAGGTCCCTCTGTGTCTGTCCGCTGGCTTTGCACTGACTCCAGGATTCCTGCTAACACCAGTAGGATTAATTCTGCTGTTTTTTTTTCTCCCCCACATGTCAACAACACAGGGTATATGAATGCTGATGTCTGAGTGCAGCACGGGTAGCTCCCAGTGGATTGATGGTCAGGCAAAAGCACAAGGAGAAGCTGATGATTCTGCAAATGGAACCGTACGTAAGGCGGCATGGGTTATCTCCACGGCAACAGGAGACTTCTTTTGCCATCAGGAGACTTCTTTCTCTTCTTCTGCTATTACCAATATTATTTTCAAGTACCCCCAACCGGTCTGTAGTGTACCCCCAGTTGTATGAGTACTGTGCTATACTATACATGTATGTATACTACAATTAAAATGCAGCATTTATAAATTCATAAATTAGCTGTTAGAAATAAAAAGCACTTTGAAAAATGTGAACATATGAACATTCCTTATGTAAACACCCTAGACTAGATTTCCTAAAAGTCAAAGTACCATACAGTACTGTAATCATACAACACAAAATCTGTTACAAGATCGCCAAAATATAGAACGATAACGAAGAAAATCAGAGAATGTTGATTTAAAGCATTAGATAATAAACTGCGTTTGCAACAAGCTGTATCTGAATGTAATTTATTTGGACAGATTCGGAAACGGAGCGCTCCCTGAGCAATGAAACCAAATACATTTAAATCACTTCACATCCACCAGACAACAATCTCATTCTCACATTTTGACTAAGGGAATTCAATACAATAAGTTGATCATTATGTTTGCAGTAAATCAGACAATTCTAAACAATAACAATAGTAATAATAATAATAATGATGATAGAAAACTGCTGTTTGTACATAATAAGCATTTTATTATTCATTTCCAATAAACATTTTGCATAAGAATGTACTGCATTTGTTCTCCTGAAAATCCATGTACCAGGTTATAAGTGACCAATTTTTACTCCTGGCTCACAGGGGGACATGGGAAATGCCCGATGGGACCCACTGCTTGGAGTCCCACCTCCTTCTTTAAGGATCAGGTGCACTTGAATAACACATAATAAATATGTTACCTTATGCTGTGCAGGACTATGGTGTATTTTGCTGTGATTTATATAGTACACTATCATGAATTGCATTTACTATATATCAGGAGGCCAGACCATGCACTCTCTAATAGTTAGCCAAACTTCTGTGATAGCTGGGCACACCCCCTCTAGAGATTGGCGACACCCTTACACGTGGCGCCCTACCATTGCATTCCCCTGGTGGACCATTCATGTCCCAGTCCGACACTGTGCAGGAAGTTAAAAAAAGGTCCCTCTGCATTGACTGTGTGCTGAGCAAGACAATGCACTATATGTGCTAAATAATATAACCATTGCTTTTAAATACTAACATTGAGTAAAAGAGAAACACTTGTGTTACAGGGTCTCTAGTTACTCTGTGTTTTCCAACTGCTGCAAGGAGATCAACAGCTCTCAATGTTGATGTACATTTTGAACTCCCTGTATAATAAATTAATAATTGTTGCATACTTTACAGAAGTATGATGTTTGGTAGCTAGAACACAACTTACCGATTTGACATATCA
Organism: Crinia signifera; assembly: GCF_055691185.1. Classification (NCBI taxonomy): domain Eukaryota; kingdom Metazoa; phylum Chordata; class Amphibia; order Anura; family Myobatrachidae; genus Crinia; species Crinia signifera. Next base: position 102,471,939 of record NC_139225.1, on the reverse strand, counting down.
TCCTTTGTGTACTGTATGATGCATTGTCAGTAATTTAATCAGGTCTGGAGGTTAAATCTAAGAGCTACAGTATTATAATGCATAAATAAAAGGTTCTTTAAAAAAAAAAAACCTTTACCATATAATTAGTCTGTCAAGAAGAAAGCGACAACTCTTCGGAATCACAAGGCTAGATTTGCATACATCGGATTGTAAAGATAGTTGATTACTCTAGAACACATCATCATCATTTTATAGAGTTACATTACTTCCATTTCAATGCGTATAGATGTGTTCACAATATATTGCCTTAGATTTGTGAATGCAATGAGATCTATAATTACATCCTTGCACAGTGTAAATCTTAAATAATCAGAGAAAAGGAGGCATAGGAAAATACTAGTACATGTGAGAAAATATAACTGACAGCACCATAAGAGTGACTGTCCAGGCTCTTCCCAATAACACATTCTTATCAGATAAATGTAGTGTAATCTAGTAAAAATGTCAACAGGAGTTTACACACTGCGCACTGTAATGAAGAAAAACACGGAAAACATCATATTGATTATGTTTTTTTTTTTTTTAAATTGAGTAGTTTTTATTGAAACAGATGAAAATGAGTGTACATCCGCACATAACAATGGAACAACAGTAGAAGTAATATGTAGTACATGTTACAATCATGAGCAATAAAGCATTTGAAATCAATACAATATGTGTCTGTTCTTGAGTTTTGTCCATTTTTAGACTAAATGATCTCAGTAGACAAACTTGCTCCAGAGACAATGCAGATGCACTTATGGAAAATTTTGGATATGATATTTTCACACTTAACAAACAAACAGACAATCTATCCCGGTACTCGTAAAATAGAGTACCATCCACCCACCCCCCTAACAAACATAAAGAAAAGAAAGATTAAAACATAGAGGACGAAGACGTGCAGGCGGGCAGTGTAGGGAAGTAAGGAGAGCACAATAAGGTACATTTTTTTATTGTTGAAAGACCATCCAACATCTCGTGTGGTGAGTACGCTTACTGGGCTAAGGTAGATGGTGGTGGTGTCTAATAGGCCACAGCGCTACAGAGGGGGGGGGGGGAGCAGGCACCCGCGAGATCTAGGTGGTGTAGAGTCAGTGGGCATGTAGCCCTCACTGGGGGTCAGCGGGTAAGGCCATTCTAGAGGCATTCCAACCACTCCATTTAGCAACATAGGGGCCAAGCGAGCCTCGTGATCTATAGGTAAACCTCTCGTGGCCCACCACCTCGTTAACGAGCGCCCTCCAGTTATGGATATTTGGGTGTGTGATATCAAACCACTTCCCAGCTATAAGTACCTTGGCAATGGCAGTAAGGCAAAGCACATATTTATAGACTGGAGGGGACCGGGACTCCTGAAGACCCAAAACAAACATGCAATGTTTAGGATTAAAGGGGGGAAGAGAGGGATTAGTGGTAAGTATATCGGTCCAAACCATCTGCCAGAAGGCAAGGATCGGTGGGCAGGACCATAACATGTGCCAGAAGTCAGCACCGGGTGATGCGCATCTGGGACAGGTGTCATCGGACCTTAGCCCTTCTCGCATCATGGAGACTGGGGATCTATATGCCCTGTGCAGTACATAATACGATACTTGCTGGTATTTCAGACAGGGGGTGGCATGTCTAACCGAGTCTAGGACCTCGGCCCACTGTTCTGTATCCATTGCTCCTATGTTCAGCTCCCATTTCTCTTTGAGGGGGTCAAGGCCATTGGTGTCGATACGACCGATGATACTTTTGTAAATGGTAGAGACCTGTTTTGTGGTGGCCAGACTTCGGAGGAGGGTTTTAAGTGGGGAGTCAGAGGTAGAAGGGGGGAGTCCCTAAACTGAGTTTGGGCCGCATGTCTAAGCTGCAGGTAGCGGTAAAAGGAACTATTGGGGATCTGGAGTTCCTCCAATATTTGTTGGAACGTTTTAATTACTCCTGCAGAGTAAAGTTGAGCTACTGATGTGAGACCCGCCCCAAACCAAAAACCATCTGAGGAGAGCTGTTTGAACTCTGGGTATGTCCTGTTGAACCATATGGGGGTTTCCCCGTCCACCCCATCCCAAGCACACACCCTGTGAGATTGGCGCCACACAAGTAACGCTTGTCTAAAGAGAGGAGATAGGGTAGGCTTAAAGGGAGAGGACAGAAGAAATTGAAGGGGAAGGAGACGGGACCCCACGCACTCAGCAAAAGAACCCTCAAAGGTGGTGCCGGATCTTCCCAGTATCCAATATGATATGTGTGCCAGTTGTGCTGCAAGATAATAAATTCGAAAGTCAGGGAGTCCCAGGCCCCCATCCTCCCGCGGTTTGGTAAGGGGCTTAAATGCTATTCTAGGTGGCCTATTTGCCCATATAAAGGAGGAGAGAAGGGTATTAATGGTCATGAATACATGTTTAGGTATGTAAATCGGGGAGTGCTGGAGCAGGTAGAGGTATTTAGGGAGTATAGACATTTTGATTAGGTTGATTCTGCCTATGACTATTAAGGGGAGTTTCTTCCAAAGGTGTATTTTGGCTTTAAGTTCCTTAGTGACTACGTTAATGTTAAGGCCTATGAAGTCCGTAATTTTAGGAGTGATCCAGACCCCCAAGTATTTAAATTTGAGAACCCACTGAAGTGGGGAGGAAGTTTCTTAACCTATCTGGTATCATACCAGAGAGGGGGAGGATGCTGGACTTCCCCCAGTTAACTAGAAGCCCCGAGAAGTTCCCGAAGGACTGGACTATCTGCAGCATCCCCTCCAAGGAGGCCTCAGCATCCCTTAGTAAGAGGAGGGTATCATCAGCCTATAATGCGACAACATCCTCCCAACCACCCAGGGGAATGCCCCGGACAGTTGGGGACTCCCGGAGCATGATGGCCATGGGTTCAATGGCAAGGGCAAAAAGGGCAGGTGATAGCGGGCAGCCCTGCCTAGTGCCCCTGCCCAGCGGGAACGCCTCCGTCACATAGCCATTGACCGAAATGCGGGCCACCGGGGAGGAATACAACAGGCGCACCCATTGTATAAAGTTAGGACCGAAGGCAAATCTCCGCAGGACCCCCCAGAGATAATCCCACTCCACTGAGTCAAAGGCCTTGGCAGCGTCCAAAGACACCACCACTGCCCCCGACCCATCCACATCTCCCCCCTGCAGGTGACAAAATAGTCTCCTGAGGTTTCGAGTGGTTGAACGGCCCGGCATGAAACCAGACTGGTCCTCATGTATGACTGAGGTTACCACCAAGTTAAGCCTAGTTGCTAAGATTTTGGCGAGTATTTTCACGTCCGTTGAAAGGAGCGAAATGTAGCGGTAGGAATCCGGGAGGGAAGGATCCTTCCCAGGCTTGGGGATAACAACAATAACTGCCTCTGCCATAGATGGGGGTAGGGCACCCCCCTGTTTCAGATCTGAATATAGCTGAAGGAGGTAAGGTACAAAATATTCTCTATGTTTTTTATATACCTCTATCGGTATGCCGTCACTACCCAGGGCTTTTTTATTGGGAAAGGAGGTTATGGCAGACTAAATCTCACTGGGGGTGATGTCTGACTCGAGCAGGGCGACAGATTGTTGGGACAAAGAGGGTATATTGATTCCAGAGAGGAATTGTTCTAGCTGATGTGAAGAGTATGTCATCATATTGATTATGTTATGTGTTTCAATTTTATGTCCTTAAAATGTTTAAAATAACAATGTTTTATTTTCCCTACACAAGCTAAAGACAGAAAGAGCGTTGGAATATTACGGTCACTATGGAAAAACTTTACAGAGCGGTTTATTCAGAATTCACAGGCCATGGCAATAATTTACGGTTTGTAGTATATATGCATGAGGCTGTCCTGCAGAAAAATCCTGCTGCTTTAGTTTTATCGCTTGCCAAACACAAGTTGATTAACAGATAGCCGGTGTTTGGGGGTGGTAACTGACCAATTTCTGGGGATACTCTTTGAAAAAGCTCACATTGGAGCGAAACGCGTTAGTGGATCCGGCACCCCTGGAGAGAGGAAAAATACCTTTTGGAGTCCACTAACATCGCCATTTATGAGCTTCCACTTTGGCGAATTTTGCCAGATGTACTGGACATATAAACGGCAATTACACGGACACTGAATCACATCTTCACTACCAACAGCGGTGCAGCGGGTGAGAGACGCAGCACAGCCTGACACACAGGCACACCGTACAAGCCGGAGGTGAGACCACCCACTGCCGCGTGTGAGAGACGCGGCAGTACTGGACTGACATTATACTGCTGGACTTAGGTGGTTCTCTTTCCCGGCACCTCAACTTGTACATTCACCGCAAACGAGCAGGTAGCAGTACTGAGGGCAGTGGAGTCATCATGGAATCGTCCCTCAGTCTCCCTGCATTCCCCACCTTGCTATACAGCATACAATTGGAGTCCGTGAGTATCGCACTAAGTGGAAGCACCTTCCTTTCCCACTATCCAAAGACACTTGGAAATTATTTTATTGGCATTTCAGTGGACATCCCTGCATATATTTTTATATATATAACAAATTTGGAATAATATGATCCCGGAATATATTCATTTTATATATTTTTATTATTAGCTATTCATTTCATTAAATATATGCTATAACCATTACATAAAAAACAAAAATAGGTGGACACCTAAATCATATACGAGCATTATTTATTTATTTCTTATTTTGTGCAAAATGTTTATTGTTCTTTGATACTTTTTATAACTAATACCTTTTATAATTCATTAAAAATAAAAATAATAATTGATTTAAACCGTGTGAAGCAGTGATTCAGAGGGCCTTATTTTGGTTCATTCTTTCTGACAAAATCCTTCTTAGATGGGCAAAACCATGTGCACTGCAGGTGGGGCAGGTGTTACTTGTGCAGAGAGAATTAGATTTGGGTGGGGTTTTACTTCAAAGTGAGATCTATATTGCAGTGTAAAAATAAAGCAGTCAGTATTTTCCCTGCACAGAAACAAAATAACTCACCCAAATCTAATTCTCTCAGCACATGTTACATCTGCCCCCCCTGCAGTGCACATGGTTTTGTCCATCTAAGAAGGATTTTGTCAGAAAGAATGAACCAAAATAAGGCCCTCAGTCATATTGCACCTTTATAGAATATTAGCGCAGACATTGGGATTTTTTCTCTTGCATTTTCTGGGTGTGTCAGGGAAAACACAGGTGTGCGAGGTGTTTCATGGAAAGTTGTGCGACTTCAGCTGCTACCCTGATCACACTATTTTTATCACAGCCACCAAGTAGGTCCTGGACTACACACAGACTGCGCTCGCTGGAAAAATCATTTAATGTTAGTCATCTTGTGTATGGATTTGCAGCTAATCCCGGGACTGCAATATTTTTGCAACCTTTTTGCTGGCCTTTTGCACAGCAATTAGCAGGATCGTACAGGGCAAGATTTCACTCTGTTTGGGTGGCGATTACCTGATCATAGGGCTCTGCTAATTAGCAACTGTGAGATTAGGTCTAAATAACCCCAATAGTATAAAAAATAAATCAGAAATTGAACATTGAAGATCTAGATTAATATTATGTTTGATGGTACCAGCAGAGTAGGTAAGACAGAACAGCCATTGAAAGTTGATGACAGATTGTTGGATTTTCTTAATGCTTTGTTGTATAGTAGAAAGCTTTTAATTGGAGACAACATCCCATTGTCATTCCGGAAGGAATTGATCAAGCAATGCAAAAATCCAAATTACAATGGGCTGACTAGTTGGGGATGATGAATGCTTCAGCCAGAGTAACCAATTTAAGTGCGTCCCCCCAGCTCTGGCATTATATCCCCACTAGAAAGAGCCCGGTGATGGTTCATGGCAATATGGGACCTCTATGCTTATTTTCTCCCTGTATTTCCAGAACCAGGACTGGCTTAGAAGCTTGGTGCTGGTTGTGAAAAATACAGGGTATTCCTATGATTTAAAAAAAAAAAAAAAATTCACAACCAAGCCTGGCTCCAAAATGCCTGCGTCTGGTTTTGATTTTGTTAAGCGACCCCATGTAATTAAAAAAATCAATTTGTCTTTTTTTTTACAGACGATAGCATGCATAGATCTTACTAACCTGTGCACATGCATGTTGTAGATAGATATATTACCCAAAGAGGCTTAGGTGTGTGATTGATAGATGGTTTATCCAATTAAGTATCCGAGGGGTAGTAGCTTGTACAGAGGTATATTAGGAGGAGTCAGATGATGCTACTTCCGCTTTGAGTCTGGAATCCCATCCTCCCTTCCCTTCCCTTGCTCTCTCAACTGCTACCTGGCCTGTCAGCTATCACCTAATCTGGCTTTACAAAATCTTTAAATAAAATAGGTGGAAAGGCACTCTCAACCAGCGGTCATTTTGAGGTAAAGGTGGTCGCTGTGCAATATTTCCCCCTTTGACAGAATGGCTGGGGAGTCCTGCCTCCGCAGGGGGACGTTGGCCACTTCCTGGAAGTGGAAATATCCCCCTCCATAGTCCAATCTGGATATTATCAGTGAGTGGGTGAGTGTCTTAGTAGCACCCAGTGTGAAAAATGTAAAAAAAAAAATCTAATCTTCGAATAAAATGAGAGATGGAAACAGCAAGACCATGAAGGGTACTGAATGTGTGGTTGGAAGGTGAAGAAGTAATCAAGGATAAGTCGAAAATATTGCAGTTGTGTTATCAATAGAGAATTAAATTACTGCATATTAGGTTATGCAGGACGGTGGGAAGATCAGCTCAGCTTAGACATGTTAAGTTTGAGAAATTGCTGGGACATCCAGGAAGAGCTATCAGAGAGTTGGAATGAAGAGAATGGGGGATAGGTTAGGGGAGAAAAAGTTGATTTTATTATAATCAGCATAGAGATGATATTGGAGGCCAAAAGAGCTGATGAGCTTAATGTAAAGAGAAATAACAAAAACTTGGGGTTCACCTTCTATTAGTAGACGGAGTGGAGAAATGAAAGGAGACAAAAGGAATATCTAGACATATAGGCATTATCACAAAAAGTATCAAGTACTGTAAGTGAAGAATTTGTAGGAGGAGAGAGTGGTCAGCACTGTAAAAAGCAGATGAGAAGTCAAAGAGAATAAGTAGAGAGTAGTGGCACTTGGATCTGGAAGCTAATAGATCATCTTACACATTTGTGAGGGCAGTTTCAGTGGAGAGAAGAGGAGAGAAGTCAGACTGAAATAGGTCAAACAAATTGTGTGATAAAAGAAAGGCAGTAAGGCAGCTGTAGACATTATGCTCAATGAGTTTGAAAGCAAAAGGGAGGAGAGATAGGAGTCAAAGGAGAGTGTAAGAAAAAAAATATGAATATATATATATATATATTTTCACTTGCTGTGTTTAATACACTTTTGATCTAAGAAAAGTCCCCTGAGTCCCCATTCATTACTGCCTGGATATTACTGCCTGGATAGGCACCGGGGCCATTATCACAGAGGGGAGAGTGCCGGTCCGTCTTCTACTATATATATATATATATATATATATATATATATATATATATATACACAGATACCAGGATTGGATGGCGGCACTCGAAGGACTTGGTAAATAAATGAGTCAAGATCAAGCTGTGGTGTGTACACCAGTGACCACAGCTTGGTCTTGACTCGTTTATTTACCAAGTCCTTCGAGTGCCGCCATCCAATCCTGGTATCTGTCTGCATACAAGGTATTTTATACCTAGGAAAGCACCAGGGCAAGTAGATTCCAGCAACAGTGAGGAGTGCCAACCCTGTCTTGTATATGTATGTAAAAAAAAAAAAAAACACATGTTCATTTTAGCTATGATGTGTAAGCAGGTGCCAGGTTCCTAAGAAAATCAGTTGCTAGTGTAGGACTTGCAGTGAAATGGGGTCCCTTGGCGATGGGCTGCAAGCTTAAATGCATTGATCAATTCATGAACTAAAACCCCATTATTTATTTATTGATTATTTGAATTTTAAGGTGAGTTAGTTTGTTGTAGTGAGTGCTGGGCCCCCTGTGTTTGTATTTACTAGAGTGTGTGGTCACAGGCCAATGCACCCCATCCTGGGAAGTGGGTGCTGTTTGCACCCTATTCTTAGGAATGGCGAGTGTGTTGGTACTTCTGTATCTATATATATATATATATATATATATATATATATATATATATTCTAAATATATACATGCGTATATTATATATATTGTGGGGTCACAGAAGAGTTGTCACCGAGGTCCAGGACTCCCTTTAACAGTGAATGGGTCATATGCCCACATGTAGTAATAAGTAAATGACCAGGATAGAGAAACTCTGACAGAATAGCAGCCATTCTCCGCATACTGCCCTACATGTGTCTGCATATTGCAGTGCACTCTTGGGTGATAATTTGGCTTCCAGATTGCATTCAATGACAAATGGTCCCCTAAGTGACAATCAGGGTTTTGTTATAAAATGCAGCATGCACTTAATTGAATTAAGCCCTATGTTTGTGGTATAAGATAAACATTGTAATTAGCTGTATTACTGTATCTCACTTTTCCCACCGCCTTATATGAAATAATCTTACAACAATCATCAGTGTGGTTAGTAAATAAACTATTGTCCATGTATTGATTTGTTCTGGAATTAGTAATTAAAGTCAACAAGACATGTTAATCGGCATTCTGTGTCAGGAACATGGTCTGCATTAGTATGAGTAGCTTACACTTTAAATGGAACCATTTGATCATGCATATGCTTCACAGAGAGGGATATATAAGTGCTGACCAAGAGGTCTCAGCATGGATGCAGGATTTGAGCTTCCGTTAGCACTTGATGTATCTGGTCCAGGGCAGGATTTACAGTCAATCAAAATTACAGCTTATCATTGCTTGTTGGGGAAGGCGAATGTGATTACAGGCACCCTGTGCTGTGGGAAGTGATTGCCTCAAACAGCCCTCCTCTTTTTTTGCCACTGCATCTATTGAAGGAAGGCAGTAAAGCCCCGTACACACGGGGAGATATATTGCTCAGCCATATATTGCTAGCAATATATGGCTGAGCAATATATATTGGTCAGTTTCTCCTTTTCATCAGCGACCAGAGATAGTGCGGCAGAGGTAATCAGCTGGTCGCAGGAGCAAGCTCCTGTGACCAGCGATTAGAACGGGGCTGAAAACGGTTGTGCGATTTAATGCAGGGGCACACTCCCATCACTGGCAATATGGTCGCCTGCGACCATATTTCCAGCGATTTTAGCCCCTATTGCCCCCCGTGTGTACACAGCTTTAGTGATTGATTTGCTTCTTATTAAGTGATTGCTGTGCTCCTGCTGTGACCCCAGGTGTTGCTGCAAAATGACATCTCAATTTACTAGGGTTACCACCTAGTCCCTTTAATTCCGGACACATGTTAATTACACAGGTTCTGTGGCAGTTTAAAATCAGGTGAAGTGGAGTCTTGAAGTCAGCCAGCCACAGAACCTGTGTAATTAATATGTGTCCGGAATTAAAGGGACTAGGTGGTAACCCTACAATTTACCCACATCACAGTTGGAGCACAGGATTTAATTTCTGACTGCCTTTGCTGATAACCTCTCCCTGGGTGCAGGTAAGTGCAATCAGAGGGATGGTTGTTGAAACTCTGTGATTTGCATTAAGTGAATGTACAGGAAAAGACCTTTCTCGGAAGCTCTATCCCTGCATGCTTTGATTGATACATCACTGTGATGTATTCAGTTATCACGTTGCAGATTTGTTATATTTTCACATCCCATCCGCAACTGAGATGATAATTGTGCTAAACCCTGTACACATTGGGCGATTTAAGCCATTACTTCTGGCTAAATGGTCGCTTAGCAACCATCTCACAGTGTGTTGGTTTGGTGTTATGGGAGATAAATTGCTAGGAGTGCGCTCCTGCAGCCAGCCCTTAATGGTTGCAAATTGCTGGTCACTGGTGCACAATGCACTGTACACCAGTGACCAGCGATTTCTAGTCAAAATGAGGTACAGACAGAATTGCTGGTCATTGCTGAAAATGGTACACTGAGCAATATATTGCTGAGAGATATTAAGCCAAAGTTACTCAGCAACCATGTTGCACCGTGTGTATACACCTTTAAGTATGCCATAAGCGACAATCTAGGGTGCAGGACTGGGGAGGCACCTTGCAGGTGACAGCCAAGGAACAAAATTAAGGCCTAAATTATTCCATGCTTGCTAGCTATCACCTGTCCTGATGTACTGTGCAAAGTAAAGGAGTTGGCAGCAGTGGCGTAACCCCCGTTGCCTGCCTTACCCCCGATGCTGCTTGCCGCTGCTGCCTCTGTAACCGGGACACACAGATCTATTTGTTGTCTATTTGGCGGCCTCCTCTAGCATAAAAAAAAACGCCTGCTGTAAGGGGCTGGACATTTTGTGAGGGAGATTTTAATAGCAGCAGGACAGGAACTGAGCTGGGAGGAGCATGTCCCGTTTACAGAGGCGGCGGCAGCAAGCGGCAACAGGGGTAAGGGGGGAGGTAACATTTCTTGGAAGGGGGGGTTGCTATGTTTGAAGTTACGCCACTGGTTGGCAGCAGGGACAGCGCTGTTTTCACGGCCCCTTCATACATGTGGTAACAGTGCTCATAATGTGCATTGATGCCCCTTCTCCCCATAATGCAAGTTCATACTGCCCCTGAGCTCCTAATGATGATGAATGATAAGCAGATCACACATGATATTAAATATTTAAATATTATATCAACTGGTAATAGGAAAATAGTTTCTCTTCCTCTAATAACACCCATTAAAAAACAGTTAATACATTTTTGTAGAGGAATATGCTGACTATGCAGTAGATCACTGTAGCAGATCTCCAATAGACATGTCTGAACTGGGAATATTATGGATAAAAGCTGTAGCTGTCCTGCAGAAAGCACTATAAGAAATGTCAGTGCAAGTTTTAATTAGTGCAGATAACCAATCATTTCTGGATTATGTCAGCACACAGTAGCACAGCTTATGACTTGACTGTATGAATGTTGTATGTACTGCATATAAACCCTAAAGTTTAGAATACTGAAATGTTGAAGTTCCAAAATATCCAAGGATATTAAGATAATACCAGAGTAAAGCAAAGCTGTCACTTATGATACATCCTTGCCCCTGCTATACAAATGACAAATTAGAGCCAAAATGATTAAAACCTCAATTCTGACTGCACATATGCAAATCAGGCTCATTTATTACAAAAAGATAATATTTGCCCAAATGGTGCAGACTCCATTCTGCAGGATAAAAATATAATCTGTCTTTTAACAATGTATTTCACGTTGAGATCAGTGAAGAAGTCGGTAATTATGCTGCTCCTCGGTCTGTACGGTAAGGAAATAATCTGAGCAACCTTGACAAGTTTTAATAATGTAGCTCCAATCAGTAACTGGACACAATTTTAGTTGCTTGGAAACCGTAACAGAGAAGATGATGCAGAATTCAATGTAGACCTACGGTATTTTTAGAGTAAGCATGCCCCCAGAACTGAGGATATGGAGCAGTGAATTTGTATGCAATTTGCATTTACACTCGTTATTGAAGGGTGTGACCGTGCCCTAATGGGGCATTCAGACTTATGCTGGCCACACATCAGACCAACTTTCATCCAACCATCCAACTAGTTGGTTGGATGGAATAAAAATCTGGTACTGGATGGGAGCAAATGACAAAGAGCAATTTGCTCACAAACCCAGGAATCTGGACAAAACATTCAGTGAAATTATTTAATTCAAACACATACAACAACATTACTTTGTCTGAGCGGCAGGTTTTGTCCGTTTCCAGGTTTTCGGAGCAAAGTACTGAATTACACATTACATTTGCTCCCATCCAGTACCAGATTTTTTATTCCATCCAATAAACTAGTTGGATGGTTGTATGAAAGTTGGTCTGATGTTTGGCCAGCAATAGGCAAAGTTCGGGGAGGGTGTCTCTACAGGAACAGATCTAGGGGCTGATTTGAGTTCGGACCCAGCCCCTATGGTCGATGTCTACACTTGTGCATTTCTGCAAATGTGCAAACCCGGACACTGAATGGCTTTGGCAAGTTACACACTTGCCGAGCTGTTCACTGAGGGGAGGGAGGGTTAGGGGTGGCTGATGTCACAGCGCCCACCCCCTCTTCAGCAAACACAGGGCCAGATGCACTAAGCTTCAAATTTGATAAAATGGAAAGTGATAACCAACCAATCAATCTGCTCCTGTCTGAAATTTTTCAAACACAGTCTGTGACATGGCAGGTGGGAGCTGATTGGCTGGCTGTTTATCACTCTCAATTTGAACACTTTTCAAGCTTAGTGCATCTGGCCTGACAGAAATAATAGTCAGTTTAGACTGACTTTTAATTATTGTGCTGCATGCAAGGAGATGTGTCCATGTACATCCCCTCCCACAGTACCGAGGTTATTGGGCAGGGGGAGGCGGACATTTGACTGGGTGGCGTGCAACATTTATGGGCTCGCTAAGCTTCAACCAACTGCTGCTTAGCGAGCCTTTCTGAATTAGGCCCCAAGCACCATGAGAAGCGGTAGGAGCATGGCAGCATGCATAAAACCTTTTATACAGTTGAATATAAACTTTTTTTTCTCTGTGCATGACATGCAAGATATTTGCTCTGTCCGGAATCAGGCACTGAGTTCATTCATTTTTCAATAATACAGTGCCATGCTTAGATATTTAAAAAATAAACATTAATATTGGTTGGTACTTTATGCTTTGTCTATTTTCCTACTACTGTCTGAAAAACCCCCCACTGTGTACAGATAATAATACATTCATATTATTGTTCCTTTATTTACTGAACATGGATAAAATGTATTTTATACAGTAATATCTTCATTCATGTTGTCTGCTGATAGATTTTACAAAAAGACTGAAAGAAAATGATTCCAATTTATCATGCTGACATTTCGGTTATGATAAGGAACAGGAGATCACTACAGGAAAGTGTGCTGTAAAAATTCCTCTGACATACTTACCAGTCAGTCTGCATATCTACAGTATAAACGATGCAGGGAGTAAACGGCTTTTAAGACTGATTCTTGTTGATAAATAAATAATAATAATTGGCGAGTATTATATTTTTTTCTTTTTATCTACATGAAGGCATACAGTAAACAGACCTGAGTGAGCAGCTAAATTGTGTAAATGGGTTATAGCAATGCAGAAAATAAATTCAGTACATGGAGATAAAAGCAAACAAATAGGATACCTACAGCAATCTTTTTTATATATATATTTGTATGGAGAAAATATGTTTATATTTAATACATGGTGGGGAGTTGCCAGCTAGTACTGAAATATACAAATATAGCATATTTTCACCCGGGGTGCCGACAGGTCCCAAAGCATAGCGAGCGGAGCAGTGCACTAATTTGTGCTCAAACTTTTCGTGTGTCAACTTGTGCATGTCGACCTAATGACTGAACACCAACCACAAGGATTATATTGTCTACTCACAAAGTGAATGCTTGTGTCACCGCATGTAAGGTCTATTAGGGCCTATTGGCTCCTCCTCATCTTTGCTAGCCTGAAACAAAGCAAATAGGGCCTAATTCAGACCCACTCAGAAGGGGATGAATTTGGACCCGTTGTGATGGTGGGGAGTCTGCGCATGCACAGACCCCCCCTGTGTGAATACCTTCGGTAAGTATCACACACGCTGAGGCGTTTGCATGGGTAAGAGAGGGAGGTGGGTGGTCAGTGGGTGGCTGCATGGCAACTTACTTTGGCCCTTATTCAGATCTGATCACAGTACAAATGTGTTCTCAAAATGGGCAAAACCATGTGCACTGCAGGTGGGGCAGATGTAACATGCATATAGAGAGATAGATTTGTACGAGTTATTTTGCTGCTGTGCAGGGTAAATACTGGATACATTATTTTTACACTGCAATTTAGATTTCAGTTTCAACACACCCCACCCAAATTTAACTCTCTCTATACGTTATAGCTGCCCCACCTGCAGTACAAATGGTTTTTCCCATTTTGAGAACAAATTTGATTTGTACTGCGATCAGATCTGAATAAGGAAATAAATAGAAAAATGTGCCAGCACTGGCTGTACCAATATATAGACAAGACGGTTCTCAGTTAAAAGACACAATTTAATATTAACACATACAAATGTAAAAATAAACACATAAAATGATGTCTTGATGACACTTATAGATGATGAGCATATAAAGTATCACATGGTTATTGATTGTATATTGGGGAGCTCCATATAAAATGGCTTGTTTATATAAGATGATAAGTTGTATAGCGGTGTATATTACCATCCAATGGAATTCTGGGAAGGTGGATGAGCCAGTGGCAATGATATAGAGTCCTGTGAAGCAGTGCTGGTAGCAGACATACTGAAATGTAAGCAAAGGCATATCCACACAGAAGTTATAGAAAGAAATTCAACCGGAACACAATAGTTCTGCGCAAACTAGACAAAAATATTGATGGCTGCTGGCTGTGAAGTCCAAACCCCAACCGCCTTCCCCAATGGTGGTGGAACAACTTGGAACGAATGAGTATCACCAGGGATACAAACGGGGGTCGGTCCTCACTATCAGCGCTCACACAGATATAATTCAACCACACCTCCCTTAAGGTTTTGTGGCGATCCTCTTCTCCAAATAACAGATAGCAAGAGTTAGGGACCATGGACCATTTTCATACTCCAAATCCGCACACACTCCATCCACAATGGATATCCCACATAGGAAGAGAGGAGAAGAACAATTGCGCAATACCCCTTTTTTATTTATGTACACACAATGAAACAAATCAATGATAAAATACACAGATCCAGTCGAGAGGAGAAGGGGTGGAGTTTACCATATAAGATGGAGAACCAGATGAAAGGCTCTCTGAATGGGCATAGACGGTGACAGATGTTCAGAACCCGGGTAGCCACAGCGTCAGTCCACAGAGAGGTCACTCCTTCTCCAAATCTCCCAGTCTGTAGGATTTTATTAAATCACTTATATACTGTATGAGCCCTTTTTTCATGCAGTATTATTGGTACTCTTTACCTAGCACGGCGCCCACGATTTTGATCGTGGTCATCGCAGGCATTGAATGCACTAAAAATTGGGTGCGATGCGACCGATGCGATGCCCGCGATTTCCCATAGGGAACAATGTTAAATGTCTCAATTGACCTGATTTTCCTGTTCAATGCCTCAATTGACCCGATTTTTCCATAGGAAACAATGTTAAATGGCCCACAGAGGCCAAATAGGCACCCTGAAGTGTGAAATGGCCCCCACAATTGTTAACGCCACCCCACGATCAACGTGAACCCGAAGCATGGCGAGCGTCGGCGGTACGTGTCCTACGACCTTTTCATACCCCCACTATCCACGTCGGCGTGCAGTTGAGAATAGAATAGTGTGGCGAGCGCAGCGAGCCACCGAGCCCGAAGCGTGGCGAGCGCAGCATGCCTCGCAGGGGGACACGGATACCTTCACAGGTAAACGCGTCCCTTCGCGGGCTTCACAGGTATCCGCGTCCCCTCGCGGGGCACGCTGCGCTTGCCACGCTTCGGGCTCGGTGGCTTGCTGCGCTCGCCACACTATTCTATTCTCAACTCCACGCCGACGTGGATAGTGTGGGTATGAAAAGGTCGTAGGACGCATACCGCCGCCCCTCGCGGGCTCGCTGCGCTCACCACGCTTCGGGTTCACGTTGATCGTGGGGTGGCGTTAACAATTGTGGGGGCCATTTCACACTTCAGGGTGCCTATTTGGCCTCTGTGGCCCATTTAACACTGTTTCCTATGGAAAAATCGGGTCAATTGTGGCATTGAACAGGAAAATCGGGTCAATTGAGGCATTGAACAGGAAAATCGGGTCAATTGAGACATTTAACATTGTTCCCTATGGGAAATCGCAGGCATCGCGTCGGTCGATCGCACCTGATTTTTTAGTGCATTCAACGCCCGTGATGGCCGCGATGGGCGCCCTTCTAGGTAAAGAGTATAGTATTATTAACCCCAATATCTTACAATATAGTTTTCATCCATGCTCTCATTTTTGGGCATAACCATAAACAATGAAATAAGTCTGCTTATCTACTAGACATTTTGAACATCTATGATTTTGAGAAGAGTTCATCATAGAACTACGCTGTGGGCTAATATAAGTTATATGATGAATATTTAAGTACCTTTTTTAAAATTAAAATATTATGTTTTTTTATATTTATTATCAAAACACATATAGGACACACTAGCAGGGCATGTGGATTAAAATAATATGTGGCATACCTATATTCTGTTTATGACTGCAGCTGTATCTATGGTTCTACTTCAGACCTATTTACATGGCTGCAAAGTTGCGGACTGGGAGATTATTGATACACTATGCTTGCGTACAAATATTAGTAAGCATGCATGGGGCAATCTTGCGATAAAATCCTGCTACTTGTTTGACTGCTGGCCATACGCAAATTAATTGATGGAAAGCTGTCATTTGAGAATGGTAACCGGATATTTTCTGGGATTAAAACAATGAAAATACACTCCAGCGTTATCCCCACTTCAATTTAGTTTCACTTAAGTAGATCCTCAATGTTGCTTGAAGCTAATTTGCCCTTGTGTTCTCTCTGAAAATCATCAAGGTAAAATCAAAGATCCCTACTGACCTCTAGTGGGGTCCCTATGTTCACGTAAGGGTATCTTTATATTCCTTCCAACCTTGGGACATAGGGACCCCACTAGAGGTCAGTAGGGATCTTTGATTTTACCTTGATGATTTTCGGAGAGAACACAAGGGCAAATTAGCTTCAAGCAACATTGAGGATCTACTTAAGTGAAACTAAATTGAAGTGGGGATAACGCTGGAGTGTATTTTCATTGTTTTTTGGTGTATTGGAGTAGTGGGAGTGTAGTGACCCACAGAACATACGCATAGCGGCAATCCCGGGCGCAGACATTCTCCTGTCAAACCCCCTTTTTTCTTGTATTTTCTGGGATTGTCAGGGAAAACGACAGCATGGCCAGGCATTTGTAGGGAAGTCGTATGATGTCAGCTCCAGCCCTAAACATCCAGTTTTTATTGCAGCCACCCAGTAAGTCCTGGATCACGGACAGACTTTACACACTGGAAAAATCATTACATGGTGAGTGGCCTGCCAATGGATTTGGAGCTAATAGCCGATCCAGCTAATTTTTGGAAGTCCTGCTAAGAAATTTGCAGGCTTTTACGGGACGAAACTTCACTGTTGTGGGCATAAAAATACCTGATTGCTGGGTTTCAAAAGTTAGCAGCCCAGCGATCTGGTCTGAATTAGGCCCTGCATGCAAAATGCTACATTACAGGAAAACACTGGAATATTTTATATGCATATACAGAATATAAACACGCAGCATATCATTTAAATCAGCATGAGCTGCTTGTGCATCCCATACACATGATTTTGTGAATAAGAGACATTTTAATGGAAAAAGTCACTACCAGGTCATGCCACAGAATGGTACGACTAAATAGGCTTTTTAATGTGCAAAGAGGCTAGATGCACTGTATGTGAACATATCTTTTACTAATGTAGACATCCCTGGGATTCCTGCAGTTTGGGTTTCCTAGAAATGAAGCCATCTTTAGCTGTGAATAGCATGGTGCAGCAGAGAGCATGCACTGTAAATGCCTTCTAAATCCAGATTGCATTGGTGCATAGGCTCCTGCGAATAGGACATATGCGGCGTGGCATGGCTAATTGCAAGCATGATGTGGCTACAAGTACAACCCATTCGAGAGTATGCTGATGACAGCTATCGGCCATGTTCAGCATAGCTTAGGCGAAGTATTTTTGTGCAACCACAATTCTATGAACTGTAACTGAATAAAAAATGAATTATCTGAAGCAGAACTTCTGTTTCTTTTTTAAAGAGTCACAAAGGAGAAGATTTAATTTTTATAGCTCTCACATTTGGGTTTTGCAATTTTCTTTAAATCTTTGTTATAGAATATCATAATATTTCAAGCTTGTGATGTATTATAGAAAAATAGGATGAAGATTATAGTATTTTATTACAGTTCTCCCAGGGTAATTTTATCCAGCAGCTACTTCTCATGTATTAAATGGTCATCTTGTAATATTAAACACCTTTAGGTTTTCCGGCAAACTCCTGCTGCAGTGATTTATGAAATGTTGCTGTAATGTGTGATGATTGCTGTTTTACTATGTGCCAAAGAAGAATAAGTAATACAGTAATGTCGGAAATAAGAAAAGGATAAAAAAATAAAAATGGGGTAATGTTAACCCTATCACTTACCAACTTATGACAGAATACCCACTAAAATGATTGTACGCACTAAGGGCCTTATTCTGGTTCACTCCTTCTGGCAAATTCCTTCTTAGATGGACAAAACCATGAGCACTGCAGGTGGGGCAGATGCAAAATGTGCAGAGAAATAGATTTGAGTAAGTTATCTGCTATGATAGCGGAATGGAAATTGAGGATGATATTGCGGAAGTGGTACAAGATAAGGGGATATTTGTATACTATCTGACACTACTGAAGATGATGAGAATTTGTGATGGCATCTACTCCATTTGTGAGGCCAAAGTTAGTAGAGGTATGTACGTTAACCAACAAGGCATCTCCTCCATATTACATCATTTGCTCTGAGTTCATGAAATTTATATGATAAAATTAAAATAATTTGCTGTAACTAACCTGCTCATTAACCTCCTCAATAAAAATCGGAGGTAGTCCTTACTACAATTTGGTTTGTGGGGGCCAAAACAAACCAAGCACATCAATCACAAAATTCTCTCTGCACGTTACATCTTCCCCCCCTGCAGTGCACATAGTTTTGTCCATTTAAGAAGGAATTTGCCAGAAGGAGTGAACCAAAATAAGGCCCATAGTGTCTTTTTCTGGTCTCATCCCACCACCATGCATACGCATTTATGCACATGTGCAGATGCTGGGTTCAAACTTCTAGTTCGCCATCCCATTTGCACCTAGCAGTGTGGGCGGCAGGCGTGTACCGGTGGTGATGGGCTGCACCCAAGAGACTTCTCAGCATTTCATGGGCATTACCATGAAAACGCTGGGCATTTCCATACAAATGGCGCTGTGACACTGGTGCCGGGGGCGTGCAGGTGATGTCACCGAATGTCAGCTTCCCGCCCTCTTACCATACAGTAAAAATGCAAAGCTAAGACACCAGGGAGTGTCTTAGTTTTGCATGCACCTTCAAAACTACCATCAAAAGATTTTGCCCCCGAGACTATGAATGGATGTTTATGCAAAACATCAATTTGTAGCCGTGCGGGGAACTAGGCAAGTACAGGGTACTCCAAATTGCCTTCTTTTACTGCTTGTACACTTTCATGAAAATAATCTCACTTCATTGTAATAATGGCTACTGTGTCAGATTGAATCATGGTAGAGTGTTAATAATGCGGGGAAATTCCTAAAGTTTGATCATATATCATAAGGAAATGTCACTCTTGTGCACTAACTCGAGTCATCCCCTTTACCAGTGGATCTCTTGGAAAAGGTTAGTTTTTCCTGGAAGCAGCAGTTGGAGGAGAAAATTGAAGCTGGAGACTTGGCTGTGTCATTAGCTACTTGAGGTGACAGCTTGCAAACAAGAAGATTTTTACAACTCCGAAGATGTGTGTCAGTTGGATAGAAAGACATTAAGTATACCTTTACTAAAGGATTAAGCATTTTTACCAACGTACAATCAGGGGGGTTTGTGTGGGACGGAGTGGCACTGGGATGGGTCACTCCGAAACACACCTCCTGGCGCTCGGCAGTCTTAATTAGGTTCAAATGAGCTGAATTTCCCAGCTGCAGCATACACTCCTGTGAGCCCGTCTAGACTCACAAAAAGAGAAAAAATTGTGTGTGTGGGGGGGGGGGGGGGGGGGTTGGAGTGAATTGCGCTGCTGATTTAAAAATATTTTAGCAATAGCACCACACTAATTTGGCTGAGTAAAGATGAATTCCGGACACACTGTAACTTTTAGAAATCTTTTTTTATGAAAACAATATATAATAATACATAGACATACATTAAATATATAAAAACAATATAAAATAAAGCGAGAATGGGGATCCCAATTGATTATCTAAAATAGCTTTTTGCGAGTTTTCAGCAATACAATTTGTTTCAGCAAGGTTGTGCAAAAAAATCTGCAGATGATGGTAGTTTGCAGTATCAAATAAAGGGAGGAAAGAGGTCCGGTTTATACAGAGTAATGTTGTATACGGACTGACCGGTATGTTTGATCACAAAAGGTAATGTGCAGTCACAGATTTTAAATATGCTCACCCAGGATGATAGCGCTTTCTTTATGCAGGTTTACAAGGGTCTCCTACAAGCGGTCCCAGCTATTAGGGGATGGGGTTCCTTCAAGATGTAGCAGTCACTCCTCTCGGCAGCACGCCGGTGTGACCTGCCCGTAGTCAGATGAGGATCACCGTCCTGACCATGGCGGTATAAGAAGTGACTTGATGGACGGAATGCTCCGCTTTGCGGTGGACCCAGGTCCCCTTGATATAGCGTGGGGAACGGCTGTTTGCAGACAGCTGATTGCCGGCAGCACGGGGGGGGAGAGCTGCACTTCAGCTGGAGGGTGGATGTACAGCCAGCGGTGAGCCGGAGGGAGAGTTTGTGCTGCAGTGAGCCCGGGCAGCGTGGAGCGGCTGAGTGCCAATAGCGTTTAAACAACTTACGCTTCCACTGTGAAACAAACTGAAGTATTGCTGAATGGATCACCGTCTCAGGTGTGTTGGTGACGTCAACGCGTTTCGTTCCCGTAGTCAGCTGGGAACTTTTTCAAGACGAGTCTTGAAAAAGTTCCCAGCTGACTACGGGAACTCCACCCTCCAGCTGAAGTGCAGCTCTCCCCCCCGTGCTGCCAGCAATCAGCTGTCTGCAAACATGCCGTTCCCCCCGCTATATCAAGGGGACCTGGGTCCACCGCAAAGCGGAGCATTCCGTCCATCAAGTCACTCCTTATACCGCCGTGGTCAGTCTTGGAATGACTGAATAAACAGCTTTAATTGCTGGAATGAAGCAGCGCTAATATGAAGAAAGCATTAGAACAATTGGGATAATGATAACAGTAAAAAAATGCAATAAAAAAAATTAGATCACAGAAGGGAGTTATAGATTTGAGAGTGAAAAGTCTAGGAATAGAATATGCAAAGCATAATTTTAAAACACAGGTAGTTCACCTTGCAGATCGACAACAACCGAACAGTCGCCCAACCACTTGCAACTGCTCTCCCGGCGGCAACTGATTGTTACAGCTGTGCTGCCACCTGATCTGTGAGATTGTCTCCTCCATGGGCTATCTCCCCTAAAAATCACTGGAGAATATGTACACGGGGCACCTTTGGCAATTACTCTGTCTACTTATTCCTGACAAAGACCACCAGGTGGAGAGTACAGATCTGTAGGTCTGTGGACATATCTCTCAATAACAATGGAGGCTTCAAATAGTTAACATCACTCTGTTATATATAGGGACTGTAGAGGTAGAGCACACAATTTAATAATATAAATTTCCTATCTGGAAGACTACAGTACATAATATTGATTATAACATCTATTGGGTCTATGGACTAACAATCAGTGCATTGACGACTTTTGTTTATTCAATATTTATTTTTGTGCACAATATTGTTATACTTTTTAATTATCTGTATTTCATACACCTTTATATGCATAATTGTAAAATTGCTTTATTTTTTTAGTAATTTTTAATAATTGTGTAAAAAGAACTAAATAAATACATATTTTATTTAAGCCCTCCTTGTCAGTCATCTGACTTTTACATATTTTTTAGCAATTTGTTAAATATCCGAGTATTCTATATAGGAGCTGCTAAACTAATTATTATATCATTAATATTATTGTTTTGGTCAGTGCATAGAAGTGGCTGCAAATAACTACATTGTTAAGTTGCACCTAATTTTATTAAAAGTTTTTCGATTTGAAGGTTAACCTTTATCAGATACAGCTTGCATTTTATATAGAAGCAGTAAAATAAACACCCAAGCAAGGTAGTGCCAAACTCCAGACCAGAAGGGTTAATATTTTGTTATGAGGTATTGTTATGGGATCGGAGTGAGGTTGGCTAGCCAACAGTTTGGAGGCTGTGCTGTGGGATTTCAGGGCCAATTCAGAATTTGCTGTACCTGCCATTTTATGAATAACTTCACTCTAACCCCACTTGAAAAAAAAAAAAAAGATTGGCCCTCCACAAGAACATGGTAGTGAAAACTGTACATCCATGGATTGGTTGAGTACTGTGTCTAGGATGATGGGGGTAGGGTGAGCAATGTATAACCCTGGGTAAGAGTGGCTAGTGTATGTCCCTTGTATGGGAATTACTGTATGTCTTGGGGGATAGAGTAGGATAATGTTTGGTTCAACGTTTTGGAATACTTCAACCTTTGTCAAGATCACAAGAAAACAAGTGAATAGCACAATTACATATCCATTATACTAAAGGCATACAAGTCACCCCCGGAGTCCCATTCAGTGCCATCACAATGACATCACAGCCTTGCAATACATGCAGTGCAACATGAGACATGCCTTACGTGATCACATATTTCACCACCTGAAAGTCAAGGGAACTCACAACAATAACAAACACACACTTTTTCAAATAGTGTGTGCTGGGGGTGAACATTATCTAAAAAACAAGCAATAATAGAAAGCAGTTATAGAAAATGACACAAAATTAAAAATAAGAAAAAAAATAGAAGATAGAATAAAGAGAAATATAGCATAAAAATAAAGAGTAATAAAAAAAAATGGGTACTTGTTTCCTAGCATGGCGCCCACTAAGCTATTTGCTTAGTGGGCTATTCTACATAGTGAAATCTCATTGCATGGGCCATTTTAGGGCCATGCGATGTGCGATGCGATTTTGCTATGTAATTTATTCACTGCTCTCTCATCCCCAGGCCATCACATCGCATCTGCCGCAAAATTGCATGCGATCGCATGCAAATTTTAATTGCATGTGATTGCAGGTGATTTTAAAGGGTGTGTGATGGTATACAATAATATGATTTTATGTCCCAAAAATAGGTTAAACACACCCCCCCTCCACTATTCACGCCACCCCGAAGCATGGCGAGCGCAGCGAGCCCCATGAGGAGCGGCAGAACACGTCCTCCGACTTTTTCATTACCCCACTATCCACGTCGGCGTGGAGCTGATTTTGGACCTGAAGCATGGCAAGTGCAGCGAGCCCCACGTGGGGATGCAGACTACATGTAAAGTAATGCGCTTGCGCTCGCCACGCTTCGGGCTCGGTGGCTCGCTGCGCTCGCCACACTATAAAGGATCAACTCCACGCCGACGTGGATAGTTGGGTAATGAAAAAGTTGGGGGTGGCGTGGATAGTGGGGGGTGCGTTAAATCTATTTTTGGGACATACAATCATATTATTGTATAACTAATGTCATGGCATCGCACACCCTATAAAAACGCATGCGATCGCATGCGATTTTGTGGGACATGTGGTACAATGCGGTGCAATGCCATGCAATGCGATGTGGTGTACAAAAAAAAATAAAAAAATCGCATTGCATCGCATGCCGCTATAATGGCTCATGCAATGTGATGTGAATTCCCTACGGTGCCGAACGTAGAAAATCTGGGCGCCGTGCTAGGAAACAAGTACCAAAAAATGTATAAAAACTGGTGGAAAGAAAGAAAAATATCAGAGTACACTTAATACATACATAGAAACAATAAAAAACAAACTAGTAATAATATAAGTCATACAGTATATAAATGAAATGCAATGGATTTAAAGCAATCCACACTAGTTTATGCCACTTAATGGAAATAATGCATAACTCTAATGGAAATATATTCCAGCACAAAGCTAAACCGATGCCAAAGGGCATAAAAAGGATCTTGTAACCATAAAAGACACACCTATAAATAGTGTTAGGGGCATATGTATCTATCAAAGTGAGGTGCTACAGTACAATACAACACAACATCAGTGATTTTTAACCTTTTTACCTTGCGGCACACTAAATAAGATTTTAAAATTGCCAAGGCACACCATGAGATTCCCACAGGGCAAAACACATTGGCCCCCACAGGGAAAAAAACAAACCTATTGACCCCAATATAAAAAACAATCACACTGGTCCCCACAGGTAACAAAAATAAAATACATTGGCCCTTTACATTAAAAGAAGAGACCAGTAAATATCAATTGAACTGGTGGTGGCTGTAAATTGGTTTGGGGCTGTCTAGATCTGGGGGCACACTTGAGAACAGCTGAAGGCACACTAGTGTGCCACGGCACAGTGGTTGAAAAACACTGCTATACATAATGACAAAGAGATTGTTTGGTAATTTCTTAGTAGAAAATAATAGTAAGCAAAAAGTTTTGTTATATGAGTTTATTATCTGCAAAAGTTATAATGAAAAAACATACTATTGAATATGTTATAAAGTGCCAGGTTGTGTGAGCAGAATATGCCAAAGTTGGATGAGAGCCCTGTGTTTCCCTGCCACTGTCAAGTTAGAGACTGGGGGTGAAATTTAGAGAGATAGAGAGATTCAGAAAGTGAGAGATTTGATAAGAAATCTCCAGGTTTTTTAAAGCGGCAATCATTTCCACTGCAAACCAGTTTGATTTTGCAGTGTAATTCATTGCCGCTTTTAAAAAACTGTAGATTTCTTACCAAATGAAAAGTCACATTGGCCAGTGATACTGGGCCTTATTCTAGTTCACTCTTTCTGACAAAATCCTTCTTAAGCCCCGTACACACGGGAGAGATAAATTGCTTAGCAATATATTGCTAGCAATACAGTATGTTGCTGAGCAATACATTGCTCAGTTTTTCCTTTACATCAGCGACCAGAGGTAATAAGCTGGTCACAGGTCGATTCAGATGGATCAGGCAGTGAAATCGGGCCAAATCGCAGGTTTAGACACCCGGTCCGACCCAATGCGCGGTCCTGTGCGTATTGGGTCAGAGTCGGGAGGTTGGACCGGCTGCACATAAGATTTGCTAAATCTTATGTGCAGCCGGGCAATGACACAGATGCAGCGGACGCCGGCGAGGGAGATGGGAAGGGGCGGAGGACGCCGGCGAAGGAGTCGGGCAGGGGTAGCCAGAGCAGGGAGCTGTCAATGCTCTGGGAAGGTGGAGGGATCAGGGGGGCGGGGGACGCTGCTAGTAGTGCAGAGGCAGCGGATGCTGCGGGGGACATGGAGGCGGCAGTGACGTAGAGGCGGGCAGGGGGAGCTGGGAGCAGTCAGCGCTGGAAAAAAAAGCCCATACAATGAATGGGCAGCCTGTGATTGGCTGAGCATTCTCTCAGCCAGTCAGCAATTGGCTGAGGGAGGGCTTAGCCAATCACAGGCAGCCATTCATTGTATGGGCTTTTTTTTCAGTACTGACAGCTACCCGGCTGAGGCTCCCCCTGCCCGGCTCTATGTTACTGCAGCCTCTGTTTCACTGCGTCTGCTGCCTTTGCACTTCTAGCAGTGCCCCCCCAGCCACCTCGCAGCATTCCCTTCCCGCCACCTTGATGTCCTCCGCCCTCCTGCTATCTCCGCCTTAAAGCTCCCCAGGAGTAGCATATGATACATCTCATGCGATGTATCATTAGCAAAACTTGGCATATCAAGTGCCAAATCGTGTGTACCCCTCCTGGGGGGAAGCGGGACCATTCGTCTACAGCAAAAAGATAGACAACCATTAGGTCGACACCATTAGTTAGACATGCCAAAAGGTTGACATGCCAAAAGGTCGACATGCCAAAAGGTCGACACTGCTATTAGGTCGACAGTGTCTAGGTTGTGTTGTGTTGTGATTCTATAGCAGTGTCTACCCAGAGATAACCCCAGAGAACCCAGTACTTTGTAAACTAATGTAAAGTATTTTATTCACTTTCCAGAACACATCTGTGAAACTGAAAGTAATGAACTCCGCTTAAAGTATCTTTGCCAACTAACCCATGTCATCTTTATGCCCCTATTAATATTCTCATTTTAAATATGCACCTATTAATATTCTCAATTTAAATGTCAAACTTGAACATTTCCAAACGAAGTTTGCTAAAATTGAGAACACAGTTTTTAAACCTTGTGAAGCTAATCTATAATTCAAAAGGTGTCCCACAATACACAATGCTGTCAAGAATCGAATGACAATACATATCGAATGACAATCTTATAATTAATTGGTAAAATATAATCTACTGTAGAAGCAGAGAACAAGAATTATATTTATAGAATACCTCTTACTAATGTAAGCAATTTCCAGCAATTTATTTTTGAATCATATTTCTCTGTATTCAGAGCTATCTGCAACATTATATAACTTTAAAACAGGAATTTGAACTACAGTATATTTAACCCTTGACAACCAATTAAGATAGTATGGTGTAAGTACAACATTTATTCAGGTACCTAGATTTAGTCATCCATTGATTATTGCAAAATTGCCATAATGGTTTTGTTTATAGAAGTTTTTCACTTTTATCTTCAGATTCAAAAGTGAAACACTCATTTGCATGATCCATACATGCATTAATAGTGATTGTTGCATCTTTAGACAGCACCATTTGTTGCACCATCAAAATTTGCACCAGTTTTGTGGTACTGTTAGTGCAGTTTTTCTAATCCAAGTATGGCTTCCTATGTAAATAGTTCCTATGCAGGGCCATAAGGAGGGGTGTGTGGGTGGTGCAGCCTCACTATGCCTTATCCCATAGAACTGTGGGACAGTTCTGCTGCTTTAAGCATGTGGACCAGTGCTGGATTACCAAATAGCCAGAGTAGGCACTTGTCTATGGACCCTGTACCTTTTAGGGGTCCTGTGACAACAGATCAAAAACAGAGTCCAAAAGATTTTTAAAAAATAATCAACTCAAAGAAACAAACATTTACATTAAAGACTATAGAATATGTAATAAAAAGGGGTGCAGTGGAGCACTAATAAAAAGTGGGATCAATTGGCTAGAAGAATTTATTATTAAAAAACCAAAAGGCAACTACTTGTATTTTATTGTATTGTATTTGTTGTATGGTAACTGACCTACTTGACCTCTTGAGTGAGCAGCTTTGGTAACTACATTTCGCATTTGATAGAAAATGTATTTATGTAACACTTCACTTCATCCAACATTATGTAAGTGCATACAGTATCTTGCTTAATGGTATTGCTTCACGAGGAGAGTAATTTGTTATGGTCCTTACTTTCAAGCTCCCACTATTGACTGTATTTAGCAGTGCTCAAGCATCTACGTAAAGCATACCTAGGACCTCTGCTATTCAGTTTTGGGCTTCATGACTCAATACTTGAACTTCAGCATGTCATAAATATTAACCTTATTCAACCTAAATCCTTTTTGTGCAGAAAGTTCCACATTATTTAATTTCTCCTTAAACATGAAAGAAAACTTAAATTAAAATATGCATTGTACTTAGCTCTCTCCCTTTTCAATAACTGCAGATACATTCAGGGCAGGTGCCACCACTAGACAAGTTTAGGCAGCTGCCTATGGGTGGTGGAACTTGGAGGGCGGAGCTGAGTGAACCAAAAAATTTTTTTTTGTACTATTAAATGACATTGGCAGTGGCCAGGGGTCTTTTTATCAGAGTAAGCCAGCACACTGTTATCTCCACTGTAGTGTGCTGGCTTACTCTTAGGCAACCTGCATTGCCCACAACCATGGGATTTATGGCCTTATTCTGGTTCACAAAACCATGTGGGTACTTATGTACTAGCACGGCGCCCATCGCATCGCAGACCATATCCCATGTGATGGTATGCGATGCGACGCAATATCAGCCGATGTTGTACAATGGCATACAATTTTAAAATTGTATGCCTTTGTACAACATTGGCATACAATTGTATGCCATTGTTGGCTGCGCTTGCCACGCTTCGGGCTCGGTGGCTCGCTGCGCTCGACACACTTTCTATTCTCAACTCCTCGCCGACGTGGATAGTGGGGGTATGAAAAGGTCGCTGCGCTAGGGGGGTGGCGTGGGGGTGCATTTAAGCATTGTAAGCACCCATTAGGGTGCTTATACGATTTAATATCGAATATGAGTTAAAATCGCATCGCATGCCATCGGGTGTATGGCATGCGATGCGATTCGATTAAAAAATCGGGCGACTAATTACCGGGGCGCCGTGCTAGTACACAAGTACCACCATGTGTACTGCGGGGGGGGGGGGGGGGGCAGATGTAACATGTGCAAAGAGAATTAGATTTGGGTGAGTTATTTTGTTTCTGTGCAGGAAAAATACTGACTGCTTTATTTTCACACTGCAATATAGATCTCACTTTGAAGTAAAACCCCACCCAAATCTAATTCTATCTGCACATGTTATATATGCCCCACCTGCAGTGCACATGGTTTTGTCCATTTGAGAAGGAATTTGCCTCTGAGAGTGAACCAGAATAAGGCCCTATTTTGTAGTGGCTGCATTGGAGGACTTGCAGGATAGTTGCAGAAGTGGGGCAGTACATAGGGTTGAGTTGACACTGGGCAGCACTGTATAGTGGCAGTAGCAATGAAGGATTCACAGTGACAGTGCTGTATGACTAATGGGGGGAGCACTCAGGTACAGGGCTAGTGGTACCCACCGACCAGAGTATACAAAGCAGGGAGATGCTGCGCTGGAGGGCGCTCTCCCTGATCTGCCACTCTGACGCTGTCCCAGACCACTATTGCTGCAGGCCGCTGCTGTACCTGTAGGAGCTGGCAGTGTGAAACATTACCCATGGCTGAGCAGCATCCAATATCAGCAGGGTTGATCAGGCTCATTTCTCTATAAAGAAGCGCAGAGAGACAGCCAGCCAGCAGAGGGCACCAACCAGTTCAGGACACATGATCCATGGTGTTAGCCACATGCTGTATGGACTCAGAGGAGCTCTTCAGAACATAGGAGGAATGAATGTTACATCTGAAGCTAGAAATAGTGAGTATAACAGGGCTGTGCAGGGTGGTCAGGTCCACCCACTTCATACATGCCTTCACTGCTGGACTCCTATACAAACAATGCCTACAAGAGGTAGCTCACTTTACAGCACCAGGAGTCACAGGGGAAGGAAGCCCGGAAGACTGGCAGCACTGTAAGAGCTGATCCCTGGGGGTTGGTGAGCATACCAACAGTGGGGGGTTGAGGCTTGGGGATTGTCGCGATGGAGAGGGCGTGCTGGTGGCGGAGATTCTTTTCATAAAAAATACCCTGATGGTGCTGCTGGGACCCATTGCAGCGTCAGAGCTTTAACGCAAGCACTGTCCCTATATGGGATACTTGATACATCTGTGAAATGTAGTCATAATTTATTTTGCGAGTTGGGCTGATGTTATCATATCACATTTACATCTTCAGATGTGGATGGTGATAACTGGGCCCCATAGTTTTTCTAAATTGAGAGGCAACTTATTTAAAATATACACTACATAATAATGATGATTATTATTATTATTATTATTATTATTATTATTATTATTATTATCATCATTGATTATCTTTATGGAGCCACAAGGTTTCCACAGCACCTAACAATACAGGAATGAGCAAAAAAAATAAAAAATGGTACTTGTTTCCTAGCACGGCCACAATCGCGGGCATCGTGTGTCATTTTTAGTGGTATACGACGCGACCGATTTCCCCGATTTTCCCATTGAAATGCATTGAAAATAGTCAAAATCGCGTCGGTCACGTCGTATGCGGCTAAAAAAGCCTTAAATGGTCCAGACACGATGCCCACGATTTTACCATAGGAAACAATGTTAAATGGCTCAATGTACCCGCGATGCCCCCGATTTCTCATAGGGAACAATGTTAAATACCTCAATTTCACCAAATCTTCATAGGGAACAATGGTAAATGGGCCAGAAAGCCCCAAAAACACCCCAGAACAGTGAAATTTCCCCCCCCAAAAGTACTTTACGCTACCCCACGATCAACGTGAACCCGAAGCGTGGCGAGCGCAGCGAGCCCGCGAGGGGCGGCGGTACGCGTCCTCCGACCTTTTCATACCCCCACTATCCACTAGGGCGTGGAGTTGAGAATAGAATAGTGTGGCGAGCGTAGCGAGCCACCGTGCCCGAAGCGTGGCGAGCGCAGCGAGCCCCGCGAGGGGACGCGGATACCTTCACAGGGGCTCACCGGAGGCTGCAATAGTTGGCCTCCGAGTGGGCGCACTTGGGACATCTGGAATCAGCCCTCCCCCCATACTGAAGAGACGGGTCGGAGTGAGGTATACCCTGTGTAGAATATACAATTGGATTTGTTAAAAGCGTGCACAAGAGGACGCTGTGCGTGGACTTGCCAGTGCCAGCTCCCATGATTCAGAGGACAGTGGGCCCAGGTCGCGGGGCTCGCTGCGCTTGCCACACTATTCTATTCTCAACTCCACGCCCTAGTGGATAGTGGGGGTATGAAAAGGTCGGAGGACGCTTACCGCCGCCCCTCGCGGGCTCGCTGCGCTCGCCACGCTTCGGGTTCGCGTTGATCGTGGGGTGTCGTTAAATACTTTTGGGGGGACATTTCACTGTTCAGGGGTGTTTTTGGGGGTTTATAGCCCATTTAACATTGTTCCCTATGATGATTTGGGTAAATTGAGGCATTTAACATTGTTCCCTATGGGGAAATCGCGGGCATCGCGTCGCGACCATCGCATCCAATTTTTTTAGTGCTTGCGATGGCCGCGATGCCCCCGATTTTTCCTCACGATGCCCACGATCATGATCGTTGTGGCCATGCTAGAAAACAAGTACCTAAAAAATTATGCCAGTACAAGCAATTTAGGATAAGTACATGGTATATACAGTATGGGGAACTATGGCTTAGTGATAGCAAATAATATTTGAGGAAATACCAATACATTTGACACATAACCAAGTGAAGCTAAACAAGTACCGTTTTTTTATTAAAAACTATACTGTAGTTTTATAAGAATACATTTATTTTAGTTCTCTTATTCATTTATATTCTCATAGAAGACACCAACAGGATTTTTAAGAAGACTCTATCACACTCGTGGAGATCCATATAAAATTACTGTTTTAGCTAAACCTTTCAAATTACATAAAAAGTTTATGTTGTTTAAGACTGTGGAGTTTGCCTGTGAGGAGCCTTATTAGTGATCACAACAGAACAAGTTTTCACAGCATATAAAAAATATTGATCAAACTGTTTTATATGTTAAGAAAGTTTCAGTTACCATTTAAGATATTGTATAGCAGTCACAGGTAAGTTCAATTCCCAGCAGGTCACTGAAAGTACTACAGAGTTGTCTTCTTTTCATGTATTGTAGTTTATTAGTAGTCTGATGCATCTTATTTTTGAATATATAGAAATTATCATGTTATAGATATTTAATTATTTGCAGATTTTTATTTATACAGCTTAGCATATTCTGTTGCCTTTACAATTGGAAACAATAGTGATAAAACAAACTGGGATGTAACATACTGATATAGAAGTAGGAGGGGCGTGCTCGCCAGCTTACAATCAATAGATACAATATGCTTGATAAAAAAAATGAATTCCTAACATAAAATGTGTCAGAAATTCACATATATTTCATATTAAACATATCATTTTTCACAAGTATTTTTAAGTTCAAGGAGGCCTTCAAACATGTATCAGACACAGCATTGTTAAATAGCAAAACGTAAAATAAATAAAGTGCTACCAGTTGATACTAATTAAAAAGAACCAAATTTACAAACCATTATGAATTCCTCTAAACCCCTCACCGGTCAGAGACTGCTAAATTTTCTATAAATGACAAGTGATTATAGTATACATTTACGAAAGAAAAAAAATCATCACTAGGGTTGTTATGACCATATTATTGCCACTAGTAATTTTTCTATCTGTAAGTTATAGTGGCTTTCATGGCTGCCGACAGGGGGGTGCTGCAGCTACGGCTGTCCCAGGCCCAGCCAGTGAAGAGCCTGGGGCCCCAGGCCATTCATTCTGCCCATAGCACCCCCACCTCGCTGCCCTCGCTGATAGAGCTCCCGGAAGTGCCGAAAGCCGCTTGGTCCGGCACGCCAGGCTCACCCCTCTTCCTCTGCCCAGCTCCTGTCATGTGTGCTGTGAGGCTCATTGTGAGCCCTTCCCCCCCCCCCCCCAAAT
This sequence comes from Crinia signifera, assembly GCF_055691185.1. NCBI lineage: Eukaryota > Metazoa > Chordata > Amphibia > Anura > Myobatrachidae > Crinia > Crinia signifera. The sequence goes on along the minus strand of NC_139225.1, from coordinate 102,439,839 downwards.
ACATAACATGGTACCGAAGAAATTGTGCACGCCGGAGCCGTGCGTCAAAAGGGGGTGTGGCTTAATTTTTAAATGGGGTGTGGCTTAATATAAGGGCGTGGTCTAGCAGGAAAACAATTACCTTACATCACACTTTTGCATCCTGCATGTCCAGACATTGGTTACCGTAGGAATTGTCATTGTCCTCCCGCACTTAGGTTGGCTGGCTGAAGGCCACACAGTGACTTAGTATGCCTCACAGATCAAGGCCAAACAATGACAGGCTACTTAAATCATTATACACTATTTATCCGTGATGCCAATTACATATTACGCCGCACACCGTGATGACAGTTACATATTACGCCGCACACCGTGATGACAATTACACATTATGTCGCACACCATGATGACAATTACACATTAAGTCGCACACCATGATGCCCATTACACCACACACTGTGATGTTAATTACACAATATTCCTCACACTGCAATGCCCATTACACATTATGCCCCACGCGCCGCTGATGCACAACTGATGCCATTTACTAATATGCCCCCACAGTGTCACACATATATGCCCCCACAGTGCCACACATATTCCCCCAGTGCCACACATATGCCCACAGTGCCACACATATGCCCCCACAGTGCCACAGATATGCCCCCACAGTGCCACACATATGCCCCCACAGTGCCAAATATGCCCCCACAGCGCCACACATATATGCCCCCACAGTGACAGCTATGCCCCCACAGTGCCACACATATGCCCCCACAGTGCCAAATATGCCCCCACAGTAACAGATATGCCCCCACAGCGCCACAAATATATACACCAACAGTGCCACACATATGCCCCCACAGTGCCACAGATATATGCCCCCACAGTGCCAGATATGCCCCCACAGCGCCACATATGCCCCCACAGTGCCAGATATGCCCCCACAGCGCCACAAATATATGCCCCCACAGTGCCAAATGTGCCCCCACAGTGCCACAGATATATGCCCCCACAGTGCCAAATGTGCCCCCACAGTGCCACAGATATATGCCCCCACAGTGCCAGATATGCCCCCACAGCACCACACATATGCCCCCACAGTGCCAAATATGCCCTCACAGTGCCATATATGCCCCCACAGCGCCACACATATATGCCCCCACAGTGCCAAACTCACAGTCTCTGGGTCTCCCCCTGCTGCCATCGCCTCTGCCTCCTTGGGGAGGGGAGCGGAGCGCATCTCGCCTCTCTCCTTCCCCTTCACTGTGTACCTGAGCGGTCAACCATTCATACCTCGTGGGCTGGCTCCTCATTGGCTGCCAGCCTGCGAGCTCTGATAGGCTGACAGCCCATTGACACAGTGAGCGAGGGGACGGAGAGACGCGTGATGCGTTCCCCTCCCCTCCCTTTGCTTGTGTGTGGACGCCGAGGAGAGCCGGCGGAGGAGGAGGAATGGAGGAGGCTGCGGTGGCATTGGGGGAGCTGCCGGGCACCCCGGCTGTTAAACAGAGGCGGACAAGCCGTGCAGGGCCCCGGGCTGCTGCACGGCTTGTCCGCCTCTAGAAACGGCCCTGATGATGTGTGTAGTGTGTGTATGTATGTATGAATGTATGCTGTATGCGTTATGTATGTATCTATGCAGTGTGTCTTGTATGTGTTATGTATGCTGTGTATGTATGTGTGTATGATATCTATGTGGAGTGCTGGTGTGTGAGAGAGAATACTGTATTTATGTATGCAGAGTGTGTTGTGTGTGTATATGTATGTATGTATGTATGTGTGAGGGGGGTGGCCCTGAATAGCCTTCGGTCAGCAGAGGAGCAGTGAGGGGGGGGGGGGGCTGTAGCCCGGGGGCCCGGCCTAGAAATCAGTACAATTTCTAGTGGCAGCCCTGGTGACTTTCATAAGTTTCAAAACTTTCCAATTCCTTTGCAAGAGGAAGCCTATTAAATACATTTTGCAATGATGCAAATATTAATCTCAGGATGGAAATAACATAACCAAATCATTAAAAAGATGCAATAAAACGAAGATTAGAAAAAAAAATGTGATAGCATTTGTGCTATCAATATTTTATGCATTCTGCCTATAAATCCTTTTTCATACAACCTCTAATGCTCTAAAAATGCCCATGCTTTCATTCTATTCTAGAAAACCACATTCTGGGCCCTATTCTGCTTGGTACGGTGGGACCGTATACGGGCGGATCGTTTTTTTTTTCATCTGCGCATATGTAGCTTTCACAATGCACAGGTGCGGCAACCTCACACCGCTCATGGACAGGTCTCTCCGTGCGAAAAAACCTGTCCGCAAGAGTACGGTCATTGTGGGTGGCATAGGTGCGGCCGGAATAATGAGGAAAACTGGGCGTAAACATCGGCGTACATGGGCATGTGCACCAAAAATGTACGGTGCTACAACCACTCGATCGGCGAACACACCATGCATTTTGGCCCAAAAACAGGCGGACGCCAAAGATAGCTCCAGACCACCCCTAGAAATACCGTATGAGAGCAGATGCCTGGGTCTGCTAATTAACGCTGATTACTACACCTGAATGTAATAAGCAATGCTGCAGCCTATTAAGTGAAAACCATGTTTTCACTACCTGCAAGCCACACACAGCCCTCAAACACATTGGAAGCATATCTTTCTACACTTCTCTACATGTAAAGTTGTTTTAATTTTAGGTAAGATTCATTCTAAGACCTGCTTATATATGTCAAGGTAGTTATTTTTTAAAAATCTACACCCATTCAGTAAGTGTTTTTCTATACTTTAAAAAGCAGGACACTCAATTCACAGAAGTCAACATGTGTCAACTTTTTCACTGTAACACCAACATAACTTTATTTAAAAGTAAAACCAATGTGGGGACACATAGATAGTGATTAGGGGGGAAATTTACTAAAGGAAATTTGTAAAAAAATAGGTGTATTTGTATCCAGAAATACACTTATTTTTGACATTTACTATCCCGAAAATATGGAAATTCGTAGTCGTATTGATGTGCTATCAATACGAATACGAATACACCTATTTTTTTACAAATTTCCTTTAGTAAATTTCCCCCTAAAATGCAACATTAGAACATAATAAATATACATGTAACGAGGGTTAAAATTTTGTTTTATTAGGGTGTTTATAAGGTAGACAATTGAGTTAATAGAAAACAATTATTGAATAACAATTAGAATAATTAATTAATTGTCTTAATTATAGTTGAAAGGGAAGATTTGCAGGGCCATATATGTGAAGGGTATGCCAATGTGCACGAACGTACGCTCACTCTCACGATCGGTGACACACGCTGAGTTTTCCATTGAAAAAAGGCGAGACTCGTTCATGCACTGTGGCGTACGCTCCTATATACGGAAGATGTCGGTGTGAAAACGGACGAGACCCGTCCGTATACGGTGGCGTACGCTCTGTTGTACGCCAGTTAACGGTGTCTAAGAGGAGACCCGTCTGTATACGGTGGCATACGCTCAAGTGTACGCCACTCCCCATTGTCGGTGTTTGTGACCGTCCGTATGCGGCTGTTCTGTGCGCGGACTTACGCTCACCATCTGTGTACGGGAAACATACGGTGAAACGGACTGTACGTACGTTGCACTGACCTAACCAGAATAAGGCCCTCTGTCCTAGGGGCACTGCCAGTGGAAGGCTACTGGATCATCTATTGGAATTTCTCCAGTAGAAAACAACTATTACCTCAATGTAGTTTACTTACTAAGATGGGATTTCTAATGAAGATGGGATGTAGCTATGGGCAACCAATCAGAATATACTTCTATAAGATAATAGATAGAATCTGATTGGTTGCTGATAGCATCATACCAGCTTCAATAGAACTCCCTTCTTAGTAAATAAACCCCAATAATGTGATTTTTTTTATAGTTCTTTGAGGGCCTGGGACTCCATGAGTTTCAGCCATTAGAAATAAAAGATAATGACAAAGAATCCATGGTAACTGGCTCATAAATGACATGCAACATCTCATTGGTCTGTAACAAATAAAGTTATGAGCAAAGACAGACAGAAATGATAAAAGCGATAAATGGAAGCCTGTTGTAGGACCCTAGCAGCATCCTGCTGAGCTTGCATCTAGACATCGAGATTTGCCATATAAAGTGCATGCAGAGGATTTTACTCCAATACTGTGCTTGCTACAGTATTTGTCTGCCAAGGTGTCACAGATCCCATTAGACCCAGAATAAGATCTGATTGATGATGTTTCAAAGAAGTAGGAAGTTGACAGAACATGGATGCCGCAGCCATTCTCTCCTAACTTGGATTTGAAAATACTTAATGGATCCATAGTTCTAAAAAGTTACAAATGCCAGTACACTTGTAGCACTGTATTAAGATAAGCTTGTTCTATTACAGTCTAACATTATATTTTTAAAGGCAATACTACTGTATATTATTGTGGTTTCTCTCTCCTTTTACCAACAAGGTGTAATGCGGTCAAGATTCATTTCTCCCCTGCTTGGAGCAGCACTATGGCTTAAACTAGTGGTTCCCAAACTTTTTTGAATCATGGCATCCTAGAGTATCAGAATTTTATTGCTATCACCCTTAGGCCGAAGGTTTCATCTTCAGAAATTTTGAAAAATTTAAAAGTAAATTGTCATCCTTCTCTTTAATTAGAGTGGATAGGGTCAAGATTTACTTCTGGTTTTCCACATATTTTATGATTGAAAGCCAGAAGCACTGGTTTATTACATTGAGCATAAATCATTTTAATTGGTCGGGATCCCCATTCACAGGTACCACTGCAAGTCTCCCAAGGCACCCCAGGGGGCCATGGCACATTGGGCCTTATTCTAGTTCCCTCTTTCTGACAAAATCCTTCTTAGATGGACAAAACCATGTGTTGTCAGAAAGAGTGAACTAGAATAAGGCCCTGAGAGTGTAATAAAGTTTCCTTAAATTCTTGTTTTTTTGCAGACATCTGAGTAGAGTAGTTATGCACAGTATGTACTGTTTTCCAGAGTATTTGCTATTGCATTATTTGTCTGTGCATGCTTTGCAGCTGTTCCAATATTCAAATCCTTGTAAAGATAGGAATACAAGAGGGTAACTTCTCCCCTCAGAAAAGTCACCCATGATCCCCATGATGATTGAGCAGCTTGGGACCTTCCTGGGTGGCAGGATCACATGTGAAATATATTGCATATGGTCCTTTTGCATCCAATATATATCGTGTGTGATCCCAGTCAAGCCTGCCCGGCTTGGAAGCAATCCAACAGGTGCTCCTGCAATCAGTGCGACTCACAGGCTCCAGTGCACAAGACCACACATCGCATTTGACCTGCTGTCAATCACATGCAATTTGCACGCTTTTCATGTGAATAATCGCCCAATCGCATGAAAAAAGCCCAAATTGCATGTGAATCGTCCCTAGTGTATAGGGGCTCCCCTGTCTGTTGACCCTGGGCTTGGTATACTCTATCATTATACAGTACACCTGATTTACCTGTTTCCCATATTATCCATATTTTCCATATTACCCATATTACATGTTCTGTACCTATCCATTTTTCCCCCTGCTCATTACAATGTATGGATTCAAACTTAAGTTTAGAATTGCTTGCCACCTACTAGACTTATTAAGAATCCATAGGCTAAGGTCAAATTTCTTGTCTTTGTCAAATATAAGATTGATACATTGCAAAGATGACGTTTCTATTATATTCAGTTCTACTGCACGGCAACTACAGTAATTAAATTAAAACCACACATTTCTAAATCCTTGATTTAACTTTGGCGCTACATACTTTTTTAAGGTTTGTAACCTTGAGTACACAAGGACATCAACTATGTTTCAGTTAGATGAGTTAATCAAAATTAAATTACAAAGGAGAGATTGGGGACAGGAAGAAAACATAAATTAGTGAATTATGCTTGAGTTGGATGATTTGCAAGAGGCTGAATTAAATGACAGTGGCTTGGAGACAAAGTTGTCAAGTACTACAAAAAAAAATGACATATGTCTAGCCAACCCATTGGCAAAATTGGCAAAATACAATGTACATTAGTCATGTATGTGACATGGAAGTACAAATGAAAAAACAAAAGTGTATACTCTAATATTGAAAATGTATAATGAATGGATGAACTTGACAGATTTTATTTGTTTATACAGAACTTTTTTACTGAAGTAACAGTATAATAAAACTTTTATATCAAGTAAAAAATATTTTTATTATATTCATTGAACTACTTTGGAATTAAAATACTTAACAGGGCTTTACTGTCTTTTGGTACTTATGTAATATCTGGGCTCCCGTTTTTCTTATGAGACCACGGGGTTTATTCTAGTTCATTCTTTCTGACAAAATCCTTCTTAGATGGACAAAAACATGTGCACTGCAGGGGGGCAGATGTAACATGTGCAGAGAGAATTAGATTTGGGTGAGTTATTTTGTTTCTGTGCAGGGAAAATACTGACTGCATGATTTTACATTTCAATATAGATCTCACTTTGAAGAAAAACCCCACCCAAATCTAATTCTCTCTGCACAAGTTACATCTGCCCCACCCGCAGTGCACATGGTTTTGTCCATCTAAAGGTGCGTACACACGTACAGATTTTCTGTCTGATCTATCTGGTGGGAACAAAAACCTGGAAATGTATGGGAGCAACTGACAATCAAAAAATTGGTCCCAAACACTTGAAAACAGACAGTGATCAGTCAGACAAATTGTTAAAATCATTCTGATATAACAAATTTATCAAAGCATTTTTTTTTCCTGCATTTGGGTAGAAATTTTTGATTGTCATATGCTCCCATACATTTCCAGGATTTTGTTCCCACCAGATAGATCGGACAGAAAATCTGTACATGTGTACGCACCTTAAGAAGGATTTCGTCAGAAAGAATGGACTAGAATAACCCCCCACGTCCCCTCGCGGGGCTCGCTGTGCTTGCCACGCTTCGGGCACGGTGGCTCGCTGCGCTCGCCACACTATATAAAATCAACTCCGTGCGTAGTTGGATAGTAGGGGTATGAAAAAATGGGATGCATTTAACATGGGAGCCCAGATAATACATAAGTACCGCTGTCTTTAAAGAACATGAGTGCTGGCCGGAAAAGTGATGTTTCCCCTGCCAGGGACTGGCTTCCAAACTTTTGTAGTCAGTCCATGGGAGGAAGAGTATGGCTGTAATTGGTAAGAATGCAGAGTGCAAATAAATAAATGCTAAAGTTTTTTTTTTTTTTTAAAGAAGTCTGTGATGTAGGTGATGTACCCCACTGTATTAATTGTATATAATTATGAACACTGTGCATCCACATTGTGAGCTGTCATTTGTGCAAAAAAGTAAAAAAAAATGCTACTGTATATATTTTTAGTTTTAACATTATGTGTGTGGTGCAGGTGTTGTATAAATATGTGGTGCTACCATGGAAATGAAAATATGTTGTTTATGTTAGCCACCATTTGAAGCACTTTTTGCCTGTAATAAAATGAATATGTCTGAGCATATGACCAAAAACCTATTCTATTCGGTGTGGTGATATTTTTATTGAAATCCTTACAAAGTGAATGAAGGCATCTTCTCCATTTGTGAGGCCTAAGTAAGTAGAGATATGGACATCAACCCGGGTCTGGATTAAGCCTTTGGTGTACCCAGGTAATTTAACATTAAGGCCCTACCCCTCTTGTCAGCACTGTTTCATGGCTGTACCCACTGTGTGTTTTATCTCCCACACCTTCAGGAAGTAGCAGCACAACTCCGGAGCTTCCTCTAGGGTAGTGCGGAGGGATTACAGTCATTGGGTCACCAGCAAGTTGTTAGATATACTTTAGGTCGACACCATTAGGTTGACATGCATTTCGGTCGACGTGTGTCTAGGTCGACATGCAAGAAGGTCGACATGGGGTTTTTCACTGTTTTTTGAGCCAACATGTGCTGACAGGCGGTATTTCATGCCCTACCATCCACTAGGGTGAGGTTGGAGTATAAAATAGTCTAAAGCATGGCGAGCGGACATAGTGCACTTTAACCTGTGTCCACGTCGACTGTCTTGACATTTGGGTAAAAACTGTAAAAAAAAACATGTCAACCTTTTGACTGTCGACCTAACCCATGTAGATCTAATGGCCCTGTCAACCTAACCCATGTCGACCTATACTCATGTTGACCTAATTATTTTGACCTAATGACTGTCTAACAACTTGCTGGTGGCCAACTGATCCACACCAGAGCAGAGATTAGGGTGCTGCAAGGTCCCTAGTCAAAGCTATAACTTATCACTCCTGCCTCCCTAAACTCTTTTCCAAAACTTACACACTTAACATTTAAATATTATTACATTTATTAACCACAAAAAAATGCATAAAAGTATGGAAAAAGGCAAATTGCCTGATTCAATGAATGAAGCCATAATAATTGTACTTCCAAAGGATGGTAAAGATCCTAGGTTACCAGAGTCATTCAGACCAATTTCCTTAAGAAATACTGAAAGCAAAATGTTTGCCAGGATACTGGCAAACAGAAAAATGGGGGGTGTTTGAGCAGCGCTAAAAGAGTAGTATTTCAAAAATGAGTGAAGATTGGTTAGATCTAGTACAAAAGATAGTAATTTATTAATCTAAAATAAGAATAACATGTAGCCAGTATACATGAATAATTATAAAAACATAGATAAAAAGTTTGTGTCTCACCAACCAACCAAGGTAGTAGGATAGCCTGGATAGTCCCGCAAGTCCACAGGGAGCTGAGATGGTATCCCCAAATTGGGATTGAAGGGAGGGAGGACCAAATGTGATGTTAAGGAGCGGCCCAATTTGGCTCAAATGACCGGCTCCCTCCGCTAGATGGAATAGCGGGCTGGTAGCCTCTACCTCTACCTTCTTTTGGATGTTGATAACCAAATTTAACCAGAATCTGGATAAGAGGGGGGTAGATTGAAGGTCTCAGAGTCTCTGACCAGTTGAGAAGGTGTGGTGACCTGGATGGTCTCACAGGTTTGGATGGGGCTGTGATGGTGTCCCCAATGTGGCTGGGGGGAGGGAGGACCAGATGAAGTGTCCAGGAGCGGCCCACGATGGCTCAAATAACCGACTCCCTCCGCTTTTGATGGAGTACAGCGGGCTGGTGTCCTCGACCTCTCCTTTCTAGCAGGGTATTTGTATCCAAATTGGACGGGGATCTGGATGGTAGGGCATGAAATTCGGTGTGGTGATATTTTTATTGAAATCCTTACAAAGTGAATGAAGGCATCTTCTCCATTTGTGAGGCCTAAGTAAGTAGAGATATGGACATCAACCCGGGTCTGGATTAAGCCTTTGGTGTACCCAGGTAATTTAACATTAAGGCCCTACCCCTCTTGTCAGCACTGTTTCATGGCTGTACCCACTGTGTGTTTTATCTCCCACACCTTCAGGAAGTAGCAGCACAACTCCGGAGCTTCCTCTAGGGTAGTGCGGAGGGATTACAGTCATTGGGTCACCAGCAAGTTGTTAGATATACTTTAGGTCGACACCATTAGGTTGACATGCATTTCGGTCGACGTGTGTCTAGGTCGACATGCAAGAAGGTCGACATGGGGTTTTTCACTGTTTTTTGAGCCAACATGTGCTGACAGGCGGTATTTCATGCCCTACCATCCACTAGGGTGAGGTTGGAGTATAAAATAGTCTAAAGCATGGCGAGCGGACATAGTGCACTTTAACCTGTGTCCACGTCGACTGTCTTGACATTTGGGTAAAAACTGTAAAAAAAAACATGTCGACCTTTTGACTGTCGACCTAACCCATGTAGATCTAATGGCCCTGTCAACCTAACCCATGTCGACCTATACTCATGTTGACCTAATTATTTTGACCTAATGACTGTCTAACAACTTGCTGGTGGCCAACTGATCCACACCAGAGCAGAGATTAGGGTGCTGCAAGGTCCCTAGTCAAAGCTATAACTTATCACTCCTGCCTCCCTAAACTCTTTTCCAAAACTTACACACTTAACATTTAAATATTATTACATTTATTAACCACAAAAAAATGCATAAAAGTATGGAAAAAGGCAAATTGCCTGATTCAATGAATGAAGCCATAATAATTGTACTTCCAAAGGATGGTAAAGATCCTAGGTTACCAGAGTCATTCAGACCAATTTCCTTAAGAAATACTGAAAGCAAAATGTTTGCCAGGATACTGGCAAACAGAAAAATGGGGGGTGTTTGAGCAGCGCTAAAAGAGTAGTATTTCAAAAATGAGTGAAGATTGGTTAGATCTAGTACAAAAGATAGTAATTTATTAATCTAAAATAAGAATAACATGTAGCCAGTATACATGAATAATTATAAAAACATAGATAAAAAGTTTGTGTCTCACCAACCAACCAAGGTAGTAGGATAGCCTGGATAGTCCCGCAAGTCCACAGGGAGCTGAGATGGTATCCCCAAATTGGGATTGAAGGGAGGGAGGACCAAATGTGATGTTAAGGAGCGGCCCAATTTGGCTCAAATGACCGGCTCCCTCCGCTAGATGGAATAGCGGGCTGGTAGCCTCTACCTCTACCTTCTTTTGGATGTTGATAACCAAATTTAACCAGAATCTGGATAAGAGGGGGGTAGATTGAAGGTCTCAGAGTCTCTGACCAGTTGAGAAGGTGTGGTGACCTGGATGGTCTCACAGGTTTGGATGGGGCTGTGATGGTGTCCCCAATGTGGCTGGGGGGAGGGAGGACCAGATGAAGTGTCCAGGAGCGGCCCACGATGGCTCAAATAACCGACTCCCTCCGCTTTTGATGGAGTACAGCGGGCTGGTGTCCTCGACCTCTCCTTTCTAGCAGGGTATTTGTATCCAAATTGGACGGGGATCTGGATGGAGGGTAAACGGGTTGGTATTCCAGGGTTTCCTGTTGGTAAACTTGTAGTAGTTGGGAAGGTTGGTGAGAAATCCTAACCGGTTTCGCTGCTCCAGGCAGCTTTGTCAAAGGAAAACAGGTTGGAAAAGGTAACCAGTAAACTCACTCATGAGGACCAAACAGGGTTCCGTAAAAAGAAAAGTACAGCTATCAACATTAGAAGTTTCTATGTAAATACTTAGGTGGGTCAAGGGGGGGGGGGAGTTTGGAGCTGTAAGATCTTTAGATGCTGCTAAAGCTTATGACAGCATAGAGTGGGAATACCTCTGGGTAGTGTTGGAAAAATTTGGAATGGGACCATTCAGAACCATTTGAACTACCAATGGGGACAAGGCAGGGATGCCCTCTGTCCCCGTTTCTGTTCAATTTGGCAATAGAGCCTTTGGCAGATGGTTGAGCTCAGAGGTCTAGGTGTTATGATGCCCACTGGGGCTCGGGGAGTGACTGCTGGCTGATGAAGGCAGGTGGTCAGGCGTGAGCCCGTAGCCGGGAGCGCCGGTTAGGACGGCCACAGTGGATGCTACACTAACTCTGTTGAGTCCCTGAGGCAGATGGTAAACCCCTGCAGAGCTAGGCTTCACCTGTGGCCGCCGCGTCCGAAGGAGCGAGTTAGGCCCGCTCCAACCCCGATGCAGGCAGGTCTTAGGAATAGACAAGGGGTAGACAATCGCCAAAGGGTACCCAAGAGGACCACTAACTACCGGGCCTAGCTGAGAGTTGACCCCTGACTGCTGGCACCTGGCTAAACCGGGATGCGACCAAGTCGCAGACACAAGTGGACCAGAAGAGGAATCCCCAGCAGGCTACGCCCTAGGGACGGCGACTCCTCAAAACAAGGATAGCAGTAGAGGACACTCCTTGCCTGAAAGATACTAATAAGGACAAAAAGAGAAAGAACCAGAGGACAAGAAGGATACAATAAGAGATGATAAAGAATGGACCCACGGAAGGGCACAGCCACGGCGGGCCACTGGAGATGGATGAAAAGAGAATAATGAGTCCACGGAGGGACACAGCCACGGCGGGCCACCGGAGATGGAAGGAAAGAGAAAAGACTGAACCCACGGAGGGGCACAGCCACGGCGGGCCACTGCAGGTATAAAGAAAAGACCGAGTCTCCACTGGAGCACTTACGTGACCCACGGAAAGATGGAAGCTGTGGGCCAAACGCAGGCTCAGGCGGAAGCAGGACCCAGGCAGAGAACTCCACGGAAGGCTGGGAAAGGAGGGATGGACCAAGGACCGAAGGGCTGGATGCCAAGGGGACCGGAATGAACAGGCTAGATGCACACAGGGCAAAAAGCTATAACCGGCGTCTGTGCCCAGCAGACGCCGGCTATTTATTTGAAATTCTCGCCGCCTGACTAAAGTCAGGCGCGCGCGCTCCCGGCCGCCGGGCGGAAGTTCGGGGACATTGCCTAGCAACGCCCTGATGCCTAGCCTCAGAATGAGGCTTGGGACGCTGCCCGGCAACGTCCCCCGCCGCGTCACAGGCTGCCGCATCCACCGTCCGTCCGGGTGCTGGGACTCCCGGACGGCGGCGTGCAACAGTACCCCCCCCTTGAGGAAGGGTTAACAACCCTTTCCCACCAGGTTTATCTGGGAATTGTTGAAAGAAAACCCTTCTCAGGTTGGGCGAATGCAAGTCTCCATCAGAAACCCAAGACCTCTCTTCGGGACCGAATACCCTCCAATGTACCAGAAACTGCAGCGAACCTCTCACTAGTCTGGAATCGAGAATTTTTTCCACACGGAATTCCTGTTTCCCCTGCACCATCACCGGGGCGGAGCCACTCCTAATCCTGCGAGGAAACTTTTGAGAAAAAACCACTGGCTTAAGAAGTGAAGCATGGAAGGTACTCGCAATTCTGAGGGACTTAGGTAGAGCGAGACGAAATGCTACCGGATTAACCCTCCTGACAATCCGAAAAGGACCAATGAACCGAGGTCCCAACCTCGCCGAAGGTTGGTGAAGCTTTATATTATGGGTGGATAGCCACACCCAGTCACCAACCTTGAAATGGCAAGGCCGTCTGGATTTGTCAGAAAATACCTTCTCTCTGAAAGAGGCTTCTTTAAGGGCCAAATGGACCTTCTTCCATATGACTCTGAGTCGAGAGGCAGCTGCTGAAGAAGCCCCAGGGGCATCAGGTCCCAAAGAGTTAGCCCGTGGATGGAATCCGTAGACTGCAAAAAAGGGCGAAGTTTTAGAGGCCGAATGATGTGCGTTATTATACGCAAATTCGGCTAACGGCAGGAAACTGACCCAGTCATTTTGCAGTTTGGAAACAAAGACCCTCAAATACTGTTTGAGAGACTGATTGAGACGCTCTGTTTGCCCATTGGCCTGTGGATGAAATGCAGAAGTAAAACTTGTCTTCACTTTTAAGGCTGCACAGAAGAGTCTCCAAAACTGTGCCACAAACTGTGGACCACGGTCGGACACAATATCACTGGGCAAACCATGCAATCGAAAAATATGTTGTAGGAATAGAGTGGCCAGTTCCTTAGCCGAGGGTAACTGTCTTAAGGCCACAAAGTGTGCCATCTTAGAAAATCTATCAATGATGACCCAGATGACTTGACAATGGGAAGAGATCGGGAGACCAACAATAAAATCCATGGCCAAGTGAGACCAAGGCCTGCCGGGAACGGACAGAGGCAACAATTCTCCTAATGGTCCAGAACGTGGAACCTTATGTCGGGCACAGTCCGGACAAGATAACACAAAGTCTTTGTTGTCCCTGGCCACCAGACCACACGAGACAGAAGAGCAAGTGACTTATATATTCATGGATGACCAGCAATCTTAGAGTCATGACACTCCGCCAGAACTCTGCGTCTTAAAGAAGGAGGAACAAACAACCTGTTCTCAGGTGTTTGGGCTGGAGAGCTTGTCCCTGGGCTTGACGAAGAAGACCCTCTAAGGTTTGACTCACTCCAGCATGAATACAGGACGTATAACCTGCTCTTGGGTAATGGAGCATTGGGGACTAATTAGATGGCACAATCGTACGGGCGATGCGGAGGCAAGCTATCGGCCTTGCCTTTTGAAAAAACATCTAAAAAATCGCGGTAAGGCGAGGGAACCCCCACAACAGAGATGGAGGTTAACGGGAGAGACCTTTGGAAACAATGCTGCTGACAGTTGGAGCTCCAATGAGCAATCTCTCCCAGGCTCCAATCAATGACGGGATTGTGTTTCTTCAACCAGGGAAAGCCCAATACAATGGGCACGGAAGGGCATGAAGTTAAGAGGAAGGTGATCTCCTCCTGGTGAAAAAGACCAATGGTCATTCGCACGGGAGGAGTCTGGAAGGAGACGGCTCCATTGGAGAGCACACCCCCATCTAAACCCCGTAACGTAATGGGTATAGGAAGCTTGAGTTGGGGAATACCCAAACTCTGGGCAACGGCAAGGTCCAAAAAGTTATCTGCCGCGCCGCTGTCAACAAACACGGACCCAGAAAACGTATCTTCCAGAAAGGAAACACACCCCGGTACTAACAATGAATCTAGAGAGGAAAAAAGCTGAAGGCCAAAGTGAACCCTCTCTCCGTTCACTTGGCCCGACCTTTTACTGGCCTATTGGGGCAGTTTCTCAGGATATGTCCTTTACACCCACAATATAGGCAAAGGCCTGAGCTAAGTCAGCGGGCCCTCTCCTCCGGGGAAATGCGAGCTGCACCTAAATGCATAGGTTCCTCGCTCTCCTCAGGAGCCACAGGAACATAGGGAACCACCCGAGCAAGCGACCCTCGTTCAGACCTCCGCTCACGGAGACGACGGTCAATCTTAATGGACAATTCCATTAATTTATCCAGAGATTTTGGTGCCGGATATTGAATAAGGCAATCTTTTAATTTTGTCAGCCAGACCACAGCAAGACTGAGTGCGTAAAGCAGGATCGTTCCATCCGCAATCATTAGCCCATCGGCGGAACTCAGTACAGTAAGCTTCAGCTGGATCCCTCCATTGCTTAAGGGCTCTCAGATGAGTCTCAGCTGAGGCTTCACGATCGGGATCATCATACAATAACCCTAGGGAGTTGAAGAAATTGTCCAGCGAGGTCAAGGGTGGGCTGTCTAAAGGCAGTCCGAAGGCCCAGGTCTGGGGGTCACCCTGAAGTAACGATATTACAAGACCAATACGCTGGGTCTCGGAGGTGAAGGAGCGTGGCTTGAGCCGAAAATACAGCCTACAGCTTTCTCGGAAATTAAAAAAAGTTTTGTGATCCCCAGAGAACCGATCTGGTAGGTTCATCTTAGGATCTGAACCCCCTGACTCTGGGGGCCGCATCCTTTGCTCCTGGGATGCTACTTTTAAAGACATTTCCCGCACCATCTGAGTAAGCCCCTGGAGCTGATCAGAGAAGGTCTCGGGAGTAGTACTCATAATACAGAAACACCAAACAATTCACCAAAACAGATATAAGACCCAAATAGTCTGTCTTTTTTTCGGGCCGGTTATAATGTTATGATGCCAACTGGGGCTCAGGGAGTGACTGCTGGCTGATGAAGGCAGGTGGTCAGGCGTGAGCCCGTAGCCGGGACCGCCGGTTAGGACAGCCACAGCGGATGCTACACTAACTCTGTTGAGTCCCTGAGGCAGATGGTAAACCCCTGCAGAGCTAGGCTTCACCTGTGGCCACCGCGTCTGAAGGAGCGAGTTAGGCCCGCTCCGACCCCGATGCAGCCAAGTCTTAGGAATAGACAAGGGGTAGACAATCGCCAAAGGGTACCCAAGAGGACCACTAACTACCGGGCCTAGCTGAGAGTTGACCCCTGACTGCTGGCACCTGGCCAAACCAGGATGCGACCAAGTCGCAGACACAAGTGGACCAGAAGAGGAGTCCCCAGAAGGCTACGCCCTAGGGACGGCGACTCCTCAAAACAAGGATAGCAGTAGAGGACACTCCTTGCCTGAAAGATACTAATAAGGACAAAAAGAGAAAGAACCAGAGGACAAGAAGGATACAATAAGAGATGATAAAGAATGGACCCACGGAAGGGCACGGCCACAGTGGGCCACTGGAGATGGATGAAAAGAGAATAATGAGTCCACGGAGGGACAAAGCCACGGCGGGCCACCGGAGATGGAAGGAAAGAGAAAAGAATGAACCCACGGAGGGGCACGGCCACGGCGGGCCACTGGAGGTATAAAGAAAAGACTGAGGCTCCACTGGAGCACTTACGTGACCCACGGAAAGATGGAAGCTGTGGGCCAAATGCAGGCTCAGGCGGAAGCAGGACACAGGCAGAGAAGTCCACGGAAGGCTGGGAAAGGAGGGATGACTGGCAGCATGTCTGCAGGACCAAGGACCGTAGGGCTGGATGCCAAGGGGACCGGAATGAACAGGCTAGATGCACACAGGGCAAAAAGCTATAACCGGCGTCTGTGCCCAGCAGACGCCTTTTATTTATTTGAAATTCGCGCCGCCTGACTAACGTCAGGCGCGCGCGCTCCCGGCCGCCGGGGCGGAACTTCGGGGACGTTGCCTAGCAACGCCCCGACGCCTAGCCTCAGAATGAGGCTTGGGACGCTGCCCGGCAACGTCCCCCGCCACGTCACAGGCTGCCGCATCCGCCGTCCGTCCGGGTGCAGGGACTCCCGGACGGCGGCGTGCAACACTAGGTCCGGAGGGAAGTAACAGACAGCTGATTTCACTTTACGCTGATGATATGTTGGTCTACCTGGCAAATTATAGAGTGGAGGTACCGAAGGTGTTAAAGATAATAGGGGCCTTTGGAGAACCCTTAGGCGTAAGAATAAATTGGTCAAAATCAAACATAATACTGTTTATAGGAAAATGCCCCCATAGCCAGGGGAACTTAGCGACTATAGAATGGGTGGATAACATGAAGTATTTTGGGGTACATATTTCAAATCAGCCAGAAGATTACATCAAACTCAATATAGATCCCCTAGTAAATGGTATCAGGCCAAAAACAAATCATGGGTGAAACTCCCGTTAACAGTAACAGGAAGAATAAATCTAATAAAGATGGTTGTTCTGACGAAAATGTTGTATGCCTTTCAACATTCACCTATATATATCCCTATGAAGATATTTAAAGTATTGGACAGTATAAAGTCATTCTTTGTGTGGGGAAAAAGGAGAGTGAGAATAAAGATTGGTACCCTAGTCAGAAATAAGAACCAAGGAGGATTGGGCCTTCCCCATTTTAGAATATATTTCATAGCATCTCAACTATAGCAGTTAAAGGGGTAGTTAAGTGGAGAATGTGTAGAGAACCTCAAGAGAGTGGTAGATCAAGGTAAAAGTGGATATACTCCTAAACAAATATTACTGGATTGCAATAGTGGAAATACGAATCTGCCAATAGTTAAACAAGCAAAAAAAAAATGGGAACATGCAAATAGATTAATGGAATATGAGGGGGTGGATCCGGAAACACCAATATGGGCCAATAAAGAAAAAAGGAAAGAAAGCTGTACAAGAAAAAGGGAAGTGAGAGCATGCTGGGGAGATTTGAGATAGAAACGGTGGGCCAGGTGTACAGTGGGATGAAGATAAAAACATTTGACCAGCTGGTAAGTGAATATAAAGTAGACAAAAAGATGTTGTTTTGTTACATCCAGCTGAGACATAGTTTGCAGGCGACATATGGAAACTCCCTAATTAATATACATGAGTCACCAGTAAAACAATTATTAATATCCGGGAAGGAAGTGAGAGTTTCAAGGATTTATAAAATGTTAAGTAGTCAGCTTAAAAATACCCAGATGGAAAAGAATAAAAAAGATTGGAGTCAGGATATATGGGAAATAACAGAACAGGAATGGAGCAGGGCTCTGAGCTCCCCGACTAGGGCAACATATGCCATCAAACACCAACAAATACAGCTATTTATAGTAAATAGGGTCTATGTAACTCCAGTTAGATTAAGACAATATGATAAAAATAAGAATGATATCTCCCCAAAGTGTAGAGCATGCAAAGGAACATATATTCATATGATATGGGAGTGTAGAAAGCAAAAAATGGTATGGGATAAAGTAGTAGGGCAAGTGATTAAAAGACTCGGGATGGGGAATTTTGAGCTGAATGGCAGGTCAGGCGTACTTGGCATCATACAGGAAAAGGTAGTGGAGCGCTAGAATAATACAATTTTAACAGAATATGACCAATTGGGTAACATAAATTATTTTATTCTACTAATATAAGGTATAAATAAAATATATGGTTAAAATAGCAATTGCACATTGG
This sequence comes from Crinia signifera, assembly GCF_055691185.1. Classification (NCBI taxonomy): domain Eukaryota; kingdom Metazoa; phylum Chordata; class Amphibia; order Anura; family Myobatrachidae; genus Crinia; species Crinia signifera. The sequence continues at coordinate 102,421,740 of NC_139225.1, read as the reverse complement.
TGTACAGCCTGAGTGGGGCTCATAGAGTGGGGACAGATATAAATCTAAATTTCTCACTTGTTCCTATGGATCCCACGGATGGATAAGTCACAAACTTCCCAGATGGAAATGGGGAACACTTGAATGGCGGGTGTCCATATACCTGACTGGAAATACAGATCGGATCCTGATGGAATTAGGATGCTTGGTCTGAGTCCTTTGTTAAGGCAATCCGGTGAGTAGCAGGTGGTGGTATCCCTGATGGTGTCCAGGTAGTTGTCCCGAATTGGGGGGGCTTGGAAAGTGGGGAGTTGGTCCAAGTAAGGATAGTAGTATTCAGCGTCCAATTGGAGTGGCGGCAATTTTGAGTCCCAATGTCAGACTGAAACACCTGGACTGACGCATTTCGTTGTCCACAGACAACTTTTTTAAAGGTACTTGGCATTATGCAGGGAATAAATTTGAGACACAATTAATTGAACATTTATTGGCACTATTAAAAACACTAATAATTAGGAAATGGTTAGTACTGGATAGTCCTAATCTTACACAATGGGTTAATTTGGTAAACGATACACTAAAACACAAAAGATATACAGATGGGGCAGGTCCCATCTTGGCCGCCAGGCCGCCATGGCGGAGGTTCTGGCGCTCCGATATTCTTCTTGCGCCGGCGTCTGCCAAGGGGCGTGGGTTCACGCCATGCAATACAATCCGCCACCACTGGGTGGCTAATGCTCCATCAAGCTAGAGTCAGAGTGCTATACTGCAATGTGCCAATGGAAACCCGCCATTCGCCGTACGGAGCGCGCTTACAGTATGAGACGCTCGTGCGTGATGAGCTGCTCATAGGAAATGAGACGCTCGTGCAAATGAGTCGCTCGTGAACATCGAAGCACGCAAAAGGGCCGTGTACTGTAGTGTCATGATCCTACAGTATACAAGCATTTACCTTCACGTTCACGTAGCCGATGCTGAATATTTTGAACTGTTGGTACTGTGCATAATGTGTATGTCAATCGCCTCCTCCCTTTCCAGGGGAGGAGGGGGTTGACTTGACCTTAAATACAGTACAGTACATTACAGCGCTAATTCTTTAAAGGACCGTCTCAGACGCTGTCGGGGCTCAGGTTTCGCCAATGGGGCTGCAGACGCCACAGATTATTATATCAGCACTCTACCGACCATAGACATCACTGTGTTGCGTAGTGTAGTGGGTAGCTGCGCCCGTCTTCATGCAGGAGACCTGTGTCCGATCACGGTGTCAATTTTTTCTTTTTTTTTTCTTTTATTCGAATATTTTGTAGAGTGATATTTCTTAAAGCTAGACCATGAAATGTAACAGTTTTAACAAAACTAGACAAATAAAACAGTTAATGTTTTACAGGTCTCCTCACAGAATCATACTGTAAGTGAAGTAATTAGCTCCACCTGTGGATCATTTATAATGTGTCAGTCAGTAACGAGTACACCTGTGCCCCAGCTACTGTAGGTGTTCATGAAGTGTTGGTACTGTAGAGTAAGATGACTTGATTTGGCTATAGTACAGTACCATTGCACTACTGTCTCTTCCACGGAGTAATGTGTACTACAGTATACTGTATGCAGCTGAGGTCAACCGCCTCCTCCCCTCCCCCCTCCCCCCAGGGGCGGAGGGGGGGGTTGAACTGACCTGAAATACATTCCAGGACATTACACTACACCATCTCCTGCAGCGGTAATCCATGAAGGGGCGGGCCGTCTCAGACACTGGTCTGTCTCAGACGCTGCTGGGACTCGGGTTTCGACACTGGGCTGCGGATGCTACGCTGGCCACGCTACAGTATCTAAAATCAACTCCATGCCAACGTGGACAGTGGGGGTATGAACTATCCACATTGGCATGGAGTTAAGTTACTTTATTTTAGATACAGTACAGTAGTTTGGCGAGCGTACCCAACCCGGAAGTACAGTAGCACGGCGCCGTGATGGTGCCGTGAAACTACACAAGAACAAAATAAAGTTTTGGGACGCATGATGAAAGTCATGTGTCACACACAGCGTGTGTTACTAGGACGCCCGCTCCGCCATTTTTTGCCTACTGCACTGTATGCTGTACAATGGCGCAGCGCAGCAGAGAAGAGCCATACAGCACCCGGGAGCTTAGGCACCTGGTGCGCTATAGAGACCTCACTCTCTCCAGCAACAGGGAGAAGGTGCGGGCGTATAGAAATGCCCATAGGGCAATTCTGGCTGACACTGGCCGTGAGCGGTCTGTCCGCTCCCTAGAGCGCCGGTGGAGCGACCTGGTCAGGAGAGATCCTGACAGACTTCAGGCCATCAGACGCTGTAAGTACAGTAATGTGAGGATACTGTACAGTGTACCAGAATAAAGTTTTAATAAAGTGGTGACTGCAGTACAAGTGTATACAGTAGTAACGCCAAGTGTACCCTTTAATTCCTGTGTTCACTCAAAGTTTACTGTACACAGTGTACAGTACCTGGGTGCCCGCCATGTGTATCCTACTATATAATAATACAGTACTTGGTGTCCCCCATACCTCCCAACATGACCCTCACCAGCAGGGACACAATGCTCTGCTTCTGGACTTTCCTCTTAATTTAGGATTACCATCACATGTGGAGAAACACCTTTCTTATTAGTTAACCTGTTCAAAAACTGGTGATTGGCAATCATACTGTACTGTACATTAAGAGGAAAGTCCAGAAGCGGAGCATTTTGTCCCTCCTGGCATGGGTCATGTTGGGAGGTATGTAATACCGGTGGGGCCCACCATGTGTATCCTATAATTATACAGTACTTGGGGTCCCGCATAATACCTGTGTGTTCCCACCATGTGTATCCTATAATAATACAGTACTTGGGGTCCCGCATAATACCGGTGTGGCCCTCCATGGGGATCCTATAATAATACAGCAATTGGGGTCCCCCATACTCTAATACAAGTGTGGTCCCACCATGTGTATCCTACTGTATAATAATACAGTATTTGGGGTCCCACATAATACCAGTGTGGCCCTCTATGTGTATCGTACTGTATACAGTACGATAATACTGTACCTGGCGTTACAATATTTGTCACAATGGTTTTTATATAGACCTGTCGCGCCAACGTCGGAGGGAGGAGCGGCGCTGCCCCCCCTTACCACAGAGGCAGAGGAGGAGGATGATGAGGAGCAGCCGGGCACCAGCTCAACTGGTAAGTACTTTACAGTATAACACCAGGGGTCCAACCATTTTATTTACTGTACAGTATGTTTACAGTTTTTTTTTGCATTTGTAGCATCGGTAAGCCACACCCCCACCCAGGGAGAAGAGGTGGTGGTGGTGGAGGAGGAGGAAGAAGAGGAGGAGCAGGAGGAGGAGCAGGAGGAGGAGCTAGTTAGTAAGTACAGTGGTACAGTACTGTACATACAGTATAAACAATTGGATAGTGATCAACAATGCTGTGTAATTACAAAAACAAGGTTTACAGTATTTAATAAAACAAGACACGTTCCCGGCGTCTCCCGCTCCTCCGCTTCCTCCTCCTCTGTCTCAATGACCAGGCATCCTGTGTGTAAAAGAGACAGTATCAAGTAGTGTCAAATAAGCAAATACTGTAATACAGTAACAGTAATACAGTATTACTGTAGGAAAATAGTGAGCGTAACAATAACAATGATTACCACTATCTGAGCTGTCGCTGCTCTGCTGCTGCTCCTGGGTGGTGGGGCAGCTTTCAGCTGGCGCAACTGAAAGAAAAAGACAAAATACAGTAAACATACAGTAATGTACTGTACTGGACCATACAGTACTGCAGATACTGTACTGTATGTTTTACTTAAGTCAACCAACCAGGGGCGGATCCAGGATAAAATGACAGGGGGGGCACCATGATAAAAGAGGGTTTAGGTGGGGGAGGGCCAGTGTTAGTGGTGCCAGTTAGGGATGCCAATCCCGGAGCATTTTTTCAATCCCGGGAATCGGGATTGAAAAATGCTCAATCCCGGGATTCCTGGGATCCCGGGATTGGCATCCCTACTTGGGAGCTAGGTGCAGACAAGCACTATATGCGCATCCACACGCCATTTTTGGGGAGGAAAATCACTGGGCATTAAATAAACCACCCCCCTCTCTCCCACATTGCCTTACTTTTGAGAGGGGCAGGCAGCAGAATGGAAGCAGGCTGCTGGTGTGACACGCCGCTATGTCACTGGACTGTGCAGCCGGGAGAAGTCGGGCAGCGAGCGGGTTTAGTACTGCAGCCTGCGCAGCGTGACCAATGGGTCACGCTGCGCAGGCTGCAGCGCTACACCTCCGGTGTCACAACTCGCTCGCTGCCCGACCTCTCCCGGCCACACACAGTCACAGCGGCAGGGAGTCTCTGGTCACAGGCAGCGGCGAAGAGCATCCGGTAGTAGGGAGCGGCGGTGCGGGGGCCTTTTCTGGCTGCACAGTATGACACGCAGCGTGACCTCTGACCACATCACGCTGCGCGTCTGAGCTGTGCATGATCGGGGACAGAACGATGCAGCCTGGCAGCGTCTGAGCGAGTGCTCAGACGCTGCCCATCATTAGACTAATCTAATCCCGAAATCCCGGGATTGGAAGCTCCAATCCCGGGATTCAAATCCCGGCAATTTTGGGGCCAAATCCCGGGATCCCGCCGATCCCGATCCCGGAATTGGCCACCCTAGTGCCAGTGTACATGCTAAGAGAGCGGCAGAGAGAGGGTGGCAATGGGATTAAAAATAGGCCCACCATGGCAAGAAAAGTGAAGGATGTAGTTGTGTGCGCGCCGAAGGCGCGCTCTGGAAAAGGGGGTGTGGCCACTCAACAGGGGGCATGTCCTTGAGTGTAGTGTACAACACCATATACAACTTCTACACATTATGCTACAAAATACTAGACCCCATTATACTTGCCCCTTACGCATGATGCCAAATGGAATGAGCCAAAATTCAAACAATGCCACATGGATTGTGTCAAAATTCACATAATGCCACACGGATTGACCAAAATTTACATAATAACACACGGATTAAGCCAAAATTCACAAAATGCCAAATGGATTGAGCCAAAATTCACATAATGCCAAATGGATTGAGCCAAAATTCACATAATGCCACACGTATTGAGCCAAAATTCACATAATGCCACACGGATTGAGACAAAATTCACATAATGCCACACGGATTGAGCCAGAATTCACCTAATGCCACACAGATAAAGACAAAATTCACAATACGCTTCATAAACAGGGACATTGTCCACCAAAGGCGCGCATTAAACATTTACACCATAATGTCCATTGCACGTTAAGTTACACGGCATGATGTCCATTATGTATTATGCCAAACACCATAATGCCTATTAAAAATTATACTACATACAGTAAGTGCTGCTTATCTACATGCTCATTGCCAAGGGTTCCATGCTCATTGCCAGAGGTTCCATGCTCGTTGCCATGTGGGATTACATGCTCATTGCCAATGGGGAATACATGCTCGTGGTAAATGGGGGACAGCCGCCGCCAGGCAGAAGTGATAGCCACTGACAGTGGCAGAGCCTGGCTGTATTCCGGGCACTGCAGGTCCCAGCTATTTGAAATAATACCCATTTCACACCAGAAAATGCATTCCCAGGTTGGCCCCTTTTACACCAGCCTAGTCCCTGCATTTTCTGGTGTGAGGGGCAGAGAAAACCACCCCTCCCCCCTTTAACCAGTTATCTAATTTAACTGGCTATATCTTCGGAACTAACTGACCTATTTACATGAGACAAGTATCATATTGAAGAACTTTCGAGTGGGCTTTGAACTGGACCTGGATTTTGGTCCAGTGAAACTGGAACGTTTGGTTCCAGAGTAATCTGCCCTCAAAGAACATGAACAGCCATGAAATTACATTTAAAATAAAAAAATCAATTTACACGCTATATCTCTGGAACCGATTGACCGATAACACAAGCTCCTGTGATGCCAGGGGGGAACTGGCAGCCGTCGGAACCAGGTGGGGGTCGGAATTGACGGGTCCCATATTATCCTATGGGGAAAAAATGTTACAGCGTTGCCAGGCGATATCTCCGGTTCCCGGGGGGCTAGAGACATGGGGCTGGGCTCGTTGGAAAGCTCTGGTCCTCATCTACAAAATGAATGACAGGGGGGGCACGTGCCCGGGTGCCTCCCCCCTGAATCCGCCACTGCAACCAACTGAACTGTAGTGGACAGTATCTACAGTAACTTGTAACTAATGAGTTACAAGTTACTGTAGATACTGTCCCGTACAGTTCAGTTGGTTGAACTTGATGGACTACAGTAATTTCTTTTTTTCAGCCTGAATTACTGCACAACAGTACAGGTAGAGTACTACTGTATGTTACAGGGTGGACCTACACGTACAGTACTTTCCGGTACACGTGGCGGGAGCCCTGGTGTTATACAGTCCAATACTTACAATCCGCGCTGGTTCCCGGCTGCTGCTGCTGCTGCTGCTGCGGCACCTCCCGGGCGTCCATGGCGGTGGGGACAGTTTCAGACACTGCAACAGAAAAAAAAGACAAAATACAGTAAAGATACTGTACCGTACAGTAAATGGTATAAGGTACACCAGGTGTTATACCGCATGGCACACATGTGGGTCCCATAAGTGTTATAGGGTTCACATGGTGGTCCCACAGGTGTTGCGCAGTACACATGTCGGGCCCACAAGTATGATATTATTCAGCACACATGGCGGGAACACTGGTGTTCTACAGTACAATACTTACCATCCGCGCTGGTTCCCGGCTGCTGCTGCTGTACCTCCCGGGCGTCCAGGGCGGTGGGGACAGTTTCAGACACTGCAACAGAAAAAAAAGACAAAATACAGTAAAGATACTGTACCGTACAGTAAATGGTTGGACCCCAGATGGTATAAGGTACACCAGGTGTTATACCGCATGGCACACATGTGGGTCCCACAAGTGTTATAGGGTTCACATGGTGGTCCCACAGGTGTTACGCAGTACACATGTCGGGCCCACAAGTATTATATTATTCGGCACACATGGCGGGAACATGGGAACACTGGTGTTATACAGTCCAATACAGTACTTACCATCTGCGCTGTGTCCTGCCTCCTCCTCCGGGGTGGTGCTGCTCTCCTCCTCGGAAGTGGGGGCGCGCGTATGCCGCCGCGGGCTCCGTTGACTTGGTGGGACTGTGGAAAAGCAAACCAAAAATAGGAAATTTTGTAACACACCTGTATTGTATGTGTTACAATATGACACCACATGCATACATTACTGTACCTCCCAACATGACCCATTTCAGGAGGGAAAAAATGCTCTGTTGCTTGACTTCCATGCCAGTGGCAGTTGCAGAGTTGCAGGACTGCAGCAGAGTCCAAAAATCAGATAGGGTAGACCCACCAACTGCCACCCCAAACACCACAGTCCAGGACTCACTGTGTGGCTCCCCTATTTGAACTTTAAACAATGGTGCAGTTCCACCTCTGCAACTGGCACTGGCAAGGAAGTACAGGAGCAGTATGCCACATGTTTTAAAGTCAAAATCCATCTTTGTGTATACAGCAGGCTACAGTACTGTATACAGTATGCACTGCAATGTACAGTACAGTACTGTACTTACAATGGTGTTGGTGCCTCTCCAGCGGCGTCATCCTGCTGATACCTGTAAAAATACAGTATACAGTATACAGTTACAGTATACAGTACCCATGAAAAAATGCACTCAAATACTGTACAACATGGCAATGAGAATGTAAGGACATGTAATGACCCATGGCAACAGGCATGTACTGTACTGTAATGACCACATTGAAAACAAATATCGTAGGCAATCCCTCGTGCCAACCAACTACTGTAGCATGTAATCAGCCCATGGCAACAGGCATGTAAAGACCACATTAAAAACAAATACTGTAGGCAATCCCTCGTGCCAACCAACTAGCATGACAACATTGCAAACAAATACTGTTGGAAATCCTGTGTGCCAACTACAGAATCATGTAATCACCCCATGGCAACAGGCATGTAATGACCACCATGAAAACAAAATGCTGTAGGAAATCTCTGGTGCCAACTAGCATGTAATCACCCCATGGCAACAGGCATGTAAGGAACACATTGAAAACAAATACTGTAGGAAACTAGCATGTGGCAATAGGCATGTAATGACCACATTGAAAACAAATGCCGGCCCTAGGCATAGGTAAATTAGGCAAATTTCTAGGGCGTTTGGAATGCCTAGGGGCACCAGCAGCTAGGCATAAAATGATATGCAGCATGCCTATAATCTGTATGTGACTGAGGCTGTATCTGCATACAGTATGAAATAGTGTACTCATGGAAATCACTGTAACATACTGTACTGTACTGTAGCATTCCATATGCAGGTACAGCCACAGCCGTACACAGAATATGGCCAGGAGCTGCATGGCCTATTGAGGTAGAACTACTCTACTAGGGACAGCTCTGGACCAGCTTCTGGACCACATTGAAAACAAATGCTGTAGGAAATCACCCATGGCAACAAGCATGTACTGTACAGCATAGTTGCCTACCCTCCTGCAATCTGCAGGAAACTCCCTGAAATACTGTAGCAGCAATCTCCCTCATTAGTCTAGCAATCTCCCTCATTTCCCCTAACACCCGCAAGGGGACTCAGACGCACGGCGCCATATTGGCGTACTGTAAAATACTTACATTCCCTTCGGGAGTCCAGCAGTTGGGGGTCCCGATGGACCAGGTCGCTCCATCTGCGCTGGAGGGCCCTCACTGGTCTCTCCCTCCTGAAGCGCACCCTGATGGCTTGGCTAGCCTCCTGGTATGCCTCCACCACCTCTCTGTTGGACACCAGGGGCCTGTCCCGCCAAGCCACCAGGATGAGGAGCTCTCCGCGCCTGAAGGGCCTCGCTCTCCTCGCTCTGCGTGGTGCAGCCATCTTTTATTATCTTGATAATAAAAATGGCGCCCTGATCACGTGTGTCCTGTGCGGAACAAGCGTCGCATTCTGCGCGCCTGCCAGTGAGTAGTTTATCACATTGCAATCAGCTCCTACAGTAACTGTGAATTTACTGTACTGTACATGCTTGTCTTAAAAAAATGACAGGTACTGTACAGCACAGCAATGTACTGTACTACAGTATACAGTAGCAGCTGAATGACCACTGATAAAAAACAGAGGTACTGTACAGTACTTCTGTAGTTTCACGGCGCCACTATGGCACCGTGCGTCTGAGTCCCCTTGCGGGGCTCGCCACGCTATTTAAAATCAACTCCATGCCAACATGGATAGTGGGGGTATGAACTATCCATGTTGGCATGGAGTTAAGTTACTTTTTTTGACATATTTCGTGGCGAGCGTAGAACCTGTGAAACTACAGACATTGTATCACTTCAACGAGCTTACTAAATCTACAGTTCCACTGTATACTGTACATGACTGTAACCGTACTGTGTGCAAAAGTAAAATGATCCCTATACGAATCAGTAACTTACTGTGAATGTCATAACACCAAAATGTGGCCACCGTTAGAACATATACTGAGACGCATTAGCGACCCGTGCAGACGCTCAAGCGCCCATGCAAATTTAGACGCCAAGAAAGCCTTATTGGTAACCGGAATTTTTTATGTGTGTTAAAACTACAAAACTGTACTAACCAAAGGCCAGCACCTGTCAAAAAAAACCAATGAGACGTACAATACAGTACAGTATAATTTAATGTAATGATTCTGTACGCAATGTAATTTTATTTATTAGTGTGTACACTATCTATAGAACAGTACAGCTTGCTGGACACAGCACAATAGTAGTAAAGTACTTTACTGTAGTACCCTGCCATAATAACAACTCAGACGCAAAAGTATCTCATTACTGGAACGTCTGTGCAACTGGGTCGCAAGAGCGTCCGTCAGAGACGCTCCTTCGTGTCAAACAAATGCAGCGCCTCTCCGCCCGCATCAGCATGATCCTCTCCTTCAAAGAGATGGGATCATGCTCGTGCCGGTGGTGTGAGAGAGGCACTGACTAGGCTTGCCAGGGACAATAAATTATTTACTGTAGTTCCTGCGCTTCATGCACGCGCTGCAGCATAAATTTTACGCATGCGCAAAAAGGTTTTCAAAAGTGATATCTGGTGGATGATCACTGGTATTGCACTCATCCGGAGCCGCCACGGCGAATCGCCAAGCATTTAAAATGTATTGCGATGGCGGGCGCCGTGGCCAGCCATGGCCAGCTGGCGAAGCTCTCGCCATAGGTAGCCAAGATGGGACCTGCCCCATCTGTATGTACACAAAGCGTAATAAGGTAGAAAAATTCCATGAAGTGTGGGATAGGTGGATTAAGTCAAAATACTATAAGGAGGAAACTATGTAGCACTGAACAACGGCACGTGTAGACAAACACAATAAAAAAAAAGAAGAAAGTAATGAATAACACAGAACACGAATGACACACACCAAAGGTTAGATAAGATAATGAGCTGATAGGAATATAAAGACAGTGGATAGTCAGGACAAACCAGGGGAAGGGAGGAGGGATGTGGGAGGGGGGGAGGGGTGGGAGGGTAGGCTATGTGGCAATAAATGTGATATATAACATAGAAATATCTTGGGCCTTAGTAAGATGAACTATGTATTTTATTGTTATATATGTATGTGGACTATTTGTGATATAAAAATGTAATAAAGAAATACTATATTAAAAAAAAAACACAAAAAATTCATATACATGGCAAAAATGCATATACATGGCAAAAATGCATATACACAATGCAAATTAATTTTGTACCTGTTTTCTTGGTGGTTCTTGGTAATAAAACCTCACATTACACAAATAACAAACTATCCCTACTATCAAACACATTTTGTGTGGACCCAAACAAACCATGCCCTTAAGCCACAAAAGTGGCAGTCCTTATTACTGAAGTGCTTGGTTAAACTGTGCATACCCGTTGAATTAAAATAATTTAACTTAAATCAATATTTACTTCCTTCTGATTTAGTTCTTGATTAATGAAAATATTTTTGGTTACTTTTTATGGGTTTTATTTTATTAAACTGCCATCCTGTCTGCCACTGCAGATTCACCCTGTTTCCCAGATGTTCCATGTTTGAAGTTCAACAGCCATGTACAGTATTTGCACTGCCCATCGCTGTTGCTTGGCTTAGTCAACCAGGGAGATTGTTGCAACATTTGGGGCAAAACTTGATAAAAACAACATCGTGAGCTGTGAAGTTCTCAAAGTGGAGTGAACAAGAATGGAAATGATCATATTTATAGTTGGGGTTGCATAAGCATTGTGAAAAAATATATACAAAAGTAAATTTGTTACTCATCATAACTCCCTTAACACTATGCGATCTGTTATTTAAAGAATGCAAATACTGAAGAGTAAAGGAAAAAGCCAGAAAAGGTAAACTCCTTAACATAATAAAAGCACAGTAGCCCCCCCCCCCCCCCCCTCGCACCACCCCAAACCAGGTGACTATTTTTGCTTTTGTACATTAAGCACTAATGATAGCTTTGACTAGAGATAAATATACAATATTTCTAATTTTTACACATTTATTCAAACTAATTATACTATATGCACATTTTACAAACATGTTTGTTTCTGAGTTTTTCTTGGTGATTTTATATGTCAGAACGTACAGTAGGTGTCTTGGCAGAAACTACTTGGTGGAAGTCTAATAATTAATGAGTATTCCTTATAGTTCCTTGAAAGATACTGTAGCGGTAAAGAAAAATTGATTTTCATGATGCCTCTATGAGGAATAAGGAATGAGGACTGAATATATTACAGCTTAAACATATGTCAAACCTTTAACAACATGTATTTCAACAGTCAATATGTCAGACACTGGTAAAATAATATTCCATGTTTTAAGAGAAGACACGATTGCTCAGATTTGCAGCGATATAACAAAAACAATAGCAATTTTGTAAAACACATTTCTCAAATGCTGTCAGCATAACCTTTTAGTAGAAACAAATAAAACAAGTCAGCATAACCTTTTAGTAGAAACAAATATTTGTTTAATCAATTTAGGAAAATACATATTAAAGCTTTTCGCTGACCTCATAAATTCACGGTTGTCACCAGGATATGAAGGATATGAAGTAAGTATAATTTTTTTCAGCCATCACCCATTGCATTATTGTTATGGGCTCCATTTTGAAGAAGACAAAAATGAGGAATATGAGGAGAAGCCTGTGTCACCCAAAAAATTACTGTAATCAGAACTCCTAGGGTGAGATTTAATAGGATGAGAGATTCAGAAAGTGAGAGATTTGGGAAGAAATCTCCAGGTTTTTTTAAAGCGGCAATCATTTACACTGCAAAACCAGTTTGGTTTTGAAGTGTAAATAATTGCCGCTTTAAAAAAACCTGGAGATTTCTTCCCAAATTTTCTGAACCCCTCATCCTATTAAATCTCACCCCTAGTGTTAAAACATTTATAAAAGGGAGACAATTCTAATTTAATCCTATGAGTTTTAAGGTGTATATCGAAGTGTATGAGTGTAGGGGCTGAAAGTTATTAGTCTTGTGTGGTTATACAAATGATATTGCTAGGATTGTTAACTATAACATGTGCATTTCCTACAGAAGATGACTTTACTATGCAGTGCTTTTCAAAGCTGATTTGCCTTCAACATTTCAGCAATAGCTTTAAAGAAGCAATAGTACTAAATACAAAACCAGCTGTAACTGTATTTTTGCTCCTTAAAATTCAGTGTATGAAACCACTGAGAAAACATGATTGCGGTGTGAAAGTTGCATTATATTTTTTCTGTGCAGGTTAAATACTGGCTGCTTTATTACACTGCAAATTAGATTTCAGTTTGAACATGCCCCACCCCAATCTAAATCTCTCTGCACATGTTACATTAGCCCCAACTGCAGTGCACATGGTTTTGTCCATTTGCTAAGAAAGCAGCTTTGCAATCAGGTCTGAATTATGCCCATACGTGCAACGGTCGTGGCCAGGGGTGTGTATCTGGGGCGCACCTATCTTGGGTGTCATGGTCTTCCCAAGGGCTTAAACTGACCCTGAGCCTGCCTCCATGCTCCTATGAAACTAGCCAATGGCAGTCCAGGTGCTTTGAAAGAGTGTGTTATGGCTTTTTCTGATTAAATGGTGCCGTGTGGCCCTTGATACGTACTGCAATGCTATCCCCGGGGATCCATCTAGTACATATATTATATGCATGATAACATGTATATATGTGCTTAGCAATTCCCCCTGCACCACATGATCGGTGCTGCAGCCGCCGCTGTCCCTGATCCCGTGTATTATCATGGATCAGAGGACTGCTTATCGCGTATCATGCTTTGGGTGCCTGAGGAACCCAGAGCATAGTCCCTAAAAAGTGCTGCATATTGGGGCTAATTGGATAGTCCTGGCCAAATCCTTTAGCTGCAGTAAATTACCTTAGCAAATTAGATGAGAAATGGTCATTTGGTCTACAGAATGTTGGTCAACAGGCATTTCCGTCGACACCATTTTGTCAACATGGTTCTGGGTCGCCATCGGTTAAGGTCAACATGGTGGTATTTCATGCCATACCATCCACTAATGCACGGTGGGAGAATAAAATAGTGTGCTGAGTGCAATGAGGCACCATGCTTGAAGCATTGCGAGCAAAGCGAGCAATGCAAGGGGATGTGGTGCACTTTAAATAGTGTCGACTGGGTAAAAAAACAATGAAAAACCCCATGTCGACCTTTTGACTGTCGATCTAGAAACTGTCGATCTATGAGTGTGTCGACCTAATGACCTGTCAACCTAAACCGATGTCGACCTAGACCCAAGTTGACCTTGTCCCATGTTGACCTAGAACCATGTTTACCTTTCCCCATGTCGACCTAGTGGTGTCGACCTAATGCTTGTCAACCAACATGCTGTAGACCAAATGATCCCAACCCAATTGGATACTCACCCAAAGTTTAAATGAGATGAAAAATTACATTTTGAGCAAAGAAAACTGTAAATCACCAGTGAATTCAGGCTGACCAAAATAGGGACATAAGTTTTATGAACTCTTTTTAACTCTTTATATAGAATACTGTAGTTCATTAGTTTGCATCATTATTATTATTATTATTATTAATCTGATTTGTACATTTTAAAAACCTAATACTGTATGTGCGATTTCCTAGATATGTCAGCAATCCTTAGTGGTTATTTATATACTTAATTTAACTTTCAGAAATAACGTTGTACAATATATTCTTCACAGACGTATATCCTCCAGAGAAAATAACACAATATCCAGTTGGGAACAATCTTTTCTCTGAGCCAGAAATCCACTACATGATACTTTCTTACTTTGTGCCAGCAGCATCTCAACCAGGTTGCTAATAATTCAACCAGAGATATTAGTGTTGGAATTTACTGAAGTTCTCTATGCTGTGAAAATGGATACAGTGTTTATAGCAATGATACTCTGGATGTTGGCATGAGCACAGATAAGTTAGGTCTAGATGGCAATGTACAGTTCAAATGGCTGCTCCAGTCGATCTTCCTTTTATCTGGTAAAGACTCCACAAACTTATCAAATTTAGACCCTGACTGCATGACCAGTATCAAATCTTCCTTTTCTAGGAAAGGTTATTGAGAAAGTGGTTTCAACTCAACTAGAGACCCACCTGTCAACCCATAACATTTATGATCCATTCCAGTCAGGATTCAGGAGAAGACATAGCACAGAAACAGCTCTGGTATGTGTGCTCAATGATCTTCTAAATGCAAGGGATAGAGGAGACTGTTCAATCCTAATCCTTCTGGACCTCTCTGCAGCATTTGACACCATTGACCATGAGATTCTAATTGAGCACCTGAAGAATTTCTGTGGCCTGGGTGGCACAGTCATTAGCTGGTTCAAATAATTTCTTGCTGGCAGGTCACAGAGAGTTTCATCGGGAGTATACTCTTCGCCACCAGTGCCGTTGTCTTGTGGTGTCCCACAGGGTTCTATACTATCTCCCATGCTTTTTGCAGTATACATGCTTCCACTTGCTGACATGGCCTGGTCTACCACTGCTATGCAGATGATACCCAACTGTACCTGTCCTTTGCTCCATGCTCCGATAACACAATAACAACCTTAAATGGCTGCCTAGCTGAGCTCCAGGAGTGGATGAGTGCCAGCTGGCTGAGACTGAACCCAGATAAAACAGAAGTCCTGATGATAAATCACAGGACAAGACGGCAACATAGCCAACTGACAGGTCTTAAGCTGGGGGGCACAGCACTAAAAAACTCTGATCATGTGCGGAATCTTGGTGTTGTCCTGGATAGTGGCCTGACACATAAACATCAGGGATCAGCCACAATCAAATCCTCATTCTTTCATCTGAGAAACATAGCCAGAATCAAGCATTTAATTCCCTCAGAAGACCTGCCTAAAGTCATACATGCATTTATATCATCACGACTAGACTACTGCAATACTCTCTACCTGGGTCTCCCAGCAAAAGAATTGCATCGCTTGCAGTTGGTACAAAATGCAGCCGCTAGACTATTAACTAACCATCCCTGCTCCAGCCACATTACTCCCATTCTCTACGTCCTTCACTGGCTACCTGTAAAATGGCGAATCGATTTCAAGATAGGCTTACTCCCTTTCAAGGCCCTACATGAGCAGGGTCCAAGGTACCTGCAGCAACTTCTGATTCCTTACTGTCCTACTCGATTTCTATGATCCACTGAAGAAGGACTACTAACAGTACCCAGAATTTCCCTGAATTCATCTGGGGGTCGAGCTTTCAACTTTGTTGCTCCAACTCTATGGAACTCTCTTCCTCGCACAGTGCGAGAAGTCCCCCACTGTAGAATCCTTTAAAAATAGACTACTTATTTACTCAAGCATTTTACTGACATCCACTGTTATGCTTGTTTTGTATTTCGAGCTGAAGAGAAGGGGGGGTTGTTTGCAAGGGGCAAACGGTAAGGCAAATGTGCCTTTTTGGGCGCACATATTTATTTCATAAATAAACAATTTATGTGCAAACAACCCCCCCTTCTCTTCAGTTACAAATACTGAATGTGTTGGGCGCACCACCAATTCGAGACTACAAAAATCTATAAAAGTAGTCCAACATATTGGTTCTAATAGATGTTTCTCGAGGATGTTCTAATTGATGATAGAAGTCTGTGCGTATCCAAACCCCCTTTTTTGTATTTCGAGCTGTAAAGACAATGGTGAAGCACTTTGAGTCCTGTTGGGAGAAAAGCGCTATATACATATTATTATTATTATTATTATTATTATTATTATTATTATTATTATTATTATTATAATATCCTTCTCATGATGTAGCAGAGAGCCAACTCCCATACACAGTAAAATAACTTAAAACAACAACCTTAATAAATAGAGTATTTTATTACATTTATTAAAGGGAGAGAAAAAGGACTTGGATCTATGATGGAATATATCACCATAAAAATGTCAGAGTAACACAAATAAAATCTGACACATATTCAGTAATATGGTAGTCAATAGGCAATAGGCAATGATTATTTAATAGTTACATAGGCTTCTGCAGCATCTATTTAGATATAGCTGTTGAAAATATGTTTTCTCAATTAAACCCATTTTACACCAATATCCCGGATTCGACCTGGTATTTTGAACACGGTTCCAAGCCAGGTCAGATCTGGGATTTGCACCGTTTACACTGTGGTGCCGACCCACAGTGTAAACGGAGTTGGCGCTTGGAGATTAAATCATCTCCAAGAACCGGATCCTGGATCCCAGCATCACTGACAATGCTGATGTCAGAATCATGACTGTTGGCATTTCGACCATACTGTAAGTATGACAGGCTAGTGTTAATCTGGCCATAGATTTCCAGATTTATTGTTAGATTTGACTGGTTGGAACAAAGGGTGCCAGAAGGGGTCCCGACAGTCAGGATCCCGACAGTCATTTACCCGACATCGGGATCCCGACTGTTAAAACACAGACAGATGGGTTCCCGATGGCCACTGGCTATTCTCCCTCGTGGGGGTCCATGACCCCCATAGAAAGAGAATAGAATAGGTGGTGAGTATAGAGAGCCACCATGCCCGCAGTGTGGCAAGCTCAACAAGCTCGCCATGATGTCTGAGTCTGGCCAGTCGGGATCCCTACGTCAGGAATCCTATACCACACCCGGAACAAAAACCTGGAAATATCTGAATTAACGTTTGTCAGTTTTCCAGTTTTTTGAAGCAATTGGTCAACTATCATTTGCTCTCATCCATTACTGGGATTTTGGTGCAACCAGCCAGATTGGACAATAAATCTGTAGATATATGGCCAGCTTTAGGCTAAGCTGATGGGGGAGGGGGCAGGTTAGGTTTAGGCAATAGAGGCAAGGCTAGGCTTAGGCTTCAGGGGAGGGAATGTTAACGTTAGGCTGCAGGGGGCTTATAAATAGGCACTAAGGGGGTGCAATTGGAGTTTTACTGCAGGGGGTGTGGTTATGGTTAGGCACTAAGGGGGAGGGTTAGAGTTACTCTGCAGGTAGGGAGAGTTAGTTGCGGTAGGGGGAGGGTTAGCATACTTATCTAAAAGGTGTCAGGATCCTGACTGTCGAGATGCCACTGTTGATCTTCTGACGGCAGCATCCCATTCACCAGGATCTTGATACTATCCAAAATCTATATACGGTAAGTCTTGTTATATAGTGAATGGCTCAATAAGCACTTACAGTTATAAAAAAAAAAACTTAAGCATTTAATTGCTTGAGCAATGTATGATATGCATAATTTATTAATTCAGTAATAATATAATAAAATGATAGTGTAAAACACATAAAATCTGAATGAGGGTTTAAGTGGGATTTGGTTAAATCGAGACCCCCACATAAAATGTCTGAACCTTTGTGCATTATAATCTTAGTCAGGTTTCTTTCAAGAGCATTGTGTCTGCATTTAATTGATGTATGGCTTGTGACATCTCTGTTCAAATACTGTAGAGGACAAAAGCATTACAGGCAGCATGTTAATATTTTCATTTCCTTTTGAAAATGAGTGGCTGTCCTGAAAAGATTAATGAAAATTGAAGCGGCTTTATTTAGTGCTTGGATTTCAGAATAACGTACCTTTTTCACCTCCTCGATCAAAAAGAATGATAGGATAGGTGTGTATTGCTGTTTATGTTACTTCTTAGGACTGACCTTCATTCACAGCTATTTTCCTTGAGAATGTTTTCTGAATAAATATAATGCTTGACATGAAGCTTGAGTCACAGTTATCCCAATGACACCAGTTACCTTGTACATATTATATAGGAAGAACGCACTAAAGTTACCTTACTTACAGTTTGTTTTAAAACATCATTATAGGATCTGGAAGTTTGAAAATAAATTGCATTATACAACAATGCTAATATATTTAATACTATCACATATCTCCCAACTGTCCCGCTTATCGCGGGAGCGTCCCGATATTTTGGGAAATTCCCGCATCCCTCCCGCCGCTGGCAGTGTCCCGTAGTGTGGGGGGGCAGTTGGGAGTCCCCCCTGTAACCCGTGAATAGATGCTGTGCGCATGCGCACAGCGTCTATTCTTGCAGGCAGAGGGGCTGGGGGCTGTCCAGCAGCTCACAGAGCTGCTGGGCATGCCCCACCGTGGTGAAAAATGGGGGCGTGGCCTCACGGCAGCGCCGCAGGTATAGGCCACGCCCTCTTCCAGGCAGGCCACGCCTTCGGCACGCACCCTGTCCCGCCGGCGGGGGGTCCCAGATGTTGGGAGGTATGCTATCAATATATTTCATAATATTTAAAAATTTCAGTTTAAATGTAAGAGATTACAGAACTAATTATAGACCCCCCAAAAAAATAATAGGATGGCTAATTATAGACCCCCAAAAAATGTAATAGGATGGCTTCCTCTCTTTGTTTCTAAACTCCCAAGGGATGAGGCTGCCTCTCTGGAATATTCAGTAGTCATTATTCCGTAATGTGTATTTGGTCGTAAATGTTGTCCCCTGTGTTAACTGTGTTCTTTTTTTTTTCTCAGCCAGCCTTGAGCACAAACTGAGTACGTGGGAAATACTTATCTTTATTAATACTGGCTGTATACACTAATACACTACAATTTTATGTCTAAGCAGAGACAATACCACTGTGGACATTATGGGGTTATTCAGCTTGGCTTCATAAGCAATTCGCCGCTTACTGAGTGATTAGATGCCACTCGTCCTCCCCCCTTCGCTGCCTGTATGACCGCATTTGCATGCAAATTGATGTGTATGCTCACACATCCATTTGAATGAGTCGCCGACCATGGAATGATTTTTTTATGCATTCCCAAATAAAAGTCAATCAAGACTGTCATTTATTTGCCTCAGTAATGTCCGAGAATGGGGTGGGCACTGATGTCCTGTGATGTCAGATGCCCACCTCGTGCAGGCTTCGACACACCTGAGTTCAAATTGGGATGCCCAGCATTTTTGTGGGTGCACCCACAATTTTTGTGGACACACCCAGGAAATGCTGGTAAACCCCATGCGCCAGCCCCCTGTCTGCACACTGCCACCGTGTGTGAATGCCTTGACACAGAGCCGGCCCTAGCCTAAATGACGCCCTAGGCAAGATTTTGGCTGGTGCCCCCTAGCACCGCCACTAGTTCTGCCTCTGACCATGCTCCCCTTTCCCAGCACCATCAACCCTCATCATAGCAGTCATCATTTTGGTGCTCCTACCCACAAAATTTAAATACAAACAGTGCACACATTCAGTGCGCAGCCCAAACAGGGGTGTGTTCTTGCTGGGAAGGGGCATGGCCACCCAATAGTACCCCCAATTCAAATTATGCCACACAGTAGTGCAACTTTATTCACATTATGTCATGCGATGGTGTCCCTTATTCACATTACATCACACAGTAGTACCACTTTACCTTATGTACATTACTCCTCACATTATTCACATTATACCCTATAAAATCCTGAGAAAATATTGTATTTTAAGCACCTCCATGGTCACACTGCAACTCAGCACAAAGCAGCGTGTGCTGGGCAGAGGAGAAGAGCTGTTGCTGTCACTTAAGGGGAGGGGGCCCCCACTGGGCCCTTCCATCAGACTTTGGCCTGGGTAATTTGTACCCCCTACCCCTTTCTCTCGGCACCCCTGATAATACCACACAGTAATGCCCCTTACACATAACACACATTATTAATGTCCTTATAGCCATAATGCCCCTTACACATTATGCCAACCTGTATTAATGCCCCTCATACACATAATGACACACATAATGCCCCTTACACATATGTTGCACATTATTAATGCCCTTATACACATGACCCACATAATGCCCATTACACATATGTCGCACATTATTAATGCCCTTATACACATGACACACATAAGGCCTGTTACACATATGTCGCACATTATTAATGCATTTATACATGACACACATACTGCCCTTTACACATATGCCGAACACTATTGCACAACCAACCCACCCACAGACAGCACTCGCACAGCCGCTAACACTGTGACCTCTGCCTCTGCTTGGATACAGATGTTTCCTCATACATCTTGACTCAATAAGCCATGCAGCTCCTGGCCAGTTCTGCTAACGTTGGGTGCCTTTTTTTGCTGACAATTCGTCTTATTTGCATTGTTATGACCAGCAAACACAAGGAGCTTCCAATGATTAAAATTATATGTGGCATTAATATATTCTGTGTGCAACTGTGGCTGTACCTGCATACATAATGCTATGTTACAGTGATTTCCATGAATACACTATTTCATATGCAGATACAGCCTCACTCCCACACAGAATATAGGCATGCTGCATATCATTTTAATCAGCAGAAGCTGCTGATGCCCCTAGGCATTCCAAATGCCCTAGGCAATTGCCTAGTTTGCCTATTCCCAAGGCCGGCTCTGCCTTGACAACTGTGATATTCACCTAAGGCATTCACAAAGCAGCTCTGCACATGCATATATTTTCCCATACACAAGGCAGAGCTGCACCATCAGTACCCAGCGTGAATGTGTACAAAGGGTACTACTGTGTGGTGTAATGTGAATAAGGAGCACTTTTACTGTATGTGGTGTAATATTAATCAGGGGCACTACTATATAGTGTAAAGTGACTAAGAATGTGCTACTGTGTGGTGTATTTTACAATAGGGTAAAAATGTGTGGCCATGCCTCTTACTTGTGAGAATGTACTCCTTTTGTGACAAATACCTTTGGCACGCAGTGTTCATTATTAGATTTTTGGGAGGGAGTGTTTGCATAGGGGCCCAAATGCCCTAGCACTGTCCTTTTTGGCATGTGCTAACTTTTTTTCTTCCTGTGTGTTGTCTGTGCCGGTGGTACAGTATATTAAAAGATGAGTGGCCATGTATGTAGATGCTGTGAGAATCCCCTCCTCTCTGTGGTGCATTGCATCAGAGTCTACTGCACATCTGCAGTTCTACAGAAACTTGAATCCTGCCATATTTCTGTGGACTAATCTCTGCTGTGAATGTTCAAATGAACAGGAAAATGGCCAGAACACCTGATGCAGGACTATGGAGAGGTAGGTATAAAACATGGGTGCAGGGTATGTGATGTGGGCCCCCATAAACACAAGGGCTTGTGTGCACCACAAACACTGCACACTTTATAGATAAAATAATGATCTGTGCATTGGCATCCCCTTGTTCTCTTTTACTTTCTACTATACTATCAAAATTTTACGTTGTGAATCATTTTATGATTTTCTGCTTTGTTGATTTTTCTAGCAGTGTCTGAGCACTGCAAGTATGGGAGTATGGGTTTGTAGACTGTATTTCTGTCTTAAACCAGAACTCAGCATCAAAACATGCCTCCTAATAGTTTATTTTGTGATTGGAAAGTCAAGATTTTTAGACTTTATCTATTACTGGAACAAGGATTGACAAATTATTGTTAAGAACTTTTTTTATCAATTTCAAATATTGTGAGGTACTTTATGGTCTAAACCTATAAATGGCCCCATGCAAGAGTCCAAAATCCATAAACAATTTGATTATGTCACCACTCAGGCCCAAAGACAGAGCCAAGCAAATGTTCTTTAAACCATTTTTTTCTTTTTTTTTTTAAACTTCCTATAAAATATGACTATATTACATTTGTTATGGTAGATATGAGGAAATACACTGGGATTTTAGAACTCTTAAATCAACTGGATTTCAAGGCTATCAGTAATTATAATTTGCAAAGGAAACAAGTCATATTAGTAGATTACCCTATTTTGAGTTGACGTTCAGAATCAGTCATCATTACGTCCTGTTACAGTTCACATAATTTAACCCTGTTGTTTTCCTATCATTCTAATTAGGTTATTTAATCTGCAAATTGTGTTAGACTGTATTCTTATCCGATAATTTGTTTGAGCAATGGAAGACATCAAATCCAAATCTAGTTTATACTATCAAATATTAATCCAGGAAAAGCCACAGATAATGGTCCGTTGAACTTGTAGTGGTTACTTAGCTTATTATTAATTCAATTACCTCAGCAAGTTCATCTCTTCATCCAATCATATTATAAGCAGAAGTGTAATGGCAGTAAAAGGCCATGGAAAATTTAGTAAACACAATTAGGATTAGGGAAACAACATCATTCTTTAGAAAAATATATATTTTTGCTTACAACACCCACTGTATGCCAAACATGATTCACTAAATTATACATGTAAGCCAAGCTATAGAGTGGTGCTGTTGATATAACGGGAAAACAAAGTTATTGGCATGGCAGAGGATTAAAAATTCTTTACAAACATGCAATTTATAGCCACATCCGAGTTAACATACTCCTCCCTTACAGAGGGCGTGAAGGCTTAATTAAGACACCTGTTTTAACCAGGTGATGCACAGTGTAAAACAAGTAGTATAAAATGGCCTACAAAAGCCAAAGTACATACAAATACATATGTTAAATAACATGAAAATACACATCTAATAAATCACATCTAAAAAAACTATATAAAGAAACACCAAAAGACATTTGTTTTCATAAATACCCTATTGCTGCATCAAATATTCACGGCTGTTGCATAAGATGGTCCTCCAGTGACCCCTGCTGGGCAGAAGAGGAAATTCCAGATATCTATAGAATAGATTACATGTTCACCACCCATCATGATACAATGAAACCAACATTAAATAAATTCATTGAGCCCAAGGATTTCATTAAAATCCATTGGTGCTAAAGTTTTCAGACAGAAAATCCACTTGGATTCTAACTGGAGGAGTTTCTTTCCTCAATCCCCCCTCTTATGCTAGAGGGTACTTGATCAATAATTCTATATCTGAGGGAGCTCAAGGAGTGCCTGGCCTCCATGAAATGCCGGGCCACCGGCTGTTGACTGTGGCCTTTTTCAATGGCCAATTTGATCGCGCTACGGTGTGCTGCCATGCGCTCCTTGAAGCTTCTCTCAGTTTTCCCCACATAACATTTACTACAGGTTAAATAATGTCTAATGGGAATGGATTTGCACGATATTGGATGTTTAAAGGAACCTCCACTTATCATATAATTGCAAGTCACACAGTGGGGGCATTTGAAACACCCCGATCTGCTTGGGGCTATGACACCCCTCATTTGGGATTATCTGTAACATCTGCTTTTACCAACAGGTCCCTGAGGTTGCGCCCCCTGGAAAAGCACTGCATTACCCTCATATCTTTTACTGAGGCTAAATCTGGGTCATCTCTGACCATTGGCCAATTATTTTTGAGAGATTTTCATAAAACATCACTCTTTGGATTAAAATGATTCACCCAAGGGATGTAATTGCTGTTATTTCTCTTACTATGGGACACCAAAAATTTTTTCTTTAGGGACCTTTAGAGCTTTTTCTTGTCATAGCCCCATGCAGAACAGGGTGTTTCAAATGCCCCCACTGTGTGACTTGCAATTATATGATAAGTGGAGCTTCCTTTAAACATCCATTGTCAGGCAAATCCATTCCCATTAGACATTATTTAACTTGTAGTTCCACATATGTGGTGTATCTCATCACATGCCCCTGTAGTAAATGATATGTGGGAAAAACTTAGAGAAGCTTCAAGGAGCACATGGCAGCACACCGTAGCGTGATTAAATTGGCCATTGAAAAAGGCCACAGTCAACAGCCGGTGGCCCGGCATTTTATGGAGGCCAGACACACCTTGAGATCCCTCAGATATAGAATTATTGATCAAGTACCCTCTAGCATCAGAGGGGGGGATCGAGGAAAGAAACTCCTCCAGTTAGAATCCAAGTGGATTTTCTGTCTGAAAACTTTAGCACCAATGGGTTTGAATGAAATCCTTGGGCTCAATGCATTTCTTGAATGGGAACTTATATGTTAGTTGGGCACCCACTAAGCTATTTGCTTAGTTTTCAGCGTCCGCTCGCCACGCTTCAGGCATGGTGGCTCGCTGCGATCGCCACACTGTATAAAATCAACTCCATGCCGACATGGATAGTGGGGGTATAAGCGGAGTAACTATAGTGGGCGCCCAACTAACATATAAGTACCCTTTAATGTTGATTGCATTGTATCATGACGGGTAGTTAACATGTAATCTATTCTATAGATATCTGGAATTTCCTCTCCTGCCCATCAGGGGTCACTGGAGGACCATCTTATGCAACAGCTGTGAATTTAGCTTCGGCTATTAATATATGATGCAGCGGTACTTGTTTCCTAGCACGGTGCCACCGATTTTGATTGTGAGCATCGCGTCGTAAAAAATTGCGCCGATCGCGCATGCCAACCAAATCGCATGCGATGCGATCGACGCGATTTTGCATTAATTTTAATGTGAAATGACCCAAAACACCCCATTGTAATAGAAACCCCCCCTGATGTTTGAAATGGCCCCCAATTTTAACGCCACCCCGCTATAGACGCCAACCCGAAGCGTGGCGAGTGCAGCGAGCCCGCTAGGGGCGGCGGTACGCGTCTTCCGACCTTTTCATACCCCTACTATCCACGTCGGCGTGGAGTTGAGAATAGAAAGTCGCTCGCCACCTACCCCGAAGCTTGGCGAGCGCAGCGTGCCCCGAGAGGGGACGCGGATACCTTCACAGGTATCGCGGCAAATCGCGGGCTTCACAGGTATCCGCTGCGCTCGCCACGCTTCGTGCTCGGTGGCGAGCGAGGCTCGACACACTTTCTATTCTCAACTCCACACCGACGTGGATAGTAGGGGTATGAAAAGGTCGGAGGAGTTGGCGTCAATAGCGGGGTGACGTTTAAAATTGGGGGGGCCATTAACCATGCTTTTTATACATATTCAATGTTAAATGAACCATATTGGCCCATTTAACATTGTCACCTATGTGAAATCGGGTTGATCCCATTGCGGGCCATTATAATGGCCCGCGACGGACACGATCAACCTGATTTTCACTTTAACATTGTTCCCTATGGGGAAATCGCATTGATCGCGTCGGTCGCATCGCGGCCCCTTATTAGGGGCTGCCATGGACGCGATCAACGCGATTTTCACTTTTACCGGCAATTGAGCCAGTTAAAGACAGAAAATCGGGTCCATCGCGTCCATCGCATGCCTTAAGTACCTTAACTTAAGGCATGCGATGTACCACGACGGGCGCCGTGCTAGGAAACAAGTACCGATGCAGCAATAGGGTATTTATGAAAACAAATGTCTTTTTGTGTTTCTTTATATATTTGTTATTAGATGTGATTTATTAGATGTGTATTTTCATGTTATGTCATGTAGAAACTGTAGGGTTGGAGCTGAGGAGAGGGCTCATACCCCGAAACGTTCTCCCACCAGATTTAAATTCAAGGGGAGTACTGTGTATCTCATCAGTCAGAGAGCACATCAGTCAGAGATACACAGTACTCCCCTTGAATTTAAATCTGGTGAAGACATCAGTCGGATAGTTTATATATCCATCCTGAATTTTTGATATCCTGCCAGGCTACACCCGTTTCTAGGGTGTTTGATCCAACTCTGGTACTCCTACCAATCGTTATAGAATACATGTTTTGATACCTTGTTACCCCTGAGGAAGTCCCTATGGGACGAAACGCGTAGGGTCTCTCGGAAGTGGTATCTTACATCAAATTTATGATGCGAACATCTGTATGAAATACATATTTTATATACTTTTTATTGTATGAAATAAAAACTTTTTACTGCTTTATATGTGTGCATAAATACAGTTTTGGTGAAACTGCCATCAGCGCACCTCTACACTTTCTTTCTCTCTCTATGTTTTCCCTATACCTCTATTAACAGCGAGGTATTTAGAGGTGCTGCTAACCCCACAGCACAGACAGGGTCACAACCCCAGATCCTTAGATATATATATATATACACTTAACATCGGCACTCACCTTTCCTAGTTTTGGGGTGCCCTATGGCTTGTGACCACATTGTTTAAACATACATTGGAGGGGCTCTGCACACACTAAATTAACTGATAATAAATAGTGGAGATTTGGTTCATGAATTGATCAATGCATTTAAGCCTGCAGCCCCCGTCAAGGGACCCCACTGTTCTGCAGGTCCTACCACTATCGCTGAAAATGGCTACAATACACATAGCTATCACATCAATGTTTGATACCAGGCATGCTATCTGGTCTGAAGCTCACAGCAGTCTGTGCTTTTATAGGTGAGCAGCTACCAACACACCTGTCACTAATCATCTAGGGAAATGGCTAACATTAGCTATGGAATCTTAGTTAAAACATGGTGCATGAGAGAATGTGACCACAATAAGACTAATTAAAAAAATTTATCTAATAAACAATATATACACTTAACATCGGCACTCACCTCAGGAAAGGTGAGTGCCGATGTTAAGTGTATATATTGTTTATTAGATTAATTTTTTTAATTAGTCTTATTGTGGTCACATTCTCTCATGCACCATGTTTTAACTAAGATTCCATAGCTAATGTTAGCCATTTCCCTAGATGATTAGTGACAGGTGTGTTGGTAGCTGCTCACCTATAAAAGCACAGACTGCTGTGAGCTTCAGACCAGATAGCATGCCTGGTATCAAACATTGATGTGATAGCTATGTGTATTGTAGCCATTTTCAGCGATAGTGGTAGGACCTGCAGAACAGTGGGGTCCCTTGACGGGGGCTGCAGGCTTAAATGCATTGATCAATTCATGAACCAAATCTCCACTATTTATTATCAGTTAATTTAGTGTGTGCAGAGCCCCTCCAATGTATGTTTAAACAATGTGGTCACAAGCCATAGGGCACCCCAAAACTAGGAAAGGTGAGTGCCGTTGTTAAGTGTATATATTGTTTATTAGATAAATTTTTTTAATTAGTCTTATTGTGGTCACATTCTCTCATGCACCATGTTTTAACTAAGATTCCATAGCTAATGTTAGCCATTTCCCTAGATGATTAGTGACAGGTGTGTTGGTAGCTGCTCACCTATAAAAGCACAGACTGCTGTGAGCTTCAGACCAGATAGCATGCCTGGTATCAAACATTGATGTGATAGCTATGTGTATTGTAGCCATTTTCAGCGATAGTGGTAGGACCTGCAGAACAGTGGGGTCCCTTGACGGGGGCTGCAGGCTTAAATGCATTGATCAATTCATGAACCAAATCTCCACTATTTATTATCAGTTAATTTAGTGTGTGCAGAGCCCCTCCAATGTATGTTTAAACAATGTGGTCACAAGCCATAGGGCACCCCAAAACTAGGAAAGGTGAGTGCCGATGTTAAGTGTATATATTGTTTATTAGATGAATTTTTTTAATTAGTCTTATTGTGGTCACATTCTCTCATGCACCATGTTTTAACTAAGATTCCATAGCTAATGTTAGCCATTTCCCTAGATGATTAGTGACAGGTGTGTTGGTAGCTGCTCACCTATAAAAGCACAGACTGCTGTGAGCTTCAGACCAGATAGCATGCCTGGTATCAAACATTGATGTGATAGCTTTGTGTATTGTAGCCATTTTCAGCGATAGTGGTAGGACCTGCAGAACAGTGGGGTCCCTTGACGGGGGCTGCAGGCTTAAATGCATTGATCAATTCATGAACCAAATCTCCACTATTTATTATCAGTTAATTTAGTGTGTGCAGAGCCCCTCCAATGTATATATATATATATATATATATATATATATATATATATATATATATATATATATATATATATATATATAAAATCCGAGTCTCATAGTGCCCGCCTTACTGAAAAATGCCATCTCCACAGTATCTCCTGGCAAATGCCTGCAGCAGGAGACTGACTTATTCATATTATTTTGCGGTTGCCGGGACGAAGACTGGACGTCATGTGATGTCAGCCACCTGCCCCGGCTTACTTCATCCCACCTGCATTTGCATGGGCATGCCCAGCATTATAATGGGGACATCCACAAAACTCTGGGCGTTCCCATGTCCCATCACTGCCACCACTCTTGTCCCACCCCTCTCTCTCCCTCTTCACTGCAATCAGCCCGGCAACAATGTAAATGGCCAAGGCCGTTCACAGTTGGAGTTTGCACATGAGCACAAATGCACATGCCCAAACCCTGACCATCGGGGGGCAGGGGCCTGATTCCGGTTCATTGCGAATTAACTAGAATCATCCCCATATTGTATATGTATATTTTTATGAGATGATGGATGTCAGAGTTGCTGTAATGTAGAAAATTCTCAGAGATAGACTAACAGGATGAATGGGAACGATACAGTGTGTAAGTGTCATGATAGATAGTGGGCTGTATTACATGTCAAGCAATAAAGAAACATTTTTAAAATGGCAGGCACTGCGGGCACATTGGCCCACCGGGATTCTTCCCGATATTCCCTTTGGCCAACCCAGCCCTGATTATGGGACAAATTAACTAAGCTTCAAAAGTGATAAAATAGAAATGGTAAACAACCAATCAGCTCCTGACTGACATTTTTCAGCACAATCTGTGACATGGAAGTTAGGAGCTTATTGGCTGGCTGTTTATGACTGGCTGTTTATCACTCTCTGTTTTATCACTTTTAAAGCTTATTGTAACTGCCGTAAAATCTTTGTCACAACATGTGTAGTACTGAACTGGTTACTTTGAAATTAATGAATGGATTTCAACTATCAAAAATTCACTAAATTTAAAAAAAAAAAATCTATCCTTTAACTATATTAACTTATTTCTAAAAGAAATTAACATTTACAAGTTTTTAATTGGCCCATTAACCTAATGCTAATTGCATGATGTAATCTCAAAGGCACCTGAAAAAAATGATTCCTTATTTTCATTGCATTACAAAAAAAGCAAGAATAATTAAATGATCATTAAAATAAATAATTTTTTGAAGTATCATCTGCATTTCTAAAGCTGCCATTTGTTGAAGTGCTGTAACATTTTCTGTCACAGTTGACAAGCTATAATTTTTAATCAAGAATGAATAGCAAATAAAGAAGTAAAGTAGTGATATTATCATAATACTGTTTTAACAGAATGTGGCAATCAGACAGATTGAAAAAAAAATGATGCATCACTGAAGACTGTGTTCTTACAAACTTTTTTCTATTTAGAGCATTTTGGTGCCTCAGTTAAAAAAACTTTTTTGCCCCTATGACTATGAAAAGTATAGAAAAACAAGTGCTTTTTAATCTGTATTTATGAATCAAATCATTTATCAGATAAATATAACTATAAAATATTTATATGCCGCAGGCCGATAACAATACAGGTTGAGTATCCCTTATCCAAAATGCTCGGGACCAGGAGAACGGATTATTCCGTATTTCAGAATATTTTTATTTTTCAATGATGTATTTTGAAGTATCTTCTATTTATCTCTATAAACACATCATGCACATGAAATACACACAAATATATTTTATTTGTGCATAAAACACGAAACAAAGTTTGTGTACTATCTCTGCACTGAATCTGAATGCCAAGCAGTCATTGTCTTGCACATATTTAGTGCCAGTTACATATCATGTCCTCAGTAGTGCTGCTACAAATGTCCCCAGTAAATCTTTAGCCGAAAAAAAAAAAAACATGTTTTTTAACTTTCTCGAATGTATGGTTTTTGGAATAATATGGATAATGGCTGTTTGTATAAGGGATACTCAACCTGTACATGTTTGACCATGGAAAAACAATTCAAAATGCAAACCATAAAATATTGTTTATATAAAAATAACCTCCATCTTAGTAAATTTACTCAAATGAGTAGCTTATGGTTGCACAGCCTAGCCACAAAGCCATTCACAGGACCACCATCTTCTAGATCTCATTGGCTGAAGGTGTCGTGTCCCGCTCCACAAAGATTTCAGACATGCCTGCTTTGTCTGGACCAGGTGCCTGCAATGCTCTGTCACCATACTAATAACGTTGTGTCAGTGCCACGTTGCTGCACCCGTCATCCCTTGGACCAGTGGTTCCCAACCCTGGTCCTCAAGTACCCCCAACAGTGCATGTTTTCCAGGTCTCCACACAGAATCACAAGTGACATAATTAGCTCCACCTGTGGATCTTTTAAAATGTGCCTGAATAATCTGTGCACCTGCTGGGTGACCTGTAAAACATTCACTGTTGGGGGTACTTGGGGACCAGGGTTGGGAACCACTGCCTTAGACTGTGGTTGCATTTTTCACAATGTAACCGCAGTCTAAAGGGTCCCGTGCACTATTGTGCAGATTGCATAAAATTGCCTGTTAGCAATTTTCTGCAATTTGTGTCTCTGAATTAGGCCCCTAGGCCAGTAAATTGATTACCTGTGTAAATTAGCTACTGTAACTATTTATATTATTTGAGTTATGGTTATACAGAATATAGCAAAGGCATATAAAATATTGTAAAAAGTGCAAGACACTTGACAGTCTATGGGGGGTATTCAATGTTCGGGTCACGGCAGACAAGCTTGCTCGCCTGCCGTGACCCAGTCCCGTTCTCGGTCAGCTCGACCGAGAACATGCAGGCGGGATTCAATGTCCCGCCTGCAGCGGGGCGAAAAGGGGGCGTGGCCGCGAGTTGCGGCCGGGAAGTGACGAGCTGCAGCCGGCAGCTCGTCACTTCCCGGCTGTTCTCGGCAGAACGAGCCCGACAGCTAGAGATGTCGGGCTCGTTCTGACAGGAAACCCTGTTCAATGCTGTCGGGCAAGACAGCATTGAATAGGGCCCGTCGAGCATCTCCCCCACGGGAGATGCTCGACGGCGATTGAATCTCCCCCTATGGATAACTTCCACAAATGCTAGAGTTACAGTTAATACAAAACCATATTACAATCAAACTTAAATAATAATGTGTTAAAAGGCACTCTTAACCCTTTGTTGCATGACTTTTCTCACTGAGGAGATGCACATTGTGCGACGTCATCCCCCATGCGTCTCCCGGCCGGGTGTGCAGTCCCGCTTCCGGACACCTTCACGGGTGTTCATACAGCCATATAAGGTGAGAAATGTTTGTACTTTGTTATTAGACCTGACAAAGGCCTTTATTCAGGTTGGATTAGGCGGACGTGTGTGCGGACGTGTCGGTCCGTACGGATCGCTCACTGTTTCGATGAGCGTGAGTCCGCACAGAGAACATCCGCACACAGTTGGTGGATAACAATGGCATGCAAATGAGCATATGCTACCGTGCTCGGACGGATTTCATACTTTTCGACGAGAGACTGAGCAGGTTTCTCCGATCGTAAGAGGAAGCGTACGTCCAAGCATGGTAACGTATGCTTTATACGTATATAGTCCAGCAATTATTCCCTTTGAAGTTACCTTCTAACAATTACCCAATTATCCCAACTAACATTCATGCATTTAATTTTTTTAAATTTAAGCCTAAAACCCACACATGCACACAACATTCATTCCTTACCCTTCACTTTAAATTACATATATAAGTTACATTACACGTGTACATGTACCTATGTCCACCTGCCCTCAGAAAGACTCTAACATGTCACTATAAAAACCACAGACAACTTCTAAATATTAATAAACTTTTATTTAAACAAAAATATAAAAATAACAAATTAAAGAAGGCGACCCAGCATCATGGCCCCATTTTCAAAGGCCCCCTGCAATTCAGCCACAGTCTGGGCCAAGGTCTCCTGGTGCTGTAGAATTTCTGTTGGGAAGGAAAAAAATATTTAATTTTTTTATAACTTTAACAAAAATTCTTGGTCATTTTTTAATGATTAATAAGCAGTCAGTGAAATCTGAAGGCAACACACATTTTAAAAGAGCATTGAAGATGGGCCCAGGGGCGGATTGGGAATTAAAACCAGCCCGGGAAATATCTTGAGGCAGCCCCGGGGGGGGTGGGGAGGCGGGATGTTGCGCGCCGCAGGCGCGGCCAATTTTTGGGGGCGTGGCCTAGCAATATGGGGGTGTGACCTATTTCAATGAGGCCACGCCCCATTTTGACGCTGTGGGGCATGGCTAGTGGCTCTGAGCTGCTGGCTATGTCCCCGGCAAGGACAGAGAGAGTGACAGCAGACAGAGAGCGACAGCGTGGACACAGAGAGAGCCACATATGTATATTGAGCATCACTGTGTGTGGCAAATGTATAATGGGCATCACGGTGTGTGGCCTATGTATAATGAGTCCATTATACATAGGTCACACACCGTGATGCCCATTATACATATGCCATACACCGTGATGCCCATTATACATAATTGAAATGTCATCCGAGAGGGGAGCATGAGTGCGTTCTGCGCTGCGCTCTCCTCCTGTCCCTGTCTCTCAGCTCATCATCAGTAGTTCAGCTGCTAGCAGCCAGTGGTGGGTAAACGGTGCTGCCAGATGGTGTGCCCACAGTGCAAATGCACTGTGGGCAAGGCACAACTGGCACACAGATAGTTACGTCCCTGTGTGGGCACAGATCAGGCTGCTTCTGCCTCCACCCATACACATTATTATGTTTTTCACTAGTGTTTAATGACAGAGGGTATGTGTTGGTGTTGGTGCACTGCCCTCCCCCTAAAACAACCACTGACTGCCAAGATAATGATCTTTATTTTACTTACCATGTTCTTGGTCTTCTTTCTTCTCCTTCTGTCTTTATCTTTTCTTCTCCTTCTGTCTTTCTTCTCTTTTCTTCTCCTTCTGTCTTCTAGGGCTCCTCGCTGTATGCTCCTCACTGAATGATGCAAAATGTTATGAGGTGGGAGGGGGACTCTTTTCAAGTGTAAAGGCCCCCCTCCACTAGTGCACTTTGGAATGTTTAATCCGATGCAGAGCAATCAAATTAAATCAAATTAAAATGTAAAATGGAGGTAGAATATACCTTCATTTTACATTCCCTCTCCCCCAGGACCCAGATAGCAGCATATTCTACCAGGTACCAGCATCTTCTACATTCATAAATACTACACCCACTGCCGCTCTCATTCATACATACTCCACACACTGCGCCCTCATTCATACATACTACACACACTGCGCCCTCATTCATACATACTACACACACTGCCACCATCATTAATACATACCACACACACTGTCGCTCTCATTCATACATACTACACACACTGCCGCTCTCATTCATACATACTACACACACTGCCGCTCTCATTCATACATACTCCACACACTGCGCCCTCATTCATACATACTACACACACTGCGCCCTCATTCATACATACTACACACACTGCCACCATCATTTATACATACCACACACACACACACACACACACTGCCACCATCATTTATACATACTCCACACACTGCCGCCCTCATTCTTACATACTACACACACACACTGCCACCGTCATTTATACAAACTACACACACTGACGCCGTCATACATACTACACACTGCCACCCTCATTCATACATCCTACACACACTGTCGCCCTCATTCATACATACATACTACACACACTGCCGCTCTCATTCATACATACTACACACACTGCCGCTCTCATTCATACATACTACACACACAAACGCTCTCATTCATACATACTACACCCACTGCCGCTCTCATTCATACATACCACACACACTGCCGCTCTCATTCATACATACTACACACACTGACGCTCTCATTCATACTACACACACACACTGACGCTCCCATTCATACATACTACACACACTGATGCTCTCATTCATACATACTACACACACTGACGCTCTCATTCATAAATACTACACACACTGACGCTCTCATTCATACATCCTACACACACTGACGCCCTCATTCATAAATACTACACACACTGACGCTCTCATTCATACATACTACACACACTGACGCTTTCATTCATAAATACTACACACACTGAAACTCTCATTCATAAATACTACACACACTGCCGCTCTCATTCATACATACTACACACACTGACGCACTCATTCATAAATACTACACACACTGACGCTCTCATTCATAAATACTACACACACTGCCGCTCTCATTCATAAATACTACACACACTGACGCTCTCATTCATAAATACTACACACTGCTGCTCTCATTCATACATACTCCACCCACTGTCGCCCTCATTCATACATACTCCACCCACTGTCGCCCTCATTCATACATACTCCACACACTGACGCTCTCATTCATAAATACTACACACACTGCTGCTCTCATTCATACATACTCCACACACTGCCGCTATCATTCATACATACTACACACACTGCCGCCATCATTTATACATACTCCACACACTGACGCCGTCATACATACATACTCCACACACTGCCGCCCTCATTCATACATACTGCACACACTGAGGCTCTCATTCATACATACTCCACACACTGCCGCCCTCATTCATACATACTCCACACACTGCCGCCCTCATTCATACTACACACACTGCCGCCGTCATTTATACAAACTCCACACACTGACGCCGTCATACATACATACATACACACTGCCACCCTCATTAATACATCCTACACACACTGTCGTCCTCATTCATACATAAATACATACATACTATGCACACATGTAGGAAGTGGTGCTTCCTCCTGCACCCACAGGAGACGGCGTGCACGAGAGGCAGATTCCTGGCACGGTCAGGAAGCTCCGGGTCCGCCGCTGTATCCGGGTCTGACCCTGGCTGTCTTCCGGAGACCAAGTAGCAGCAGTGCTGCAATAAGCCCCACCGCCTCTTCCTACCGCAATAACTTCCCTCCCAGTCCGCCCGGCAGTACACTGCCCCCCCCCCCCACCCCCACCCCCCCATCTGTCAGCCGGAAGGGGTATGACGGGAGCGACGGAGTTCCTATGGGCGGAAAAAGACAGCTCCACTGAGTAGACAGGGGAGCAAAGAAAAATAAGTAAATCAGTGCTCGAAGAAAGTGCCGGTATACACATACATACACACACACACACACACACACATATATATATATACTTACCTGAGACCAAAAATTATTATTTCTGGCAATGCCACTGCCATTTACCTACCTCCTTTGGCCGCCCTCAGACCTGCTGCTGTCTGCCTGCTTCTAACGCTGCTGCTGCTGACAGTCGACTCACCTGCTGTTGCTCGAGTCTTCAGCTGCCGGGTGGAGGGGGAACGGGCGCTGGGAGGTGCAGCGCACGCATGCGCAGCAGCCCTCCCACGGCCATTTTTTATTTGGGCAAAGTGCCCCTTCAAATGAGCTGTGGGAAATGGCCCAGTTTTCCAGTGGGCCAATCCGCCCCTGCCAGAGCCTGTCTATTCAATGCCACCTCCGAACTGGGGCAAATGCAGAATTTTGTTGGGTGGGGGAAGGGGGGGGGGGGGGTTCTTTGCATGTATTGTATGTACTGTACATCATTACACACACACTTTTGTACACAGACATACTGTACATACATACATACATACATGGCACACTTATAAAAACATCACACATACTACACACTACAGACACAGACAGTGCATATATACACACTTCAAACACATACACACATTAGCATAAAAAACATGACGCAACATATACATCCAAGCATACATAGCATACAGTACATACAATCATCAACACACATAGCATATACACACATTACTTACATATATCATATACATACATACATACAGCATATACACATGGCATGCATAGACACAGCATATACACACTGACACACACAAAGCATAACATAGCACACATATACAGCATGTACACAGACACACATATGCACACATCATGTACACACTGACACATATAGCATACAGACACACACACACTCCCCTCTCAATATCAGGAGAGCAAATGCCAGCATAATAACAAAGGCATTTAACACTCACCTTCCCTGCTTGCTTCAGGTTCTAAAGAAACTTCCTGCATCCCCCGGCCACATGGAGTACAGCCTCAGAGGAGCTGAGCTGCACGCTGCCTCCACAGCTAGCTCCCTCTGCTGTCAGCCAGCAGCACAGCAGTAAAAAAAAACTCATTAGGAGGAGGAAGCCGCCCGAAGCTGTCAGTGTCAGCTCTGTAAATCGGGCTGAAAGCACCGCGGGAGGTGCTGCGTGTGGCCGCACATGCGCACCAGCCCTCCAGCGGCCATTTTTAGTTTGGTCAAAGCTGAGGCCGGCCGCGGCCATCTTTGATTAGAGAATTTTGCTGCGGCCGGTAACCGCGGAGATGGCGGTTCGGCGGGCCGCGGCCCAGCCAGGGAGGGTGGGCGGCCGCTGCAGCTTAAAAATGTGCCGGCCCACCGGGAAACGGCCCGGTTTCCCGGTGGGCCAATCCGCCCCTGGATGGGCCTGCTGTGAAGATGTTACAAACTACTATGATGTCCCACACACACAAGCATATGACATGACTTCAAATAAGTGCACTTTGCCTTCTTTGCTGAATGTATGCAGCATCACATTTGGGAGGTTTGTGCTGGGGAAAACAGGTCAAACCTCTGGACTAAGGTATGCAGTGTAAGGATCATTACATTGTTGATACTTTACAGGTTTATCCTTCACAAACTGTAGGACAGTGGCGTGAAACTCATGCTACCAGCTTTTGTGGAAATACACGTCCCAGCATGGGCTGCCACAGTATTAACAAGCCAATATCTAAATGTATGTGGCAGATCATGTAGGGGAGTGTAGTTCCACAACAGCTGAAGGACTATGAGTTTCACACTACTGCTCTAGGATATTGTAATGAATGTAAGGTGTGCCAATCACTGAAGGGGTGATGCATGGCCACACTTGAAACCTACACCAAGGGACCCATTGTTAATGGAGGAGGACACTGAACAGGTCATGGTAGGACTGGAGTGTTGTCGGAGGGACTACCAATATTTTGGAGTGGACATATGTGGTTGTTGTGAATGTAAATGTGTGTAACTATGTATGAATACATTAGGCACATTGTTTACTTATGACTGGCATCTCCTTCCATGCTTCCAGTTTCCTCTGGCTCCTCCATGGCAGTTGCAGTAGGGGAGCTTGGTAAGTGGGTAGTTGGAGATGGGGGTCAATAATGGACGAGGCAGGGATGGGAATAGGGGTACAGGTTGTGGGGTGTGGTGGGGATTGGTAGTGGAGGGAGGTGGGGAGTAGTAGGGTAGTTCAAAATTGGGTGGAGGCAATGGGTGTGGGTAGGGGAGTGGATGGGGTAGAGGAGTGGATGGGGGCAGGGGAGTGGATGGGGAAAGGGGAGGGGGAGATGGGGTGGGCACCAGCAGGTGCGGCTTCCTCCTCTTCCTCTTGCTGGTGAGCTTCTCGTACCCGGATGCGTGCCATGGCGTGTGATGCGATGCGATGTAAAACAACAAACATAAATACAATTTTATTATTGTGTTTAAAAAAAAAGTAAAACAAAAAAACACATACACACACATACATAGACATACATATACATACACACATACATACATACATACACATACATACATACACATACACACACACATTTTGCATACATTTGCAAACATTCGCATGTACATAATGTTCAAACTATACATTACTTACAGCGGCGGACATAACGGCGAATCCTCCCCGCAGATCCGGCTGTCTCCTCCTCAAATCGGACCACCGCCGCTCGAGTTGAGCGATGGTCCGCCTGACTCCCGTCCGGGCTCCTATTCTGCACTGGGCCGC
Source organism: Crinia signifera (assembly GCF_055691185.1). NCBI lineage: Eukaryota > Metazoa > Chordata > Amphibia > Anura > Myobatrachidae > Crinia > Crinia signifera. Next base: position 102,383,770 of record NC_139225.1, on the reverse strand, counting down.
ATTATAGGTCCATCACCTCCAATAGAGCCACCAGTTCCCTCTGGGAGAAGTGTGCGGCCCTAATGGAAGTCACATTGGCAATGACGCAGCACATAAATGCAGGTACATATATAAGTTATGCTGTTCACTGATTGGTTGCAAACATTCTTATTTGGTATAAACTTTATTAATCCTTTCAATATTAACAGTATGTGTGCATTTAAATTTACACCAGACTATAACATCTACACGGGCGTACACATGCTTGCCCATACTGTCCCTGTAGTGTGCGAAACATACATATGAATTATACATTATTTGACAAAAAGAATGAACCAGCTGTCCTGTCTGCAAGCAATTGTTCGTCGAATAGTTTGCATCTGCATACAATCATATCTACAAATATATATATGTACATATCACCTAATGATACCTGTTCTGGTGTCCTTTTGGGTAAAGTGTGGCACGGCTTTTTGATCCGTATTGCAATATATCACTAAAACATACAAAGACATATGCAGAAACATTCAACTCAGCCTGTGTGTGATCTGTCACATGCACATGTGCGTTAGGTCGGCGTAATTTACGCCGTATTTTCGGCGGGAGTTTGTATAAAAAAACTAATTGAAAATGGACGGTATTTAGCGTATATATATGTGATCGCCTAGAAGGAAGGCTTGCTGCAAACATGTCTGACTCTAGTTCTGACGGGGGGACCTCTGACCCTGAAATGAACTTAGCCAAGATGATTTCAATGACTGAAAATGTACGCAGGATGGCAGAGGAGCAGAGGAGGAGGAAGAAAGAGAGAGAGGCAAGCCCAAAGGTCCCACTCAGAGCAAGGGGCAACCTCACACCCAGAGGCAGGCCCAAGTTCTGAGGCAGAACATGACTGCCCATCCCAACAATGGGTCTGCATCATCTAGGAAATGGCATAGGCAGGATCCCAACAAAAAAAACAAGAATCTTGCATTTCTGGAACGTGAACTTCAGATTTTGGTACCCTGAGCACAGGAATGGATCGAGTTTTCCACCAGGAAGCTGACAACCTCTGCAAAGGACAATATTTGGGGCCAAATCGCAGATGAAATCAATAAGGTGGCACCATAGCACAGGGATGTGAAGTCTGTACGAAAAAGGCAAGTGTGTGCTTTTAAAGGATATGTAGTTGTTTGTGTTAAAAAAAATAGATAAACCTTTTACGACAAAGGTGTGTTTGTTGATATGTTGTTATTTCATTGACACATGTGAGCACATTTATAGAGGGGAGTGCTGTCTAGGTGGTGTGATCATGACACCTTGCTCCATGGACAATAATTCTATATGCCATAGGTTCCCAAACACGGGGGGTTATTTTGGTTCACTCTTTATGACAAATTTCTTCTTAGATGGACAAAACCATGTGCACTGCAGGGGAGCAGATGTAAAATTTGCAGAGATAATTCGATTTGGGGGAGTTATTTTGTTTCTGTGCAGGGAAAATACGGACTGCTTTATTTTTACACTGCAATATAGATCTCACTTTGAAGTGGAACCCCACCCAAAACTAACTCTCTCTGCACAAGTAACATCTGCCCCACCTGCAGTGCACATGGTTTTGTCCATTTAAGAAGGAATTTGTCAGAAAGAGTGAACCAAAATAATCCCCACGGTCCTCAAGGCAGCCCAACGTTCCAGGTATTAAGTATATCCATGCTTGGCCACAGGTGACTTAATTAGTAAATCAGTCAGTCTGATTTAACCATCTGTGCTAAGCCATTGATATACCTAAAACCTGGAGCATCAGGGTGCCTTGAGGACCGCGTTTGGGTTCCTGTGGTGTATGTGATGGTTCAGCCATAATTGTGTGTTCCAAAAAGAGAAACATTTTTTTTTGGGTTAACTCACCTTACTGTAACTTTTCCAAAACTGTGACCGTTAAACATGTGGATGATGTTTCCCTTCAGTGGGTTGCAATATTTGATAGTTTGATGCTGTTTTATGGAGTCCACAATCAGGAAGCTGCAAACTTATATTGATTCATATCATACCACCTACAATGCTAACTTTTCGCAATTAATGATGTGTGGTAGCAGAGACCATTACATATGTAGTTGATTTACATGTTTTTATTTTTTTATTTTAAGGTGGCATGACTTCAAGTGTGCCCTGAAGAGGAAGCTTAGTGACTGGTGGAGGCACAGCCAGACCACCGGGAGTGGACCTTTACCATCACACCTGGGTGCAAGACGAAATTGATGAGGTTGAGATCAGGGGGGAGTGAACATGGATAGTGAGCTCCCGGTGGAGGTTTTTGCTGCTGAGCTAGCAGGTAAATGTGGCAAATGCCTTGTTCTTGTTCACATACATTGCATATTGATGTGATGGTGACAATGTTTGTTTCCTAATGCCTAATGTCCCTCAGCTGCTGAGGGACATTAGGCAGCATGATGTGGATTCCGCGGAGCGCCTGGGGCACTAAATGGTGGTGCGGGACAAGGTGGTTGCTGCGCTCACCAATCAGTGCCACCAGGGCACTTGTAGCGGCCCAATCAGCCAATAAACCAGCTGCCCCACCCCGTGCTGCCAGAAGGGACACACCACCACCCCCTTCCTCAGCAGCTGAGCCTCCTCAGCCCATGGTCTGATGAGGGCACAGACCTGCCTGCCCGAAGTCCCCACCACCCAAGGGCAAAAAAGGCCGGAAGAAATAATGTGGTGCTACCTTATTGAGCTTGTCGGTGTTTTTTTCCCAAATCTTGTCCTTTGTTGTGGAGGGCCACTTCCTGTGGGCAAACTCTTTTTATGATGCAGATCCTATGCAGGGGTGGGCTTTCATTTCTGCATGAAGCTGTTGTGTCTCAGATGTTTTAGTTAATGGCACATTTTGTTCTGTCTGGTTTTATTTTTATTTTGCATATTAATTTCCAGAAGTCACCCTCCTCACCTTCTTCCTCCTCCCCTAGCTTAACCATAGGGTTGCTTGGAGGATCAAGACCTACAAACCTCCTGGAAAGGGCATTGGCATTGAGGTGCTGTTTCATTTGATGATGCCTCACCTTAAACTTAAATGGATGCAAGGCCACCTCAATGCATGCATCCACTGTAAGGGTGCATGGTCTCGTCCCAATATATAATACCTTAATGGCTCAGTTGCCCACTTAATGGCCAAGCACTTCTGCTCTACAGTTGAGTACTTATGTTCTCTGGGCAATAATTTACGACTAAGGTAAAGCACAGGCTTCTCCTCTCCATCTACCTCTTGGAAGAGGACTGCTCCTAATCCTGACCCAGTGGCATCTGTCTGTAACACAAATAGTTTTTTAAAGTCAGGAGCTTGTAAGACAGGCTCAGCACACAAAGCTCATCTTTAATCCTGCCAAGCAGTTTTCACTGGTCTAGACCACGTTATCTTGTCTGGTGACTGTTTTTTAAGACATTTGGTTAGGAAAAGCCACTCTAGTGATGAAATCTGCGATAATATCCCACCAGACCTAGAAATGTCCTAAGTTGTGACTTACATTTAGGTTTAGACCAGGGGGGTTATTCTGATACACTCGGAAAAGCACAATCACTCTCTAATGGACAAAACCATGTGCACTGCAGGTGGGGCTGATGTAACATGTGCAGAGAGAGTTAGATTTGGGTGTTTTATTGTTTCTGTGCAGGGTAAATACTGGCTGCTTTATTTTTACACTGCAATATAGATATCAGTTTGAAGTACACCCCCACCCAAATCTAACTCTCTCTGCACATGTTACATCTCTCTGCACATGTTACATCAGCCCCACCTGCAGTGCACATGGTTTTGTCCATTAGAGAGTAATTTCATGGTGAATCTGAATAACCCCCTAGGTGTGGACTGCTTCTTCCTTACTGTCCACTGCCCACAATGTACTCCAAATACTTGTCCTCAACCATACCAATGACATATCTGAGGGTTGGTGGTAAACCCATATGCCCTTAGAGACTGTAAAATGGCTTCTAACTTTGGTAGGTGTGACTCCCAGTTAGAGCTGAAAATAACAATGTCACTAATATGCAGCTGCATTCCCTATGGGGCCGTAACAACATATTTATAGCTCGCTGGGGCACTAAATGGGAGCACTTTATAAGGAAAAAGCCCTCTGGGGTTGAGAAGGCTGTTTTTGCCTTAGCAGCTTCAGTTAATGGAATCTGCCATTAATTTTTTGTCCAGTGTAGTGAGATACTGACTGTTGGCTAATTTTTCTACCAACTCAATCAATCAAACCAGGACACTTGATTAAGTTTACGGAAGTCATTGCAGAAACTTAAAGCACTTGGAGGATTAGGGACTAAAACAAGTGGATTATTCCACTAAGTGCTGGATTCCTCCATAACCCCTAGGTGTAACATCTTCCACCTTCTGCATTACTGCTGCCCGCTTTGCTTCAGGTACTGTATGCGATATGGCCTTTGGTTAATGACCATCCCAGGTGCAGTCACAACATCATGTTGGATGAAATGTATATTTCCTGAAATGGTAGAAAACACATCTTGGTAGTGCTTCATCAAGTTCTCCACTTCACATTTCTATCCAGGAGTAAGCATGATTTCAGTGGGTACAGTACTTGGCATTCTGGAACCTTTTTAGCTAACAAAGAGGGTTGGCTGTCAGTTTTTTTCAGGGTTTTTAAAGGTTTACATGGTTGATTTGTACCTCCCTCCTTCTACCCTCCTGCTGGACCCTGTACTTGACTGGTCCCACTGCCTCTATGGTCTCATAAGGGCCCTGTACATACATCTTGCTTTCTGTGGTGGGTACAAAAAAAACACTGTTTACACTGATTGCTCACCCATGGCTCATGCTGTACACAGTGTACTGCTGAGATGGATCCTTGCTCGCATTCTGCACCAATTGTGACAATGATCACAAACACGGAGACTCAGATGAGGACTTTGTTGTTTATTCTCAAAAGCAGATTACAGCATAGAAGGTTGAATCCATACGCAGTCGGTATTACAGGCATTAGCATACAGGCACTCTTAGTATAGTGGACTCTTGAAAGGCTCGAATGGTCCCTATGATAAACACCCTCAGCCTATCACTAGGGTAGCTATTCCATCATCAAGAGAAAGTTGACTCTGCCCTGGAAACCCTTATATCAGGAAATCCCAGGTGCTGCTGATTACACACCTGGGATTCTGCTACTGCTTCCAAAACCTGGTCTGGATCCTCCACATTACTTTCAAGTGGGATGATTCTGTCTGGTGAAGTTACACCACTGTAACTAAACATTGAAATGTTGCTATACAAGTGCTTTTGTATCCAGCCTCTTTATTTCTGAAAAACTCTACAAGTGCAGTCGACATGTTGAAGTGTATATATATATATATATATATATATATATATATATATATATATATATATATATATATATATATATATATTTCAGTAGGCTCCAGCAGGAACTGTGGTCCTTATTCTAGTTTACTCTTTCTGACAAAATATTTCTTAGATGGACAAAACCATGTGCAGTGCAGGTGAGGCAGGTGTTACTTGTGCAGAGATAATTAGATTTGAGTGGGGTTTTACACCTGCCTCACCTGCAGTGCACATGGTTTTGTCCATCTAAGAAATATTTTGTCAGAAAGAGTGAACTAGAATAATGGCCACAGTTCCTGCTGGAGCCTGCTGAGAAATAGCCCTGTGTGTATATATATATATATATATATATATATATATATATATATATATATATATATATATATATATATATATATATATATATATAAGCTCCAATAATAAATGGCACTCCAGAGGCAAAAAATTCGTGTATTAGAAGTTAAGCTTTCGGGGTTTGATCCCCTTCGTCAGAACACATACAACAAACAACATAAAACAGCACTTACATATATACGCTCATAGCACCAAGAAGTCACTCCTCTCCCCGGCGTCCATTGCAGGGGCGCACGCTGGTCTGGCCGGGAGTCCTAGTGATGACGTCACAGCACCAGGACCCGGAAGCGTCGCCGTTGCCAAGCAACTCAACATGCTTGCGCTTCACCCTGGCTCTGTACATCACTGCCGCAGCTCCGTGCCGACTGCTAACGTCCCTGAATGCGCTGATCTGAGGGGGGGGACACAAAGCGAGTACAATACATTGTAATCATACATGCTAATAAATGCATTAAAATAGTGAAGGACACATACAAAAATAAATGCTACATACCAAAGGCAAAACATAAAACAACAACAATTATGTGTAACATGAAAAACGAACATAGTCAGCTACAACGGAACAGCCTAAGTAATGGCATTCCAACTAATTTTATCATTCAGCCCATTAGGGGTAATAGTGTTGAGCCTGAATATCCAACGTGATTCAGTGATCAACAGGCGTTTAGCCCTATCACCACCATGAGGAGACTCTTTGATCTGATCTATTATAAAGTATTTCAAACTAGACAGAGGGTGTCCAGTTTGTTTGAAATGGCGTGCAACAGGCTGATCCACAGTCCGGCCAGCTAGAGCCAGATCTATGGCAGACCTGTGCAACGCCATTCTGGTACGAAAAGATTGGGTAGTTTGGCCCACATAATGGTAGCCACAAGGGCACACCAGAATGTATACCACATACTCCGATCTACAAGTGAGCACATGCCTGATGTCAAAATACTTGTCAGAGTGGGGGTACTTAAACTTTTTGCAAGGCACTATATACCTACACGTGGTGCAATTATAGCAGCTGTAGCATCCAGGGGGTTTGCTATAGACATTAGGGGCCCTGGGTATATTCATGCCCGTAATGTCAGTTTTAACTAACCGGTCACGTAAATTGCGACCTCTTTTAAACACTGCTAAAGGACGTGTAAGTTTAAGGCCTGGCAAATCAGGGTCATTTTTGACCATCGGCCACAGGGCTTTGGATGCATAATGGAGAACCGGGCTGGCTACTGAATAGGTACTGGTCCAGGGCAACAAATTGCTGGATTCACGGTTCCTGGATCTCAGGAGGTCAGATCTCACCATCGACATCACCTGTACTTTCTGCTCATTCAGGAGTAGGATCATATCCTCTGGCTTGAAATTTATCAACCAGATGATCAAGTCTATCAGACAATAAAGCAGGATCACTGATTATCCGTGCCACTCTCATCATCTGAGATCGAGGCAAGCCTCTTTTGAGGGCAGGAGGATGATGACTGGACGATAGGAGGAAAGTATTCCTACCTACGTCTTTATAGTACACATCCATGCACAACTTGTTATCAGTGATGGACACTGCTACATCCAGGAATTGAGCGGTGGTATAGCTACAGGAAAAGGTGAATTTAATGGTGGATGCAAGAGAATTCACCTCAGACATTAACAACTCGAACAGCTCCTGCCCACCCGTCCACAAGATGAAGATATCATCAATGTATCGGGTGTACAGGAGCATGTATTTGCTGACTTCAGGGCGGTTCAAGAACATGCGATCTTCTTCGCCAAACATGTATATATTAGCATACGAGGGTGCTACTGCCGATCCCATGGCGCACCCCAGTAGCTGCAGGTAGAAACTACCATCGAATACGAAGAAGTTCCGCTCTAATGTCAGTCTGAGTAGATTGAGGAATAGTTGACGGTTAAAGGTTGAACTGTCCAGATGTTGATCCAGGAATAGCTTCATTGCAGATAAACCCCCTTCATGGGGTATAGAGGTATAAAGACTGGAAACGTCTAAACAGCACATCAGTGTGCCATGTGGGACTTCAGGGATATCTAGAAGCAATTTAAAAAAACTGGTAGTGTCTTTGAGGAAAGACTGTTTGAAGCACAACAGTGGTTGCAAGATGAAATCTAGGAGCTGTGACACAGGTTGATATAAGAAATTTCTGGCAGAGATGATGGGACGGCCCAGTGGCGTCCTGGCATCTTTATGTAATTTGGGGAGGGTACACAGCACAGGAACCACCGGAACCGCCATCAGTATCCTGTCACGTACTTTGGTAGGCAATAAGCCATCAGCAACTGCAGCAGAAAGAATGGTAGTTAATTCTTTGAGGTATCTTTGAGGTATTATTGGAGCTTATGTATTATCATCGTTTGGGCACCGGGGCCAGTTGTTACTATTGAAGAGTGCCGGCAGGATTGGATATATATATATATATATATATATATATATATATATATATATATATATATATATATATATATATATATACCGAAACATTTACATATATTACTCTTTCATACTTCACCATCCTGCATATTTGTTGTGAATAATTAATGTTAGTATAGCCTAACATTTAATAAGCTGTAACCCTTTTTTCCTCACTCACATGACTAGACTTTTCCTTCAGCGGCTGCTGTGAAGCTTTCTGTGTATGTTCCTGACCATTCTGGACATGCTGCTCCCAGCCACTCTGACAGTGTCCAGCAGCGGCTGTCACAAGGAGGCTGTGACATATTTCTGCACTGTTTGCCCTGTGTCCACTGTCACATACATAGGGATGCATACAGAGAGCTCCACATATGCTTAGGACACTGTGGTAAGATGATCTGGTGTTCCAGAGTCTGGACTGTTTTGGCTTTCCTTATTTAAAATATAACATTTATTTATTTGACTTGTATAATTTCAGAATATTAAAGTATTGTCTTCTCTGCCCCCGTATATTGGGGTACATCACTAATTTGCCTCCATAGTTTTCAATTAGGGTGTTTTCCTCTGTATTGAGTACTTTTTCACCCATGCCTTTTTAATTTTTTTATGGAGTTTATGCGAATTGGCATGGATGCAAATTAACCCAAAATAGGTCACAAATTTACATAAAATTGAACAAAAGTGGTCGAAAACACGTAGATCAGTGGCAAATTTGCCAATCTACGTAAATTTCTCCCCTGACGTAGTTTTCTACCAGTCGAAATATTGTGAAGGGCAATGTATAAGGTGAATCCAATTCACACTAATAATGGCCCAAATTTGCCAATTTTTTACCAGGCGCAAAATCTGGCAATAATTGAATACCTGCCATAGAGTCCTTTCCTTTCTCTAATTTATATCTATTTTGCACTTGACTCTTAATGGTTAAAATGTTCTTTGTTAATACAGTATGACTCGTTTAGTCTCACTGTACCCTGTCAGTTGTATAAAGAAACCCCTCTTTAATATCATAGAGCTTTTGTCAATACAAACTCCATCAAATATCTCCTGTGATTTTTTTGTGTAAAAATTTAACTAATGAAAGATTTAAAAGTAGCTAAAAAAAAGCAAAAAGCAGAAGTGTACATTGATGGCTACTGGTTTTGTCACAAGTTTGGCAATATGGTATGGTCTTGTAATATAAAGTAATGATTCTGAAGTGACTTTTCAGATGGGAACAGAAGAAAGTACAAATGTTGTCTTCCTGTCTTTCAGAACTCAGACTGCCTCTGGCAACATACAGTACTTGACCTTTATTTTTTTAATAAAACAACATAATGCAAACCCTGGAGCCAAGTGCTCTGAAAATTTAGCAGTTTACTTGTGCCAATAACATTTTTTAAATTGTATTTTTCCCAAAAATAAAAAAAAATATTGTATACTGTATTTCAAATGTATTCACTGAATGCAAGAAACAGGTCCCACCCACTCGCAGTATTGTAGCATGAAACATGCAGGGATTTCACAGTAGAATCGTACCCACAGCAAGACATAACTAATGGTAATAATATACAGTAATTAGCAATAAGGCTCACTTTATATAAGTTAGTGCTGCTAATACTACACTTACTACTACTACTACTACTACTAATAATAATAATAATAATAATAATAATAATAATAATAATAATAATAATAATAAAAATATTAATATATCTATAAATACTGATGTCACAGTCAGTGGCGTAACTTGTGGGTGGTGAGCCCAGGTGCAAAACATAATTTGGGCCCCCTGCTCCACCCTAACCAAAAGTTCACAATATGCAACACGGCAGTGGGTGAGAGGGAGAGGTGGAGGGTGACAGAGAGAGGCAGCAGTAGGCAGTGGGTGACAGGGAAAAACAGTGAGTGACAGGAACATGGTAACAGGGTCATCAGTGGTGCCCACTGATGACCCTGTTACCATGTTCCTGTCACTCACTGTTTTTCCCTGTCACCCACTGCCTACTGCTGCCTCTCTCTTAGTCCTCATGGTGCACTGCATCTACTACACCAATGGTAGTTCAGCCTCTGGTCGCGACTTATAGGGGGAAATTTACGACGAATTCAAATACGATCAGTATGTGTGTGTAATGTATGTATTAAAGTTTTATTTTTCAATGGTGTCAGTGTGTTTATTTTACTATTTCTTTTACTGTGGAACTACAAGTGACACGGTTTTTTTTTAAATTTATTTTGTCTTCTATTTTTTTCACACTGTAGCCTGTATCTGACTGATCCGTGCAGGCTGAAGCCAAATATGCCAGGAAAATGAAGTGTATTTTCCTGGCGTATTTGGCTGGCAATTAGCGGTATTGAAAATACATCAGGTTAGTAAATTAGGAATCACCAATCTTTTTAATGGTGATTCCTGTCGTATTCATTCGATGGTGTATTCATTCATATTTGTAAATAAAAATACAAATGTCCCATCAATACGAATACGAATAATCGTATTTTTTGCCATAATAAATGCCAAAAATACGATTACGCCCCAAAAATTTGTATTTTACTATGAAAATACGATTTTTTTTTTCCAATTTAGCTTTGTAAATTTCCTCCATAATCTTAGAATTGGTCGCTGTTAATTTAGACTTGCAACATACACTTTAAATTACTCTATACATCATCTACTGAAATAAATAGGGATGTGTAAGTATACTTACCTGACCCCTTTCAGGATCCCCTCTTTTGGGATGCTAGCATTGGTATTCTGTTCACCATCATTCTCACTGCCTCTCATCCGTATGTATCACAAATCAATAAAATAATACTGTGCATTTAGGACCTTATTCCTATTCCTTCGGTCCTCCGTGTATTCGCGCATAGGACCGATGTGCGTCTGCGTAGGCGTGTTTCTGCGCATGTGCAGATGCAGGGTGCGTGCACCCATGGCAAAAATTTGGTTTGCTGATTGCACGCACCCTACATTGCAAGCGGGGGGGGGGCGGATAAGGGCAGTGGCGCCGGGTAGCCCCATTACCGTATGGGAACTCCCAGCGTTTCATGGGAGTTCCCATGAGAATGCTGGGCGTTCTCATGGTAATGAGGCCATGGGGCGGGTGCGGTGGGCAGGCAGCTGACATCACTGAATGTCAGCTGCCCACCCATATCTGTCCCAGCATGCACGCATATGGAAGTGACTTGAAAGTCACTTTTATATGCATTTAACTTCCAAATCTTTTGATGGTCAGCATGCAAATGGAGATTTATGCTAAACATCCATTTGCAGCCTGTGTGGGCAAACCCACTCTGCGAGGTGGAAGTGGGCGGCCGGACATTCGCTGGGTGGGGTTTGGTGGACTCGCAAGGCTGTAAATTTGCAGCCTTGCAAATCAACCATAATAACCCCCTTAGGACAACAAAAGTAAACCTGTAGATGTTACATTGGGGCAGATGTATTAAGCCTGGTAAAGTGATTAAAGCGGTGATAAAATGGAAGGTGATAACACTACAGCCAAACAACTCCTAACTGTCTTTTTTCAAATTCAGCTGATTGGCTGGTACATTATCACCTTCCACTTTATCACTTTACCATGTTTAATAAATCTCTCTCAAGATTACTAATATACATGATTCTTTAAATAATGTGGGTGATGCTTAGTAACATGTTAAAGTCTAATTACACTTCAACACAACTTATCTACGTATATGAGATCCTACTCTACCATTCTAAGCTACAGTATTGCACATTCTATTACCAATAAATGAAATAGCAGAGAGCAAACATTTTATAAAGAAACATGGCAGCATCATCATTAGAAATAATGATCTATTAAGAATATTTAAAGTAAAGTCTCATATTTAACTTTTTGTTACAGCTTAGTAAACAAATCAGTACTTAAAACTGCTTGAGGAATGTATTTATTAAGAGGTTCTAACGGTGCCCATACACGCTGCGATAGACGGTGAGTTCTACAGCCCAACGGCTGTTTGTATGCGCCGTAGGAAGAGGCCGGTATTTGTAAGTATGCTGTACAGGTCCGGAAGAGCAGCCCGCAATCGCCGGACAGTTTGTGCTTGTCCGTGCTGCTGTTACAATCAGGCCAATGCTCCATTGCAATTTGGGACACTGTAGATAGCGTAATCCGACCGAGTCGGGTAAGACAAACAGGAGATCCCACGTGAAGTTAATGCTGATGTCTCAGATACTGCTCGGATTCACCCATATACCAGAAATTTAGATGGGCCGAGTTTCTGCACATCCCTACATATGACTGGTAGTGGTAGTAATTAGGGTATATTTACTAAATTATGGTTATATAGAAGTGAAGATGTTAACCAATAACCAATCAGATTTTACTTAATATGTATCTAACATCTTCTAGAAGATAATAAGTACAATTTAATTGGTTTTAGTAAATATACCCTTCAACGATTCAATTCACTCTGAAAGAAGAAGATATATTATGGACAAAGATTTACCTTATAAAAAAAGATAAGAAGAAAAATAACTATATTTTGTACACACACTAAAATAGATTAATTTAAGACTGCTTTCCCTAAGCATAGTTCTTTTTTTGTAATACATTTTGTGTAAATTACTATTACTAGGGGCATTAGCATTCTTGTAATAAAATCCTGTATGTAATGTCTCAAATCTGTGAAATAATTATTTCATACATAAGGGTATTTTTTTTATTTAAATAAACCATTATCAAAATGAATTGCTATTAACATTTGTTAAATTACAAAAACAGAGCTATAGTGTATATCCACCATGACTCGTATGTATTGTGGATTTTGGAGAACTGGTTTAAAGATATAGAATGATGATTAGCATGATCAGCAGCACTAGCAAAATGTATCGGTACTTATGTAGTATCTGGGCTGCCGATTTTCTAAATCGGGTACATCGCATCGCATGCGACCATCGGATGCGATGCGATGCGATGACCCGATTTTTCCATAGGAATCAATGTTAAAATGGACTGAGTCCATTTTAACATGGAATTCAATGGGAAAAAGGGGTCCTTTTCATACCCCTACTATCCAAGTGGGCATGGAGTTGGATATAAACCTGTGGCGAGCGTAGCGAGCCACCGAGCCCGAAGCGTGGCGAGCGTAGCGAGCCCCGCGAGGGGACACAGAATACCGTCCCCTCGCGGGGCTCGCTTCGCTCGCCACGCTTCGGGCTCGGTGGCTCGCTACGCTCGCCACAGGTTTATATCCAACTCCATGCCCACTTGGATAGTAGGGGTATGAAAAGGACCCCTTTTTCCCATTGAATTCCATGTTAAAATGGACTCAGTCCATTTTAACATTGATTCCTATGGAAAAATCGGGTCATCGCATCCGATGGTCGCATGCGATGCGATGCAATATCGCATCGCATCACATCTGATTGTATGCCTTAACTTAAGGCATACAATCAAAAAATCGGCAGCCCAGATACTACATAAGTACCAATGTATCCAGGGCCGGTGCAAGGTTTCTCAGCACCCTAGGCAAAACTTCAACCTACTCCCCCCCCCCCCCCCCCCCCCGGGAAGGTGGCCAAGTCCCCTGCTTTTCCTGGAGGTCCTCTGCACCCTCCCCTTTGCCACCCACAACAGAGTACAAGGAGGAGGGGGCAGCAATGTAGGAAGTATGCCTCAAGGGAAGTATGGAGGTGAGGTCTTATGAGGTCTTAGAAGTTCGACAGTCGCCACCTGCATTAAGTACAACAAGGATCCTCATAGACATTCTTGATTTTTTGATTTGTAGACTTGGTGGAGCCCCCCTGATTTTGGCGCCCTAGGCAGTTGCCTAAAGCTGCCTAGTGGTAGAGCCGGCCCTGAATGTATCTGATTGGTGACACGATCAGCAGCACTAGCAAAATGTATCTGATTGGTGACACGATCAGCAGCACTAGCAAAATGTATCTGATTGGTGATTATCTGTTGAGCCTTTAGATGATAATTCATTAGCATGGTTGCTAAAGTTCAACTTTTTGCATTTCTTAATTAATAATTATTGAATTGCAACAGGAAATTACAATTTTGTTTTTACAAGAAAAATATATGCTATTTTTTATATTTGTATTAGATTGTATTTCATATGGTGACTGTAACACTAGTATTTATTAATAAAACTTTCAGGAAATATATGTAACAAGGACTGTCGCACATTGTAGATATTTGCTGTGGTCAGTATTTTTGGTCTGGGTGTCGTCCTTTCGTCCTCTCATATCTATGCTGTCAATAGTCACAGTGCTTTAGAAATATAACCTGTTCATTCATGCTATCAAACTTTCTCCCTACAGTACATTAGATGTGTGGCTTTCATTATATGGACATTACAAACTATTCTTTACTGCGAGAACTTCTCTTCTGATTTATTTTTTACTTCATAATACTTCATGATACTGTGTTTACAATATAATATAGTCACACTTGTAACTACTCTCGACCACTTTATGTCATCTGTGACTGATCTATTGCGATTATAACAAGTATGTAAAAGGAACACAACATTTCTGAATCCAATCTCAGCTTTTATATCAGTAACAAAGTTACTTCAGGATTTTACATTAAAAAAATGCTTTACCATTTTGTAAGTAAGGTAATAAGACACATAAGGTGTGTAATGTGTCTCATTTCATTCTAATTTCCTGCCAGAAAAGAGCCAGTAGACCACTTCTTCCCCTTACCACCATTATATTGTGCCTCATATCAGTCATACTGTGGACCACATCAGGCCTAAGATGGTGGGACTGATTGAAACATGGACAAACATTGAGGTGTGTAATGTGATCAGAGTTCTGCATCGGGATACAATCATCAGAAGACAACTGGTGTCCTGCAGCTGCTGCTCTTTTTTTTCATATTTTGATCCACAACAGAAAGCTTAAAGAGGTTTTTTTTTTGTTCCTGGTGTATAAAATCTGCAAAAGTACAGCACAAATGGGGAGATCAGAATATAGGCAAAATAGTGCAAATCAATATAAAATTAAATTAATTTAATAAAACGCACTTACAATAGGAAATAATAAAACATCATGTACAGTAATACAAGGTCCTGTGGCAAACACATCTAAGAGGCTCCAAATGTCCCAGTGAAAGAAAGAGGGAGGCCGCAGTCCAGATGCAGAAATACTTTCCAGGGATGGTTGTCCATGTCCAGTCAGTTAGTTAAGCTGTAGGATCTGGTCCAAAAGAGCCACACTTAATGCATTTCAGATCCCGTGAATCATTCTTCAGAAGCATAGTTAGGCACATTAGCATCCGGTATTTATATCCAATATTTCCTGTAACACCTGAAGTTACTTTTCCATTTGCCACTACTGCACATGTCCACCATACCAGAAACAGTATGGCGGTGCCTTCCAACATAACAGAAGTTCCATTATTTGCATTCCACTGCACAGTATCTATACGGGCCACAGTAAAGAGTAAATAACATTATAAATAACATTAAAAACAATTACAAAATAGAATTCATTAAGATTGAAAAATGTTTGAGTTCAAACTCAATGTTTAGGTGACAATGCTAAAAGAAATACAACATGAAAATATAAAAGAGGAATGAGCCACAGTGGTGGCTCATAACACATATAATATAAAAAAAGATTTTAAAAAAAGCACAAGGTAAAGACATTTTTGGTTGAATTTTTGTCTATGGCGATCTGGTGCATGTCATCCATATGGTTTTGACCTATTGACTGTCATCCTATGCATCATACACCAACATGTTGTTTACATAAAGTGTGTATAATGGATCATACTGAACATAGATATTTCTGTTTATGCATTATATGGCCAAACAGTTTTTTCCATTCCACTTGCAATACATAGTTAGGCAAAATATCATTATGTTATTCACACTGCCTGGAAAATATCCAAGCATAATTCTTATGAATTTAAATACTGGTGAAAAGGTCATCACAATTACATAATTATATAAATTGGTGGCTTAATGGACAGACACAAATGTCAAAGTAGCTAAACTGATGTGTACTTTATTTGATAAAATGTAAGGTTAGTTCAAAATAGTCAAGACCTCAGTTAAAAATAATTAACTGCTCACTTGTTCATTTACTTCATTAGCTGAATTATTCTTAAATATAACTTTATATTTTGTACATCCCGGTTTACTTGAAGGGATACAATACTTGAACACTTGACCTATTTTTTTGAAACAGCATAGATCAGTCCTTATATAGACTAGCATTCCTCTAGTAAGCACTGAAGCTACTGAAATATAAATTAGGGATTAATAGTCATTTTTCAAAATCTGCTGCACTCTTGAAAGATTGCACATAGAAATCTGATATCACATTATATATCATCATATATTTAAATACTGTACCTTTATTATTTAATGTTTCCTTGATGCTAATATAATTGATAATGCTATCTTGAGTCAAACATTATATAACTGTTTATAAACAGAAAGTGTAAAAACATAAAGCATACTTGCCTACCCTCCAAGAAGCTGGGGATACTCCCATTTTTTAGGGAAGTACCTTGCAGCTTCAGAAGGTAAGGTGACTCGGCTGTATCAATTCAGCATCCTGATCACTTCCTATTATAAAAGCATGATATGATGAAGGAGCAGGGGAAACAGACACACTCCCTACATATGGACCACCAAATTGCAGGCATTTCCACATCTTGAGGGTGAGGCCTCATGAGACAACAGTCCAGCCGAGGACTGTCATCAGAAATTGTGGGGCCTAGGACTGACAAATTAGGCAGGGCCACTCAATGGCATGGCCATTTCATTACACCACCCGGTATGTGGGAGCTTTCTGTGTCTTGTGGGGGCTTGCCAACATCACTGGTTGTTCAAGAGGTGGGCAGCAGGCAGCCAGGTAAATAAAGCTATACTACATGCCCCCTTGCATAATTCAGTGTTGCTACCTGACCCCCTAATTTCTTTTGTGCCCCTGTTCTCACTATATAACCTTCCCCCACTTAAATTATATATATTTATATATGCATCTGTCGGCACTGTCGGCACTCCGAATAACAGGGATGGCACTGCCCAGGTGTCTTCCTATGTGCGGCAGCATAGCATATGTAATACATAGTCTGCGACAGCACTGTTGCAAGTCCTGTGAGTGCTGCTGTCGACTATATATATATATATATATATATATATATGCATATATACACATAGTTCCAGATGCAGCCAAGGCATTTGAAGCACCCCTTCGGTCTCGATAAGAAGTGGGATGGTGTGCTTTTTTCACAAGCGTAGAGACATCGGTCTTCACTAAAAGGTCTGCCAAGTTGCGTCCTCTCTTGTAAGCGGGCATAATTTTGGTGTTATATAGACTTTTTAGCTCATGATCTGTGGCTACAATGGGCCACAATGCCTTAACCTATTTGGTGGTGTCTCCACTGTCTCCACTTAAAAAAGCACACCATCCCACTTCTTATCGAGACCGAAGGGGTGCTTCAAATGCATTGGCTGCATAACGTGCAGTTCCATGCTGACTGGAGACACCGTGAGTCACCCCCATACAGGGAAAAAATTCAAGATAAGATATTCGGTGACATGCTCATCCAGGTACGTGGTATACATACTGACTTGCCCATGTGGTTTATACTACGACAGAGTGCCAATTTAAGGAACGTATGGCCAACCACAGATTGGCCATACGTCAGGCTATCGACACAGGGCGAAGTGACCAACCAGTGGCTCGCCACTGTGTAGAATACAAACACAGTTTGGCGAGCATTAGATCTAAAATCATAGATCAAATCCCTGCAGTAGCTAGAGGGGGTAACAGAAAAAAGAAACTCCTACAAGCAGAAGCCAGGTGGATTCATCTGCTTGACACGCTGGCCCCAAGGGGTCTGAATGAGCAACACCGGTTACAACATTTTATTTAACATCATACCCAAAAAACTAGAAGCTAATTAGCCAGAGGTAGGCTAGGTCTTTAAAAAGAAGATTATTATGACATAACAAACCAGACCTGCCTTACAACTGCTGTGCCATTTTATTGTATATTGTATGTATTATAACATTTTACACTTTTTATCCCACAGCTGCAGTATGATACTGCAGCGCTTATATGACACCATATTGGAGTCTCTTAAATTGACCTTAACAGGTCTCTTATTCCACGTTTTAGCACAGTGTTTTATGCATGTTTTTTTATGTATTTCAGAAGCGTCTGGTTGCCTAGACGACACTTCCCTGAGCGGCACCCAGAGCGAGGCTTGGACTCCCCAGGCGTTCCATAGCGCGAGGCGGGGGCTGATGACATCAGAGGGAGAAGCCGGAAGCCTGAGAGGTGACGGAGCTCCAACTATGGTGTCTGAGGCAGCAGAGCGCGGTGATGGCACACGAGAGAGACAGCCAGCATGGGAAGCCACAGGTGAGTGACGCAAGGGGCTAATGAGGCGGGGGGCGGGTTTTCCTGTATTGTGTTTGGTATTTATTTGGTCACATTACACTGTGTGAGTTGTTCCCTGAGGACGGGCTCTGCCCGAAACATGTTGGAGTCACAATAAAACTTTTTTTGCTTCACTAAAAATCCGAGAGTGCCACCTACATCCAAACCGACCTCTACAAGGACCTACCAAGTCCAATAGGAGGGCACCGGGTCACAGAGAAAGTAACATCAGCAGGAGTGCCGGGTGTCTGGAACCACTATATATATATATATATATATATATATATATATATATATATATATATATATATATATATATATATATATATAGATAACAAGGTAGATTCGGCACTCCACAGTAGGTACAGCTGGCAGCTTGCCCCGGTGCCTTCCACAAACCAAAGGGTCTTCAATACAGCAGAAGCAAGGTGGCACTCGGAGATGGTATTCAATCAAAATGCTGCTTTATTGCAGGTTCAGGTGTATGCACCAACACAGTGTTTTGAGCCGCAGTATCCTGACGAAGAGCTGCGGCTCGAAACACTGTGTTGGTGCATACACCTGAACCTGCAATAAAGCAGCATTTTGATTGAATACCGTCTCCGAGTGCCACCTTGCTTCTGCTATATAGGAGGAGTGCCAGCCAATCTCTGTGTATATATATATATATATATATATATATATATATATGCCTTATATTTATTTCAGAAGGAGCAAAGTCCTATGTGTGCGGTATTACTGCCTATCTATATATGTATATATGTATATATATATATACACAGTCCAGAACGGATGTCACTCGGAGATTTAGCAATAAGCAAAGAATACGCGACAACTGTATGTGGTCAACGTTTCAGGGGGTTAGCCCTTTTATCAAGACCTGAATAAACAGAGTGAAACAGCCAATATAAATAGAATACAAAACTTACATAATCCAGTGCGCCCATCACCGTGATCGCAGCCCGTACGGGTCCGGTGACGTCATCACTGCGCTCCCGCAGTGACAAAACGGCACCTCCCCCAGGGGCGCGGTTACCGACGTGTCTCCCAAGTTGTTATGGCAACCGTAGTAGTGTACAAAAACACTGTGCGTATTCCCCCATTGAGAGAAATCTTGCCGGCGTCAGACTGCAACAGCGGTGACTGCCGTAACTCGTCAGGGTACTGCATCTTCGGTAATAGTGCCAACACTGTGGAGAAACACAGAGGGTATATCAATAAAAACACCCAAGTGAAGCATACGTTAAAAACATGAAAAAACATATGCGAAAAAACATGAAAGAAGTTGACAGGGCGACACAATGTATCAAATTTAAAATGATCGACCATATTCCACCCAATAACAGAGGCGGAGACAGAGGACGTGTCCTTCTACAAAGAGAAACCTACTGGATACATGCCTTACAGACAGTACACCCTAAAGGACTTAATGAACTGCTGTCGTTTTCTTCCTTTCTTTAATAGCTCAGTCTGATATTGTTCCATCTGTCATGTTCCCCTGCTAACTTTAATTAATTTTTCCACAGTTCTGGACATTTTTCAGTGTTGTTCTGTTTTCGGTCGACACATCGACTGACATTGTGTCGCCCTGTCAACTTCTTTCATGTTTTTTCGCATATGTTTTTTCATGTTTTTAACGTATGCTTCACTTGGGTGTTTTTATTGATATACCCTCTGTGTTTCTCCACAGTGTTGGCACTATTACCGAAGATGCAGTACCCTGACGAGTTACGGCAGTCACCGCTGTTGCAGTCTGACGCCGGCAAGATTTCTCTCAATGGGGGAATACGCACAGTGTTTTTGTACACTACTACGGTTGCCATAACAACTTGGGAGACACGTCGGTAACCGCGCCCCTGGGGGAGGTGCCATTTTGTCACTGCGGGAGCGCAGTGATGACGTCACCGGACCCGTACGGGCTGCGATCACGGTGATGGGCGCACTGGATTATGTAAGTTTTGTATTCTATTTATATTGGCTGTTTCACTCTGTTTATTCAGGTCTTGATAAAAGGGCTAACCCCCTGAAACGTTGACCACATACAGTTGTCGCGTATTCTTTGCTTATTGCTAAATCTCCGAGTGACATCCGTTCTGGACTGTGTATTTATCTATTGGATGTGCACCGGAGTCAGTTGTGCTCTATCTAGGAGTGCCGGTCTCCTTTGTTTCATATATATATATATATATATATATATATATATATATATATATATATATATATATATATACATATATACATACACACACACACACATACACAGATCAGAGATCGTCACTCCTATGGTTTGTTTTAGATCTGGGGTAGTCAACCCTAGTCCTCGAGAGCTACCAACAGTGCATGTTTTGCAGGTCTCCTCACAGAATCACAAGTGAGCTAATAAGCTCCATCTGTGTATCTTTTAAAATGTGTCAGTGATTAATGATTGCAGCTGTGCAGCAGCTAGGTTGTCTGGAAAATGTGCACTGTTGGTAGCTCTCGAGGGCTAGGGTTGGCTACCACTGTTAGATGAATGGTGCCATGGTGCACTGTACTTGTGTGGAGGATATCCACTTTATGTAGACATGTAGATGAAGGCACTCAGCAGACTTAGCTTATGAAGAAATTACACTTCAGTCATAAAGCTTTCAGCAACGTTTTGAGCATTTATTGCTCGTCATCAGGCTTACAAGAATAAAGCATAACACTTACCTATATGGCACCCCCAACACCGTGAAGAGGCTGCCATGCTGACGTAGACACAGTCACTGTAGAGTGACGTCATGCTGAGTGCGTCCCGCACCGGCCTGTGCTGACTGCTGAGTGTGATGTAGTCATGGCAACCTCTGTACAAGAAAAAAAGTGTGTGTTACAGACTTAAAATACCATCACGTATTTTACAAATTGGATCGTCAGATAAACGTAGTGACATGTTGTATCTATATGGATGCCCAATGGGCTACAATGTTATAAAGCCATAATGTATTATATCCTGCTGTATTAAGCTGGATCAAGAAGCATTGCATGCATTAACCAAACAACTGGCTAGCAGCACTAACATATATGGCAATGTGCAGCCAGCAATGTGCAAAATTTAAATGAAACAGCCAAAATTACATTGTTCATTTAGACCAAATGGGTGCACCATATTGAGTTGGTGTATCCACTTGGTCTCATGCTGCAATAACAATTTATTGCTATCTCCTCCTCTTAGATTATCCGGGACCTGGTCTATTATTTTATACCGTAAGGTAGCGATACTGTGTCTGTTCTCCCTAAAATGTCGTGGGACAGGTTGCTCGTTATATGCAATTTTACCTTCTATGGCTTGACGGATGGTAGAGCGGTGGACTCCCATCCGTTCCTTGAATCCGTTTTGCCCACATACAATAGCCGACATGGGCACCACAGGATATACAATACAAAGTTTTGCCAAAGTTGGAAATGTCATTTCTGACAAGTAGATATTTAAGGTTCTTTTTCCTGCAAAAGCTAGGGAGGATGGAGCTGTCAGCAAATTATATAAGGTTAGGGTCAGACTGGACCATTGGCCATAAATCCCTAGCTTCTCTAACAATTTGATTTTTTTTTTTTTAAATGATTTTTATTAAAGTATTTTTGTTCAGGCATAAAATACAGAAGATAAACAACATAATGTTTGTTACATACTGTGAAAATCTTACAGAAATTACTATGTTACCTTTTATATTATATGTCTCATAAGCATCTATTGTCCAAAATAAAGTTTTAATAATTCTAATAAACCTTGGGTCTTTTAATTTTTCAGACTCCATTAGAGCAGTTAACTAGAGCTCCTGTAATTATTATGCCTAGAAGGTATCTAAGAAGGTATATAAAAAGGGTACTTGTGAGTTATCCGGGCTCCCGATTTTTTGATTGTATGCCTTAAGTTAAGGCATACAATCCGATGCGATGCGATGCGATATCGCATCGCATCGCATCGCATCCGACCATCGGATGCGATGACCCGATTTTTCCATAGGAATCAATGTTAAAATGATTCCTATGGAAAAAGGGGTCCTTTTCATACCCCTACTATCCAAGTGGGCATGGAGTTGGATATAAACCTGTGGCGAGCGTAGCGAGCCACCGAGCCCGAAGCGTGGCGAGCGAAGCGAGCCCCGCGAGGGGATGGTATTCCGTGTCCCCTCGCGGGGCTCGCTACGCTCGCCACGCTTCGGGCTCGGTGGCTCGCTACGCTCGCCACAGGTTTATATCCAACTCCATGCCCACTTGGATAGTAGGGGTATGAAAAGGACCCCTTTTTCCCATTGAATTCCATGTTAAAATGGACTCAGTCCATTTTAACATTGATTCCTATGGAAAAATCGGGTCATCGCATCGCATCGCATCGCATCCGATGGTCGCATGCGATGCGATGCGATGTCCCGATCCGACCCGATTTTAAAATCGGACGCCCGGATAACTCACAAGTACCATAAAAAGATATATTTGAGATACAAACATTTCTATTATACTAAACATTTACACATAAAGACATTATTGGGGAGACAGAGGGAAACAAAGCGGAGTGTGTGAAAAAGGGGAGGGGGGGGGTTTAGCCCATCCAGACTTCACATTACCATTAGCATAAATACCAATTGAATTATCCATTATCTATTATTCCTATGTTATAAGATAGCATTACACATAATATATACAGACAGTAGGTGTATACAATAGCTTCCTATGTTCGACAATTAAACATTCAACTTAGGTTAAGGAATGATGTGCGGTATTCTTATTCTCAAAAATGGAAGAGATATGTTCTCTTTCCTGAACATCTAGTGTATTAATAAAGATAGACCATTTTTGATAAAAGAATCTCGCACCATTTATCAAATCTAGCCTGGCATAGCGTCTTTCAAAGAACAGTATTTGTAAGAGTTTTTGTCTAAGTTCTGTTATACTAGGTGCAGATTTTTTAGTCCAGTGTATTAATATACATTTTCTTGCTGTTGTTAGTATCATTATAGGTAGAGAGAGTTCATGTTTGTTAAAAGCCTGAAGAGGCCACGCCTGGTATGATATTCCCATATAGACAGCTATATTTGGAGTAAAGTTAGTATGAAACATATTATTTATAAATTGCAAAACTTTGTTCCAATATATTTTTAGCTTAAAACAGTCCCACATACAATGTGAGAAATCGGCATTGCTTTTTCTACATTTAGTACATTGACCTGTTTCTTCTGGAACCATATGTTTTCGTCTAGACGGTGTAATATAGGCCCTATGTAGGGTTCTCACATAAACCTCCTGTAGATAAACCGATTTTAGAGACTTACAGTTTAGTTCGTGTGAGTCTAACATTGAGCTCACTTGTAACAGTTCTGGTATATCAATATTCCATTTAGTCCACAATATTTTCCATTGTGGATCTTTGTCTAAATCAGAGGTCATTAATATATTGTAAAAATATTTCACCTTATAAGGTTTAGCTTCAATATAATTTAATAGAGCGTCCAAATTTGTAATTTGAGTTATGAGGACTGTAGAGCTAGTTGTCTTCTTTGGCAATTTCAAAGATTGCAAGCAATGTCTTACTTGTAAAAACATGAACAAATGTGAGCTAGGTAAGCTATATTTTGAGGCCAAATATTCAAAAGAGTGCAAATTGCCCCCTGGGTCAAACATTTTTGAAGAGTTGTCTAATCCTTTTTCTTTCCAAATAACATACCCCGAAGTCAAAAGAGAAGGAGGAAATAGTGGGTTTCCCCATAATGGGACATGTGATGTAAGAAGTGGTTTTCTACCTGATTTTTTGTTCACTTTTGTCCAAGCCGCACATGTATCATGGAACAGTATGTGGGATTTTATCTTTTTTGGAATCATAGATATGTTCGACTGAATAAGTGCGCTAGGGGAGTAAGGTGAGAATATGGCACAATCCAATTTATAATCCGTGTAGACAGATTGTGCAAGTATCCAATCTGCTATGTATCTATAAAATACAGCCAGTGAGTATGCAGATAGGTCTGGGTATCCAAGTCCACCTTGAGACTTTAATGTTTTAAGCTTACGTTTAGCTATTCTGGGTCTTTTGTTTTGCCAGATAAATTTTAAAAATAGTGAATCTAATTTTGCAGTATCTAGTGAGGTTAATACGATTGGTAACATTTGCATGTTATAAAAGATTTTTGGGAATATTATTGATTGTATAATAGCTAATCTTCCTAGCAATGATATTGGTAAATCTCTCCATGCTTCAATTTTTGAAATAACAGGTGTAAAATTTAAAGCATATACTTTAGAGATATCGGCAGGGATTTGTACTCCGAGATATTTGAAGTGTGAGGAATTTACAACAAATGGTATATCTGGGTTATTATACAAGTATGGATTAGAGGGGCCAAGCGGTAGAATTTCCGATTTTGTTAGATTTACTTTATATCCCGAGAGAGCACCGAAGGAGCGAATAAGGTGTAGTAGAGCAGGTAAGGATTGAGAAGGTTTAGTAATAAAGATAAGAGTATCATCCGCAAATAATGCGATTTTTAGTTCTTCTTTACCTATTTGGATACCCTGAATCAAAGGAGATGTTCTTACTGCAATGGCAAAGGGCTCAATAGCTATCGCAAACAGGAGGGGTGAGAGAGGACAGCCCTGTCTAGTTCCTCTGGCCAATAAAAAAGGGGATGAGATTATTCCATTACAAGCAATTGTGGAAATTGGAGTTGTGTATAAAGTTCTGATTATATTAACAAATATTAATGGAAATCCAAATCTTGTCAGTGTTTTAAAAAGATGAGGCCAAAGCACCATATCAAAAGCCTTCTCGGCGTCCAGCGTTAAAACCGCACCAGACGCTGAGGAGTCTGATGAATCATTGCCCAGGTGTTGTATAGCAGCCAAGACTCTTCTGACGTTCACAACTGAGTGTCGGCCTGCTATAAAGCCTGGTTGGTTTTCATGGATTATAAAAGGCAAAATAGGGGCTAATCTTTCTGCTATGATCTTTGTAAAAATGTTGTAGTCAACGTTGAGTAACGAAATAGGCCTATATGAACTTGTTAAATTTAGGGGTATACCTGTTTTTGGGTGTTGACTTTTTATGATTTCATTAAAACATTTTGTAAGGGGTTCAGCAATTTGTTGAGGCATTGCTTTATAGAATTCATTTGTAAATCCGTCAGTCCCTGGGGCCTTAGCCAATTTTAATTTTCCTATTGTCTTTAGTACTTCTTCTCTGGTAATAGGATGAGTAAGGCTATCTGTCAAGTGTTTCGGGACTTGCGGCATTGGAATAGATTCCCAGTAAGAAATTGGCTCTTTCAAATGGGGTTCAGGGAAAGGGGTGTCTGCTACTATTCGCTCCCTCGGAGTCTCCTCAGGCGGGAATATAGGTTTTGATAATATTCTCTAAATCTCTCAGCTATTTGAGTATTGTCCTTTGTCAATGAGCCATACAACTTCAGTAAAGGTTGAACAGTGTTTTGGGTTCTAGAGCCCTGAAGTAAATTGGTCAGAAGCTTACCTACTCTATTTCCAAATTTGTAAAATTTTGAATTAACATTGAACAAATATTTGTC
Organism: Crinia signifera; assembly: GCF_055691185.1. NCBI lineage: Eukaryota > Metazoa > Chordata > Amphibia > Anura > Myobatrachidae > Crinia > Crinia signifera. The sequence continues at coordinate 102,357,821 of NC_139225.1, read as the reverse complement.
ACCTTGAAGCTGGAGATATTCGTCGTAATTAGTTTTAGATAATTGGTATTTGATTTTATTTTCCGGTGTAGGGGATAATTTAAAATTCTGAAAATCTAATGTTAGTTTGGATTGCAAGTCTCTGTATTCGGTGTTTTGTTTTTTCTTTAGTCTTGAAACATGTGCCAGGACCTCTCCCCTAATTACAGCTTTTGCTGCTTGCCAAAAGATTTTTGGGTGTTCCTCTTCATATAGTGTATTATCAGTAGCATAATTTGTCCAGGTTTGGGCCAACTTATCTCTAAGTGCTTTGGATTGATCGAGGTGGGAGGGGAATCTCCATTGAGGCGAGGTTTTTTTCTTTTTGGAGTAGAATTATTTGGATAGTGACCAGGCCGTGATCAGATAATATTGGAGGAAAAATTTGCGCTTCAGTCAGATTTGGAAATAATGGCTCAGGAATCAATATGTAGTCCAATCTAGACCATGTACTGTGTGTCAAGGACAAACATGTATAATCTAGTTCAGTTGGATTAAGTGCTCTCCATGAATCAACCAGGTTAAAACATTTGGCTAGATACGGGACTCCAATTTTAGGGAGAGTTATCGGGTTTTTTGGTGGGGGAGTTCGATCCAGTACAACAGATGACAGTAGATTTAGGTCCCCACATATTATAAGAGATTTGGGATCATAGTTGTATAATTTGGCAATAATATTTGTAAAGAAAGATTTCTTATACTGTGTTGGCGCGTACATATTACATATAGTGAGAACTTTACCGTAAACTTCCATAGTTACTATGGTATACCTGCCAGCAGGATCTGCTTCCTCTTTAAGGACTTTTATATTGATTAGTTTTTTGGCCAGGATGACTACTCCAGAAGACTTAGAATTAAGAAAGGCCGAACCTAGTAATTCCCAGTTCATTATTCCCAATTTTTTGATCTCAGGGGGAAGGAGATGCGTTTCCTGGAGACAGATTAGGTCCACTTTTTGTTTACCCAGGTAGGTTAGTAATTTGCGCCTCTTTGCAGGCGTGTGAATGCCTCTTATATTTAATGATCCTATAACAAGTGACGTGGTATCTTCAATATGGATAGTATACAATAAAATGTGGCGCTGGCATGGGCTAGACCAAGGGAAGAAACACAGGGAGAGAGAGACATCAATAAGACAAAAAAGACAAACATCATATTAATACTAGTCTAAGAAATTCTAAGAAAATGCTGATATAGCAAGAAGTATTTAGGATTCTAAGATTTGACCCTATTTATTTATTTTTTAATTAGAACCAATAACTACAACTATGTAATATTAAACTGACGTGTTTAGCATCCGTCAGCCGAAATCCTCCTATCTGATTTCCTCTGATATAGGATCAGAGGTAAGAACAATTTAAATCCCATTTCGGAATTTACCTAAGTACCTGGTTAAGAATGACCTTGTAATGAAGAAGATACCAAAGAAAAAGGGTCAAGTAAAGGTTCAGTCTGGGTTAGGAATATCTGTGATGTCCCTTGGGTCCTGATCTGTTTCAAGTCTGTCCATGAATTTCTTGGCGTCCTCCGGGGATGTAAAGTCTTTGTAGCCTGTAGAAGTAAAAATTCTTAGCCGTGCCGGGTACATCATGTAGAACTTTGTGTTGGTCTTTACCAGCTCAGAACACACTGGATTAAATGATCTGCGGGTTTTGGATAGTTCTAAAGAGAAATCTTGGTAAAGTCGGATTGTGTGTGTTTCCCAGGTTATAGGGTTGATTTTTCTTGAAGCCGCCCAAATTAGCTGTTTATGCAAAAAGTTCAATACTTTGAAGATCACTACTCTCGGTTTTGCTGTGGGATGTGATTGTAATGTTCCCATCTGTGGACTCTCTCCACCACTAAGTCAGCACACTCGGTTTCCACTTTTAGAAGCTTTGGTAGGGTGTTCCTCACAAAATGTTCTAGCTGTGGGCCCTTTAGGGTTTCGGGTAGGCCTGTTATCCTCAAATTGCATCTTCTCGCTCTGTTTTCAATGTTTTCAACAGAGTCAATGAGATGTTTATTTTCAGCTTGCAATAATTTTACAGTACTTTGTAATGAGACGATGTGATCTGAATTATCACTTATACTAGATTCTGCCGTATTGACACGGCAGTTAAGAGTATGAATCTGTTCTGTAATATCGGATACAGCTTTCTGTAAAAGTGGGGCCATAGTGCTGTGAATAGCCTCTACTAAGTCAGAATATGAGAGTGAGGAGGTGCCTATTATAGGTGCTTGAGAAGACATTTCGGAGGCTTGTTCCCCTATTGTTTTTTTTGCAAGTGGTGTACCTTGAGCATTATCTGGGTTTGGAGCTAGAGAATGATCTCCACGTCTCTTCTCCTGTCTCTGCGGTTGTGGGGACTTCAGGGTTAAGGAGGATATTCAGGCGACGGTGCAACGTGAGTGGATTGCTCACTCCACGCTGCTTAAGTGTTGTTTCAATTAGAAATAATAAGCAGAGGTAGAATAGCTATAGTGTTGCTGTCTTTTGTTACATGGGTCAGCGAGTTTGGTTGGCTATGTCAAATGATAATGTCCAGTAAACAGCAGTATTGCAGGGTAATAGGGTCTATCGCTTGTACTAATATGTGAAATATATTATTAGGATGGCGATGTTAGTTTGCGGCAGGAGAGGCAAGGAGGTCCGCTGGTATAGATGAAGTTAGCTAGCTCAGGCACGGAGCTCAGCTTCCATGCTTCCTTCTTCCTCGCGCTCCAGGCCACGCCCCCTCTAACAATTTGATTACTGCACGTATTGAAGCTTTGGACAAAAGGAATTTTCTCTTTGTTGTGATCCCCTTCCTGTGTGGGTTTGGGCTCTAGAGTTTTAGATCTGGGGATTGACAGAGCTTTGGATTTGGCTTTTAACAGATCCTCTTTTTTGTACCCCCTGCAGAGGAAATTGTGGTACTTGTTTAGTTTCACGGCGGCCGATATATCGGATGCGATATTGGCCGATATATCGGCCGATGCGATGCAATTTTTTACCTGTTCATAACCCCACTATCCACTACGCATGGAGTTGATTTTATATAGTGTGGTGAGCGAAGTAATCCGCGTCTGCTTGCCACACTTCGGGCCCGGTGGCTCACTGCACTCGCCACACTATATAAAATCTGCTCCATGCGTAGTGGATAGTGGAGTTATGAACTGGTAAAACACTGCATCGGATTGGCCAATATATCGGCCGATATCACAAATATATCGGCCGCCATGAAACTAAACAAGTACGGAAATTGTTAATCATTACATCAATTTCTTTAATAGTGTCCTGCTCATTGTCGCAAATGCTGCGGACACGCAAAAATTGACATTGGATGTTGGCTACTGTGATGCAAGATGGTATTTCTATCTGTCGTTTTTTTGTCGACATTGGATGTTGGCTACTGTGATGCAAGATGGTATTTCTATCTGCCGTTTTTTTGTAGAGGCTTGTAACAATTTTACCCTGTGCTAAAGTCAGGGTTAAATACAGGAAATGGACTGATGTGTTACTGATCTCATGGGTAAATTTGATGGTACAATCTGATTGATTGATACCTATCATGAGATTTTCAAACTCAAGTTTGGTGCCTGACCAAATCATCAAGAGATCGTCTATGTACCTGGTAAAAAAAATATTTTAGCTGCTCTTTTCATGTCGACAAAGAAAAAGTCTCTTTCCACATCAAACATAAAGCAATTTGCAAACGCCAGGGCTACGCAAGAACCCATCATGCAGCCCCCGCGCTGCAGATCCCAATTGCTATCAAAAAGGAAATAGCTCCAAAAACAGGGATAAGTCTGGGCCTTTGTACAAAGGACTTGCTGTCAATAATCTCTGTGCCGCCTCTACTCCAGCCATCTGTGGTATGCTGGTGTAGAGACTAGCAACATCCATTGTGCAAATGAAGCAGTTCTCAGGTAATGATGGTAAGGACTGCAATTTCAGGATGAGTGCTGTGGTATCCTTAATGTATGTTCCTTGTGCCTGTATGGCAGGCTGGAAGAAAGAGTCTAAGTATTTGGAGACCTTGTAGTATACTGAATTTCAGGCTGATATGATCGGCCAACAGCGGGTTGACAACATTTTTGTGAAGTTTAGGTATCAAGTAAAGAACCGGTGCCAAAGGATTGGGCTCATATAATTGTTTTGCCGATATTAACGGGATGATGTTGTTCACGTCTGCTTGCTGTAATAGATCATGTAACTCCCGATTGAAGTTCTGTGTAGGATCCCCAGGCAGGATGCTGTCGAGCGCAGGATCTTGTAGTTGGTGGTATAGTTCCTGTTTGTATTGATTAATGTCCTGGACCACTATGCCGCCTACTTTGTTCGATGTGCGGATAATGATGGATTCATCTTTGCTGAGGGACTGAAGAGCTATTCTTTGGTTGAGCGTGAGATTGGGAGGAATTTTGTGCTGTTTTCCTAACATGGACGCTTTATGATCCAATGTTTTGTTAAAACATTTTAAGGACAGGTTGTTCAATGGAGGATCATATGTGGATGTGGATTTGATGGGAAGCATTGTATCAGTGGTTAAGGGTATGAGAGATTCATTTTTAGAGAAATGTTCTTTTAATCTTAATTTTCAGTTGAATTTGTATGAATCAACCAACCATTCGAAGATGTGGAATCCTGCAGAAGGTACAAATGTCAGGCCTTTGTTTAGCACTGTCAATCCGTCTTCTGTTAACGGGCGCTGTGATACTGTAGATTAAACACTAGTTTTTGCCTGAGGTTGGAGTCCACCACTCTACCATCCGTCAAGCCATAAAAGGTAAAATTGCACATAACGAGCAATCCGTCCCACGACATTTTAGGGAGAACAGACACAGTCTTGCTTCCTTACAGTATAAAATTATAGACCAGGTCCCAGCTAATCTAAGAGGAGGAGATCGCAATAAATTGTTATTGCAGCGTGAGACCATGTGGATACACCACCTCAATATGGTGCACCCATTTGGTCTAAATGAACAATGTAACTTTTGTTGTTTCATTTAAATTTTGCACATTGCTAACTGCACATTGCCAGATATGTTAGTGCTGCTAGCCAGTTGTTTTGGTAATTCATGCAATGCTTCTTGATCCAGCTTAATACAGCAGTATATAGTACATTATTGCTTTATAACATTGTAGCCCATTGGGCATACATAGAGATGCAACATGTCACTACGTTTATCTGACGATCCAGTTTGTAAAATACGTGATGGTATTTTAAGTCTGTAACACATACCTTTTTTTTCTTGTACAGAGGTAGCCATGACTACATCACACTCAGCACCAGCTGGTGCCGGACGCATTTAGCATGACGTCACTCTACAGTGACTGTGTCTACGTCAGCATGACAGCCTCTTCATAATAGTGGGGATGCTATATAGGTAAGTGTTATGCTTTATTCTTGTAAGCCTGATGACGAGCAATAAATGCTCGAAACGTTGCTGAAAGTTTTATGACTTAAGTATCATTTCTTCATAAGCTAAGTCCGCTGAGTGCCTTCATATACATTTTTGCATATATATATATATATATATATATATATAATCCAAGCCTGCCGGCACTCTGATATATAATGCAGCGGGCCCCGGTGCCCAAACAAAGAAAAAATGTCCACTCCAAGAAATGGCACTCGAGACGCAAAGTCAAACTTCAAGACAAGATTGTGTGTATTAAGTTTCAAGCTTTTGGGGTGCAACCCCCTTCATCAGGTCACAATCAGAGACAGTCTGTGATTGTGTCCTGACGAAGGGGGTTGCACCCCGAAAGCTTGAAACTTAATACACAAAATCTTGTCTTGAAGTTTGACTCTGCCTCTTGAGTGCCATTTCTTGGAGTGGATATATATATATATATATATATATATATATATATATATATATTTCATACAGTCAGAGAGTACTCACCAGGCAAAGTTTTGTAAAGCAGGTAAAGCGGTTGTAATTTTATTTCAACATCAGTTACCAGTTGCAGGTCGACGTTTCGGGCATCACTGTGCCCTTTTTCAAGACATACAAAGGGGCTTGTGAGAGCAGCAGACCTACTCACCCCTGTCCATCCAGCCAATATATACCACTGCCAAATGCCCAGGTGCGACCAATCACCAATCAAAAACCGGAAGTAGAAGCTTAGAGCTCTCCTCCAGGCAATTACTTGGTCCCGGTGTCGACGTAGACAGCTAGATCAACGCATTTCTGGTGCAGACTGCACCCTTTTTCAAGATCTTGAAAAAGGGTGCAGTCGGCACCAGAAACGCGTTAATCTAGCTGTCTACATCGACACCGGAACCACTGGAGGAGAGCTCTAAGCATCTACAGCGCTGAACTCCGTACCCCCGATAAACAGGCTCCCGTGAACCTGACTTTTGCACCTGATGAACTTATCATACATTTTTTTTATGCCTTTTTTATTGTTGTGTATTATTGGATTAATAAATCCCTTTGTGATGTGGAGGCGGACTCTTCATTGGATTTAAAGATACCTTTTGGTGAATGCGAGACAGAACTAGAATGTAAGTTCTCTCATGTATTATTGCAAGTTAAGGATGCATCATTGCCCCTTCTGGTGTTGTTAAAGATACCTTTCCGTGAACGTGAGTAAGAACACCAATGTAAGTTTCAATCTACAGCCATTATATTAAATGAAGCCTGAAAATGGAAAGATACCTTTATATGTACACCTGACAGAAATTTAATGTAAGTTTCGGTCTAAGGTTCCCTGAATGGAGAGTGTAACTCAGACTAAGAGGATTTAAACCACAGCTCCCAGCCTTTCAGGAGTTTAAGCGCTGTTTTTGTCTCAATTTTATATATTTTTAAGTCTATGTCCCACTTGTGGGTATTGGTGTCTTAGGGTGGACACCAGGAGACAATTTAGCTGCTGATTAGCGCAAGGTTAATCAATACCACTTGTATTGCAGACATTATTCATATATGATCGCAGTACAAATTTGTTCTCAAAATGGGCAAAACCATGTGCACTTCAGGTTGGGCAGATGTAACATGTGCAGAGAGAGTTAAATTTGGTTTTGGTGTGTTGAAACTGAAATCTAAATTGTAGTGTAAAATTAAAGCAGACAGTATTTATCCTGCACAAAAACAAAATAGCTCACCCAAATCTACCTCCCTCTATACATGTTACATCTGCCCCACACCTGCAGTGCACATGGTTTTGCACATTTTGAGAACAAATTTGTACTGTGATCATATCTGAATAAGGGCCATGCTTTGCACACGATCGGTACCCAATCCAAGGTAGATGACGAATCTTTAGTGCAGCAGGTAAAATCTCCAAAGCAACCAAATGACCAGCAGAGACGCATATCGGATAGGAAATGCATTGAAAACATGTACACTTTAGCTCTTTTTACATACAATTGGTCATTAGATGCATCAAAATTGGGTGACTTGAGCCCAAATCCTTAATTTGCAATTTATTTGTCAGCACTCTTGATACTTATTTGCAACCATTGGTGTTAAAAAAATGCTCATATATAGAAAGGATACAAGCGACATCCTGAGACTTCTACAAAATGAAATGTGGAATAAACAAAAGTGGTTAAGGACAGGGGAAGTTACATCTTTATATACCTGTATTTCCCATGAAGATGGCATACAAACCATACATTTTTATCTTGAAAAAAACTGATCATACCACACAAAAGAAAGAATTTATTTTAGAATCCATCAATTTCATTTTAAATAATAATTTTGAGGGGAAGTATATTCTACAACTGAGAGGGACAACAGTGGGGACAAAATTTGCCCCAAGCTATGCTAATCTTTTTATGGCGAGATGGGAAGAATATTCAATCCATGGTAGCATAGCTTTGGGCACAAAGCTCCTAAAGTGGAATCGATACATCCATGATCTTTTTCTGATATGGAAAGGGGAAGGACAGGAACTACAACATTTTGGAGAAACACTAAACTGCAACAACCACAACATCAAGTTCACTTTCCAGTAGAAGTGAACTACAGTACATTAAAAATTGAATCGTCAACACAAAAACTTACCACAAACCGACAGACGTTAATACCTTCTTTCCGACAGACAGCCAGCATCATCGCCCTTGGTTAAAAGGAGTCCCATAAAGTCAGTTTCTATGTTTGAGAAGGAACTTTAATGACCCTGAAGTGCTACAATAGCAAAATCTTGAGATGAAAAAAGATTTCATAGAGAAATGATATCAAGAGGAAACTTTAGACAAGATCATAGAAGAACAACCCAGAAGGATATAAGAACCTTTTTTGAAAATAAAGAAAATAGAAGTGTACAAAAGGGAAAAGAATATAATGTCTTTCAATTTGCTTTCTTCACACAATATGGTCAGAACCATAGGGAGCTAGAAAATTCATTCAAGAAACATTGGCATTTATTAATATGTGATCCAATCCTGAAAGACTTAATACTTGAGAGACCAAAGTTCATCTATCGAAAATCTGCTAATATAAAAAATACTGTAGTTAGAAGCTGTCTACCTGAGGAAAAAAGTACTCTAGTCCACACAAAAGGCTTCCATCGATGCAGGATATGTATTGGATGTTAAAGCATTCAAGTGGAGAACTCGAAGTCAACGGAAATAATGGTGAACCAAGTGAACTTCAATATGAAGGATTTCATCACCTTCGACACATCAAATATTGTATATCTGGTGGAATGTACAGTAGTTGCGGTCCCTTCTACATAGGAAGGACCACACGTCCACTAAAAATGAGGATATCTAAACATCTCCAAAACATTAAAAAGGGACTATCAACCCATCATCTTTCTAATCACTTCAAGGATATCCATAATTGTTCAATAAGAAGATTTGTAGGAATCCAGAAAGTTGTAGGAAATTGGAGAGATTGGAATGTAGAGAGCAAATTAGCTAAGACCAAAATAAAACTTATACTGTATATATAAATTAAAAACCTTAACACCTCAGGGTTTGAATCATGACTTCGAACTGAAGTGGTTTCTATAAGTCTGCTCAAATCATATACATTCACCATTCTATTAAATGTATTTTTTATTCTGAATAAAATTAATATACTGTATAACTATTGTTGGATAAGAATACGATTCTAATTGGGTATTTTTGCTGTTTTATAGAGAAATTACCCCAAAGACATTACAGAAATAAAATGTAAGGAAAGTAGATATAAAGAAGAGCCGTCAAACACTATAAACTGGTGCTCCACCGACTTCCGGGATTAAGAGACAATTAACCGGAAATGTATTTGACCAGTTTAGCGGGAGAAAGTGAAGACGCTAAAAAAACGTGGCTGGAAGTAATGTATGACACGGCCGGAAGTTCCGCAATGGACCAGATCGTGCAGCCGGGGAAGTAAAGACAGACGCAGCCGGAAGATTGCCACGATGAACCAGTGACAAATTTTAGCGCTGTGTAAACTATATACTAAGGGGACAAAACAAAATCGATATAAAACTAAAGGACATTAAATAATCTAAAGGACACCTAGAAGATATTTTCTATTTTATACTATGAGGAGGTTTAGTTTGTCCCTGAAGAACTGGAATTGGAAGTGGAAGGCACCACATGGTATATAAGTCTACTCTTTATACACTAGTCTGAGCCCTGATGAAGAGACAACCAGTCTCGAAACATGTTGACTCAGTACTAGAGACTTTATTTTGAGGAATCCTAACAAGAGCCAGGTGAGTGTATATGTGGCTGCCCACCGGTGGTTGTGGTTGACTCTACATTACCACCATCTGAATCTTGTTCACTCAGCAATTTATTTCTTTTTATTCAATTTGATTTATCATTCTATTAGTTTTATACTTTTGTCCATGTGATATTAAAAGCATTTTTATAGATGAAAAGAAACCAGCATGTACTTTGAAAATCTTTACATATCGTGAGTACGGGTAAGCCACCCATTTAAAAAAAAACCTTGATGTGCTTACTATTACTACATTTTTTGTGAGTTGGGTATGCTATCCACTTACCCACCATTCTGTTGAAACTTTAATAATCAAGTAATCTTTAGACACGTTGTATACTCTATTCTTATTCACATATCGACATATCCGATGAGAAAAATATGGAGAGCATTACAAGGAGCTGGAGGAGTGTAACAAGGAACATCAACACTAAAGAAAGGGGATTATATTTCCTATTTTTCATTTATATTATGTCCAGTAAAGGAGCGCCAACTTTGCATATTTTTTAAATCTCCAAAGCGACCAAACGACCAGCAGAGATGCACATTGGATAGGAAATGCATTGAAAACATGTACAATTCTACTCTTTTTACATACAATCGGTCGTTAGATGCATCAAAATTGGGTGAATTGAGCCCAAATCCTTCTGGTGTTTACCAAGCATTACAGGTTTACCATGCAGCTCATAGAGGAAACAAATTCAAAGGAATTATTTAATAGTATAGTTTGTTTTCTCTTAGAAATGTAATACAACAGCAAGCAAACCACAAAAGATAGTATCAGTGGTATCTCAAGTAATTTTACAGACAAAAATCCTGGTGTTCTCCACCCTCATAATGCAACATGGCTGAATAGGAAATAGTCTTTGATAAGAGTACTAGGCTCCAAGGAGAGAGTTGGCAGATTGTAGAATGTTCACAATACTGGGTCAAGAGAGTTCAGCACTGATTCACAGTAATTCATTTCAAAAGTAATTTTTAAGGTCAAGACCCCTTGACAACTAATTAACAAATTTTCAAATGCCTTTGGTGAGTGTTAGGGTGGTAAGTCATCCGTTATCGCTAAGGAAACTTGCATTAGCATACAGTAGTAAATCTGGTTTCCATTGCATCATACAAAACAGACACATTGTATCCTACCAAGAATCAGCTCCTTTATGTGCCTCATTTAAAAATGCCAAATGTAAAGAATATTTCATAGTAAGAAGCACAGTTACTCTATACTGTACTTGAATATTAACAATAAATGTGACACATATTAATATTTAACAAAACTAACAGAAAATGAGTTCATATATTCTCTTTTAAATGAATGGGGACACTTATTTTAAACCTTTTACCCACCAGTAAAAGTAACAAGGAAGGGGAGTTTTCCTGTGGTTTGTGTAATCGCAGATTAATGTGGTATCCGGACACTGGGTCAACGGGGTTCAGATTGAGCATGGTATGATTAACCACCCTTAGTCGACCCAGCTTAGTTATATGCGTAAAGATAGCCAGCGGCCGCTAGAGCGACAGTAATGCTAGTCAGACACTGGCGTCTGATCGGCAAGACCAGGGTCAATGGACACAATGGTCGATGGAACTTTTTGAGGATTTTTTGAATTTTTTTTATACTGTATATATTTATAAAAGGTTAATTTTTAGCAGATCGAAAATCAAGGTTCAGAAATGAGTATTTTTTATATTGCTTATAAATCTGGCAACTTAAAAATGGATAAAAATCATTCCAAAGTAGTTATTTTAATACATCACCAATTTATATATATCCCCCACAGTCCTTACTAAAAGTACAACTTTATGTTGTATTCCTCTAAGGTCTGTGCCATCTATAAAACCATATGTCGTCTTAGTCCGAGGAGGGGCATGGATCCCACTGCTAGAGTGATGGAACAGACACTAGAAAAAGATAAGGACCCTTGGAAATGTATAGAGGCAGTGAAGGGAGGGTGCAGGATGAAGCACTCTGTACTAATCATCCCCATTGCTTCATCATGCACCCTCCCTTCACTGCCTCTATAAATTTCCGAGGGGTCCTTATCTTTTTCTAGTGTCTGTTTCATCACTACCCCACTATCTCTGTGCTCAATGTTTTGAACCATTTTGTCATGTAGTCTACCCCGTCTACCCCCTTTGGGGTAGACTACATGACAAAATGGTTCAAAACATTGAGCACAGAGGTAGTGGTGTAGTGCAAGGCACAATAAGGATGGAGTAGAGCAGAGGGCAGTCTGAGCTTGCCTCATATGTACTGTGTACTTTTACCAGTTAGAGGACTTTGCGCCTGGGTATTGTGTTTCTAATATATACTGAAAAAAAAATATATATCTATATCTATATATGCAGTTATAATAATATAATATTGTGTTGCTTCCATTAAAATTATTTGGACAGCTATAAATGGATGAAGATTAACCACTTACCAACTCATTTTAGCCATTTAAAAAAAATTGTAGTTAATAAATACTTTTGACAGGGTGACTAATTATACCTTTCAATGCTGCCCAGTGTATGTTTTATTAGTAGTTTTTTTTTTCCTTTTGTAGCATCAATAATATATTAGTGATTATGATCTCTTAATTGTGTTAATAAATCTGGTTCCATTTATAGATTATTGTAATCATATGGGACGCAATCCTTACTACCTACGGGATGGATATAGGTAAGTATCAGTATGTAAGGGCTTTGGATGTATTAAAGTTTTATTTTAAATGTGTCAGTGTGTTTATTTTACTATTTTTCATACTGTGGAACTACAAATGCCAGCGGGCCCTTTAATGCCCCGCAGGCTGGGACTGGGGGGGAGGCTTGCTGGGACTCATAGTTCACCAGTATTAAACAATAGTTTATTCTTTTTTTTTACACAAAGATCAGCCCAGGGTCACCGGGGACAGCACCAGGCTTCAGCCTGGTCAGGTAAGTCCTGGAGGGGGGGACCCCTTCATTGGGGGGTTCCCCACTCCCCCAGGGCCCCTGGCCAGGCTGACCAGTCAGGGGGATGAATGCTTTGGCTGGGGGGACTTGTATAAAAAGTCTCCCCCCGGCTGTGGCATTACCCTGCTGGCTGGTTTGGCCTGGTGGCCCTAATGGGTTGCATCTGTATTGCCCTTTAAAGTGACAAACCAATTTATTCCTTGGAAACGTCAAGAAAATGCCACAGGGTTCATGAACCTCTTATAGCTTGATAGCAAAAGCTGTATTTCCAACAGTTTTTCTACCGCCAAAGTCCATCACTTTGCACTAGGACAAGCTACATTTTTACTATGCTAAAGTATATTAATGAATCACTCTAAGACATCCGGACACAATTTTAACTAGATTGGAGTATCTTCATAGGTTTCGTTATTTTCCCCTAAAAAGTGAAACTTTAGGCCTCTTGCCATGAGCTCCTGGCATCAAAAGATTACAGGGTGCCGGAGCTGTGCCCACTAGCCCGCTCCACCGCCCACCCAGCTCCTTTATGGAGAAGTTGGGTACCGCAGAGCTGTCCCTACCTACAGTTTTGACGGGGAGATTATAGATATAACTGCATATTCTGTGCAGGCTGGGGATTGCTCCATCACTGCTGCTGTGATAGTGGTTTGCAGCATGGGAGCAGTCGGGCTGGATGGTTATCTGTCTCCATCTGCGGTTGAGATTTCTCCTGGCGGGTGATGTCATTTGGCTTCTCCATCTCCGGGTATGGGCAGTCATCCATCACTCCTTAGAAGGTGACCTGCACTACAGCTGACTGCCCATCTCCGATGGAGATGAAGGAGCCGAATGATGTCACCCGCCAGGAGAAATCTCAGCCACAAGTTACCACAGTGCGGCCGAACAAAAGCCGGAGACAGATCACCATCCAGCCCGGCTGCTTCCACACTGCAAACCACTATCACAGCAGCAGTGACGGAGCAATTATATCTATAATCTCCCCAGCAAACTGTGGGTAAATTTCACATGGGCCACCTAGTCTAATGTAAAATAGTACAAGTGGGCTTATTCCATATAAAGGTGCATTAGGTACTACAAATCAGGTGGGGGCGCAAAACATGCCCTTTCCCCCTGGGCACTGTGGCACCTATCTACACAACTGCATGTGTGGTTGGTTTTAGGGATTCTTATTTAAAGACATTTTCTATATTTGTCACATAATGTAGTAATGTTCTGGCCAATACTGAAAAAATTTGGAATTAATCTGTTGTAGCAAGTTCCATTCATAGTATATTTGTTGACAGTTTATCTAAATTAATATATTTTTATTTTTTATTTTTATTTACAGTTTCTTATATAGCGCAGCAGAATACGTTTCACCTTACAATTGTAAACAGAGATAAAACAAACTGGGTAACAACAGACAGACTTAGAGGTAAGTGGGCCCTGCTGCTGCAAGCTTACAATCTATAGGTAAATAGGAGGGAAACACAAGGACAGGCACCAGTAATAGCATAGCTTGTAGGTCCAGAAGGGAAGCTATATAATACATAAGTGTCTCAGAGGGTTATGTGTATGGAACATAAATATGATTGGCTTGCCTGAAGAGGTGAGTTTTCAGGGAATGCTTGAAAGTATGGAGGCTATTGAAGAGTCTTATTGTGCATGAAAGAGCATTCCATAGGGTGGAAGCAGCTTGATGAAAGTCCTGTAATAGTGAATGGGAGCTGGGGATCCATGCAGAAGAGAGACACAGATCTTGTGCAGAATGGAGAGGTCCAGATGGGAGATATTTTGAGATAAGAGATATAAGCTGGTGCAGTATGGTTAATAGATTTATATGCTAGCAGAAGGGTTTTATATTTACAGTAAACCACAGGTAACCAATTGAGGGACCGGCAAAGCGGATCAGCAGATGGTGAGCGTCTTGCTATGATGATCAGCCTAGCAGCAGCATTTTGAATGGATTGCAGTGGTGAGTGTCTGTTCTTGGAGTCTGTTCTTAGGAAGACCAGTTAGGAGACTATTGCAATAATCAATACGGGATATAATGAGTTTATGGATAGGGAGATTTAGTAGTGTATTGAGTGAGATAGGGTCATATTTTGGATATGTTTTTTGATGCATGTAACATTATTTGGTGACAGATTGAAGGTGGGGAACAAAGGACAGTTCAGAGTCGAGGGTGACCCCTAGGCAACAAGCTTGTGGGGTAGGGTAGATTGTCGAGTTGTCAAAAGTGATGGAGATATCAGGATGGTAACTGTTCTTAGTTGGTGGGAATATAAGTAATTCCATTTTGGAAATATTGAGTTTGAGGTGGCGAGAAGACATCCAAGATGAGATGGCAGAGAGGCATTCAGAGACTCAGCCCAAAACCACTGGTGACAACTCTGGGGTTGATAGATAGATTTGAGTATCATCATATAAATGATACTGAAATCTGAAAGAGAAGAGGTATAGATTGAGAAAAGCAGAGGACCTAAGACTGAGCCTTGCGGAACTCCGACTGACAGAGGTAGTGAAGAGGAAGTAGAGTCAGAGACGCAAACAGTGAAAGAGCGATCAGATAGGTAAGAACCAGGAAAGGGCTGTATCATTAAGACCTAGGGAGTGCAGTGTTTGTATGAGAGGGAGTATGGTCAACAGTGTCAAATGCAGCAGAGAGATCTAGGAGAATAAGTAGTGAGTACTGGCCTTTAGACTTGTCATTTACCAGATCATTCACCAGTGCTGTCTCAGTGGAGTGTTGGGAACGAAAGCCTGACTAAAGTGGGTCTAATAGGGTTCGAGAGTTAAGAAAGTGTGTGAGGCGAGAGTAGACAAGTATCTCCAGTAGCTTGGAGAGGCATGGGAGCTGATAGATAGGATGATAGTTAGAGAGAGAGTTAGTGTCAAAATTGTGTTTTTTCAGAATGTTTGAGCAAAGAAGGAAAAGTACCAGTAACAAGAAAGAGATTTCAGATTTTAGTTAAGGTTGGGATAATAACAGGAGACAGAGTTTTAAAGACTTGTGCAGGTATAGGATCAAGAGGAGAGGTAGTAGAGTAGGAGGATAAAAAGAGTGTGAAAATTCCCTTTCATTTGTGAGCTCAAATGAAGAGAAAGTTCCAGAGGGTTCAGGTGGGTAAGAAAGAGGGTTAGAGGTTGTGGAAGAGCATATTACTGCTATTACTATTACTGCTTTTGGACCATTATGCAATAGATAACACATATCTTTTTGTATCAATGCCTACCTCCCTATTGATTGTAAGCCTGCTAGCTTAAGGCCCCCATACATTAGTCCGACTTGTCCTAGGGACAAGTCAGACCTGATTTCACCCTGCAGCTCCCCGGGAGGGGGACACACGATTAGGCACTTGATGTGCCAAGGTTTGCATATGATAAATCACATGGATTTATCATATGCAGTCCCCGGGGAGCTGCAGGAGGAGGGAGCCATGCGGGGACATCAGCGGGAGGGAGATGCCGGCTAATAGAGAGCCGAGCAGGGGTAGGCTGCATAGGGAGCCGGGCAGGAGGAGGCTGTTGCATTGGGGTGACAGCGGGAGCAGGGCGCTGGGCAGGGAGGATGAAGCTGGCTGCCGGCCAGCGGTGGGAGCCAGCCCGGGAGGAACAGATAGATAACTTGAAAAAAAAAGCCCATACAGATGACTAGCAAGCCATTGATTGGCTGAGACCTCTCTCAGCCAATCAGCGATTGGCTGAGAGAGGTCTCAGCCAATCAATGGCTTGCTAGTCATCTGTATGGGCTTTTTTTTTTTCAAGTTATCTGTTCCTCCCGGCTCCCGCCGCTGCCCGGCAGCCAGCGTCATCCTCCCTGCCTGATGCCCTGCTCCCGCTGTCACCCCACCACAACAGCTTCAAGTGCCTCCTGCCCGGCTCCCTATGCAGCCTCCCCCTGCTCGGCTCTCTATAGCCGGCATCCCCCGCACGGCTCCAGGGCTGGGCTGCACATAAGATTTAGCAAATCTTATGTGCAGCCCGTCCGACCTCCAGACCCCGAGCCGATGCGCACGGGACCGCGCATCGGATCGGACAGGGTGTCTGCAAGTGCGATTTGGGCTGATTTCACGGCCCGATTCGTACGAATCGGGTGAAATTGTGCCCAAATCGCATAGTGTATGGGGCCTTTAGCCTCGAGGACTGTCTGATATTACCCAGTCTTTTTTTTTACTGTTGTTTCCAATTGCTTGTTTAATGTTATCACTATTTGCAATTGTAAAGCGCAGTGGAATTTGCTGCACTACATAAGAAAGTATTACACTTTTAAATTTACATTTTCAAATATTACATAACCAACCACTAACATTCTCTATAGCATCAACTATTAATTACATACAATTACAGAGCTTAAAATGTGCAAGTAGTTATAAAAGAAAGTTTAAATCTATTAAATTCTAATTACTTTATTCCCCACTATAGTGAGACATGGGGCCTTATTCTAGTTAACTCTTTCTGACAAAATACTTCTTAGATGGACAAAACCATGTGCACTGCAGGGGGGCAGATGTAAATGTGCAGAGAGAATTCAATTTGGGTGAGTTATTTTGTTTCTGTGCAGGGTAAATACTGTCTTCTTTATTTTTACACTGCGATATAGATCTCACTTTGAAGTAAAACTCCACCCAAATCTAATTCTCTCTGCACAAGTAACATCTGTCCCACCTGGAGTGCACATGGTTTTTTCCACCTAAGAAGGATTTTGTCAGAAAGAGTGAACTAGAATAACCCCCATGGTACCTTTGGGCTACTAAAATGGCTTCTGATATTGCACAACTGACCATGATTCACTTTCTAAAAATTATATATTGCTTAACTCTTTAGTGTGCTGGCCTTTGAAATCAAGTGCTGAGCTTCCATAGAATATAAAACGTGATAAAAAATACCTGTTAATTGGCAGAGATTCTAGTAGGTAATGGTTGGCATGCTGCTAATAAGAAAACCTGTAGGACTAACCTTCAATAGTCATCTGAACCATCATTTTTCAACCACTATGCTGTGAGAACTTCTCAAGTGTGCTTCTGGTGCCAGAGATGAATTTTAAACTCTACTCATTGGGACAATTCACATTGAAAACAGTTGGCAGTGGCATAAGATCTCTCCTGTGCTCTGCATGCAGATAAGCCTTGCAAAGACTTTGTCCTGTACATTACTGAAGGTCAATGTGTTTTACTTTTGTTTTCTATCGAGAAAAGTTTGAATGATTATCAATGGATTGGTTTTTTTTCTGTGGGGGCCAGTGTGTGTGTTTTTCCCCATGGGGAATTGATGGTATGCCTATGTAATTTTAAAATCTTATTAGTTGTGCTATGATGTGAAAATGGTTGAAAATCACTGACCTAAACTGTAGAAGACACTTTTCCCAAAGAGTCCAGTGTGCTCTCCAGTCTCTATTGCTGCAAATATTTATATGCAGGAAAAACAAGTTTACAGAAAGAATGTAGTAGCCAAACAACTAATGTATTAGACTAGACAAATTAGGGGGGGTGTGGTATAACACACCGACGGGATTCCGACAGTCATTAGTCCGACGTCGGAATCCCGACTGCACAACAGGGGTAGTGCAACAAAGCCCCTTGTGGGAACGCTGCGCTCGCCATGCTGCATGGGCACAGTGGCTCGCTGCGCTCGCCACCTATTTTATTCTCCCTCTATGGGGGTCGTGGACCCCCCCCCAAGGGAGCAGTCGGGGTAATAATGTTAAATTCCGACGTCGGGGTAATGACTGTCGGAATCCTGACTGTCATGGGTCCAGACATGCGTCAAGACAACATAACAGATTGTGTGAGTGCCAGTAATCATCTTAAAGCACATGATCTTCATACACAATTATTATTATTATTTATTTATTGACACAGAATCTTTCACAGCTCTGCAACTAAAAATAATGGAAATGTACCAGTGAAAGGAAGGACATTCTGCAATTAAGTCAGGGAATAGTGCAATTACTGAAATTACTAATGTTCTTTCCTCTGATCCTGACAATACTCCTGCCGCAGTCGTCCAGAAGCAGCATCTTCAATCATTCACTGCTGCTTAATAGGTAGTGGACAATGTTGCATTTATTCAGAGTATAAACTTTGTTTTCAAACTCCATTTAAGCCTTTATTATAAGTATATAAGTTTTTTATTCTAAGTATATAATTTTAGTAAGACAGGAAATTCCTGTTTCATGTCATAGTAAGAAAGCACAATAATTTATAGTTCATGTGCCATGATGGCTTTTATTTAGAGGCCTCTTTAGTTGCATTGCAAAAGATTGCCACTTTAAAAATATCGGCATTGTCACACATTGGGCCTGATTCAGACCTGTTTGCAGGCTAGAGAATGACCCCCCCCCCCCCCCCTCCACTGTGCAAAATCCCCTTGGCATGCGAGGGGATATGTTCCCTAACACATCCCCTTGTATGCGGCCAAACAGAGATACATAATTTAATGGTCACACAGCATCAAATTATTTTTCTCCCCTTCGGTAATAAAAGTCAGTGCGTCACAGATCGACAAAATGGGGGCATGCGCTGATATCATGTGATGTCAGCCACCCGCCTCAATCAGGTATTGTCACACCTGCATTCCTAGGGTAACGCTCAGCATTTTTATGAGGACCATTCCCATTGCTGCTGCCCCCTGCACTCTTCCCTCCCCTATTTCAGCGAGCGGCTTGGTGAGAGTGAAAGTCGCCGAAGCCATTATTTCCCAGGGATATGAGCATGTGCATGCACAGACCCAGAACATCAAGGAAGGAGCCAAATTCGGACCCGACCAAAGGGGTATGAATCGGCCACAAAGCCCCACACCTCAAGCTTCTTACAGGCTATTACATTTAGCCCTATCACTTTCACTAAGTGATGAGTATTTCAAACCATTTTGTACAAAAACTTTAAACCTGAAATTATATTAGCAACTATATTAAACAAAAAACATTTAGTGTTATACTTTAAAATAGAATTTCTGTTTTAAATGGTACAGTATCTTGCAAAAGCCACCACTTACTAAATTTACAACAAAGAAAAAAAGGATGATCCAGCTTCTAAAGCTACTAGAGTTAAATTTACTAAGATGGGAGTTTTATGGAATAGGTGATGTTGCCCATAGCAACCAATCATATTCTACTTCTTATTCATTTAGCACCTTCTAGAAGATTATAGATATTATTTGATTGGTTGCTATGGGCAACACTCCATCTTCAAAAGGACATTCATCTTAGTAAATGCTAACACATGTCTAAAAGCATCTTACTAAAAATGATGTCTTATTCACAAAAGCAATTTTTTGGAACAACAAATTTACCAGCCAATCTTAAATTCAAAAAGGTTTGTAAACCAGTCCTGCTGGTGAGCTACACCACAGCGGTCTTAGGGGGGTATGCAATGCTCCGCCACTATTCCCGAAGGGGAAAACAGTGGTGGGTCCCTATTCAATGCTGTCTTTACTGACATAATTGAAGAGGAATAATGGCAGAATGAGCCTGACTTTAGAGGTTGACAGGCCTGTTTTGCCGTTAACAACGGTGTATTGTCACAATCCCAGCCACAGACAGACAATCCTTTTACGTGGACAAGCCCACTTTTCGCAGATCGGCAGACGGGACATTGAATCTCGCCTGCCGATTTTCTGTTGAGCGAAATAGAACAGGCCTGGATCATGGCTGTCAGGAGGGATAGACAGTCATGATAAGGGATTGCATACCCCACATAATTTCAAAAACATTTCTGAACCAATTCTGGAGATGAGCTACACAGCTGCATTGAATGCCAGAACTAGGGTCCAGGCTACTCATGCATTGTAATTTTGTTGCATTAGTGATGTGAATAGATGCATTGTTTATGAAAAGAGTGTGTTATAACATAGGCCCTTATTCTGATTGATGCGTACTTTTCCGAATACTTTCGGATAGCGTCTTTACGGCGTCTGCGCATGCGTGGGGAACGCAAGGCGCATGTGCCAAGCATTGACTCCGTACCTGTTCGTGCAAATCCCGTACAAAACGGTGCACCGCAATCAGTCTGGAAATATGGGCGTATTATGGGCGTCATGCGGAATGACACATGGGCGTAGTTTCAAAGTGGGCAAAACTGGGTGGAAACATGGGCGGACACGGGGGAGTACACTTATGTTGGGGGGCGTGCATTCGGATAGCACTCCGAATGCACGCGAACAAAACCGATAGAAATGTGCGGTGTCCATAAGCAAGTATTGCTTTGCGGAAACCACTCGGTCCTGCGGTAGGCGAACGGAACGCCTAATGACTACAAGCATTAACAGCTGAACCCAATACAATCGACTCCTTTACTCATTACTCACTAATGGCACGCTTGTCAGTGCTTTAATTGAAACCATTGCTGCTTCAAGGAACCTTTACTAAACACACACATATGCTGTACTTGCCACACACTTTTGAAACTGCTAAGAATGGACATCACTGAATATTAATACTATCAATACACATGTGTATTCTACATGTACTAATTGAACCACACAATTTTGGTGAACTAAAGAAATTTATTTAAATACATTTCACAGACACTGACACTGTGAAGCAATAAAAAATTAAAAAAAAAAAATACCAAAAAGCATGGTAGGAATGTACATAAATAAATTATAATAGAAAATAAATCTAATTGCACACATTCATAACCACAGCAGAATCATTTGGAACACAAAGGGACTTAGCAACATCACTTCAAGTACAGCAGACAGTAATGGCAGGCAAAAGAGGGCAACAGGGGAACCAAAAATGACATATGAAGCAAGGGCTAATCTGGTTACCCTCAGCACGTGATTGGACACAAGAAGCTGACACACACAGCACAATGAAAGATTTGGGACCACATAACGGTCGAGATTAATGCAGCCACAAGTTCATTTGCGGGCACGTTTGCCCTTGGTAGGCTCCTTGGCCTGTGCAGCAGCTCTTCGGCCACGGACAGATGCTGGCCCAGGTGGAGCAGATGCTGGTGAGGGGGTGGATGGTCTACCCCTCCTGCCAGCAGGGAGTGTTGCTGGTGGTAATGCACCAGAAACGGATGACATTAGGACCCTATTGCTGTCAACTAGCTCCACCATAAGCTCATTATGGTGGAGGAGGAGATCATTTTGACGCGTGGCTTGCTCGGCCAGCACCTGAACACTTGCAGCCATGGCCTGATGCGCCTCAGCCATGGCCTGCATGCTCACAGCAATGGACTGCTGGGTGCTGGCCAAGCTCCCCATGATCTCCTCTGTCCTACGCATCCGTTCTGATGCCAACTCTCCCTGCTGGTTAATGTCTCCAAGCATCTGGGCCAAGCTGGCATAATCGGCTTGGACCGATGCCTGCTGCTGCACAGGCCTACCACTGGGGCCAGGTGGCACGGACTCCTCCACCTCCTGAGAAGACTCTTCACCAAACAGTGGGGTGTCTGTTGAAAATGATAAACACAATTAGGACACATTCTAAGATAATTACTTCCACAAGCTTATGGCATGACAAATATTTACCTTCAACAAAAGACGCAAACACTTCAGCTGGGGCCTCACTATCCATGGTGCTCACCCCCCTGACCTCCTCAACTGCAACACAGCACTCGGCCATCAACTCCAGGGGGGTGAACTGTAGCCCTGATGGCATGGGCCCGGCCCCAGATCTCTGGCTGTGTTCCCACCGTTTGGTCATCTTCCTCTTCAGGTTGGTTTTGAAGTCGTGCCACCTGCAATGTAAGTTGACATATTAATACATGTCACTCCAGATGTTTGCTGTTGCAGCCATTGCTATGTGCTACATATGACGACATGTGCTTAATGTCAAAAACATAACATTACATTCAACTATGATATCAACCCTTACAATACACATTCACACTCACCCTACTATAACTCTCAACTAAATAACATGTCAATAATGTCGGTGTATCGTACCAACCTCACCGGCCATTTGCCAAATCCATCTAAGCATGAATTCAAACATTACTTGTCTATTACTGGGCACATGTAACACAAAACAACTTGCCTCTTCTTGACGTGCTCCGTCTCACGAACTTGTGGCGCCACTTCATTAATCTCGGCAGTTATGTCTTCCCAAATCTTCCATCTGCGTGTGTGTGTCAGCCTCTCCGGTGGACACTCAATCCAATCACGTGCTCGCGGAACCAGGATGGCAAGCTCCTGTGCTTCATATGCCTTATTTCTGGAACTTGGTTCCTCTGTTGCCCTCTTTTTCCCCTGGCCACGCCCACGCCTACTGGCACGTGTCGCTGTACTTGAAGTGCTGGCCATGGTAGTATCTTGTGAAGTCCCCGGTTGTGTTCCAAATGATTCTGCTGAGGCTGCATATGAGGCAGCTGCAGGTTGCCCTGCTGATGAAGGGCCAGCTGCAGGTTGCCCTGCTGATGAAGGGCCAGCTGCAGGTTGCCCTGCTGATGAAGGGGCAGCTGCAGGTTGCCCTGCTGATGAAGGGCCAGCTGCCTCATCATTTCCCACTGCCTGCCTGTGCAGTGGCACATAGGAGGTGCTGGAGTCCATCCTGGCAAACAGTTGCTGCAACTCCTGGTCCACCTCAGATTGCGATCCAGCCATGTTACCAGCAACTTTGTCACATTCTAATACACCTTTATATACTGTTTGTGTATCCTGTTTGGCGTACATCAGCGGCAGCTGCGTTCCGTGCGCGAGCGTAACGGCCGCCTGCGTACGGCGCGTTTTTTTCGCGCCGCATACGCCACGCCCATAGTTGCGGAAATTCCATTGTGTAAAACCTGGCGTAACTTCTACATTAAATATGGGTCACCAATTCTAACATTGCATAGAATCTTCTGATACACCTGTGAGTATCGCACAATATACATGCTATTTGGGATTGTTCATGACTACTGTGGTATTGTTGAGTTTCATTGAAATCTGAAAGTAACCCAATCCCTTAGAAAATCCAGGCCACAAGTCATGCAATACTCATCACTAATGTTATAGACAACACATGTGAGAGGCCTATAAATAGTGGATTGCTGCTAGAATCATTTGTCTCCAGATCTGTATTTGTCAGGGTCTAAGGTAAGCTCTTCCATGGTCCTTGTAGATATGATATCCATTAACAATGTAAGTGTATTAATGTATGCACCATTGCCTCACTGACTACAGATTGTTGGGCCAGCAAAGGCTTTGTAGCATTATTGCAACATGTCACATGTTCACTATTTCACTCACAGGTGTTAAACCTGTGTGTGTCCATCTATTGCAGGACAACATGTCCCAGCAATAGGTGAAATGTCTCATAGTACATGATGTCGGCAACAAATGCAGACACCTATGATACTCAAGTAGTGTTTAGTAGTTAGATGTTGTAATCATCTGTGTGTTTAGGATGGTGTGTATTGAGTTCATATTATTGTTACATCATTATAGAGTCAAATGGATATTCGTGATTTCACGGGGCGGCCATCTATTGTACGTATTGAAGCCTACAAATCTATTTGTTGTCGGATATGGCCATTATGTGCATAGGTGCATCATTATTTATGTTCATTTATTTATAGGTTGCTGAAGCAATGATGGCTTTCATGGCTAGGAGGCTAAGGGCACTTGCGGCTCTCCCCACTCGTCGGCCAAGGAGGCCAGGACGTGCTAGAATCTATCGCACACGGGTGACTCTGTTTGGTATGCCCGATGATGAGGTACTTACTAGGTACCGGTTACCGCCACATGTCATTCTGGATCTTCTCTCGTTAATTGAGAGTGATCTGGAACCTCTTCACGGGATCACGACAGCAATTCCGCCTCACACACAGCTGCTGGCGGTGTTGCATTTCTGCGCCTCAGGATCATTCCAACAAGTAGTGGCAGTACTTGCTGGAATATCTCAGCCGGCCTTCTGCCGAATCCTGAGGCGTGTGACGTCGGCCATGTTTAGGCGCAAGGGGCACTTCATGGCCATGACATTTGCCACCGAGACCCTTCGCAGAAGCCAGCAGGCCTTCCATCAAATTGCTGGCTTCCCTAATGTGATAGGGGCTGTGGATGGCACCCATGTACCATTTGTGCCTCCATCACGAAGTGAGAAGATATATAGGAACCGGAAATTGTTCCACTCACTCAACGTGATGGTGGTATGTGGCCCATCCATGGAAATTCTCGCCTTCAACTCAAAGTTTCCCGGAAGTGCCCATGACTCTCATGTTATCCGACAAACCGGGATTTGGCAAAGACTACAAGAGCTGGAAGGCCGTGATGCATGGGTTCTGGGTGACTCCGGTTACCCATGTACGCCCTGGCTACTTACGCCGTACAGCTCCCCAGCACCAGGCCCACAGGAGGCATTCAATCGGGCGCATGTTGCCACCAGGCAAGTGGTGGAGCGCTCAATTGGCCTTTTAAAGGGTCGATTTAGAGTGCTCCACCGCACTGGTGGGGACTTACAGTATGCGCCTGAAATGGTGTCGAGGATCGTGGGCCTGTGTGTATGTTTTCATAACATTGCTGTGCGGCGTGAGATACCCTTTGATGAGTGGAAGGTTCCATCTGAGCCGCAAGATCCGCCCATGCGCCCATCCCGCGCCCCTGAATGCCGGAGGGGATACCAGCTGCGGGACTCTGTGGTGCGAAGATTCTTCAGGTACATTTTATATAGTTGACCAGAACACACCAATTGTAGTAAAAATCACACCTTCCAATAAGTACAGTGTGTTAGTTGTCAGTCTTACAAAACGACAATTAGCCAACCTGCCCTCCTAATGGCAAAGAAATAGGCGATATTTATCATATGTGCTTAGTTTTGGTGGAAGTACAATATAGGTGCTCATTATTATACCTTGTGCAAGGGATCTTATGTGTTTGTTATATCTTCATTATTGTAGTTGATACTATCACTGATGTCTGGTGAGTACATTGATTTATTCTCTTATGTGGTGGTGACTTTTTTCTGTGTTGATGTATGATTTGTTTGCAGATATATATATATATATATATATATGATATTAGAATTTATTCACATGTTTAGACATTTCAAGTAGGAGCCAGGCAGGCAGGCAGGCAGCGCTGGTGCATAATGGTGGACTCAGGATACCTGCACGTATGTGTATGTGTCTTTTAAACATAAATGTACGCATACACAGAGATGCATAGAGTAAGTAATGCGAAGTACAGCTATGCGTTGCCAAGCTATAGCACGCGTTGCTTGGCGGTGCGATGCGTTATTCGATTTGCAAAGTGCATACACACTGTGTTTTATATATATTACATTTGTTCATTGCCATACATCAGCACTAACGTTTTTAAGGCATGCGACTTTTTCGCCATTTGTGTTGGCGCAGAGACGCTGTTCATGTAAAGATGAACAATAAAGTTATTAACACAAATAACTGTGATAAACCAATTACAGCACATGATTGGTTGATTGAAGCCAGTGCTAACATGGCGGAGACACGCAGAGCAGAGCCCTTTTCGCCTGCGGAGCTTCGGGCACTGGTCTCCGTCATGGAGACAAGGCTGGGCCGTGCAGGGCCCTTTATTACTAACGGGCAAAAGCGGCGAGCCTATGCTGCGGCAGGGCGCCGAATTTACGCCCGCACCCGGGTGCGGAGGAGCATCGGGCAATTAGAGAGGCGCTGGTCAGACCTCCGCAGGCGCCAGCCAGAGCTACTGCAGCAGATTAGGAGGGAAATAGCTGTTTGTGAGTATTTTCGCTATGAAATTTCGCACTTACATCATAGCATATATAAACAATAAAAATTGTAGAATGTTAAGTGGGTGTCCATGGGTTTAAAAGTCCATAGACTGTTATGTGTGCTTCTTCCTGGTTAACATGCAGTCATGTGCCTTTTATATGTAATTACATAGCATTATTGATTCTGATGCATACAATGTGCCTGATGTAATATGTGTTAACCATTGATAAATGCAAGGGTTGTAATGATTTAACAAATTACTAACAATCACATAATAACTTAAATGTCACATTTTGGAGTCCATTAACAGTAAGGAGCAACTTTCAAGCATCGTTTTTGATCATTATCACCCTTCCATGTATCTCTTGTTATGGATTAATACATGTGCCCCAATGACCCTACATTGACAATGATGTTTGTTTTCTACCACACAGCACGAGCCCGAGCACGACAGGCACGGGAAGAGGCCAAGGCAGCCCAGGCCGAGGAGGAGGTGCCTGAGGAGAGGCAACAGGCTGATGAGGAGGTGCCGGAGGTGGTGGAGGAGGAGGATGTGCTTGTGGAGGAGGAGGAGCAAGTGCAGGAGGAGGTGGTGGAGGAGGAGTATGTTGTGGAGGAGGAGGAGCAAGTGGTGGAGGAGGTGGTGGAGGAGGAGGATGTGCTTGTGGAGGAGGAGGAGCAAGTGGTGGAGGAGGTGGTGGAGGAGGAGGAGGTGCCTGAGGTGGTGGCGGAGGAGGATGTGGAGGAGGTGTTGGTGGCGGAGGAGGATATGGAGGAGGTGTTGGTGGCGGAGGAGGTGGCTGAGGAGATGTTGGTGGCGGAGGAGGATGTGGAGGAGGTGGCAGAGGCGGTCAAGCCTATTGAGGAGGCCAGGATTGTCCCGGAGTCGGCCGATTCAGAGGGGGAGGAGGCGTGTGAGGCGGTGGAGGCAGAACAGATCGGTATGTATACATAATGCATCATTCATAAATTAGTTGTACTGGTATTTGTTATGTAGCACTGGTGAGGATAAATTTTGTTACAATACTATTAATACATAACACAAAGTGGGTAGCTACAGATACAGGTACAGGTTAGATGGGGTGTCCAAGGCATCCCTTTCATCCAGGACACCTCTTAATTACACAGGTTTGTGGGATGGCTTGGAGCTCCATTTTCACTGCCACATAACCGTTGTAGTTAAACAGGATCCTGGAGTAAAGGGATGAGTGTATCATTTTTGGATTAAATTCACCTGCTGCAAGCGTAGATTCTGTCCCATCATATAGCTGAATATATGTTTTAGGTGAATGATATTTATAAACGATATGATGTATGCTATAAATGGAGTATGGCCCGGCCTACCTTGGAATGGAGTCACAAGTTGACAGTGTCCCTGGAGCCTCCTCTACCTAAACACCCCCTGTGGTTCAGATTGTTTTTTTCCCCTCACAGAATTGTAGGTTGGTTTAGACTGAATTATGATTTTGAGGATGTGTACTGTGCATTCCTGACATTTGCATAACTCCCATGCCACGAACCATCACTGAACTTAGACTGAGGAGATTGTGACAAGTTGTTATTGACGGAGGACATGACATGCTTGTCATTGGTTAGTCATGGGTGGGTTGTGAATCAGAAGAAACACTATGACTGTTATGTCTTCTGCAGAGTAAAGGGTAGAGGGACAAAAACACAGTATTAATTAAATAAGTTTGCATGTATGTATATATGTATGTGTCATATATATTTATCTATGTGTGTCTCTATCTCTCTACATATATATATATATATATATATATATATATATATATACATACATGTCACCCTGCATTTCTGCGATTTATGTAGCAGTATGTGAAATGTATGCATGAATATCATGACTAATTTTTGCCCCTTTGACATGCCCACAGATGCCACAACACAAGCAGATGAGGGTGTTCGTGGGGCCTAATGCGGATGGGCCACCATTTGCAGCTACTAATTGCAGACCTGCAGGACCTTAGGGACTTGCTGCTTTAATGTTATTTTTTTATTGTTTTATATTTAAATGTTTACCTGTTATCAAAATAAATATTTTATGCAAGTTCGAAGTTGTTGGTTTTCTTTGCACATTAAACAGTATATGTGTAGATTGTTTATAATATTTTACACAGGGACAAATACAAACCATTGCACTTCAATTGATGTAAGGGTTAATGTGTGCAATGGATGTGTTAGGCATGGTTGTAAGGATATATTGGCATGTAATTGATTCCAATTACAAATAAACGCTTTTTTATGAGGATAGGTAATTGAATAAGTGGGTCATGTGATGTATTGCAGAATAGACATAATAGTGGGTAGTTTCGCGTAAATACTCCGCTTCCGTGCGGACGCCCCGCTTGCCATCCATTCGGATGCGGTATCACCGTGCAGACTCTGTAATACCGTGCAGAATCTGAGTGTGTCCACCGCACACGCATGGTTTGTATGTCGTCCGTAAACACGCCCTGTTCTTACAGAGTGAGTCCGTCCGAATGCGGAGGACACGTGGGCGTTTCTACGGACGATGGCCGCACGCTGCCGCACAGCGTGGCGTGCGGACCGCACCGTAAGAATTCGGGAATATCCGCACCGATCAGAATAAGGGCCATAGTTACAAAGTCTGCGGCCCATCAAACTGTGCTATTTGGCATGATTTGAGGATAGAAGTATGCAGACACATCTGGGCAAAACCTAATGTTCTAATTTTTTTCCATTTCTTTAAGATACAAAGCTGAAGGTACACTGCAATAAAGTTTAAAATGAGTTAATAAATGCTATACCTCCCAGAGGCTCATTTAAAATATACATGGTAGCTGTCAGCTGTTAAAGACAATGAAGTAATGTAATGTCAAACATCCATTTAATTTATATATTAGCATTTCCAGTACATAAACTGAAAGTTACTGACATAAAATTAATCAGATATGGGCTGCCATTTGTAAAATATACAACAAAAATGTCCGAATCTGATTAATTGTGTTATCAACCTTATTACTGTATATTGACCCAGCTTTCAAAATTCCATCCACTATGTTCATCAGAAGACCCAGTCACATAATCCATTACTGA
Organism: Crinia signifera; assembly: GCF_055691185.1. Classification (NCBI taxonomy): domain Eukaryota; kingdom Metazoa; phylum Chordata; class Amphibia; order Anura; family Myobatrachidae; genus Crinia; species Crinia signifera. The sequence continues at coordinate 102,328,539 of NC_139225.1, read as the reverse complement.
AGTCACTCAAATTGTAGCTAAACAGCTCTTTTAAGTATAACATATAAATGCTCACAAAACTAACTCAGACTACCAAAACATTGGAAGACTAAAAATTAATTTCAGTGATAAAGTAATATATTTTTAGATGTGTTCACTAGTTAAAGTAACATATTGTACAGGTTTTTTCAAATCAGAAACTGGAAACTACGTAGTTAAATGCTGATGACAAATGCATATACTGAAAAGACGGATTTACAGCTTTCTCTCATCCATCAAATTTCTGATCCTAAAATAACAATAAAAAAAGTTTATTTTGATGTAATTAGTTCCCTGTAATAATAACAATCACATTTCAGAATGAGTTGTCCACTTGTATCCCAAAACATCAATTTGAGATTGACAAATTTACAGTTTATAATGAGAAATTTACAAGTGGATGAGTTTTTATTTCTTAGTTTTGAAGTCCTCAGATGATAATCTTAAAAACAAAAAAATAAATGTTTTGTCCTAGAAATTATGCCAAAAAAAGGATTTTTAAAACACCAGGAGGCATCAGAATTAGTGAACTGTACAAACATGAACAGAGGGATTAAACACAGGAGAAATGACACATTTTGTGGAGCCTTATAATCTACATATCCAGCAAATCTTCTCTGCGGCCTCTTCTCTTTCTTTGATTTTCCAAATGAAATGAAAATGCAACACATCAAAGGTAATGTTCTGAATTGATTGCTAGGGTGCATTTTACATTAGATGCAAATCAAAGAAAGTTATATATAAAATAAAATACTTGCAACAAGAAACTTGGTTTGTACTGTTATATCATGTATTACTGTTCTTACATGTTGAACTGATGTTTAAAAATAAATATAGCTAAACTAAAGGTGCCCATACACTATGCGACTTCTCCCTTTGGATCTTCCCAGGCACCAGGATCGTAGGGGATAAATCGCATGTGATATATCGCATGCAGCCCTTCTGCATGCGATGTATCACATGTGATTGCCGCTCCCTGCTGCCAAGAGGGTATCCGACATGGACATCATACTGTACATACAGCACGTATGATCCGATCAGATGTCAGACACAAGGCATGATCTTGGTCCTTATTCTGGTTCACTTGCAAAGTCAAATTCCAAAACCATGTGCACTGCAGGGGGTGGGGGGATGTAACATGTGCAATGAGAGTTAGATTTGGGTGAGTTATTTTGTTTCTGTGCAGGGAAAATGCTGGCTGCTGGACACTGCAATATAGATCCCACTTTGAAGTAAAACCCCGCCCAAATCTAATTCTGCACAAGTTGCATCTGCCCCGCTTGCAGTACATATGGTTTTGTCCATTTGAGAAGGAACTTGCCTTTGCACGTGAAGTAGATTAATGGACCTTGGCCAATCTGTCAGAGTCAGGTGAAATCGGGCCCAAATCAGAATAGTGTATGGGGGCCTAAAGATGCACCATAAAGCTTATAATAAGATACCAATAATAACAATAGTATGCCCAAAAATATACCTGTTTTCTGGCAAAAATAAATAAGATCCATGATAAGTTTAAAGTTCTATTTGTTTCTGTATCCACAACCACATAAACAGGGCACTTTCAGGGATTTTTTTGGGTAGCTAAGCAGGTACTGAAATAAGTTTACCGATAAAGGCCAGGCAAACTTCAAGGCTTATTGGATAGCCCAGGGGGATCAGCTGGCAAATGGTATATTACTGTGGGCATGGTATATTACTGTGGGCTCCCTTTGTCTAAGACAAAATCTCTGTGGCATGTTATATTAACAAACAAATAAATATATTTTTATTATTTATTCAATTTAATAAAAAATATTTTAAAAATATTGATTTTCATTTCACAATATGGCTCCAAACTATAACCACCATTAACAACATTAATATGCACATTGCCCACAAAAAAAGCTCACAAATATGAACATTATTATAAATATTGCTATTTTTTCCTCACTTTTTTAATGTGAAAAATTTAAGATAAAGACATTTCAGAATGACTGCTAGATTTTGAAAAAAAATATCTTCCCTTAATTGTTTTTTGCCCTCCATCTAAACATTTCCATCTCTTCTTTGCATTTTATGATAAATGGTTCATTTGTTTTTGTACTTCTGGATCCTGTGCTGTCTCCGCAACATACAGTACTTCCCACTCATGCCTTTTCTCTATGTTACCTATTCTGATCTGCTCACATTTATTCCTTGACTTGGCTGTTGGCTCAACTAATTCAAGCTATAGCTCATTGCTAACTTCTCTTCACAGGCTCCAGTTATAAATACTGTTTTCAAAACACAATGGTAAGGCAGACTTTTGATAGCTTGCTACAAATTCCAGCCATCACAGCCTGTCTTATTTATATGGCTATGCTCAATTGCTTTCCTTGTCCTTGTATTGACTTGTCTAGACTTTCTCTGGCTTCAGCTTCTGTCTGATCCCTGTTCTGTTGTACTCTTGTTAGCATATCTGCCTTTTACAATGACTCCTTATTGTTCTATTTTCAGCATCCGCTCTGATTCTATGTTATCCTGAAATCATGTCCTACCCCTTTTGACCTGTATTGCTGATTATATTCTTGTCTGTCTTTATTCATTAGCCGAGCCCTCTTGTCTTTAAGTTATCTGTGTTACATAATTTAAATTCAAGAGTCTCCATGTAAAGTGAGTTATAAAGCTATCTGATTTGTATGTCAAGTACATTCCCCATTCAACTCCTGTGTTGTTCAATGTCAATTCTAAGCTTTTGTTAATTCATTTTTTAAACCTCTGGTTGTTTTTAAACCTCGGGTTTCTGTGACTTTGGCTCAGTATGTCTACCCAGCTCCTCAACTGCAATATTATTTGACAATCAACGCTATGCTTTCAGTTTGAGGTAAATTATTATTTTGCTATAGTTGAAGGTTGATGTAATGTCTCAATTGACTCTCTCTCTCTCTCTTTATCTCTCTCCCCCTCTATACATCTCTCTTATATTTGAACTCCCTTACATTTACTCAATACTATGACTCTCAATTGCAGTTTCTCAGAGCACCATTCCTCAAGTTAAAAAATACATTTTGTCTAATATGACAATAATAGAATGAAATAGTCTCTGAAAAGAAATGAAGCATCAGTATTCTCTGCAGTCGGAAAACAATACATGGTGCATGGCCTACATCACAAAACTTACCTGGATAGACTAAAAGATCTTAACATGTATAGTTTGGAGCAGAGAAGGGAAAGGGGGACATGATAGAAATTTTAAAATATATCAAGGGTTTTAACAAGGTACAGGTGGGAAATTTTCTTCAAAGGAAAATAAGTAATAGAACACGAGGACATGCACTGAAGCTGGAGGGAGGTAGGTTCAAGGCAAATGTTAGAAATAATTACTTCACAGAAAGGGTAGTGGATAAGTGGAATAGCCTCCCATCAGAGGTGGTAGACGCTAAGACAGTAGAACAATTTAAACATGCTTGGGATAGGCATATGAATATCCTTACAAAGAAATAAGGATTAAAAAGGGTTGAGATTACCTGAAGGGTAAAAAAGGGGCAGACTAGATTGGCCAAATGGGTCTTATCTGCTGTCAAATTCTATGTTTCTATGTTTAATACTAAATAAAAGGGAGCTGGGCACGCGATATAGCCCACCAGCAGTTTGTGCCAGTTTAACCCTAATTATGAGCAGGTGCTCTATTGTGGGGCATATCTTGACCTGGGGATGCTGCTGTGCAAATAATGATTTCCACACACTACTATGAGGTATATCTTCTTATCTTATTTTACAGTATTCATTTAATTCATTGCCAGTTTAAATTTTCATTCAATTCAGGGTAGAGATTGCTCTCATTTTCAACAAGACACAGCTAGCCTTGAAGCAGTGATGTGCGGTAATGCTGGGGAGGAACTTACTAGAGCCAGAGCCAGATTGCACTGTTTTGATCAGAAATAAGCCTCACTTGTTATAGAACATTTACTCCAAAGGTTTGACCATACAAATGATTGCAAAAATAATAATAAGATTTATAATACATTGTTTTTATTTTTCATATAATGTATATAGTCAAAACTCTGGTATATATGTATGATATGTATGATGTATGATGTATGAAGGGAAATGTTCTGCCTCCCGCCATAGCACATCTCTGCACTGGAGAGGACAAAAGGTATGTGCTTGGTGTTTTTTACTATTGCACTAGGAAATGGGAGTGGTTGGAGCAGAAATACTTTTTTTATTAAACACATGTGAAAAATGTTTCTTATAATGTCATATGAATGGAATGACCCCTAGGCACAGGACACTCTGATAATGAGGATTCTTTAAAGCACCAATCATCATACAAAATTCAGTTACATTATCCATTATTTTCAATCACACATATCTTAACAGTAATGCTCTTCACAATCCTGTCATAGCCGGGATTTGAACTGATAAATTGTTACATTGTAGACACCTTACTGATGGGTGTTGATCATTAGGTCACCATAATTTTGGTCGACAGTCATTAGTTTGACACCATTAGGTCAAAAAGTATTTAGGTCGACATGCAGGAAGGTCGACATAAGTCTAAGTCGACAGGGTCATTAGGTCGACATGGGGTAGGTCGACAGTCAAAAGGTTGACATGGGGGTTTTCACATTTTTTTGTTCCGAATGTCGACACAGTTGACATGGAGACTGATACGTAGCACCACGTTCCATCGCATGGCTTGTTACAATCGCCATGCTTTGGGCACGACCCTAGTGGATGGTAGGGCATGAAATACCACCTGTCGGCACATTTCTGCAAAAAAAATTATTGAAAAACCCCATGTCAACCTAATGACCCTTTCGACCGAGCCCATGTCGACCTAGACTCATTATATATATATATATATATATATATATATATATATATATATATATATATCCACTTATACTGTAACTGTCAGTTCTAAACCATTGCAACTAGGCTGATTCATGTAATGTTCAGCCATACAATCAATCCTCTGCTGCCACACATTACATAGTGGTTCTGCCCAGTCACATGATTATTTCTCTGACAATTATAAGTAGCTGCATATATTATCCTCATGCTTCCTACAGAAGAGTAAATAGCTCAACCAGTAATGTTTCTGCCTCTGGCATAACAGGGGATGGATTTTAATTCTGTGTATGACAGAATTTTAAACTGTGTGTCTTAAATACAAAGAAAGTGACTGAAAGGGACTGGAGGAGGAGTCTCATTTTTCAGAAATGTGTGTCCCCCCCTTTCTCGTCCATCATGTGCCAATAAAAGTCAGTTCAGGCTGAATTTTATTACCGTAAAGGAGAAAAACCTTTTGATGGTAAGCGACGACCATCGAATGATTTTAGTTCCCTTTGGCCGTATGCGAGAGGATGTGTTGTTGTGTGGTGGGTGGGAGGGGGGTCTGGCATCTGGCAGGGCGGTGGGTAGTGCTGACCTGTTTGCTAAGATACGAGTATACACAACCTAGCGAACTGGTCTGAATCAGGCCCCTGGTCGTGAGTTCAGATTTGAGCTTTAAAAGTGCTAACTTTCATTTTTAATCACACTTTATGATATTGTTATTGAACTATGTAGGATTTAGGTTTTGTGATATTGGCTTTCATTTATTTAATGACTTTCAATTTATATTGCTGATTTGCTAATAAATACATTTAGTAAATAATTATTTGCATGCTGTGTTCCATTAATTAGGGCTTTGCCTATATCGCAAAACACTATTGCGCTTTTTTCAAATCTGAAAAACACTGCTTGAATATGTGAAGGGGAAGAGATACGGTATAAATAAAAAATATGGTTTTGCAATTAGCAGTTACTGATGAAAAAGATTCCTTGCAACAGAAAGATAAAAGTGAAAGAATCATAGAGCCAAGGAGATGCTGTAGGTAGAGAACCAAGATTTAATTAGGAAATGTAAGGTAATGTAAGGTTAGAGAAATTGTTTAATGATCAAAGGTTTGGATAAATGAAGACATGAGATAAGCTAACCTATTATATTATTAAATGGTAAAATGTGCATTTAAAAAAAGAAAAAAGACTTTTAGATACAGCATATTTTAACAACAGAAATTGTGAAAACATATCAAATAAGGTTATAATGCAAGGAATTAAAGATGTAAGCACATTTTATTCATTTTTGCACACTTTTAATATGTCTAGACACGCCAAATAATTATACTTCTTGTTTTTCAATTAGCTATTATAAATAAACTATTTTTTAGCCACGGAAATAAAGGAGAAAACCAGTGGTAACTATTTAAATGTACAATGAAGTTTAGAAGACTGTTATGGTGTGTACACACGGGGCCGATATTGCTTCCGATGTTCCCGATATAGTGAACATCGGAAGCCATATCAAATATTAATTGTCGGCTTTTTAGAGCTAACGAGCCTGATGCGCTGCCGATGTGAGCGCAAATCAGCAGTGATATAGTGAGGGCAGGCACTATATAGTCTAAATTGTCCCTCTGCAGCATGCCGTGCTATGCGAGTCCCGATGCAATCTGATAGCATCGGGACTCGTATAGCACGGCATATCGCCCCCGCATAATTATTATTGTTATTATTATAATTATTATTATTATGAGCCTTTTCTTACAACATATTGTATTTTATAATACAACACTTATTTCTACTTTGAACACAAAACTAAAAATTAACTCTAAAAAAAATGCCACTCTGTGCCGCAATTAGGAGAAATGGATAAATCTTTCATAAATTTGTTTGTAAAACATTCTGTAAGGTCTTTAAAAATGCTTGATATTTATCTACAATTCAGATAAAATGATTTGCTATTAATATATAATATATATACCTAAATAAATAGTCACAACTGTAGCTTGAATACATTGGGGGAAATTTACTAAGAACCCGGGATACGGTCGATATTCCCAATTCGTATACCCAAAAACTTACGAAGCGGCAGCATTACATGGATCAGTCAGATCTGTGCAATGCTGGCCTGTGTAATAAATAAATATTTTTTTAATAATGGTGTGGGGTATAAGCCGGTCCTGGTTTTAGAAATAGAGGGGCCAAAAATGTTGGGGTTCCCCCCTATTTCTAAAACCAGCACCAGGCTCAAGGGACAGTCCTGGTTCCCAAAATATGGGGGACAAAATGAGTAGGGGTCCCCTGTTTTTTGAAAAACAGCCAGCAGGTTAATGCCACAGCCAGGGGACTATATACATATAAAATATAACTATTTACACTAGTTCCCCTGGCCAAAGCATTAAACCCCTTCACTGTTCAGCCCAGGCAGCAACCCTGGGGAGTGGGGACTCCCCAATGAAGGGGTCCCCCCTCCAGGATACCTCCTGCCGGTGCTAAAGCCGGGGCTGTCCAGGGTGCCCCAGGGCAGTGGGCACCGGGCTAATGTATGGTGTAAAAAATAGATATAAAACTATTGTGCTTTGCTGTCAAACTACAAGTCCCAGCATGCATGCTCCTCATGCATGGACTTGGAGAACCACAAGTCCCAGAATTAAAGTGCCTGCTGGTACTTATAGTTCAACAGCAAATTAAATAGTTAAATAAAATACAGAAACATAGAGAAATAAAACTTTAATACACTCTACAATCATTCATACATACTTAATTATGGATTCCATCTGTGGCCCATGCCCTTCTCCAGTAGAATATCTATAGAAGGAAATTATACTTACTGAGTCCTCTGGCGTCATTTGCGTCCTCGTTGTTCCATAGTAGCATCCATGTGGGGTATAAAATGACAAACCGAACAACATTCCCAGGGACTGGATGAACAGCAAACACATGTAAAGGACTCCCGGAAAGCTGCTGGAGCGTAAAATTATATGAATACATAAATGCAGGAGGAAAAACTGTTGTACATTCATAAAAAACACACACACATAGAAATCAGAATCCTTACTAAATATATAGGGAAAGTCACAATAATTCTACATATACTGTATCAGAAAAGCTAGTACAGTGAAAATGCCAAATATATTGAGAAAAATTAAAGGTACTTATGTATTATCTGGGCTCCCATGTTAAATGCACCCCTTTTTTCATACCCCTACTATCCAACTACGCATGGAGTTGATTTTATATAGTGTGGCGAGCGCAGCGAGCCACTGTGCCCGAAGCGTGGCGAGCGCAGCGAGCCCCGCGAGGGGATGCGGTCTCATAAGAAAAACGGGAGCCCAGATATTACATAAGTACCAAATTAAATCCACACAAAATTACCCTGAAAAGGCCAGATCCACATTAAATATACATTGAAAGTACCAGATGCCCATAAAACACTAGGATAAGCCAAATCCACTAAAAATACATTATAAATTTCAGATTTAAACAAAAATACATTGATAAAAACAGATTTACTTAAAGAAAAGTGAAAAAAAAAATGTGAATAGCCAGAGCCACATAATACAATAAAACATATGGAATGACAGTCTGTGAGCAGGGGCGGGTAAAGGCTGTGAGTTGACAAATGGTGAGTCTAAGAAGCAGGTGTGGGAGACAGAGGGTGAAGGGTGATGGGCTATGACAGGCTGTGAGGGAGGGACAATGTGTACGACTGGTGGGAAGATGATGAAGGTTGTTAGGCTGTGAATGGTTACAATCTGTGAGTGTAATCAATAGGAGTATGATGATGGTCTGACTAGTGTGTATCAAGTGTGGATGGCAGTCTGGGAGAAGAGTGGGTAGCAGGAGAAGTGACCAGCTGTAGGTCAGGTTAGCAGGGTTTTTGACAGGCTGTGAGTGGTGTTAGCAAGTGTGGGATAATAGTCTGTGAGTGGTTGCAGGGTGACAGACTGTGAGTTGGAGCAGTGTATGTGGTGTGAAAGGTTATGACTGGGGGATGGTAACAGGTGTGGAATGACAGTCTGTGAGTAGAAACAATGGGACTAGGTTATGGGCTGTAACCAAGGGACAGAGGCAGTGGCGTAACTATAGAAGGTGCAGGGGGTGCAACTGCTATGGGGCTAGCCGCAAGGGGGGGGGGGGGCAGCAGGCAATCCCCTGCACCCATTTAAATAATTATTATGCTTTTGTTTTTTTCTATTAGCAGTCCGGTGCAGCTGCAGTATCACTAAGTTAGGGCCAGGGCTGGCAGTTTCCCCTCCAGCCTGCTTGCTAGGGAAGGAGGTGTGGACCAGACATAGGCAAGGCTAGCTACTTAGACCACTTTACAGTAGAAGGCACTGGAGCTGCATTCTCTCTATTTCCTGGCCACTCTCCTCCTCTGGAGCTGGTGCTGCAGAGCCTGTGTCCTGTTCAGACTGTGGAAGATCGAGCCCCTCCAGTGGGTGTTTGCTCCCGCTGCTCGTAACACAGCACCAGCATTTTCCATTCTTAACGCTGCTGCTAGGCTCATCTTCCTCTCCCGCCGCTCTACCTCCGCCTCCCCCCTATGTCTATCTCTTCACTGGCTCCCCATTCCCTTCCGAGTTCTCTTTAAACTCCTCACCACCACCTACAAGGCTCTCTCCTCCTCCACCGCTCCTTATCTTTCTTCACTGATCTCTATCCACACTCCCTCCCGTCCTCTTCGTTCCATCGCTGACCACCGACTGACCTCTCACCTAATCACCTCCTCCCACTCCCGTGTCCAAGACTTCTCTCGCGCTGCCCCCCTGCACTGGAACAACCTCCCACCACCCATCAGGCTTTCTGATTCCCTTATCTCCTTCAAGCGCTCCCTCAAAACCCACTTTTTTTCGACTAGCCTATCCCTCCTCCTAACCTCTTTTGATCCTCCTATCCTGCCTCCGTTCCCATCCGTTCCTACTTTCCTATTGTTTTTCATTCGTCCACCCACCTCCTTTTAGTATGTTAACTCTTATGAGTAGGGTCCTCCTTCCTCACGTACTCACCCTACCTCTTTACTCACCTGTGCTCCAGTCCTGTTCTTCCCTTCCTCTACTTCATCCTCAGTCTCCTCGACAATTTTGACACCTACTTCTGAACTGATGCTGATTTTAGTTCTAGTAGCTATACCCCTATTTATGCTGTATCTTATAAACACACCCTGTACGTTACCTTGTAATTTGTTTTTTGTTTGCTATGTATGGCGCTGCGGACATTTTGTGGCGCCTTATAAATAAACGTACTACTACTACAACATTAGGTGTAAACAGGCATCCGTGAGCCAGGGAACAGTGACCCGGGGAGACCAGGGACAAGCGCACACCGGACATGGGGTCCAACAGCCCTGCCTCAGTAGGTCAACAGCCTCCTCAACTGCATATGCCTGCTGCATGCCCTGTAAGTGACAACCTGCCCCCTTGCTCTCTCCTGCATGTGCCTTCCAACCCCCTTAACCCCCCTAATGATAGTGACAGGTTCTGTCATCTCTCTCACCCCTGTGACAACTTTCCCTTTCTGTCTGACAGCTGTGTTTTTCCCCCATCGCCTCTGTGTGACAACTTTTCTCTGCCTCTTCCCTCTACTTTGCATACAGTATCTCTCACCTTCTTCCTCTGTTTGTATAAATGCCTCTGCCATTTTCATATTGCGGCTTCTGTATTATCCTTCCCTATCCTCATAATGTGACATCTTTACCCTCTAGCCTCCTTCCCCCTGAGCATGTGAGATCCTCCCCCTTTATTACCCCCATCCCTCCCCCTCCCCTTTTTCTCCATAGTGCAATACAACTTACAGTACATATGGGGCCGGGCTCATCATTGCTGGCGAATCGCCAGAACATCACCGCTGGCGATCCACCAGCAGCCCGGCTCGCCATCTGACTGAGACGCGCATGCGTCTCATGCGCACATGCGTCTCAGTGTCCGTGCCCCGGGGAAACGGGACCATGTCCGTCTCCACTTCATGGAGACGGACAGGGTTAGGGGGGGAGCGGGGAGGCGTCCGGGACCCCGGGTGACCGCCGTCAAGCCGGCGGGGACCCGGGGGAAGCCGTCGTAAGGGGACGCGCGCGCATCTCGTGTGTGCGCGTCCCCTTTCGCAAATACAGATGGTGGGTGGCGTGGGATGGCGGATGGCGTCGCCATCGCCATCCCCTGCAAAGAAGAGCCCGGCTCCATCTGTATATTTGTGTTGGGCACTCTTTAACTCACTGATGTTGCCACTACCTCTCTATGACACCCTCTGTCTGCCTGATTTCATCTTTCTCCCCCCTCTCATCCATTTCTTTCGGACATCCTCTCTCTCTCTTGCTCCGAACACTCTCTCTCTCTCTCTCATTCCCTCTTTTTCCAGGAAATCCTTTATCTCTGTCTCACTCTCTCCCTAAACCCCCACGTCCCTCCCTATCTTTCACACTTTAATTCCCCCCCTAACACCCTCTTTCCCACGCTTGCCTCGGTAGGGAATTGTAGGAACAATGGGGGTGGGGGGCATTCAATATCTTGCTATGGGGCCCACAGAGTTGTAGTTATCCCCCTGGATAGAGGTATTGAGGTATACTGGCTGGGAGTCAGAGAAGGAATATTGGTGGGGAGAGGAAGGGCATTAAAATACATTAAGATATGAAATATATGCAACAGAAATATAAAAGCTCAATGACTGTCTCTCTCTCTCCTTTGATAGGGATGTTCAGCTGTCAGGACTCAGCAGTCCCTCTCACTGTCTGGTGACCTCTGTCCTCTGACATGGGTCTGCTCTTTTTCATTGACAGAACAACACAGAGTGCACATGGGGGACAACATCTGGATGCATGCATACAAGAGTCAGATATTGATAGGTCAGAAGACAATGAATGTTGAGAATCTGAGCAATTGCCTGGTATTACTGGTCCATAGGGAACAATGCTGGGTGGTTAAATCCTTACTTGGCAGACATGGCATAAGTTGTCCAGTGCACACTTCCTGGCTAACAGTTCCCAACCTTCTGCCAGGCCTGCCATGGAACCCAGTTTATATGTCCTATTCATCCTGCCCTTATTACACCTCCTGTAGTGGACCAGTGAAGATGTTGCCCATATCACCAAATCAGCTTTTAGGTAACATTTATTCAGCTCCTACCTGCCATGTCACAGACTGTGTTTGAAAAAAATGTAAGGCAGGAGATGATTGGTTGGTTGTTTATCACTCTCCATTTTATCACTTTGCATCTGGCCCTAGGTAAGTACAGATAGGGCAGGCCTTATGCTTGCTGGCGAATCGCCAGCAGCATGCTGCTGGCGATCCGCCAGCAACACGGCGCGCCATCTGACTGAGACGCGCGTGCGTCCCCCACGCACGTGCGTCTCAGTATCCGGGCGGCCGGCGGGCGAGGCGGACGCAATACTGTCCGCCTCCTGCTCGAGGGGGGCTGGGGGGGCCCGAGGAGGCTGTGGGGGGGTGCGGGCGCCCGGTGTGGGCACCGGGCGACCGTCGGAAGGGGACGGCAGCACCGTCGGAAGGGGACGCGCGCGCACCTCGTGCGCGCGCGTCCCCTTCCGACACACAGATGGCGCGGGAGCAGGGAATGGCGAATGGCGTCGCCATCGCCATCCCCTGCAAAGATGAGCCCGGCCCCATCTGTATGTGAAGTGTTAAGACCCCCAAACACTATGTGATTTGGGCCCGATTTCACCCGATTCGGATGAAACGGGAAGTGAAATCGGCCCAAATTGTATGTGCAGATGTCCCATCTGACCCGATGTGTGGTCCCATGCACATCAGGATGGAGTCGGGAGGCTGGACGGGCTGCACATAAGATTTGTTAAATCTGATATTCAGCCTGGAGGCGGGCTAGGGATGCAGCGTGTAGGTACCTCACCTGCAGCAGATGGAGCCGAGCGGGACAGGGGGGTTGCAGGCAGGGAGCAGTTGGAGAGGCAGTGGGTGCACTGTCCTAGGCAGTGACTGCAGAGAGCCGGGCTGGGGAGGCAGTGGGCACACTGGACTGGGCGGTGAATGCCGCGAGGGGACCAGAGACCGGGTAATGTAGGGGATGCTGGCAGCAGCGGGCGCACATAGAAATGAATGAACACCCAGTGATTCACTGACTGTCCATTCATTTCTATGTGCGTCCGCTGCTTCCCCTACGCTACCCAGTCTCTGGTCCCCTCACGGCATTCACCGCCCGGACCAGTGTGCCCATTGCCTCCCCTGCCCGGCTCTCTGATTGTGGCATTCACCGCCCAGGACTGTGCCCCACTGCCTCTCCAGCCTGGCACCCTGCTTGCAGCCCCCCTGCCCCGCTCGGCTCCAGGCTCCCTCTGCCTGCAGCTTCGCGGGGACTGCATGTGATTAATCGCATGTGATTTATCACATGCAAAACTTGGCACATCAAGTGCCAAATCGTGTGTGACCCCCCGGGGAGTTGTCAGTATCATTAGGTCCGACTTGTCCTTCGTACCTTAGGTGTTACGAGTGTTAGGAGTGTTATAGTGATTAAAGATAATTTTGTAAAAAATGTAACATACAGCATATAAAAACCAAACATTAGTTGTACTATACAGTGATAAAATAAGTTTGATATTGTGTTGCCCCAAAGCAGGCCAGCCACAGCAATTCAGGGAGCACCACACACCCCAAAAATCACCCCACAACGGACATACTATATACATTTGTACAGTAGGTCTAACCTTGATTGTGCCTTATTCAATGTGCAGTCTGTAAATGCTAGGATCATTACTTTAAGTCATGAGGGACAGGTGGGGTGCTACTCTAGACTGAGGTTCCTTCAAGTAAACATATAAATACTCAAAATTTTATTTTATTTTTAAGGTGTGAAGATTGTGTGTTCTTAACTTTTTGGTGTACATTCATTAATGTACTCTACAGTTCATATAGAAGTGTTTTTTTGTTTTGTTTTTAAATTGAAAATATAATAAAGTTTTTTTAATAGGAGGCTAAAAATAATGCACATAAAGTAATTCTAAAACGTTATACCTTCAATGTGCAATCCAACATGTTTTATTTTATTCCTTTGGAGCATTAGATAATTGCAAGGCACTATTATAGTCATTGAATTTTAGTTTCTTGTTTTGTTACTGTTTGACATTTTCTAGACAGTTGTTTTTATATAATTCTATAACCATTTTTTGTTACTTGGCACATACTGAATTTTATTACAAATATGAATTCTTTGCAATCATTTTAATGTTGACATTTACATAAAACATTTTAATGACTGTTGACATTTGATTTCATTTCTAGCTGTCCTAACTGCTCATCTGTTGGAATGGTTCAGAGCAGTGGTTATAGAAAACATAATTAAATTCTACATCTGTCGTCGACAAGTGACTTGTTAGGATTCCCTTCAAGTGGAACCTTCTAGTTTCTACCGAATGCATTATGTGATGAGTTTTTATTCTCCAGAATAGAATCCCAGATCAACGCCAACAAGAAGTGCATCTGTCAAAGTGTTGTGTTTATGCCAAATGTTAAAATTATTATATAACAGGTCACTGATCAAACTTGTATTTGTCAGAAATTCTTCGGAAAAAATAATTGGAATACAATTTTTCATCTTAGCAGATAAATATTTGTTTTATTATTTTTAAGTATACTCTGCTAAATTCTATAACCACTTTTTCTGCTTATTTGTTCAATGCTTTAACTTGAATGTACTAGTTAATAAGTTTTATATGTACATAGTACCTGTGATATTGATTTAAAATGTTGGTCCTAGTCAAGGAATACTCATTTGTAACTGGCACTGGCGCAAGTAGACGTTAAATTGTATTTATGTACTATGGGATCTGGATGATAGGTCAACAATAGGATGAACACCATATAGTCAACATGCACAAGTTCAATATAGACAAAAGGTTGACACAAGCTGAAGGTCTACACGACAATGGTTGACACATGGACAGGTTAACATACATTTTTCATAATTTGTTTTACATTTTTGGACTCTTTCATACTTTACCATACACATGGAATACAGTTGGGGGTGGGAAAGTGTGCACCTAGCCCATAGCATGGTGAGTGAATCTTGCCATGAGAGGGGATATGATACACTAATTTGGGCTAAAAAAAACCTAAAAAAACTCATGTCAACATTTTCATGTTTCAACCTCTCATGTCGACCTTTTGTTTGGGTTGACCTTTTTCCTGCATTGACCTTGTGCATGTTAAACATTCGACATCAACCTATTGATTGTCCACCCTATGATCCATACACAATGACATGATCAATTTCCTTTGTTGAATTAGGATTATAAAATACTTAGATATTTGTAAGTTTTTAGAATTGAAAACTGGACTACCATGCTTTAGCTAGGTTTATTTGTAGCAGGCACAATTCTGTAGTAATTGTACTGCAGGAAGTGATCCATTAATCCAGTGGTTCCCAAACTGTGCGCCGTGGCTCCCTGGGGTGCCTCGGGACACATGCAGGGGTGCCCTGGGTTGGTAGTCCAGGACCAACTAAAATTATTAATGGTTAATTATTTATAAGCAAAACCAGTGCTGGTGGCTGCCAATCATAAAATGTGTACAATCAGAAGAAACTCCTGCCCTTTTCCACATAACTGACCATAAGAATCGCATATAAACCCAATCTAATTAAAATAAATTTGGACTAGGGGTGCCGTGAAAAAAAATCTTATACTCTAGGGTGCCGTGATTAAAAAAAGATTGGGAACCCCTGCATTAATCAACTATATTTATATATATAGTATTTATAGAAAAGGCTAACTACTCACCTTTATGAGGTGAAGTACCACCACTGACCACTAGAGACCACTCAACAGACCAAATGACTCATTTGTGTGCTAAAAGATGTCATAGCAGAAAGTGTAAACAATTTTTGCAGGGAGACTGATCAGTTTTAAACTTGCTGTACTGTATATGAAGAGAGGGACCTGTGAAGACCGAGATTGGAGGTAGGAGCACATAAAGGATGGGGGCAGGGTGGAAAGTTTGTGAAATAAAAACTGTCACAGCTTAAAGTGAATGTACATTGCAGAATCCATTATTTTAAATACAGTAGTTTACAATAAAATATGAATAAAATATGAAGTGTTATTTCCGTACAGTAACTGACACATAATCAGTAATTTCAATGAGCAAATTTACATTGAATTAGCTGTTTGAAATTTGTCACCACTTGATATCTTGCTAAAGCATCACATCATGAATATACAAATATTAATATTAAAAATACCATACTTTTAATAATTGTATGATTTTATTATTGTATATCTATACAGATTGAGTATCCCTTATCCAAAGTATTCAGAAAACCATAGTTTACAAAATGTCAATTATTTTTTTATAAAAACCTACATCTTTAACTGGCACTACTGGGGGCATGATATTTAACCCCTTCCCGACATTTGACGTACATGTACGTCATGGTCGGGAAGTACTTCCCGACATTTGACGTACATGTACGTCATGGCTTCTAACTGTCACTGCGTCTATAGGAGCGCACGCACCCCCCTCCCCCCTCCCCCCCCCCCTGCCAGCCGCAGCAGAAGCATGAGCTGCATAAAAAGTTAAAAAAAACAATGATAATGAACTGAATTATATATATATATATATATATGTGTGTGTATATATATATATATATATATGTGTGTATATATATATATATACACACATATATATATATATATATATATATATATATATATATGTATATATATATATATATGTGTGTATATATATATATATATATATATATATATACATACACACATATATAGTCTCAGTATAAGCGCACTCCAAGCCATCAATGTCCAAATGGGGTGCACCTTTATGGTAGCAACGTATGCTCCTATTATAATACACGACGGGCCCTTCAAGGTCCAATCAGGGCACTCACCAACAAGATATAGAAAAAGGCAAATTTATTGATACATCACCAAAGTGGGGACCGTAGTCCTAGTCGACGTTTCGGCCGATACCCGGCCTTTGTCAAGAAGACAGCCTCACAACCACACAGAAGCAGTGTTTGAAGATCACTGAGTTAGCCTTGGGCGCCCCCCTAAATAGTATAACAGAAAGCCAATTGATATCAGGTGTACATTAACTCACCCCCGTCCACGCCGTCTATCGTGTGCATTCACTATGAGACTTCCGCATCAAGACGCCGGATCCAATATGGCCGTGCGTTTCATTAGACTGGAAGTGTCGCGTCTATGCGTTCCACTTACCGGAAGGCCAGTACTGTGGCTAGCGGAGCGTCATGTTAATAGAAGTAGTTATGGCAACGTATGCTGACGTCTGAGTTGTAGCTGAACTCAGGCGCTGGATATGGTAAACGTTAGGTGGCATGTAAATAAACGGTTATCGTTTCACAAAGCGGAACACTGTCCACTATTAGTACTTGTTTTTAGAATCATTTAGAGGAGCGCCAGGCAAAATTGACAATATACAACTACATTTTTATATCACCATATGTAAATCGTACTCAGGTGATATTTACAGCACATCTATATATAATAACATTACAATAATAAGTGTATAAATAATATGAAAAAAATAAAAATAATGATAATACCAAAAAAACCAAGAAACAAATAAACATAAAAATTATTGTTCATACGCAGAATTATCTGAGTATGTATCAATATATACATATCATATTCTCATATATTCAAATATGTTCAAAAAGCAGAGATGTGGGACAGGAACCTACGGTAACCGTCAACTATGTAAACAGCGAACATCCCCATATTTATAAAAAACAAGAGAATGAATTATTCTCATTTAACCCTCGAGGGGCAATGGTGTCTAGTTTGTATATCCATCGCGCCTCACATCTTTTAAGTGCAAGGATCCGGTCTCCTCCTCGTATTGGTTTGGTGATGTGGTCAATTAATATACATCGAATGGATGCTATTTGGTGTCCAAGCTGTATACAATGTCGTGCCACTGGTTTATCTGTAATGCCAGAAGAAAGAGCCTGTCTTATATCGGTCCTGTGGTTCGCCATTCTTTCACGAAAGGGCCTAGATGTTAGGCCAACATATTACTTTCCACAGGGACAGATAAGGGCATAGATGACGAAGGCACTGGTACATGTTAATCTGTGGTGTATTTTGATCCGTTGTCCACTATGTGGGTGTGCGATGGAATCACCCGTCATCATCGAGTTACACGTGGTGCAACCCTTTGGGCACTTATAGCAGCCCATTTTATTAGACCTCAACCATTGGGTACCCTTAGTTGATGGGTATAGGGTCGGTCTCAAGAGGCTCCACCAGAGGAGGGGTGGGTGGAAAGCGAAGAGGGAGAAGAGCCAGAACTTAGAGACAGTATTCAATCTGTCCTCATATGTACTGAGTGAGGCTGAAAACTCTACCCTTGCACTTGGCTTATCTTATATACCCACCTCCATACACGACCCATTTAATTGGGAAGTAGATCACTACAAATTTGGGAGGAAGCTTAGATTAAAAGATCATTTTGGGGACACTGAAACATTTACCAATACGAGTCAACTTAAGAGCCTTAAGAGCAGTAAATTTGATCCACCTGCTACGAATCAGAGTATCAACACCTTTATGAGGATGGTCAAGTTTGATAAAAACAAGGCCACTACAAGTAGGCCTACTTATCAGAATTTGACCATGGCACAACGACAAGCGTTATCCAATCTGAGAAGTAATGACACCATAGTGATTCGCCCCGCGGATAAGGGCGGGGCGGTGGTGGTACAAGATTGGACCAAATATGATGCAGAAATCCGCAACCAATTAGCGGATGTGAATGTGTACAGATGTTTAGATTCAAACCCTACAATTACTATAAAGAAAGAAATTGATGCAGCTATTACTTTGGGCTTTAATGCCGGATGGGTTGATGCTAAAATGGTGGATTGTTTGGTTGTGGAACATCCAATCACACCTATAATGTACACCTTACCTAAGGTCCACAAACGGCTGGACAATCCCCCTGGCCGCCCTATAATATCTGCCAGGGGGTCATTGTTACAGCCGTTAGCCATGTATGTGGATCAGTACCTGCAACCATTGATGAAGTCAACAAGGAGTTATATCAGGGACATGGCCGATTTTCTTACCAGAATTAGAGATCTCATACTACCTGACTCGGAGATCTGGCTGGCGTCCCTAGATATACAATCCCTATATACTGTGATACCGCATACAGGGGGTATCGAGGCAGTAAAAGAACATCTGGTTGAAAGTGGTCAGAATAACCCATCCACTGAATTTCTGATCATGTTACTTGAGTTGGTCTTAAAAAAGAACTTCTTTATGTATGGTACTAATTACTATATACAAGTGAACGGGACCGCTATGGGCTCAAACGTAGCGCCCGCATACGCGAACTTGTATATGGCATCATATGAGTCCAAATACATCACCACTAAATACGTAGCACAGTTACTGTGCTACGTCAGATTTATCGATGACGTTTTTATCGTCTGGTCGGGAACACAAGATGATTTTTTAGAGATGATAAGGGGACTAAATTCGGAACCAGAACCAATACGGTTTACCTATTCTATGGATCAGCGAACAGTGACATTTTTGGATGTTTGTGTGTCCCGCAATGGTAACAAGCTGGGATACACATTGTTTCGTAAGGAAACAGATCGGAACACGTTGCTACAGGCAGGGAGTCAACATCCGACTCACCTTAAAGAAAATTTACCAATTTCTCAGTTTCTAAGAGTCCTGAGAACAAACTCATGTGAACTGACAGCAGAGAAACAACTAGAGGAAATGAGTGACAGATTTCGAGCCAGAGGTTACTCAGATAACGTAATCTCGAGATGTCTACGGAAGGCTAAACTAAAACATCAGAGGCCACAGACTGAGGATACTCAGGAAGCACAAAAACCCAGAATGGTTCATGTGGGGACCTTTGATCATATGTCCAACACGACCCAAGCCTTACAGAAGCAGTATTGGCCGATTATTGGGAGTGATGACACATTGAAACTTTCCAAATATAGGGCACCTATGAACGCCTATCGCCGCTGCCCAAACCTTCGCCAACTTCTCATGAGACCGACCCTATACCCATCAACTAAGGGTACCCAATGGTTGAGGTCTAACAAAATGGGCTGCTATAAGTGCCCAAAGGGTTGCACCACGTGTAACTCGATGATGACGGGTGATTCCATCGCACACCCACATAGTGGACAACGGATCAAAATACACCACAGATTAACATGTACCAGTGCCTTCGTCATCTATGCCCTTATCTGTCCCTGTGGAAAGTATTATGTTGGCCTAACATCTAGGCCCTTTCGTGAAAGAATGGCGAACCACAGGACCGATATAAGACAGGCTCTTTCTTCTGGCATTACAGATAAACCAGTGGCACGACATTGTATACAGCTTGGACACCAAATAGCATCCATTCGATGTATATTAATTGACCACATCACCAAACCAATACGAGGAGGAGACCGGATCCTTGCACTTAAAAGATGTGAGGCGCGATGGATATACAAACTAGACACCATTGCCCCTCGAGGGTTAAATGAGAATAATTCATTCTCTTGTTTTTTATAAATATGGGGCTGTTCGCTGTTTACATAGTTGACGGTTACCGTAGGTTCCTGTCCCACATCTCTGCTTTTTGAACATATTTGAATATATGAGAATATGATATGTATATATTGATACATACTCAGATAATTCTGCGTATGAACAATAATTTTTATGTTTATTTGTTTCTTGTTTTTTTTGGTATTATCATTATTTTTATTTTTTTCATATTATTTATACACTTATTATTGTAATGTTATTATATATAGATGTGCTGTAAATATCACCTGAGTACGATTTACATATGGTGATATAAAAATGTAGTTGTATATTGTCAATTTTGCCTGGCGCTCCTCTAAATGATTCTAAAAACAAGTACTAATAGTGGACAGTGTTCCGCTTTGTGAAACGATAACCGTTTATTTACATGCCACCTAACGTTTACCATATCCAGCGCCTGAGTTCAGCTACAACTCAGACGTCAGCATACGTTGCCATAACTACTTCTATTAACATGACGCTCCGCTAGCCACAGTACTGGCCTTCCGGTAAGTGGAACGCATAGACGCGACACTTCCGGTCTAATGAAACGCACGGCCATATTGGATCCGGCGTCTTGATGCGGAAGTCTCATAGTGAATGCACACGATAGACGGCGTGGACGGGGGTGAGTTAATGTACACCTGATATCAATTGGCTTTCTGTTATACTATTTAGGGGGGCGCCCAAGGCTAACTCAGTGATCTTCAAACACTGCTTCTGTGTGGTTGTGAGGCTGTCTTCTTGACAAAGGCCGGGTATCGGCCGAAACGTCGACTAGGACTACGGTCCCCACTTTGGTGATGTATCAATAAAATTGCCTTTTTCTATATCTTGTTGGTGAGTGCCCTGATTGGACCCTGAAGGGCCCGTCGTGTATTACACACATATATATATATATATATATATATATACACACACACATACATACATATATATATATATATATATATATATATATAAAGATATTCCCGACATATGACGTATATATACGTCATGGTCGGGAGGTACTTCCCGACCGAAGACGTATATATACGTCATGGTTTTAAACTGTCACCGCGTCTATAGACGCGGTGACAGTTTGGAGATGTCTGCTGTCCCTGACAGCAGACATCCCCCCTCGCGGCGATCGCTGCGATTGGCTGTTCAAATGTGAACAGCCAATTGCAGCGTTTTCTGTGTTACCGGCGGCTAAGCCGCTCGGTAACACAGTGATCGGTGGTGATCGGTGCTGTTAAGTACAGCACCGATCACCACCGATCGCCAGCCCCCCCCTCCCACCCGGCAGCCCCCCTCCCTCCCACCCACCCGGCTGCCGCAGCGCCAGCACCCCTCCCACCCCCCCGCCAGCCGCAGCGCCAGCCCCCCTCCCAAAGCTGGTGACCAAAATGGGGTCACTTGTGGGGGGGTTCCACTGTATTGGTGCTTCGGGGGTCTTGCTAATGCGACATAGCACCCACCATTCATTCCACCACCAAATATCACTCCTTCCCTTCTGAGTCCTGCCATGCACCCAACTGGTATTTTTTGGTCACATGTGAGGCATTGCCGTACTCGGGAGAAATTGGGGCACAGATTTTGGGGTGCTTTGTCTCCTTCATTCCCTGTGAAAATGAAAAATTTTGAGCCAGAACTGCATTTTTCTGTAAAAAATTACATTTGTTTACACAAAAATGCAGATCTGGCTCAAAATTTTTCATTTTCACAAGGAATGAAGGAGACAAAGCACCCCAAAATCTGTGCCCCAATTTCTCCCGAGTACGGCAATGCCTCACATGTGACCAAAAAATACCAGTTGGGTGCATGGCAGGACTCAGAAGGGAAGGAGTGATATTTGGATTTTGCAGCACAGATTCTGGTTGAATGACCCCCGAAACACCCATACAGTGGAACCCCCCCACAAGTGACCCCATTTTGCAAACTAAACCCTTCAGGGAATTCATCAAGGGGTATAGTGTACATTTCAAACCCCCAGGGGTTTCACCAATTTTGATACAACTGAGCTGTGAAAATGAAAAATTAATTTTTTTCATTTTCACTGCCCAGTTGTACCACAATTGGTGAAACCCCTGGGGGTTTGAAATGTACACTATACCCCTAGATGAACTCCCTGAAGGGTGTAGTTTGCAAAATGGGGTCACTTGTGGGGGGTTCCTAACTTTTAGCATCTTATGGTGCCTAGAAACCTACATGGTGCCTAAAAAATAATCTCATAAAAAGGAGGCTCCAAAATCAAGTAGGTGCTCCTTCTATTATGAAGCCTGTGGTTTGGTCACCGTGCACACTAGGGCCACATATAGGATATTTATGAAAACCAAAGAATTGGGGGAATCAATTTTTAGTCACATTTCTCTAGTAAAATCTGCTGTGTTCCTTAGAAAAATGTATTAAAATTGCAAATCTGCAAAAAAAATGAAATATACATATGGTCTATGTTAGTTATTAACTATTTTGAGTGGTAAGATTATTTGTCTCACAAGCAGAAAATTTAACATTTTGCAAATCGCAAAATTTTCCATTTTTTTACGACATTTTGGTATTTTTCACAAAAAAACACAGACTGTATCGACCAAAATTTACCACTAACTTGAAGTACAATGTGTCACGAGAAAACAATCTCAAAATCACTGGGATAAGTAAAAGCAAAAAAAAGTTATACCCACTTAAGTGATACATGTCAGATTTGAAAAAAAGGGCTCTGTCAGGAACGCAAAAACTGGCTCTGTCAGGAAGGGGTTAACTGGCACTAAATATGTGCAAGAAAATTATTGCTTGACATTTAAATTCAGTGTCTAAAATTGTACACAAACCTTGTTTCATGTTTTTAAACCTTGTTTCATCCACAAATAAAATATATGTGTGTGTATTCCATGTGTTTATACAACGTCAATGCAAGATGCCTCAATATACCTCATTCAAATATAAAAATATTCCAAAATACGGAAAAATCCTTTATCCAAAGTACTTCTGGTCCCGAGCATTTTGGATAAGGGATACTCAACCTGTAATTGTTCTACAGGTTAGAACATAAGAAGAAGGTGTTTTTGTGGTTTTAGAAATGTACAGTTAAGGTACAGTTAAAGAATGTCATCTTAATAATATAACAACATATAAAAACTGTGCTGAGGACAATCTCTCTATAATTAAAGTTAAATATATTTGGAAAGTTTATATATAGTGTATATATATATATATATATATATATATATATATATATATATATATATATATATATATATCACTGGCCAGTGAGCATTTAAATATTATTATCAATCATACATGGACATACACAGAAAAAAAGACAATTAAAAAGAAAAAACCCAATATTCAGTGATTTGCAACTGTGGTGTTAAAGTGCCTTATATACTGTAGGTGTTAGCAGTCCATTTCTTTTTACTATATTTTTAGTAAAAACCATGCATGTTAACATGTTAAAAAATATAAAAATGTAAATAAAAAATGTAAAAAAAGGTGTGCAACCTTACCAGTCATGATGTGTCTGGCCAGACAAAAATAAGGTCCCTCTCTCAGGTCCTGTGTATTAACCTCCCCTTGTTTGATTAATTCAAGTGCAAACTGCACAGGAAAGCTTTGCAGGCTGTGTGTGTGTGTGTGTGTGGGGGGGGGGGGGGGGGGGGGGGGGCAGGCTGTATGAAGCCAGGTAACAATGAGAGCCTCCTTATATTCCTTGTATTCCAGATGGACATTAATAAAAAATGTTCCATGATACAATGACACGTTTCCCCACCTCCTTTCCGGTGTCAGCGGCTTCTTCAGATCGATAATAATATAAGTAGTAGTAGTAGTAGTATGTTTATTTATAACTGCTGACACCAGAAAACTGTCCTTCTGCTTTTGTAGCACAAACAATATATGTGTTGTGTTGCTCATAGAGAGGCCATCTGAATTGGTACCTTAATCATATTGGGGGGTATTCAGATTGGATTCTGACTGTCAAGATTCTCCCAACAGTCAGAATCATGGCCGTTTTTGACAGCTTCTGATGTCAACTCAATAGTCGGTATTCAATGTTCCGAATGTTGAGTGTTTTACCTGCCTTAGATTGGCAAAAATGGCCATGTTTTGTCGATAAATAGCCAGGGTTCCACAATCCATGGCCATTTCAGACAATACAGATTTGCCTCCATAGGGAGGCGAGTCTGTAGTAGGCGAGACCAGAATACTGAAATGAGAGTGGTAAAAAATGTGGGGAAGTGACGCTTGTGCTTTGCCTGTTGAGAAAAGTTTTTTGTTAAAACAAAAATACATTTAGTAATGTTTACACTCTTTTGAGTAATGGTGGTTGGTGGGGTAGCGGAGTTGCAGTGGTGCTTGCTGAGGAACACGATAGAACAGCTGCCTACACTTTTCCTACAATACCTTGCTCCTTGGGTCTGTGTGGCGCTGTTGGTTGTTCGTCGTCTCTGTCTCTCAGCCGCTTCGTGTTCTGCGCTCTGTCAAGCTCTGACCGGAAGTTCAGGCAGCATCTTTCCGGTTAGGGTATCAGCACTCCCGACTGTCTACCAACGCGTTTCAAGGTGTATTCTTCATCAAGGATGGTCTGGCCACTGCCAGGGAGTCTAATTTATACTAGAAAAACTTTATTTAAAATTTGTAAAAACAGTGTTTTTTTTCGGAAGTGGTCATTTTAGAAAAGGAAGTGGTCATAGTCTTCTTAAAGCTTTGTCTTCTTAAAGTGTGTCAGCTCCCGGTGATAGGTATCGCACTGTGCTTTGAGCTTTACTGAAAAATTATCAAAGTCACATGATGTCATCAAATCGGAAAATGTTTTACCTTTAAGACTTCAATTTTATCTTTGGTAGTTCTTTATTCCTTGCCCGCTTCCTCCATCTACCTAGATTAAGTACTTAGCTAATGTTACAGTACAGTAACTGTTAGTCACATTTTAATTATGTTTGTATGTCTGTCACTATTGTTTTATTCACAGCACAATTTGCACTGTATACCAATGGCCGCTAACTACTGGCATCCAGACGTCAAGCGGGTTGCCTAGCAATGGAGGTAGTCACTGGATGCTGTCCACCGGATACACGTCACGACGGCACTTCCGGTCTGGGGTCCCGGCGCGGCGCGTGGAAGCGGGAGGAAGGCGGCCTCTCTCTCCTACATACATTATATAAGGTACAGTAATACCTTGCTTTACACTTGTTTTATTGCTGTACACCTGACGAATGGGTGCGTGTTGCCCCGAAATGTTGTATTAAAGTTCAACTGTTTATGAAATCCTGAAGTGCCGTGTGCTGGAGTTTCCTTGGTTACCTCCACATTTGCTGAGTATACTATAACTGTAAGGGCACTCAGGTGCAGTGATTTCTATTTGCAGGGTGCCAGTTCTACACTGGATATGTATCTATCTATATATCTATATATATATATATATATATATATGGTATGCAGTTAAAATCACGTCGGTCGGGATCCCGGCGTTCAGAATCCCGACCCCGGAATCCCGACAGCCGAAATCCCGACACATTCTCCCTCCGTGGGTGTCCACGACACCCCTGGAGGGAGAATAAATGAGTGTGCCGAGCGTAGCGAGGCACCGGGCCCGCTGCGTGGCGAGCGCAGCGAGACCGCAAGGGGGGCGATCCACGTCCCCCCCTTGTCGGCATTTCGGCTGTCGGGATTCCGGCGTCGGGATTCTGAACGCCGGGATCCCGACCGCCGGGATTCAGTACTGAATCCACATATTGTGTGTGTGTGTGTGTATGTTTTAGGGTTCTAGCTGTGCACATACCTCTCATCAAGCCACTATACTTTAGCTGGCAGTGATGAAGGTCACATTCCTTTAGCTCATCTGAGCTAATACCATATCCCCTGAAGGAATATCATCAGTCGATATTCCCTCAATTTTATTGGATATACTGACACTAGATTGCTTTATATACTACATTGGATTCACACCTCAGATAGCGACTAGTCAATCAAATCGGTGTATCATTGGCCCTGATGAAGTCATGGTAATGTCGAAATGTGTTGGTCTCTCTGCATCGACTGAATGATCATTGCTGTTAATATCCTAAAAAGTATGTTACACTGATGTATTACCAATCTGTATATGTGAACTGTACACGCATTGTTATGCCAAAAGGGCATCTTTTATGTTATTTTATACAATGTTTATGTATTAAATACCTTTGAATAAAGCTGCTTATTAATATTTTAACAGCCTCTGAAACTTTATTTTTCCTTTTTCATACCTAAATGCTGGATTCCGTCTAACAGGGGATCCTTCAGAGGTGTTGCTCTTAACAGTTTGAGCGCAGGTTGGGGAACAAATGTGTCTTTACAGTAGAATATAGAGATAGTTGTTACAAGCACTAACAACTTCCACATGTTTCAGTGATGTCATTTCCAGATAGTCCAAATATAAACACACGTATGGTTTCTAAAACATGTTATTTCCTATGCTTTCTCATCACATACCACCTTACGATGAAATCACCCAGTAACAACATCACAACAAACAAAAATATATATCAGTATGAGAGCATAGGGATGTTTTAGCCATGTCCTTGGGCTCTTATTCAGATCTGATCTCAGTACAAATATGTTCTCAAAATGGGCAAAACCATGTGCACTGCAGGTGGGGCAGATGTAACATGTGCAGAGAGAGTTAAATTTGGGTGGGGTGTGTTGAAACTGAAATCTAAATTGCAGTGTAAAAATAATACATTTGTAGAACAAATTTCAGATGTGAATAAGGGCCTCGATCTGTACAAAGGAAAACGTGTGGACGCCCCAAAAAGTAGAATGAAAAGATAAAAACAGCATATTAGTTTATATATAGATATATAGGTCTCAAATGGGTCTGGCACTCCTGCTGTACTGTGCCCCCCACAGGACGGACAAATCCAGCAATGGATGGGCAGTGCCTCTCAGGAGACTTCAAACGTGAAAAAAAGAATTTAATGTAAAAATGCTGACATCTCAATATGCTGACGTTCCGGGGTCAGACAAGCCCCGTTTTCAAGGTGAGAGCAGTGAGTGTGTATAAGAGCTTACCTTATATCCCATGTGCAAACCCTCCGTGTCACCTGTACCTCCGCTCCGACTTCCGCCCGGGGCCGGGAGTCCCGTCGCGTCACATCAGCTTCCGGGTCTCTCCCTCCCCTGTGACGCTTCTCTGTGTCACCCCGTTGCCTGGGTAACCAGTTATGCGTCCTGCTTCCGTCTTCATATGCGGGGGGAACCCTGCGTGATGGACACCACAGTGAACATGTAAACAAATGGCAGTTATCATGTTACAACAATCACTGTACATTAAACATGGTGGTGCTTATTGACAATAAACGTGGTGTATATTAAAATGCTTTGGAACATCATGGGTCGTGGCATGCAGATGCTTATTTGTCTGGTACGTTTTTGAGTGTATGCATTTTCAGTCGATTATACCATGGGAGGTGTCATTGGGGACTCAGAACTCCCGTGTCAAATGGAAATGTATGTGTGGCATATGCAGGGTGGCCGGTCCACTTGGTGTGTCTACTGCTGCATGTCGACTTCTATCTGTGTCGACTTCTGTAGTGGTCGGGCATGAGGTAGAGCATGTGGGTGGTTGGTGTAACTCTGTTGTCGACTCTGGCTTATGTTGTCTATTGTACTGGTGGGACTTATCCGGGAATTATGTATTCTAGGTGCCATCCCCAGTCCTATGACTATGTGTTGGAGGCTAATCATGTGTGCGGTACGGAACTCGTGGAGTCTCAGTGTGTACACCTCTACAAAAAAGCATGCCAATTATAAATAAGACAATGACAAACGTATCATTGATGTGTGTCAATCTGTGGGGCATTGTGTGGGGCATGGGTGTGATGTTGGGGTGTTGGGACTTTGTGTGGGAATGTAACTGTGATGTAGGTGGGGAAGGGAAAGTGGGGTTAGAAAAAGGGGGGGAGGAAAAAAAAGGGGGGGAAGGGAAGAGAGGGGGGAAGGGGGGGAGGGAAGGGACTGGTGCACCCGGTGGTGCTGAAATTAGGACTGGGGTGGTTGCAGTTAGTCCCATCTTGGTGGTAACAGCCTAGAAGATGCTCCAGGTGATTTTTTCATTGAGTCCATTAGAATTTAAGGTCCTCAATTTGATCATCCAATGTGCTTCTCTTTGAAGTAATGTCCGGTTTCTGTCACCTCCTCTGTGGCTTGCGGGCACATGGTTTACTATTTGGTGTTGGAGATCTTTTAACGAGTGGCCTGCCTCGGCCAACAAATCCAAGGGACCCGGGTTGGACGGGTCCCTTGGATTTGGTGTTCCCTTCGATAGCTGCCTTGATGGACGAGCGATGGAGGGCCATTCTAATGCGTAGGGTCTTGATTGTTTTGCCCACGTATAGTAGGTTGCAGGGACATTTAATGATGTAGACGACATGTGTGGTGGTACACGTCACCACATGCCGGATCTTGTGTGTGATGCCTGTCTTGGCATCTACAAACACTGGACCTGTAATCATGTTGGTGCACGTTGTGCAGTGTAAACACTTATAGCATCCCAAACTTTTTTGTAAAAAGTTTACTGTTGTTTTCTGTTCTTCCATACCTGTTACATCCATGTGGACAAGCCAGTCCTTGAGGTTCTTGCCTCGCCTGTAACATGCCATTGGCCTTTTCTGTTTGAGGCCCGGCAATGTTTTGTCCGTGGCCACTATGGGCCAGAGTGCCCTAGAGGCCCTGTTCACAACTGGACTGGTCGTGTTGAACTTGCTCACCCATGTGATGGTGTCATCTTTGGTTGCCCTTATCTTTGGTGCTAGAAGCGTCTCTCTTGGGATTTCCTGAATTTCCAACTTATGTCTTTGGAGCAGTCCTGGGTCGTATCCCCTCTCAAGGAATTTGTTGGTAACCTTGTTGAGCTCCGTCGCCAGGTTTTCTCTGTTACTGGTTATTCTGGCTGCTCTGATCAACTGAGATCTCGGGAGCCCATCTTTGAGAGTTCTTATCGGTTGGTTTCTGGTACACCGATGTGTGCACCGACCCCTCTCTGATGGTTATTAGTACGTCTAAGTAGCTTATGCTCTCCATGCTGAGGTTGTGTGTAATTTTGATGAGCGAATCTCTAAGGTTGATGGTGTGTAGTAGTGACTCCAGATCATCTCTGCTTCCCGTCCATATTAGGAATAGATCGTCTATGTCTTCTCCGGCGGACGCCACAAAGCCATCGCTCCGGGTTGAGCCCTCAACATCTCCGGGTTCCCCGTCAGAGCCGCAGTCACAGTAACACCACGGACACCGGGTCGAGCCATATTCAACATCGTGCTCCCCGGCCCCCCCAGTTATCCATCTGAAGGAGGGTGAGCATATGGTCCAGGACATTAGTGCGTCTCCTGCATATTATCCATCTGCGCTATACACGCTAAAAAGGTGCTACGCTACTTGTCCTCTGTGCAAAACTTATCTGCCTGCTTTCATCAATATTGGCTTGTGTTTTCCGCAATTCCTTTCTGCCCCTGCTATCTAACAGCTTAATATTGCTAACTAACAAGACTGGCTACAATTCTTGTGTGATCCTTGCTCCTTGCTAATAAGCATTTATTCATGATCCAAGTGGAGAGTGTCTTCTGCCATATACACATATTTACCTATTGAGCATGCTTTATTGTATTTGTTTTTATTAATGTATATTTGTATTAATGTAAAAGTATACATCTTTTTATAAATTCTCTTTTTTTATATACATAAAATTTGTTACATTATTAATGAGTGTCTCCGGTTGTCCTTTTGTTCAGCAAGGCTCATAGGCTTTATAGCATTGATTTAGCAGCGCAGGTGTAACCAAATCTTAAAGATCGTCTATGTATCTTGAGTAATGTAGTATGTTCTTGGTCGTCTCGGGGTTGTTAAAGAACATTTCTGCTTCCTCAAAGAACATAAAGATATTCGCGAAGGAAGGGGAGACATTGCTCCCCATTGCACATCCATTATTTTGTTGGTTGTGCCGGATATCACAGAGAAAATGATTGCGCTTAAGAATCAGGGTGAGCAGTTGTATGAACAGATCAATATTCAGGGTTTGGAAATTTTCTTCCGTGAGGAATGTTTTTGTTGCCCTCAGTCCGGCTTCGTGGGGGATACTCGTGTACAGACTGTTGATGTCTATAGTACAGAGAATGGCACCCTCAGGGATGGTAGGTAAGTCTTTTAGGCGGCACAGGAAGCTGGTGGTATCCTTTATGAATCTCTTATTTTTAAGGATCAGGGGTTGTAACATCTGATCCAGAAAAATGGATATGGGTTGGTACAGTGAGTCCCTCGCCGATATAATCGGACGTCCGGGTGGTTGGGTGCTGTTTTTATGATTTTTCGACACTAGGAAAAAGATGGGGACTTTAGGAAAGTCCTGCTTCAATGTCTTTGTCACCTGTTCAGGTATGAATCCTTGTGCTTGAGCTGTATCTAAGACATTATCCAATTCTTTCTTGTATTGGATGGTAGGGTCTTTATTAAGCAACTCATTTACTGCGCCGTCTTGTAGTTGCCTATTGGCTTCCTTCTTGTAATCCATTAGATCCTGGATCACTATTCCGCCCCCCTTATCGGCGGGGCGGATAATGATATCTTTGTAGGATCCAAGTTCCCTGAGTGCCTTCCATTCAGCGCCCGAGAGGTTACTGTGGGGCTGTTTGTTAGCCTTGGCATATTTTAGGTCTGACTCGTCCAGTAGGCGTGTAAAGGATTTGATGGATGCGTTGTTGGATATGGGGTCAAAAGTGGATTTGCTTTGACTCTGAAGGAATCGCGCATGTGGCTGTACTGGAGTGTCCGGTGGGGCGTTTTGGAAGTGTTCTTGGAGACGTAATTTTCATCCTAGTTTGTGTAGATCGACTTCCCACTGGACTTCATCAAATTGGCTGGTTTGGACGTAGGAGAGGCCTTTGCTTAAAATTTTGTTCTCGCTGTCACTGAGAGTTCTTGAAGAAAGATTGTAAATTAGCGTATTCGGGGTGACGTTCTTGATCTGGCACCTCTTCCACTGCCCCCCACGGCAGGTGGGCGCCCCTGTCCTGAAATTAGGACTGGGGTGGTTGCAGTTAGTCCCATCTTGGTGGTAACAGCCTAGAAGACGCTCTACCTCCTAGTTTGTAACTAAGGAAAAGGACTTCCGCTTTTTTTCACAAAAAACTGCGAGAGAAATTCAGAAAATCAAATGCAGGCAATATTTTATTTAATAATCCATTTCTATCCTATCTATTACAAACAGTAGGGAAGATGTATTAAGCCTGGTGAAGAAATAAAGTCGAGAAAAAGTGGAGATAAAGTGAAAGGAGATAACGCACCAGCCAATCAGCTTTGCTTGAAAATGCTAGTTTGGTGGCGATTTGCTGGCATTTTATCTCCTTCCACTTTTTCTCCACTTTATCGCTTCACAAGGTTTAATACATCAGCCCCAGTTTATCTTATTTTTTTTAATGCCAAGCATAGTATTGATTCAATTGCTTAACCCTTTGATTGCCGACATATCTGTGAGAGGTGAAAATATCGGCTAAAAATGAAACCATCTCTTTGAGAGATATGCAAAATATAAGCTAAAAATGCCAGTGTTGCTCACATTTGTTAAATAGATTCAAATAAAAAAATATTGTATAAAAATATATATATATTTTCTATATAAGGTAAACATTGGTCGTAATTTTTATTTAAAACTGATTATATGTGGAGGGGTTTTCACTTACAAATGCAGAGAAAACATTTTGAAGTAAAGATTTTTTTAAATAAATACACATCCCAAATTTGTGGATTTCTTAGAGGTTAATTACATATTGATCTATTCTGGTTGATATGTAAATTGGGTAGCAGAAAAACTTAATTCATTTTAATCTCCACATGGAACAAAATGTTTTGAACTTGAGCTGCAAACCATTACAATGATTTGTCTTGAGAGCAATTCATATTACTCTAGAATAATGTAGAATAATTGATATTTAATGAGTGCATGGCCTAGACAGGGTTAATGATGCAAAACTCCATAAAAACTTCATAAATTGTAATTCTTTGCCATACTAAATGAACCTCAGAGTGTAACATATGTACAGTATATACTTTTCTGCATTTCATCCAGTTCACTCTCAAACTCTCAACGTCACATTATTGTACATGCTACTGTATATAAAAATATGTACTGTACATTGTTTGACACAGCACAGTGATCCAAGATTGATATCCTGGATCTCCTACAATAAACATACTGTAAAGTAGCAATGAAAGTTTTTGACTGCAAGATAATCAACTGATCATCTTTTCTCAATGCCTTAAAAATGATAGATACAGTACACACACACACACACACACACAAACATATATATATATATATATATATATATATATATATATATATATATATATATATATATATATATATATACACAGAGGCAGATTCAAGAGAAAATGACAGGGGAGGGTCACCATCACAGGGGAGGGGATGAGAAGGAGAGGGTGTTAGTGGTGCCAGTGTACTGGCTCAGAGAGAGATAGAGAGAGAGAAGAGCAGATAGAGGGTGGGAATGGGATTAAAAATAGCCCTGGCATTTAAACTACTCAGGCCCACCTTGGCGTCAAAAGTGAAGGATGTAGTTATGCGTGTGCCGAAGGCACCACTCCTGATTGGCTGCTGGACCGTGAGTAAGCACCAATTGGCTAGTGGATCCGGCAGTTAGCAGCACAAAATAGTGGGACCTGCAGTGCAGTGCTATCAAGCCGGGCAGCCCGAGCTCTCTGCCCAGCTGTCAATGCTACCAGTTCTTCCCAGTGTCAGCTCAATAGATGGGCAGAAAGAAAATGTCAGAAATGACAGAGAATTTGCTACTGTATGTATATGTGTGTGTGTGTGTGTGTGTGTGTGTTTGTGTTAAAGGCATTTAACACCCTGTGAAAATGTCCTGAAAACAACATTTGGGTTGTGATTCAATAGATATAAAGTAAAAATATAGACAGCCAATAGGTCAACCACAAATAGTAATCATGCAAAATGTCAAAAGGGATGAAAGTTTTACAAGGAGTAGTTATACAGTAAATCCTGAACAAATGTTAATTCTAATGCACAAAACACATTGAAGATGAATTACCACCAACTGCTTACACCTGCATCACTGCTAAGCCGCACTCCAAGTTAAGTCATAAGTAGCAACCGGCCAGGACGGAGCTATCAATACTCATGTACCCAGAGTTAAAAGCCAACTCATACAAATTAGGCCGTTTGTAAATGTGCAGATGAGAGGGTCCTAGCTGTGATTAATGGGTAGTGTGCATTCATACCCATTCCATCTTAGTAAAGTTCCCCATAGTCTGTTTATACAGTTTCAGAGTGAAACACTTCCTCAAGGATTGCCCCATATATACTGTATGTAAATTTAGGTTCTGACACACCTTTTGAAATGTTAGCTGTTTACCAAAATATATTTACATTAGTTATATAAAAAATACAGAGGGATGGTGTAGAAATGATAGCCATTTAATAGTGCAGCCCTCTCTTTTTAAAGGGACAAAAAGTAATTGGACAATTGACTCTGTGGCCAATTGCCAGGGCTATTGTTATATCCTCAATTAAGCATGAAAAAGATCTGAAGTTAAAGCTGTAGCTGTGAAGCCACAGCTTGGGGTCAAAGGATCTCTCACTGCAAGTGAAACAGGCTATCCTTAAAACTTTAAAACAGGGGTATCCAGCAATCATCCCTCCAGCTGCTGTTGAACTACATATTTCAGCATGCACTACTGCAGTATTAATAACAGGGCAAGCTAAAACAGTGACATGTTGGGGTATGTAGTTCCAGAGTGGCTGTAGACCTGTATGTTGAAACCCCATGCCTTAGACCTAGGAAGGATAGGATAAAGTTAGGCAACCAGCAAAATTAAATTTAATCAGTTATACTTACAAAGTATCAGATGAGTCTTTTTTTTCTGAGAATATACAAGCACACTGGTTTTGGCATAAAATGCAGACACTTTTCCAGTGTGAATCTTATCCAACACTGGTAGAGTCTGTGGTTGATTTGTTGTTCTTTCTGATGATGCTTTTGAATAACTTTTTCTTTTGCAGATGAGAAACACATAGTTGGGAAAAATGACTCTTCAGTGGTTAAATAGAATGCTAGTGAGGTTGTGAGGCACTCCTATTTTGATAAGGGTGAGATTATAATTGTCTCAGAGGCAGGGGCGTAACAAGAACTGTGTGGGCCCCATAGCAAACTTTTGACAAACCATTATCAAGAAAGAGAGAGATTCATTATGAGATACAGGGAGTGAGAGATGCCATCGTGGAGAGAAAGAGGGAGAGACAGAGTGAGAAATGGTGTCAGGGAGAGAGAGGTGAAGTGTGGGAAGAGAGGAAGGGGGTAGAGAGAGAGGAGAAAGATAGAGACTAGGGCAGAGATAAATAAAGAGAGAGGGGAGACAGAGGGGAGTAAAAGAGAGAGTTGAGAGAAAGAGAATGACAGGGAAAAGAGAAAGGAAAGGGAGAGACAGCAGGGGGGAGAGAGGGGGAAGGGGAGAGAGAGCAAGGAAAAAAGGAGAGCGAAAAGCAGATGGGGAGAGAGCAATAAAGAGGAAAGAGACAAAGTGGGGGAGAACAAGGAGAGAGAGTGGGAAGAGTTAGAGAAGGAGAGAGGGATGATGTGCGCCATGTCTCCTGTGTGCAGGGGCTTTTTAAGTGTGCATTGGGTGTCCTGTGGGGAGGGAATGAGGTGAAGAGGGGAATTAGAGGGAAACAAGTCTCTTGCAGCTGATGTTCTACTGTCCCCCGGCTGAGGCTCCTGCACGCCGGGTGTCTGTGCACAGAGTTCCATGCAAGTGGCTTAGGCACCGCAGGCAGCCACCAATCTCCTGTGCTCTAGGTACATGTTCTTTGCACAGGGGCTCCAGCTTCCTGCAAGAGGCTCAAGCAGCTGCCGATATCAGAAAGTCAGTTGTCCTGTGGGCAGGCAATTGGTACAACTCCAGCAATTTCCTGTGTGCTGGTTCCCAACACTGAAGGAGACTTGGGACAGTGGAGCAGCATTTGCATGCACTGCAGCATGTGGAAAAAAAATAAAAGGGTGTAAGGGATAGCCTGCTGGGCCTTCGAGCTCCCCCAAAGTCCTGGGCCCCATAGCAGCTGCATCCCCTGCACCTTTGGTAGTTACGCCACTGCTCAGAGGCAAACCTAATCATATTCAATAATCATAAATACTAGTGCTGGCCAACTAAGGATGTGTGGATCATCCACCACTCAAGTTGGCTCCACCCCTTTATTTATTTGTAATGGAATTTACTGATTATCCATTTTTTTCTCCAATTAATAAAAGTGTGGCCTTACTTTTAACAATCTCACTCTCATTGTCCTTATTTTTTAAAAGAGTTTATTAGTGGGTAGATGAAACCAAAAACAGCTAGGTAGGTTTAGAATGATAGCTCTTATAAGGACTCAGCTTTCATTGCATTAATGGCCATAAAAATCTGGGTGTGGTATATGGTCCTGACAGTCGGGATCCTGACAGTCATTAGCCCAACATCGAGATCCCGACTGGCCGGACTCAGACAGCGGGGCAAGCGCAACCAAGCCCCTTGCGGGCTCACTGCCCTCACCACGCTGTGGGCACGGTGGCTCGCTGCGCTCGCCACCTATTCTATTCTCCCTCTATGGGGGTCATGGCCCCCCATGAGGGAGAATAGCCGGTGGCCATCGGGACCCCGAGTAATGGGATTTTGACTGTTGAAATTCCGACGTCTGGGTAATGATTTCTGGATCCAGACTGTCGGGAAACTGTCCGGCACCCAAAAATCTGATTAGGTTTTAAACTACTGAAGACCATTTCAATTTACCTAATTAATTAAAATGTCAAATAATACTCAGCATTTGAAACATTTTAATATGATCTGGAATGGATTAAACTATTAACCAATTTAAACAAAGATTAAAGAGAGTCCACTCTGCCTTTCATATAAGGTGATAATGTTTATTTCACAATTATAGTTTATTAAGCCCTAAAAACTTCCAGGGCCACCAGAACTGACATCACTGGCCACCCTGGAAGATATCCGTGCTATATTCTCCAGAGATTACCAGCCATTACCAGCCATGGGATCCTATTGGCAGAAGGCAGACTTAACTATGTAATGGTTTATGCTGATTCCAAGGAACCACATACCATTGCATTTTTGGGGATAATGACCACCCCCCTGGTGCCAGTGGTCCCCCCTGCAGTCGCACAGCATTTTTTTTTAAAAAACACACCCCGGTAGGTGTGTATAAAACAACATTAACCCACCACTGAAGGGGTTAAATTATAACTTTGTGTTATGAAATGTATTTAAATATACCTATTATGAAACGTTTTTTGTGTTTTCTTTGCCTTGACTAACTGTATTTGTTTTGTGTTTGGCCAGAGTCCACTATCTGTATTACACAGCATAGTTGATTGAGGCTGTGTTCTACCACAGCAGACTGAACATTAACACTGTGGTGCTGGGACTTTCTCCTTACAACTGCATGTCTGATTATTATACATGATTAATCTCAATAGTTCAAGGATACTGGCGCCGTGAAACTACACAAGTACCGAGCATTGTCTAAATGTTGCATCTTAGTAAACAGGGGCAGACATTGAAATTAATGTGGTATAATTGCAATATGAGATTTCTTATCTATCGATTTAGTTTTTTGTTCCCTCTAAGTTTACCTAACTGTAGCTAGATTGTCTTTCATGTCACAGACCATTGTTTCCTTCAGGCTGATTTCTTAAAAGAAGACTCTACTACCATTATACTTGTTCATGATTAACTTATTTCAACAAGCAATAGAATGACACTTCAGCTGAGTAAATTATGTTTCAATAACATTGGAAAATATAAAGGTAGGAAACAATTATAATTAGATAGCTATATGGAATATAAAACCAAGAAAAACAAGAAAATTACTTTCAGTCTCTTTGTACACGCAAAACAAAAACCCTGTACTTATAGACATTGAAATATAAAATCCTTCTGCCTTGGCTTTTACTTTTAATAGAAATTTGAAAGCATATGCACAACACTAACCTGCAGCCTTGTATATTAATCACTGTATGTTACCACTGGTCAGTACCTGATTAAGGGTTCCAGCTGCCCTAGGCTAATACAGAAGTGGCTGCCCCCCCTTCTCCACCACCAATATTCAGCTGAAAATCTGTAAATCTGCTTGGGCTTTATCTCCATTCATATTGCCAATTACTGCCCTAGTGTGCTGGCAATGGTGGCAGTGGCATAGATCACAGCCTTGGCAGCAGAGGCAGTTTCAGCTCTCACAGGATCTCCTCATCTCGGCATCCCATTCTCAGTAATTGCAGCAATCCAGTAGGCACCACTGCTCCCTCAGTTCCCAGGGGAGGTCTCACAAGGCCCCAACTCCAGCAGCACCAGGAACCACTCGTATCCTAGTGCAATCTATTGAGCCAGCACTTCTCCCCCGCAGAGTTCAGCACTCAGACCCTGCCAGTAGTGAATACTGTAGGCAGCATTTAGAAAAAGTCTGAATGTACAAGTATGAGAAGTTTGATATATGCTTGTAGAGCATAAAATATGTAAATGAGCAATGTGCATGCACAGGGCCAGATTAAAGGATCCAGGTTCCTTTGCTAATACACATTTATCTTCACTTGTAATGCTACTAAACACAGTTGTATGGGTGACCAGGCGCTGATCTACATATAAGTGTTATATATCTGTTTGTAGACACTCTCTCTAGATTCCCGTGTAGTTCTTTTCAGGGTTCAAGGAGTTCCTACAGGACCACACTGACCTGATATGGACATAGCATTTTCTTTTTATCTTGTATTCTCACTTTACTGATCACACTTTCCATAAGGAGCAGTAGGTAAATTACTGACATTGGGACTGGTCCCTATAGTCACATAAAGGTTTCTTCGGGGATAGGTATATCTTCATCTATCACACAGCATGCTTAAACTGAAATTCAACTGACCTGAACACTGGTCCCTATGTTCACGTAGCAGTATCTTTCTGGCGTGGATCCTCCCTAAATCAAGATGCAAGAGATAACACTTTTTCTCCAAAGATATTTAATCCAGCAATCCAGAATGAGCTGGAATTGAAAGGTGTACCCTGATGTTATGGGGTGGATATTGGTCACTCCTGGGTCCAGCGTCCTGCTACACCAACGCATTTGTGATGGAATCGTCCTTCCTCAGGACAAGTATGTCAGAAACGCATTGGTGTAGCAGAACGCTGGACCCAGGAGTGACCAATATCCACCCCCTAACATCAGGGTATACCCCCTAACATCAGGGGACACCTTTTCATCAGGGTCACCCTGAGGAAGAACTTTACTCCCCGCAATACATTGGGACGGGTGATAGCTAACAAGAATGGAATAAATTAGTATTTAATTTTATTCCTTGGTTGTCACTTGCAAGCCTCCCCCTTCCCACCCACTCCTGGCACCCTAGGCAGCCTAGTCAGCCTATTGGTTAATCAGGCACTGTGCATGCAGACATTGACAGAGCTGAAATACAGTAAAGGTCATTGACAGAGCGGAGAGAGTTTAAGTGGTTGTAAAGTGAGCAGTTAACTTTCATAATGGGTGTGGTACGACTGCCCAACAATCAGGATCCCGACAGTCAGTATACCGACATTGGAATCCTAACTGCCGGTGCTCTGACAGGGGAGGCACCATGCTGCGGGCTCAGTGGCTCCCTTCGGTCGCCACAGGTTCTATTCTCCCTCTATGGGGGTTCTGGAGCCTCACAAGGGAGAATAGCTACTGTCAGTCGGGATCCCTCGTGTCTGAGCACCAGCAGTCAAGATTCTGATGTTGGTATACTGACTGCTGGGATCCCGATTGTCGGGCAGTCATTGAGCACCCCTTTATAACAAGCAAAGTGTTTTTTTTTTATATAAAAAACCCTTCTTACCCTAAGAGATTGGTGTAGTCAATGGCACATTGTAACTTATAGAGAGCCAGCCTATTTCATTGTGCATTTTACAGTTGGGAAAATTCTGGTGCTTAGATGTGCTGTGTGTTTGTGATACTAGAGATACTAGAGTGGGTAGAAACATAGGTATACTGTATGATGTTATGGTTATGGTTTTTACAGTGAGATCTAAATCACTGATTATTAAAAATTTCAAACTGTGCATATCGGGTTGTAAAGTTAAACTGTGCACAACACAAGAATAGTAAGGTCATATCAAAGCTCAAAAAATGCAATTACACTTGACAAAAAACAACAGCACACAAGCCATACTAAAAATACTATAACAGGTAATGAGTGCTGCAGTTGTCTAAATTATAAGGGCATAGGAGACAATGGAGGCTAATCATGGAGTGGCCACAAGAAAATCTATTTTACACACAGTTAAATATGAAATGAAGTTGGATTAAGTGGGTGAGATGGGGGCTGGGAGGAGGATGTTGAAGGACTCAACATGGGAGATTAAACAAATTTTTTTTACATCTTTGGTGAGGGTTATCTTGTTTATGTTTTGATGGTAGTAACAGGCTTTGCAAAGGAATTGGATGCAAGAAGTGAAGAAGAAAAAGGAGATGGAGAAGTGGGAAAGTTTGGAGACTCTAAAGCAGTGATTCTCAAATTTAAACCTCAGGACCCCAAGCAGGTAATTTTTTCCAAGTCACCTATCATGTGTCTCGTGTACCACATAGGTTACATTTTTAACATCCACAGATGACCTGGAAAACATGAATGTTGTTGGGACCTCAGGACTGAGTTTGGGAAGAACAGTTCAATGAGAGATGATAAACTCTTACTGAGACATAGATGATATTTTTTAATTCATAAGAAAATAGCAAAGACAACAAAAGAGAAGAGAAAACATATGGGGAAATTTATAAAATCACAGGGTTCTTAACAATTAGCTTTTCATTTCTGTGTTAGAAAAAAGACAGTTTAGATCAGAATGATGCAAGAGCTGCCAGTAGTAAGAAACAAAAAATCATTTTCATAGGTAGTAAGTGAACAAGGAAAGAAGGTCACTACAACTAATAGTAGTCCACTGTGTCCTAGCAGTAGAGCAAGGAGAACTGATCCTTAACCTGGCATATACCTTATTAGAGGCAATGCCTATCATCACTAAAATAGTAAAAAAAAAAATTCTTATGGTGCAAATAATCAAAATTCTTTACCACAAAACAAAACCACACAAACACATAAAACTTATCTTGTCAGATACCAATGAAAATGGCAGTATTTTTATTGGACTGATAGAAAAAAATCTAGCCAAGCACAGGGTAAACATACAAACGCCAATCAGTTGTGACGAGTATTGAGAAGCAACAATTAAAGATTTTTTAAATCCTTTTTAGAGACTTTATGGGGTTATTCAGACCTGAATGTACAGATGGAGCGTGTCGCATCTTTGGCCGGTGCTCGCCAGATCCCTTGCACTGGTGAGCGCCGGTGATAGAGACTGGGACGCGCATGCGTCTCACACACACATGCGTCCCAGTTTCCTGTCAGCGGGGGTACGGGGACCCTATCCGTCTCCGCTTCAGGGAGACGGACAGGGTTAGGGGGGGTGGGTGCGGCAAGGCGGCGGAGACCCGGGGCGACCATCGGCGAGGCGGCGGAGACCTGGGGGGGAGCCCCATTGTAAGGGGATGCGCACGCATCTCGTGTGTGAGCATCACCTCCGGCGGCTGGTGGGGGATGGCGGCTGGCGAATCTTCCACCATCCCCTGCAAAGATGGGCCACGCTGTATGTGTCTAAATGGCAGAGCCCTGCAATCAGGTAATCGCTGCCCAGCCAAAGCGAATTCCCACCCAGTGGAAGCCTAAAAATTGCTTAAAACGGCTTATGAAAATTAGCTGG
The DNA here is from genome assembly GCF_055691185.1 of Crinia signifera. NCBI lineage: Eukaryota > Metazoa > Chordata > Amphibia > Anura > Myobatrachidae > Crinia > Crinia signifera. The sequence continues at coordinate 102,287,381 of NC_139225.1, read as the reverse complement.
ATCAGCGATTATCTGCAAATCCATTCACAAGTCACTCCCCATTTAATGATTTTCACTTCATGCAGTCTATTGATAATACTGCAAATTTGCAGCCGTGCAATCAGGTCTGAATAAGCCCTGTCCAAATAGTAAGACTTTAGTATGAAGTAAAAACGACACCCTCTCTACACCATTTTTTATGCTAATTGGGTACTTTAATTGTATTTTGCTGATTAGGCACAATAACTCAGATGGAATAACATTTTAAAATAAATTATTTACTGTAAAATAAATATTTTTTTTGTACCAGCCACACAATAAGTAATACCCTTTTTATTTTTTTAAAGAAATCCCTCTTGTTATATGCAGTCACTAAGGGGTATATTCAATGCTTTCTGCGAGCTGTGACAGCGATCAGAGCTGGCTGCTCGCTGTCACAACTCACAGGGTCAGTTTTACCACTGCATGGGGGTTAAACATTGAGGATGGCTTGTTTTTGGCGATCCCCACATTTTAACCCCCTTGTCAGCTGCATTGAATACAATCCTAAGCGTATATTTCCTTTTAAAATTTCAACATTCAGAAAATTATTAAAATCAGAAGGTATATTCAATATATATCTGTATGGTTACTAGGTTGGAAAAATGCTGACATTGGCAGATTATCGGCTATGTCAAAATGTTGAAATTTCCATTTGCCTAAAGGTGCGTACACACAGGGGCGATTTTGTGCAAAATCGCAGGAAATATGGTCGCTGAGCGACCATATTGCCCGCAATGGGAGTGTGCACTGGCGATATATCGCCGGGTGCGCGCTGCCATTTTTGCCCCTGTGGTGATCGCTGGTCGCAGGAACATGCTCCTGCGACCAGCTGATTACCACTGCCGGGCTTCCCCCGGCAGTTTCTTTTTCATCAGCGACCATCTCTGGTCGCTGATGTAAAGTAGAAACTGAGCAATATATTGCTCAGCCATATATTGCTCAGCCATAAATGGCTGAGCAATATATCTCCCCCCGTGTGTACACAGCATTAGCGTTAAGGATTTTGGTTAGTATTAAAGCCCCGTACACACGGGGGAGATATATTGCACAGCCATATATTGCTAGCAATATATGGCTGAGCTATATATTGCTCTGTGTCTCCTGTTCATCAGCGACCAGAGATGGTCGCTGATGAAAAAGAAACTGCCGGGGGGAGCCCGGCAGTGGAAATCAGCTGGTCGCAGGAGCATGTTCCTGCGACCAGCGATCAGTACAGGGGTAAAAAGGTGAGGGCGCACCCGGCGATATATCGCCGGTGCACACTCCCATCGCGGGCAATATGGTCGCACAGCGACCATATTTCCCACGATATTACACAAAATTGCCCCCGTGTGTAGGCACCTTTAGGGTTAAATTGGGATATACTTGCAATTAAAAATCTAAATTTCGGCAATGTTAACATTATATTAGAGTTTACATGGCAAATGTTGACATGGTTCAATTTTGATATTGTGAATAGTATACAGTATACTCATTCTATAGCTAACATCACAATTTAGAGCATTTCATTAACTATTATAGCCAAATTTACTTTAACCTGTAGAAATCAATTATTTAAGTGGTGACAAAAACAAATTGCAAATTGTTCCTCTTGCTCAGTGTACATATTCCACCTCTATTCATACATATATTTATACATTCATGCATTCATTATTCATGTACAATTCTTTACAGTATTCACAAATTACAAAGCACTTTAGAGATTATTTAGTCGTTTACATCAGATACTGCTGCTGTGGAGTTTACAATCTAAGCTGGTTATTCAGACCTGATAGCTGTTGTGCCAATATGCAACCCAAGTGATTATAGAACAACTGCACATGTTTCCAAAAAACAGTGATTAATCTATTCACAATCACCCCGCAGTTTGATTGACAGGAAGTTTTTCGGAGAGTGTCAGGAAGACTTGTGTGACATCAGCTCTGCCCACAATCAGCCTGTCTCTGTTGCAGAGCTGTGAAATGGTCTGAGTTATGCACACTTTCACAGACTAGAAAATTAAATTGATGAAGAGGGAGCTGTGAATTGATTTGCAGATCAGTGATCCACTAGAAAGTCTTTTGTAAACTTGCACAGGGCGGGATTTCACTGTCAGGGTTGCGGCTATCTGATCACAAACCTCTGCAAATTTTCACAGCAGCGATCAGGTATGAATCAGGCCCTTTATATAGAAAAAGAGTATATGCTGCCCTCTGGTTTAGCAGCTCTATATGATTGTAATAATCTGGGTATATATAAAAATAGAGCGCTTGTTTAGTGTGAAGAAAAATATGTGAAGAAAAATATGTTAAAATAATATGTATAGAATTCCGTTTTTAAAAAAGTAAAAGTGTATCACTTTTATTACAAATGTTTACAACTCCTTTTTGGGAGTATGTAGGGTTGGTGAGATGCCGTTGCCTGGATGTTAATGCAAGGAGGGTCCGACTGCTGGGAGCATTCAAGAGGCTGGTAGCAGGGATCCCTATCTGTCCCTATCTATTACCTTCCTTCTGCCGGCTTCTCAGCGTGGCGGGTTCCTCCTGCCAGAACATACACTCAATACCGGAAGTTCGGGTCCGTGGCTTCCGGCTAGTGTGTTCAGCTACTCGGCGCATCTGCGGCTTGGTTGTGGCTTAGTCTCTGTCATCCAACGCGTTTCAAAGCTCTAGGCTTCTTTGTCAAGGATGTGTGGGTGTTCCCAGAGTCTGTTTTTATACCAGTTTGGGAATTTTTTTCTTCTGAAACCTTTATTTATGAAAACAGAAGTTCAATCTTTTTTTGGCGGCATGCACATATATCTATAGTGGGAATGTACATAAAAGGTTCGATCTTGTTTAAAAAGTGCTCTATGTTTGTGATAGGAATATATGTTTTTATGTGGTTACTTCAAAAAAGCTGATAGTTCGAAATCTAGGTTTAGTCCAGACGGTTGTAAAGTTCTTAATTCGAATATCCATTTTGATTCTCTTTTTTTAAGTTGTGTAACAAGGTCTCCACCTCTCCAGTTTTCCATGATTTTTTCGATGGCATTAATTTTCAATAAACTTGGGTCTTTGTTGTGATATTTGGAGAAATGTTGTGATAAACTGTGAGTTTGTAGTCCCTTTTTGATAATATATATATATATATATATATATATATATATATATATATATATATATATATGTTCTGTGGTATGTGTTTTGAGGCATCTTTTGGTTTGGCCTACGTATTGAAGACCGCACGGACATTCAAGCAAACGTACAACAAAATAAGTTATTTATTTATAACCAAATAAAGTACATATTCCAAATATAACAGGTAAAATATAGCTATACAATATAATATTATACAGAATATTATATAATGTACTATATATACATTATTATTATTATTATTATTATTATTATTATTATTATTATTATTATTATTATTATTATTATTATTATATAATGTATTATAATTAAGTGGAGTCCAGAATCACTTTATTAGCCATGTATACTCTCATATATACTAGGATTTTTTTGTGGATACAGTGCAGCTTCAAGCATGGTACAAGAGGGATAACAGGACATACATACATTGCATCAGTTGCGCATACAAATGACAATTCACATGTTATGATTTGCATAGAGCAGTCAGGTGTTTAGATTAGCAGTATTTTAGAGTACATTGTTCAATAGCTGAATAGCTGCCGGGAAGAAGCTATTTGCGGTTCTTGACGACTTGGCAGGGATGGACCTGAAGCGTCTACCTGATGGGAGAATATCAAACAAGTTATGGCCAGGATGGAGTTTGTCCGCCACGATCTTCCCAGCTCGCTTCTTGACCCTACTTAAGTATTGTTCCCTTACAGGGGGAGGTCCATCCCAATAATCCTCTATGCTGTCCTCACAACTCTTTGTAGGCTTTGTTTGTCAGATTCATTGGCCCCTCTATACCAGATTGTAAAAGAGGAGCATAGAATGAACTCCACAATAGCAGTGTAAAAGAGCTGCAGCAGCTCCTGCGGAATGTTGAATTTTTTCAGTTGCCTCAGAAAGAACAGCTGCTGCTGGGCTGTTTTGACAATGGAAGTTATGTTAGGCTCCCATCTGAGGTTGCGAGAGATTTTTGTCCCAAGGAATTTGAAGGTCTCTACCCATGACACCACTCTGTTGGAAATTAACAGTGGGACCTTGACATTTGGTTTTCTCCTGAAGTCTACTATTATCTCCATGAGCAGGACCAGGGCTATGAAAGTAACCACAGTCGTCTAACACTGTGCGACACAAAGTACCGGCTGTGTCGTCACAGGCAGTATGAAGGGTGAGTCCCTGAGCACCCATACACGTGTGTTTAGCAGCATTTCAAAGGAACTACATGTGTTTTAGCCTCGGGCACTTTGAACCTTTAAGCAGGCCCTGTCCTTACACATTTAAAACACACGTACAGTACCAAGGTACATTTTTTGTCAAGTCAATTAACCCGATAGGTCCTTCGTTGGCATCGTACCCAGGACTTAAGTGCTAATATGCAGAAATGCTAATTACTATGCCACTATAAAGGAATCATTATTTTCAATAATTAGTATCATTAAAATATGTTAATTAAATAAACAAGCTTGTGTAAGCCCCAAGACCAGAAGCAACAAAAATAAAGAAACACGTATTTGAATTTATGTTTTCCATTGCCAGAAATTCCAAGGCTGATAACTTGTAATTAAAAAAGCACATATTGTTAGAATTTGTATAGACACCTGTTTTTAGCTTTTTTATTTCAAGAGTGAAAGGACTCTTTGGAACCGCAATGTTATCATTAGCATTCTTCGGCATTGTCACTTATACTAAATTATGCACAGCAGTTACACAGGTCTTAAAGATTAAGATCCAACAAACACCAATCTCCAATAGCATTCCATGCTTTAATTACTTTTTAGCACCAAAGTATTTATCTACCTGTGATGTACAATATTGTCCAGCACTGCTTGGATTGTTTTTCAGTTACTACTAAATCAATAAGCTGCATCATGTTATTTACAACAATCAGGGAGAATTTCTAGAAAACAAAATGCTGCCAGGCCTTCAGGAGATAAATAAAACAGCCTACAAGGATTCATGTTGAAGGGAAAAAAAATAAAAATCTATATTTTTTTGCATTTAAAAATGATGAAACACACCACTGTGAAAAGAAGGTAATCTAGAATACTGTGGTTTGTGATACTTAAAATGTTATACTAGGTATTTATCTCTGGCAAAAGTTTAAGAAATGGCACACAACTTAGAAAATTATTGGGCATAGAGCAAAATGTTATAACAAGAGGATTTGCAAATATATTGAAATTCATTAAGTAAAAAAGCAACAAAATATATTAACAGGATTGAAATAAAGGTATTTTAGCAAATACCCAGACTTTAAATAATAGGAATAACAGGGGAACATTATGTTTTGTGGCCAGTGGCAGAACTTGAGTGGTTGGCCGTCCACATTAACCCGAGTTCACAATATGTAACAGGGAAGTGGGTGACAGGGAGAGGCAGAGGGTGACAGGGAAGGGCAAAGGGAGACAGACTGTGACAGTGAAGAACAGTGGGGGACAGGAAGAAGGTGACAAGGGTATACTGCCCCTGCTGCACATAGTAGTTCCACCTCTGTTTGGGGCCAATATTTCCTCACTCCTTGCACCTTATAAACACAGGTATGAATCATTATAATACTCTAGAATTGAGTGAGTTGCAGTGCAGTAGTTCTGTGTCATACTGTAGTCTCTATTTCATGGATACATCTGGTTTCTCTGAGTAACAATCAGCATACATTCCTCTTGTCAGCTGGGTGTTTAGAACATTCCTATAATTACTGTAAGTCTGCCTGGGCTCTGAAGTGCAATAATCAAGGGGCGGCATGTAGAGGATTTGGTGATGTTAGGGCTAAATCCCTGATTAGTTAATCATGGAAATGTCCCCAGAACACCAGGCCAGGCAGGCTTTATGCAGCAATCTCTGGCACTCTGGAGCTTGTAGTGCTTCGCGGCCATCCCCTTCAGTGGGGTGTCCCATCCCTTGGGGGTGCCTGTGTCACCTGTCACCAAAGAGATGGGGATGGAGAGAATACAGCTGTTAGTACCCAGGGACCCATGGGTGCATCGAACGGTGCAAGTCTTGTGACCGCACGGGTTCCCCGGCATCCAGTACCTGGTGGCAGGTCCCCCCCGAGGGTCAGCTGCGGGCGGCATCCGGCGGCTTCTGCAGGAAGCTCTGTGCGCCGGACACTGTGGGTTGCTGGGCAACCCATCCAACATGCTAGTTCAGGTGTTCGGGGGAACTGATGGCAGGCTGCCTAGCAACCAAAGGATGCTGGGCGGTGTGGCAATTAGTCCTGGCTGTTACTAAGCAGCCAGGACACCACTGCATTTGCGCCCAGCGCCAGGTGTTTTGATTAGTGGAGAGTAGCCAGTCAGCTGGCGTCCCTCTCATTGGCCTGGGACTTCCTTTTAAGGAAGCCAGACAGGATCCCAGATGCTGGTGATATATCTGCTGTTCCATACTGCAGGATTCTCTCCAGTGGTGTTCCCACCAGTCAGCGCCTGTGCACGCTGTCTTCCATCATGGTTACCTGCAGACGACTTCCTCCACTGCTTCACCTGGAGTCTGTGAGTTACACAAATTCTTTGGGTAATCGTCATCTTTCTTGTATGGTTTCATTTATTGTGCATTTGGCATTTTCCTTGTTTGTGGTAGTTAGGGGCTAATCTCCGTGGGTTTGTGCAGGACACAATCTCACATTTGTGATGAGTTCACTGTGTTTGCGATGAGGTTGCTGCATTTACATTTGCAACAGGGTCGGTTTATTTATATTTGCAAGGAGGTCACTGTGTCTATGTCTGCTACAAAGTCGCTGCATTTAAGTTTTGCGACTAGGTCGCTGTGTTTACGTTTGCTACAGGGGCTCTGTATTTACGTTACTCTACTTCTTTATTTCCATGTGTAGTACTTCCTTAGTTTCCTCTTGCTCTCTCCCAGGAGTTTCCAGGGCCTTATTCCACATAAGACCAGGCGGCACCAGAGTTGGGGTGGACCTAATTAGCCCCATCAGCTGTGGCTGATATTGGTGAAGTCTAGCACCGCAGGACCTGGTAGTTCTAAGAGAGATGAAATAGAGTCTGGGTAGGGTGTTGCCGTTTCCATCCCGCCTTGGCGGTAGCAGCAGTGGGTACTACTCCCTGGATCATAACAACAGCCTCTGGTCTGGACCAAATGAGGAGGCTGAAATCTCTATATCTATATCCATGGTGACAGCTGTCTTACCCCCTTCCCTCCCCCATCTCCCTTATTTGAATTTTAACTGTGGAGCCACCACTGAATATGAGTACAAACAGAAATTTCTGACAACTCTCTTAGTAAAGAAGACTTCTTGACCCATGGCCTCTGAGAGTTGGAAAGATATTGGGTACTTGATGATATGGGCAAATTGGGAATGTGTGATCATGCCTCCTCTCAATTATGTTATTCAGTGATCGATTCCTGAAAGTAGTCATGCCCCTTGTCATCTCACCACAGCAGCCCTACCCCCTATATTTTTTATTGCTTGTGACATTATTTTGACTGTTCTCTGTCTGCCCATGCATTGACCTTAATAAGTTATTCTGCACCAGCAGCAGTGGCAGAGATAAAATGTATTGAGATAAAGTGCCAACCAGCAAATTAATGTCCATTTTAAAACACAGCCTGTAAGATGGAAGATTAGAGCTGATTAGCATTTTTTTAATATCTTCATAACTTTTACCTCTTATTTATTCTTATTCATTTTTCTATGTCATTTGGCAAAGATAAAGTGCAATATCTGTTCCTATCATTTTGAATAGAATGAATAACCTCTAGGTTAATACGTATTCTTAAGCCAGTAAATACTGGGCCCCATCATGGGGAATGGTGAAAAATATGGTGTACTGTAGTTTACCCTGGAGAGCTTATTATGGGCACATGGTTTATAAGAATCAGTCCCTCTGCCCTGATCCCTGAAGCCAAAAAGGGCAAGGATCTTCAGGCTTCCATTTGCCCCATGGCTTGGTATCATTCCGTTTCCCCCAGAGTTGGTTAAAGCTTCCCACTGTGAAAAGGAACCTTAAGCTCTTCCCAAAAGGAGATTGCCTTATGAAACAAAGGGAGAGGGTGACTTAAGGGTCTCACCAAAACCTCATAAAAACTCACATACAAAAAACACAAAAAAGTGTGGTGTAAATAAATAAATAAACAAATGAGCAAAAAGCACCTCAGATTTCAGAATGGCAGCCACTTGGCCTGGGGATCAATTGACAGCCCGTCACCTTTTTGGGGGCACTTTAAGCCAACTAGCATACAGATGGGTCTGTTCCCATCTTTGCAGGGGATGGCGCTGGCGTCGCCAGCCGCCATCCCCCGCCAGCGCCATGGCGATCGTGAGAAGGGGACGCGCGCGCACGAGAGGCGCGCGCGCCCCCTTCCGACGGCGCTTCCAAACGTTTCCCCGGGTCCCCGCCGGCTTGCCGGCGGTAACCCGGGGACCCCGCCGCCTGCCCGCATCCCCCCTAACCCCCCCCTAACCCCGTCCGTCTCCCTGAGGCGGAGACGGACAGGGTTTCCGCCACGCTAGCGACGGAGACTGAGACGCGCGTGCGCGTGAGACGCACGCGCGTCTCAGTCTCCTCGCTGGCGAGGCTGCTGGCGGGTCGCCAGCGCGTACGTTCTGGTGACCCGCCAGCAAGGATGTGCATAGGCACATACTGTACATGGTTGTTTGCCATTTTGCAATCATTCTGAATTGTGTCAGTCCTCTCAGTCCCTATCAGATTCTACCTTGCTGGTGGTGATAGCTACTGTGAAATGCTGTGTTCTTCTAAAAGAGATTGTTGACTGCTGTCAGCTTAACACTGTATAATTCTCATAACTTGACAAATTATCTCTCTCTGAGGCACAACAATGATAGGTGCTATAATCATAGTGCAAGCATGCCTTAATGCAGCAGATATCTCGGCTGAACCCTCCATCAGAATTTGGTAGCACATCCCTGACCTGTCCCATGGCACTGTTTCTAGGTGGCAAACTGGGATTCCCATTCTGACCTGCTTAGAAAACTTCATACATTGGGGCAGATGTATTAAGCCTTAAGAAGAGATAAATGCAAGTGTGATAAGGAGAGATAAACGTCCAACCAATCACCTGCTAACTGCCATGTTACAGGCTGTGTTTGAAAAAAGTCAGTAAGGAGCTGATTGGCTGGACGTTTATCTCTCGTTATCACACTAGAATTTATCTCTTGTTAAGGCTTGATACATCTGCCCCAAAGAGAGTTGTGCTCTGGGATTACCGTACATCCTTCATCAGACCTCATGTGCAGAAACAACAAGGACAGCCAGAAAACTACATTCAGCATTTTATGATGAGGTGATTTATTAATCTCAGCAGATACAATGCTAGGATCAATGGGTGATCATCTGCTACATCTACTGTACATGTATACACAGAAGCAGGCATATACTTGAGAAACATAATATTCTGTAATAGTAGCATACCTTTTACATGCAGTAGTGTGCATTTGTAAGTTTGCATTATTAAAGAGAACAAGACATTCATTTCTATACAAATTAATTTGTATATCTAAATCTGTTACAGATATATAACTTTGGGAAGAAAATTCCATAAAATTAAAATATATTTATTTCAATATGCTACCATACAATGCACTATTTTCAGTGAAACAGACACATCCCCTAAACATAATTGGTTTCGTTATGAATGTGAACAATCCACACACTAATTAAGAAAGGATTTTTTTTTACCTTAATTTATGTTACAGAATATAATACACTATACAAAGTGCCTCTTAATAAAAAGTAAAAGCTGGAAAAAAAGTGACAATGATTAAAGGATGTAATAAAGTTGGAAAGAGGATCCATACTATACCTCGAGAGTAGAGTCAATATGGACAACTCCTTCAACAATGTTTGTGATTCTGATTTATAAACGACAGTAATTGCTATTGTTTATTGTCTATTAAATAGAAAACACTCTGCAATTGTTGTGAGTTATAGTCACAGAACTAATAACATTTGTGGTCTTGTAATAAACCAAAATAAAACAGCAATAAATCAATCTTAATCTTTAAGAGGTAGCCTATCTTATCCAAGTACTTTTGCAGTAAAGGTACATACACATGGTGCGATTTGAGCTTCCAATTTTAGTCAAAATTGGAAGAAAAGTTACCACTTACCGTACAGTGTGTACACAGCTTGTTATGCTGATGTCCTGTAGGATCAGCATTGTAAGAAAAAATAGACTGTGCAGGCAAGCCTCCCTCATCCCCCTCATTTCACTCATTTCACTCATCCCCTTTTCATGTAAGATCTCCTTGCTTTTTGGTTTTAAAATATTTTTCTTTAAAAGAAAATGATGATGATGATAATAATAATAATTATATCATCCCTACTCAGTATCGGACTGGGACATGAAGGTAGGGGTACATGGCCAGCCACCAGAGGGAGTGGAGTGTGGCCAGCCACCACAGACATTCTTAGCCAACCAATTGAGAGGACAAACATGATTACACACTCGGATTGGCAGGAGGACTAATCTTAGTGCACCATAGACTGAAAACTAGGCATCCATGTTTGTCCACCAAGTTACTGGCCTGTGGGCCTATTCAGCCCTTACTCTTTTTATCTAAAATCACATATTTTAAGGATAAAGTTTAACATTTTGTAGGTTAACTAAAAGCACTGAGGGGTACATGTATGAAGCAGTGATAAGGGAGGAGTAATGATAAAGTGCCTGGCACTTTATCACCGGCCAATCAACTCCTGACTGTCCCTTTTCCAACACATGGTTGGAAGAGGCAGAAGCACTCTCTTTTCTTTTTTGTTGGGGCACTCATTTGAAAATATCTCCTGTGTTTATAAAGGAAAATATTTGGTTTGAGATACAGTGTAGATAACTGTAAATGTTCAGGACATGCAGCTATTTTAGGCGAATTCTGGAGTATGTAATCACTATAAATACAGTAGGTGGGACAATCCCACTGATTTTAGCCATCTACCTGAATGCAATTTAATTCAGAACACACGGTTTATGTTTAATTACATTGTTACTGCTGGGATTGAACCCTCTCACCTCTGCATAATCTTTGCAGATTGAATGATACACAGTATCAGTAAGAACAAAATTACTGACATTGTATGAAACCACAGTGTGTTCAATTTTTACTTTGCTGGGATGGGAAACGGTCATCTGTCAGACCACACTTAGGTCGACAGTCATTAGGTCGTCCCCGGAAGGTCGACTGGCCCAAAGGTCGACAGGGTTAAATGCCAAGGTCAAGGTCGACATGACTTAAGGTCGACATGGGCCAATGTCGACATAGTTTTAGGTCGACAGTCATTAGGTCGACATGGGTGTTTCACTGTTTTTTTAGCCGACATGTGCCGGCAGGCGGTAATTCATGCCCTACCATCCACTAGGGCGTGGTGGAAGAATAAAATAGTGTGCCGAGGCACCGTGCCCGAAGCATGGCGAGCGATGCGAGGGGCTGCGGTTCACTTCCAACTGTGTCCATGTCGACATTCGGATAAAAAAAAAAGTGAAAAAAAAAAACATGTCGGCACAGTCATGTTGACTGTTTCACCTGTACATTCTAAATGTCGGGATTATGACCCATTCGGGATTATGACCGTCGGGATTTCATACCGAATCCGTACCTACATTTTTTTTTCTTGTTCTTTTCTGAATCCATTATAACAACATGCAGTAATATAAATTACCATGCCCGAAGCATCGCAAGCGAAGCGAGCGATGCGAGGGGCTGTGGTTCAACTCCAACTGTGTCCATGTCGACTATGTCGACATTTGGGTAAAAAAACTGTGAAAAACTCATGTCGACCTAATGACTGTCAACCTAAACCCATGTCGACCTTAAGTCAAGTCGACCTTGACCCATGTCGACCTTGGGGCCAGTCGACCTTCCGGGGTCGACCTAATGACTGTAGACCTAAGTCTGGTCTGACAGATGTACCGCTTCGGCTGGGATACCTCAATAACTGAATTTTTTTTTTATTATTTTATGTATTTGTTCATCTGGGTGTCAATCATATATATATAGGGCGGAGTGAAAAAACTGAAATTGAGAAATTCAAAATCGGCTAGTGTGGGTAAGTTGTGACTTGACTTGAATAAGAAACGTGCAAAAGCATTTTGATCTGAGTCAACATCTTCTGTTCTGGAAAGAGGCCTGAAGTTTCACTTTTTTGGTGAAAATGACGAAAACTATGAAGATGCTCCGATCTAGTTAAAATTATGTCAGGATGTCTTAGAGTGGTTCATTAATACACTTTAGCATAGTAAAAGAGAGTACGAGCTTGTCCTAGTGCAAAGTGAATGACTTTGGTGGGAGAAAAAATCCCTAATAATTGACCCATTTTCATGGTCACAATTGTGAATATTGTGTGTTTTCTCCTGAACGTGTTTATAATAGAAGAAGCACAAATACTCTAAATGGAATTTTGGTGACACTGTGTGAAATATAACACTGCATAATAGCCCTTAATCAGACCTGATCCCAGTACAAATTTGTTTCAAAATGGGCAAAGCAAATGCTGCATTGCAGGTGGGGCAGATGTAACGTGCTGAGAGAGTTAAATTTGGGTGGGGTGTGTTGAAACTGAAATCTAAATTACAGTGTAAAAATAATGCAGCCGGTATTTACCTTGCACAGAAACAAAATAACTCACACAAATCTAAAGGTGGCCATACATCTACAGATCGATTGTCAGATTGGGCCGGTTGGAACAAACAGCTGGTAATATCTGAATGACAGTTTTTCAGCATTTCAAAGCAAATGGTCAACTGTCATTTGCTCTCATCTTTTACCAGGATTTTGTTCCAACCAGACAAATCGGACAATAAATCTGTAGATGTATGGCCACCTTAAATCTCTCTGCACATGTTACATCTGCCCCACCTGCAGTCCAGCATTTTTTTGCCCATTTTGAGAACAAATTTGTACTGCGATCAGGTCTGATTAAGGGCCATTATGCAGTGTTATATTTCACACAGTGTCACTGAAATACATGAAATTGGATTTATGCTGCTCTCTTTGCAGTGCATATACAAAGATAGACAATCCTGTGTATATAAATAAGAAATAACTGTTGCAGTCTGTTATTGAAAAACAGTAACTGTTACAATAAGTATTACAAGTAATTGTAAACTGTCTTATGTATCATTTTACATATCACTTCTGTTTATTGACAGAAAAACAGTGTTGCATCCCCTATACTGGGAACATGATTGGGCTGCATTACAGCATATAATTATGCCAAAGATAAACCAATATATTAACTGTTAAATACGTTGAAGTGTATTATAATGTAATAAATTGTAAGCTTGCAGCAGGGCCCTCTAACCCCCAAGTCTGTCTGTCATTACCCAGTTTGTTTTATCACTGTCTACTATTGTAAAGCGTAAAGGAATCTGCTGAGCTATATAAGAAACTGTAAATAAATAAATAAACAAATACATCTAATGTTTAGGGGGAAAAAAACAAGAACATTGATTCAAAAAATAACAGGTTAATCATTCTATGAGTGGTGTCCAGCAGTACATATATGCCAATCACTGTGTTCATTTCTAGGCAGCAGGGCCGTCTTAACAGCAGTGTGGGCACCTGGGCAAAGCAATGCACTGGGGCCCTTACCCATTCTCCCCTCCTAGGGGTGGGGGGTGGTATCAGCAGCAGCTTTGATGTCCCACGGGTGGCAGGGGGTGCTCTATCTTCCATTCAACATGTAGGACCTGGAGCAGTAACTTCTGCTAATTACTCCTTTACTGCACAGGTGGTGGGAGGGTGAACACTAACGTGCGGAAGGGGGCACTGAGCTGTATGAAGGGTCCCTTGTAAATGACTTCCAGGGAGGTAGGGGGTGTTTTATACACAGGGGACGGTTGGATAATGGAGTAGGCTTAATATTCGTCATTTTCCGGTGGAAGGGCAGCGTGTTTGACTGCAGATATCGCCATTATCTGGAAATAGACTTCTTAGCCTAATATAAAAACCTAGAGTCCCAACTTTCAGGAGGTGCTGGGAACTTGGGTATCAGAGATCAGGAGCCAGAGCAATCCATTGACAAAAATATAAAACTACACCAGACGTTTGGAGCTGGAGCAGGGACCGGCTGCTTGAAGGCTGATATCTCTGGTTCTGAGCATGATAGAGACAAGCCGCTAGTGTCAGAGAGAACCTGAGAAATATGACTGGAAATTGCAATTAACAGGTCGGATGTGGACTGCTGCTTTGAAGTTGGATATCTGCAGTTCCCCAGGGCCGATTTTCAAAATTTTGGTATCCCTGGAAAAAGGGGATCCTCAGCTATCAACATACAGCCCTTATACGCCGGGGGCCCCTGGGCAAATGCCCATTAAGCCCATACAAAAAGACAGCCCTGCTAGGCAGGATTGATCAGCAATACTTATTACAGCATAATGCACTTTAATGTATTTAACTGTTAATATATTGGCTTATCTTTGGCATAATTAAATGCTATAATGTAGCTGCAGGTGGGGCAGATGTAACATGTGCAGAGGGAGTTAATGTGGCCATACATCTACAGATTTATTGTCCGATCTGTCTCTTTGGAACAAAATACTGGTAATGGATGAGAGCACTTTGCTTTGAAATGCTGGAAAACTGCCAACAACTGTCATTCAGATATTACCAGGTATTTGTTCCAACCAGCCAGATCTGACAATCGATCTGTAGATGTATGGCCACCTTTAGATTTGTGTTGAGTTATTTTGTTTCTGTGCAGGGTAAATACCTGCTGCAATTTAGATTTCAGTTTCAACACACCCCACCCAAATTTAACTCTCTCAGCACGTTACATCTGCCCCACCTGCAATGCAGCATTTGTTTTGCCCATTTTGAGAACAAATTTGTACTGCGATCAGGTCTGATTAAGGGCTATTATGCAGTGTTATATTTCACACAGTGTCAATGAAATTCCATTTAGAGTATTTGTGCTTCTTCTATTATAAACACGTTCAGGAGAAAACACACAATATTCACAATTGTGACCATGAAAATGGGTCAATTATTAGGGATTTTTTCTCCCGCCAGTCATTCACTTTGCACTAGGACAAGCTCGTACTGTTTTTTACTATGCTAAAGTATATTAATGAACCACTCTAAGACATCCTGACATAATTATAACTAGATTGGAGCATCTTCATAGGTTTCGTCATTTTCACCTAAAAAGTGAAACTTTAGGCCTCTTGCCAGAACAGAAGATGTTGACTCAGATCAAAATGCTTTTGCATGTTTCTTATTCAGGTCAAGTCACAACTTTCCCACACTAGCCGATTTTGAATTTCTCAATTTCAGTTTTTTCACTCCGCCCTAATATATATATATATATATATATGTAATGTGGTATATATTAATATAATGCTACATAAAAGGTTACGTTTTAGCGCTGTCATCGATATGTGAGATTGTCCCAACAACTGTATTTATAGTTATTTACATACTCCAGAATTTGCCTAAATTACCTGCATATTCTGAACATTTATAGTCATCTACACTGTGCTTTTTTCCTCTTCCAACCATACACTTTTTTACTCTCAAGGGTGTACCTCCACATTCTCTACGGATTACAGAGATTATTCTCTCCCAATTAAGATTGATTGTGGATTTGTCATACTAATTCAAATATTTGTTAATATTATTCAAACCTATGCACTGGTCTCTCCCATTCCCCTTTTCCCATTTTGTAATACCTTTTAAACCCAACTTAACAGTCAGGAGCTGATTGGCTGGTGATAAAGTACCAGGCACTTTATCTCTTTTCCTCCCTTATCACCGCTTCATACATCTACCCCTGAAAGTGAATCTTAAAGTTTTTATTTAGATATTTGTCAATTTGTTTTTCCAAGACCTAAAAAAAGGATGAACTACTCTACATATGTTTTATATTCAGCAAGACATTATTGTGTATAAAAAAGTGTCATACAATATAATAATTATAAAGTCATAACAAATGCTGTTTTTCTCCAGACTTCTATCCCTCATAATAGCTGTGATAATATAGAGAGATACTCTATATGTAAATTATACAATTTTACATATTAACCCCTTCGGTGGTGTTTTTTTTAAGGTAGCGCTCCCCACTTGGTGAGATTTTTAGGGGAAGCACTACCTAAAAAACACCCCATCATGCAGTGTGTAGGGTTCGGGCAGCACTGCTGAACACTATGTCAGCCGTTGCCTGGCCCTGTGCCCCGGCGACCCGGCAACCTGGCTTGTCAGTAGCCGGTGCTGCAGGCTGCAGTACAACAGCCGGGGCGGGGGGGGGGGGGGGGGGCGCGGTGAGGAGGAGGCACTGCGGAGGAGAGCGCTAAACAGTAGCAATCCTGAGATTTTTCTGGGCTTGCCAGTCTGGGCACTGAAGCATAGCCCAGAAACTTTTCAGGATTACCACTGAAGGGGTTAAGAAACAGACATAATTTACATTACTGCACTGTATTTAGGCTATTCAGTATAATTCCACTTTTGCTGTACCCTTCACGGTATGATATCTACTGAATGAACTATATTTTTGATTTACATGACACAGAGGGCACTAAGACTATTTAATGGAGCAACAAGAGAGGAATTTAAAAATATGGTTGTAAACAAGCTTTTAAAGTTTGAAAAGTAAAAAAAGGGCTTGCAAACTGTGTACACTTGCAAATCTTCGCAATTCTCTGGTCGCCTCATTAAAACACATCATAACATGCCACTAAACCCCATATGTTCTATTTTTGCCTTGGACAAAGATCTGAAATACAACACTTGCGGTAAATACAGTATGAGCTTCAGTGATGCAGATATATACTGAAGAGCTAAATTAAAGATAATCATGATCTGAAATTAGACAAAATAGCTTACATTTTTTATAAAGTTGATAAGTTAATAAGTTGTCATGCAGTAGATAACCACTATATGGCACACTATGCATAACTGCTGTATGACAAATTACATATTAATACACAATGACGTTTCCCATGGTCTGCCTGAGATTAGAATATAGGGCATGTTTCAAAGCTGTTCGCTAGTCTGCGTATACCAGCAGCCTAGCAAACAGGTCAGCCCTGCACGCCGCCCCGCCGAACACCCCCCCCCCCCATCTGTACCACTCGCATCCCCTCGCCTGCATGCACTCTTCGCATGCGGCCAAAGAATATCAAAATCACTTAATCCGTATGTTGGCATTGTAAAGCTACTGTATGTATTTCTAGT
This sequence comes from Crinia signifera, assembly GCF_055691185.1. Classification (NCBI taxonomy): domain Eukaryota; kingdom Metazoa; phylum Chordata; class Amphibia; order Anura; family Myobatrachidae; genus Crinia; species Crinia signifera. The sequence continues at coordinate 102,270,122 of NC_139225.1, read as the reverse complement.
ATAGGGTATATGGGTATAGGGTATATGTAGGTAGGCATTGTAAGATTGAACAATTTAATAATGCAGGTGGTATTGGCTGAACCGAGTGATGAACCCAGGTGCAAAAATATGCTTCCTCCATCCCCAAAAAAGTTCATAATATGCCTTAAATTAAAGCAGACAGTTCTTGAAATACCCAATAGTTCTCCCTTTAGTGACAACTCACATAACTGGTTAACATTGCATATAAGCTTACACACTCTGCCGACTGTAAAAGTGAAGTTTTTCACTGGATCTGTGAGTTTTCACAGTAAAATCATGGGTCATTTAATTGGAAAGTCCAATAAAAAAAACCCATAGAGAATATAGCAGAAAATGGTCATTTTTATCTCTCATTGTTTTAAAGGGGACAACTGAATTGTATCATAACTTGCACACAACAATCTTTACATTAAATAAAAAAAAACACAAATGTAAAACCCTAGACAAATTACACGACTGCGACCACAGGCAATATAGTGAACCATATCGGCCATGGCTGCGAGAGGCCGATATTGTCCATACACACTGAATGGTATTTGCTTCCGATACCATTCAGTGAAATCACCAGGACCCGCTAAACATGTAGGTCTTTTGGCTATATTTCCAAATTGACTTGCATGGCCAGTTGATATCACTCATTGGTAATGAAGCACAAGAGCATGCATCGTTAACGAAATTTAGTGTCCACACTAGACAATATTGTGACCAATATCGCTCAGATGACCCTTTCTGAGAGATATTATTAACAATATCACCTAGTGTGTATGGGAATATAAATCTAAATAGCATCAAGAGTTAAATTATACAAATTTTTATTGTACAAAACATGGCTGTAAAAGATCTAAAAATCATAAACCAACAGTATTGTGTAGTAAAATTGTTTTCTAGAATTACCGTTAGCTATTATTACCAGCAAAGCAATGTTGTATAGATTACCTTTATAAAAATACTAATAGAATGGTCAAGATTGCCATAACCTTTTTCATTGTCATGGTAAGATATAATTTCATTTTGGTGCCACTAAGTCTCAGGGTCAGCTGGACTTTCCTGCATTATCACCTACCTGATAATAGAAATATCAATCTACAGATCCAGTCACAACCATCTTACCTGCGGACAAGTCACACATGTAGCCGCATTGTGTACACACTCATTAAATCCTATAGATCTTGCCATGCACAGTTGTAGGCATGCTGGCCGAGGCAAACAACTTTACAAATTTTACAAAATAATTTTCAGCTGCTTTTGTATAAAGTGATTATGTTTAGACACATTAAGATTATAAAGGTACATTGATCTTCATTAGATGGACCGTATATTTTAATGGATTTATTATTAGAAGGGCTTACAAACCACTTTAAACATATACAGTATACGCTAATTTTAGCAAAATCCCATTATAGGAATGCCAAAGCAGGTGGCCATAAGCATAAACAAAATCCAGAATAATTCTAGTTAGATCAAGGATCAGCCATGTAAAATATGCTTAACTTTTATTAAGGATAGGATATGAGCAAATGTGGAGCTACCATTGGTGCAGCAGGTCCATTATCAGGGCCCCTCAGGACTAACGGGCCCACTGCTGTCACCCTCTTTCAGTCACCCACTGTTTTTCCCTATCACACTCTGCATCTCCCTGCCTCTCCCTGTCACCCTCTGACTCTCCCTGTTACCCTCTGCATTACTGTATATTGTAAACTTGGGTTTGGGTGGAGGAGGGAGCCCAAATTTTATTTTTGCATCTGGGGTCACCACCCACAAGTTCCGCCACTGGATATGAGCCTACTGTAGATGTTAAATACTGTATGTTAGATTTGTCTAATTTCCAATCAAACATTTACATTGATAGTTTGTGAAATGTTTAATGGTTGGTCAAGTAAGAAAATACTCCTTGGACATAATGACTCACATACAGTAACATGTTATGTAGATACATGTGAAATGCATTATTTATACACATGTGACTGCGTAACATTAATGGGTCACATTCAAGTTGATATAATTCTTAATAAAAATGCTGATATTAAAAACATTTAAACATAGTATTCTGCCCAAAAAAAGTCCATTTAAATGGTTACAGTATAACAATTTACAGAGTGTGACTCCAAATGATATTTCAAACTCCATTTCAATTGATTCATTAAGGCCCTCAGGTTTCACGTTATTCAGAACTTGTATTGAAAAGGATTCCATCATACGCTAAGTCCATCAGATTTAACATAGCTTACGCTCTCCCATAATAACATGCCCTGAGCTTAAATACATCATTTTATTCATAGAATGATTTAAAATATAATAGTCAAAATTGAAAGTATTGAATTATACCTTTTATTATGTATGTTTTATTGGCTGTCAGAAAAAATATATTTTTGCTTTTCTTGCAGGAAAAAAAGTAAATCACAGTTAGATCAGTCATTTTAGTTGACAGTGTGTAATACTTTATTGTATGAATGTCCACTTTAGAAAATTGCTTTAAAAACAAGCGGGCAACTCATTACATTAGCGCAATATTCTGTAACAACCTTTAAACATTTCACAAACTATTAATGTAAATGTTTGATTGGGAATTAGACAAATCTAACATACAGTATTTAACATTTGCTATATCATCTACTTCTATGAACAGTAAATAAACAAACTACATAGTTTAAATACTGGTTAGATTAAATGAAAATCATTAAATTGTCAAGGAGTGGTTACTAAAAGGACATAGCGCTCAGAGGTGAACAGTGGGGTGAGGCACTGTAAGGTGGACAGTGACAGGGCAGTACTGTGATGTGAGCAATGACAGGGCAGTACTCTGATGTGGACAGTGACGGAAAGCACTGTAATGTGGTCAATGACAGGGGGCACTCTGAGGTGGACAGTGAGGGGAGACACTGTAATGTGGGCAGTGACAGGGGAGCACTGTGAGGTGGACAGTGGCGGGAGACACTTTGATGTCGACAGTGAAGAGGGCACTCTGAGGTGGACAGTGAAGGGAGGCACAGTGGGGTGAACAGTGAAGGGAGGTGCAATGATGTGGGCAGTGATGGGAGTCACTATGAGGTAGGCACAGATGGGAGGCACTGTAATATGGACATTGAAGGGGAGGGCACTGTGTGGTAAGTAGTGTAAGGAGGGCTGCTGTTAGGTGAACAGTGAAGGAGCAGAACACTGTGAGGTGGATAGGGGGGGTGCTGTTAGGTTAACAGTGAAGGGGGCTGCTGTCAGATGAAATTTGAAAGGGGAGAGTGCTGTGAGGTGGAGAGTGAAGGGATGTTGTTGTGAGGTGGTCAGTGAAGGGGGAGAGTGATGTGTGGTGAACAATACAATGGAGATTGCTGTAACAAGAATAGTGAAGGAAGGATAAGCACAGTAAGGAGAATTGTACCATAGTATCGCCATCAGTTTTTAACTTCTCTGCTGCTGTTTAGTTTTAGTGATTAACTGTATAACTCATGTGCTTTAGCCAAGATGCAAATAATGTGGAGAGGGGCCCACTAGCTGCCATTTCTTGGAACAGTGACCAGGAGGATGCTGCATCTGAGTGGTAGATAACCCAAGGCCTGACAAGCGGGAAACGTGCTTGACCTTATTTATTGCTTGTACCCTATACACCAAGCATAAGTATTGTGACTGGTAGGGTTGGCATATCCTTTGAGGCTATGCCCCTTGTATGGGATTCTCAGATCCTGCACATATGACTGCATGGATGTACACATAATAATGCTTTTGTAGGCCACTTGCATAAACTCACAGTCGGTTGAACGCTAAGCGATGCTTGCATGTAACTCTTAATCAGTCCCTAATAACCAGGGCCATAATGTAATACTCTGCAAGTTGCTGGAATTTGGCCAGGTTGGGGCAATATTTGCAGATTATAGGGTTGTGCCCCTCTGCCCCCCTTATGATCCAGCCCTACTAACAACCATATGGAACCTTACCAATTGAAAAATGTAACAATTGTTAACTAATCCACTCCTGGAATGTTGCCTATGTGATCTCTGCCATTATTCCTAGAAAAGTAAAAATAAATTGCAATAACCATAAAAGAGGTTTTAAAAGTAAACCTTTGCTTAACACCCTTAAATGTCTCCAAAATGAAAAAGCTAGAATATTGTATTCCATTTTCTTTTCGTTAATGTTTAAAGTCCAAATCTAAGGCAAATTTAATCCAATACATGACATCCTAATTTTTATTGTTAATATTAAAATATATTTGCAGATCCACATAATCATTGAAAATGAAAATTAACAAATAAATGGCAACACTCTGATCTAAGTAAAACAGGGACAAACAAGACAAGTTAAACGCAACAGTTTTGTGGCAGCAACAGTCTGTATAAATGTATGCCTTAGACCAATGGTTCCCAAACTTTTTGAATCATGAAACCATAGAATCTCAGCATTATCTTTCAAACCCTACCTATGCCAAAAGTTTCTTACTGAGATATTTAGAAAAAAATATTAAATTAAGTTAATTGTGTTTATAATTAGTTTTAATTATGTGGTGAGGGACAAGATTTGCTTCTGTTTGTCCACACACATTATGAATGGCAGCCATCAGCACTGGATTAGCCTATTGCACTGACTATAAATAATTTGAATTGGCCCTAGACCACTATCTCAATGTACCCCTTCAATGGTCCTTTGGCAGCCTAGTGTGCCACGGCACACATTTTTGGGGTAGACAGTATTCAGAGTTTGATTTTGCGCTCTCCAGACTTAGGTAGTCATTATCCAGAGTTATAACTTCTATTATAAATTGTGGGGCTTGAACCCACAGCATGCCAGACGAGAAATCCTGTTTTTTGCAGCAACAGCTGCACTCTACCTTTATGTTGCTTCAAAGGAAATATGACTTTCGTATTTATCTACTTTTTCTTTCTCCCCTCCAAGGGAAGCCCAGAAAGAAGATTGCCATGAGCACTTTGGTTGGTGGAGACTGATATTCACACCATCAAGCTCCACCCCATTACAGAAAATACAGCAATTCACATGTGTACTAGGAAGAGGTGGGCTAAAAATATGCAATTTGCGGCATTTTATCCCCTTCCTGTAGAGCCATGAACCGCTGTATTTCAATGGCGGAGTGGGTGAAAGAAGGGAAGGTTCCGGGGTCATTCAGGAGGCTCTCCCACCTTTCCAGGGGTCTGGAAGGGGGACACCGGGAGGTTAGGCTAATATACTGTGAGTATGGCAAATTGTACTTGATAGACACTAGTCCTGGGCTATTTTACTTTCAGGGCCTGGGACTGGAGTCCCCATAGTTTCCCCACCCCCAATGACAGCCCTGCTAAAATCTTATTACTTTTACTTGTCTGATAACGAAATGAAAACATTACAGTTTGACTACAATTAAATATACTGGGTCAATGTTCTTTATAGAGAAGCCTTAGCAGCACTATTATACACAGATATGCCTAGACTAAACACAAACGATGGGCACTTATTACATAAATATATTATTCAATGAAAAGTGGTTAATGTAGTGAATTTCCGTAAGTATAAAACTTAAATAGGTTGATGCTGAATTTCTTGCTGAGTATCACTGCTTTTATTGGTAAAAAAAAAAAAGTATGTTCAATCAATTCACAGGTTACCTCCAAAATGTTCTTTTTAATTTGTTTTTGACATTCGGTGCTGCAAAATCCTATTGAACACGGTTAATGGATCCTTTCTACTTGAGCAAGATGCTTTTTTTGATAGCCCTTGAAATCATGCTGTATCTTGCATTATCTTTTGGAGCAGAAAATAAATAGGTTATATCAGGATTATGAATCTTAGGTTCTTTAAACTTTTACTTCTGTCAGCATGAAAATGGCAATATGTTTTTGAAAAATAGACCACCTTCTAAAAACGACAGTTTAAAAATACACCTCCGTGTAACATAATCATTTGCAGTTTAACAGCCTTTTAACATCCATTGCTGCAGTAAAACAGTTGAACCACTTGAGTGGTATAACAAGGATTTGAGATATATAACAAGCGCAGTTCCACAACTTGTTGCAGCTAGTAAATAACCCCAGAGTCCATCAATCTCTGTACAGAAACACGAACTTTGGAAAAAACTATTTAGGGAAAAAACTAGCGCAGAGATGAGACTTGCTTGTGATCTCGGAGAGCAGGTGATGTAATCAGTGGGCAACTGAAACCACACTTACAGATGGAGCCGGGCTTGTCTTTGCAGGGGATGGCGGCAGAATCGCCAGCCACCATCCCACGCCAGCCGGCATCTGTATCTGCGAAAGGTGTCGCGCGTGCACGAGATGCGCGCATGTCCCCTTCCGACGGCGCTTCCCCCGGGTCCCCGCCGGCTTGTCGGCGGTCACCCGGGGTACCCACCGCTTCCCTGCACCCCCCCTAACCCTGTCCGTCTCCCTGAGGCGGAGACAGACAGAGTTCCCATCGCCCCGCCACCCGGAAACTGAGACACGCGCGTCTCAGTCAGTTGGCGATGCGCCAGCAAGAGGGAGCCCAACTCCATCTGTACTTTATGTTCCTCTCTCGAGTGCACATAGCAGTTTCTTTAACACCTTAGTGGACACGATATGAAGCTGTATCCCTTAAAGATCAACACTTACTTCATCATTCTAACTCGCATACATCAAAAGGTATCTTTGTAACCGGAACAATCAGTCTGAAAACTGTATCAGGATGAAACAACTTATTTTATTTTTCTTTCTCGCGTACCCATAGCAGTTTCTTTAAATACAAGCCCACATTTGAAGAAAACTTATTTATTAAAATCCACACACAACAAACGATAAAAAAAACAGTCTTCAGTTGAAGGGAAGTCTACCAGATGGAACAATCAGTCCTCACTATCCCTCGTGCTGAAGACACATGAGATGGTTCGGAACATCCTGCAGGAGGACACAGACAGCCCCGACTTCAGTTTGTTGGCGTTAGCAGCTTAAAACATCAACGCGTTTTGGACACAGTCCTTTTTCAAGATGTGCTGCTTAGACTCCCATATTTTGTTTTATTGTCTGGTACTTTGGTCACGTGATGAAATTTGGCCAATCAACTAATAATGAGACATATACTGTATAACATCCATCTTTATATAAAAAAAAGAGTGAAACAAACCTCTGCATAAATCAATAACCAATGTTTTTTTATATTGCACATGTCCCATATATAACACATGTATTTAAATACATAAATCAGTAACCAATATTGGTACTTGTGTATTATCACAGCGCCCACGATATTAGGTTGCACGACATATAATCGCATCGCATGCCATCGCATGGCATACACCCGATGCACAGCGATGCGATTTTGAATTGTATAAGCCCCCTATACGATGTTTAATTGTATAAGCACCCTAATGGGGGCTTACAATGTTAAATGCACCCCCACGCCACCCCCACTATGAACGGCAACCCGAAGCGTGGCGAGCGCAGCGAGCCCGCGAGTGGCGGCGGTACGCGTCCTACAACCTTTTCATACCCCACTATCCACGTCGGCATGGAGTTGATCTTATATAGTGTGGCAAGCACAACGAGCCACCGAGTCTGAAGCGTGGCGAGCGGCCGCGTATTACTTTACATGTATTCCGCATCCCCTAGCGAGGCTCGCTGCGATGCCACGCTTCGGGCTCACCACACTATATAAAAACAACTCCACGCCGATGTGGATACTGGGGGTATGAAAAGGTCGTAGGACGCATACCGCCGCCCCTCGCGGGCTCGCTGCGCTCTCCACACTTTGGGTTGTCGTTGATAGTGGGGGTGCCGTTGGGGGTGCTTTTAACATACTAAGCACCCATCACGTTTAATTATCTTATAGGGGCCACTTTTAACATGGAAAAACCCTTTAGGGGTGCTTATACCATTTTAAATCGCATACCATTGTATATGCGATACAATGGAATACAATGCCATACAATGCGATGGTATACAATTTTAAAATGTATAACATCGCCTGCCATCACGTAACATCGCATCGTATACCATCGCATGCCTTATGGTCTGCGATGCGATGGGCGCCGTGCTAATACACAAGTACCCCGATATTTTCTATATTGCACATGTCACATATATTGCACATAGAGCCGGGTATAAAAGGGGGAGAGATAAAATAGACATATTAGTAAAAAATAATTAAAAACCTAATGGTAATATAAACATAAAGTTAAATAAACCATTTATATTCAAAATCAACATTAAGACCCTGCGGATACATTTTTAGTATCACAAGTGATAAAATCCTTTTTTGTGTATTCGCAACCTGTACTATTGGATTTAAAATGTGTGATTTTATTAGTTGTCTTACACACTTTACAAATTGCACATTGCCCGCATCTATAAAACCCTTTTGAGGCAATCCTGGATGGTCTTTTCTCCACAGGTATCACACTTTTAACACAGATATCGCCTCAAAAGGCTTTTATAGATGCGGGCAATGTGCAATTTGTAAAGTGTGTAATACAACTAATAAAATCACTAATTTTAAATCCAACAGTACAGGTCGCGAATACACAATAAAGGATTTTATCATTTGGTGGTACTAAGAATGTAATATATCTCCTTGAATGTGTATGCGGGTTACAATGCATTGGTAGAATGTGACGTATGTAAATTATTCATGTGATGGTAAATTCTTGAGAAATGTCTGTGGCATCAAGGTCTGCAATAACAATTGGCATCAATTCCGGGGGTGGGCGGCTGACATCACCGGATGTGAGCTGCCTCCCCTGTTCCCAACATCCCCTCTTAGTAAATTTACCCTTATGAATGCTTTTTAACTCACTGGATGAAATTATTACTAATATATTTTAAGATTGTATATCACATATTAGGAAATATTGGTATCCAATTATCATTCATAAAAAAAGCTATGTTGCATTCTCTATAACAAAATTTCAAAACAGCTGATGAAAAATAGCTCAAACTTTTTAAACTGTACCCTGTATCTTAGGAACAGTACATCAAATTTAGAGATGTGCGGCGGCCACTTTTTCGGGTTTTGGTTTTGGATCTGGATCTCCCTTCGTGTTTTGGATCTGGATTGGTTTTGGCAAAACCACCCTTGCGGGTTTTGGTTTTGGTTTTGGATCTGGATTTTTTTGGAAAAATGCTAAAAATTGCTAAAATAATAGTTTTCGGGCCTGTTTTTGCCCCTAACATGTTATTAAGCTCAATAACATTAGTTTCCACTCATTTCTAGACAATTTTGATCACTTCACAGCTCACAAAATCGTTTTCATATACTGTAGTAGGGCCATAAGGTTATCCCGAGGTAGCTGGTTAGATGTCACGCTGGACACAGGATATATGTCGTCACACTGGACACAGGATATATGTCGTCACACTGGAGACTGGATATATGTCGTCACACTGGACACAGGATATATGTCGTCACAGTGGACACAGGATATATGTCGTCACACTGGACAATAAACAATGGATATATGTCACGCTGGACACAGGATATATGTCGTCACACTGGACACAGGATATGTCGTCAGTCGTCACACAGGACAGGACACAGGATATATGTCGTGAGTGACTCGTGACACTGGACAATGGATAAGATATAGGCCGTCACACTGGACACAGCCCCTTGTATTACTGCAGCCCCTGTACACAGTGTACTACTCAGCAGCACTGCAGCCCCTGCATGTGAGCACTGCAGCACTGAGTTAGTTAGTTAAATCACAAAAAACACAGGGTTCAGGGCTAAATAAATCACAACACAGGGCTTAGGGCTAAATAAATCACAACAGGGCACAGCCCCTGGACAGTGGACACTGCAGCCCCTGCGTGTGAGCACTGCAGCACCTAGTTAGTTAAATCACACTACAGGGCTCAGGCCTATAAACAGTCACTGACTCTCAAGTCTACAACACAGGGCAGTATGGGCAGGTCACGGAGCACAGCACAGCACGGAGCACATGACACGGAGCACAGCACAGGGCAGTGAGGGCACAGGTCAGGTCACGGAGCACATGGCACAGAGCACAGCACGGAGCACACGGAGCTTCCCAACCACCCTCTTCCCTTTCCAAGATTGGAGTGAAGATGGCGGGGCACGCGTGCGTCTTTTATAAGATCCCGCTCCCGCGAGAATCCGACAGCGCGATGATGACGTTCGGCCTCGTTATTGGTCCGGAATTCAGGCGGGAACTCCCGAGCCGGCTCGGATCTGGCCCGGATCCCCGATATTCGGATCTGTCGGATCTCGGGGATCCGGACCCGCTCGTCTCTACATCAAATAAACATGCACTCTGCAATGGAATGCAATGTAATAGTGCCTCATGTGTTTATACAGTATGCAAATGTAATAGAGTTAAAAATCTGTATTTCTACATCAGTTTGACAAGGGGCACACATAATTACTGTGAGAGAGCATGATTCTTCCTTTTGGTTTGTGGCTTCCTACAGTACATCCCCCTCTCAATATTTTGATGCTGCACATGTTGCTTAGTCTTCGTTTACAAATGCCCATAAGTGGCATGTCAATACCTAAGAAAGATGAAACAGCATATTCAAATCCTGAAATACTCTGTAAATCTGTACATATTCTACCAATCCTTTCACCCATAAATTGTAACCAACCCACATGTACCCCCAGTACATTTTTATTTTATTATTATTATTATTATTATTATTATTATTATTATTATTATTATTATTATTATTATTATTATTATTATTAGCTGGAGTACCCGGAATTGTAAAATCAAATTAAATATTAAACACATAGTTTAAATAACATTGGGCCTTATTTTGGTTCATTCTTTCTGACAAAATCCTTCTTAGATGGGCAAAACCAGGTGCACTGCAGGTGGGGCAAGTGTTACTTGTGCAGAGAGAATTAGATTTGGGTGGGGTTTTACTTCAAAGTGAGATCTATATTGCAGTGTAAAAATAAAGCAGTCAGTATTTTCCCTGCACAGAAACAAAATTACTCACCCAAATCGAATTCTCTCTGCACATGTTACATCTGCCCCCCCTGCAGTGCACATGGTTTTGTTGATCTAAGAAGGATTTTGTCAGAAAGAATGAACCAAAATAAGGCCCACTGTGATAATAATTTCATAAAGGTGCCCATACACGCTCCGATCCCGGCGTGCGTTCTGGGCTAAAATAGCATCCATCACATCGCATTACATGCCTTGTGCATGCAATGCGATGCGATGTGATGAAAAGCAAGTACAAAAAGTATGTGCAGCACATACTTTTTGTACTGTGCGATGATGTGCCGTGTTCTGGCTCTCCTCTCCCCTGGTGCGCCCAGGTGATCATAAAAAAAAAATTGTGTGAGGGGGTTTGATTAGCGGTTGATGGCAGCCACGAGGGGGGTGCATATGTCCGCGGTGGCTGGTAAAGCGAGGGGGGGTTTGCGGCGGAGGCTGTACTGTCACAATAATAGTAATAATAATAATAATAATAATAATAATAATAATCTAATACTGTATATATAAGTGTCCTTCTGTCTTTTTGCCTTTCCATACAAATCCACAGTTTACAAGCGAAGATCATGAAACTTCACATACAAGCATATTAAAACATGGTAAATGAATTACTGATAAATTGTAATTAATAAAAAAACACAATTTTTGTTGTACGCTCATTGTGTCAGTGACGTGTGATGGTGGCTTTGAACAGATAGGCACTGTCGCCTATCTGTTCAAAGCCACCATCACACGTCACTGACACAATGAGCGTACAACAAAAATTGAGTTTTTTTATTAATTACAATTTATCAGTAATTCATTTACCATGTTTTAATATGCTTGTATGTGAAGTTTCATGATCTTCGCTTGTAAACTGTGGATTTGTATGGAAAGGCAAAAAGACAGAAGGACACTTATATATACAGTATTAGATTATTATTATTATTATTATTATTGCAGTGAGCCTCATTCTCCCTCTCTCTCACTCTCTCTCGTGCAGGGTATCACATTATCATTAACATAATATACCATATGTTATTTACACAATGCTCTAAAATGCTTAGAAATGACATTTCTGCACATGTGAAAACCCTGGAACCGAATTTCTTTGACGAGATACACACTCGCTAGGTTGTTAATTGCGGGGTGGGAGGCACTTGAGCAGACAGGGGGCGGAAATGGGGCTGACCAATAAGAATGCCCAGCGTTTTATGGGTATCTCCATAAAATTAACGAATACATCCCCTCACATGGCCCTTATTCAGATTGAAGCGGTACGGCCCGCATGCGGCCGTACCGCCGATGTTTTCTCTCTGCACATGCGCAGAGGTCACTCTGCGCATGTGCAGGGGAAATCTCCGTTTAAAAAAATTAGACGCCGCAAAGGGGGCGTATAGGGGCGTGAGGGGCTTCAGTCCCTCATTTCCCTATGTATACGCCCCGCGTTTCATGGGCGTTCCCATGCAAACGCGGGGCGTACGCATGGTAATGAGGGCATGACGCCACTCATGGGGGCGGAAAGCTGACGTCGGCGGATGTCAGCTTTCAGCCCCCATACAAGCTACCACACGGACGATTGTCCGTGTGGTCTCAGCTTGCGGGAGCTGCCGCGGCGTGCGGCCCTGCCTTCGATGGTCGTCGACCATCGAATGCAGGGGGCAGCTCCCACCATGGTGGAGGCGTACGCCTCCACCATTTTCGTGCGGATCGCCAGCCGTCCGTGTACGGACGGCCGTGGCGATCCGTAGCGTGGGCGGGGATTCGTCTGGTGCGGTCGGAGCCGCATATGCGGCTCGACCGCACCAACCAGAATAAGGGCCATGGTACCGAGGGGATTCGGAGTGGGGGCGGCGTTTCAGCGCTCAGTAATCAGTTAATTTCTCTGCTTAATGAGCCAAGCAGAATTATGCCCACTGTTTATATGGTAATAGCTGTGCATCATCATTCTGGAGTTAGAAAAACCAAACATTTCAATTAACTGTAAAACATTTTACATAGGTTTAAAAGCTCATGCCCGTTGACTTTCTTTAATGAGTTAATGAAAACTTCTCCATAAATTACAAGATAATAGAAATATTAAAGGTGCATTTCCAAGAAACCTTGAACTGAACCTCAGAAAACCACAGTTCTAATGACAGCTACATAAACATATTTCTTTATATAATATCCATTTAACAAAGACCTTGAAATACTTGGCAAGAACTCATTAGTACAATATACATTTATATTTGTCTATTCCAAAACACAACTACAGCAAATTAAATTAAATAGTTTAATGATACTACAGATCAGTCCATAGTTCAAAACATTCTTTGAAGTTTCTCATTCTTATATGTTAATGTTTTATAAAATGAGCTAATTGCTGTTCTGTGGTTAAGAGCAGCTTCATTTAATTTCCCTGATCTCTTACTGCTTCAGTCAATGCCATAAATAATCAGTTTCAAGATTAATAATAGAACATTTAACTCTAATGCATGTACAGAGTTTTGCCGATAAAACATTTTAAAAATGAACAAATACAGAGTAATAATAATAATAATAATAATAATAACAATAATAATAATAATAATAATAATAATATAAATATGGTACTGTTGACTTGCTGAGTTCTGTTTGTAGCACCAGCAAAAATCTGTGGTTCAGGAGCTAAAAGGGACCTTTTCATTCGCATGGGGACCAATGTTGTGTTACTGCGCATATGCAGGGTACATGCACCGACCGCAAATACTCGGATCACTGGGTGCACGCACCCACAACAGTGGGCAGGGGGCAGAGAGGGGCATGAGTGGGCCCTATAAGCATATGTGAATGTCCAGCCTTTCATGGGTGTTCCCGTGAAAACACGGGGGGGGGGGGGATTTCCTAAGATGTGTATTTTACCTCACATGTGATGTTGCTATGGGCAACCAATCAGAAGCTACTTCTTATTTATTTAGCTATTTAGCACCCTCTAGAACAGGCATGTCCAAACTATGGCCCTCCAGCTGTTATGAAACTACATATCCCAGCATGCCTTGCCATAGTTTTAGCGTATAGAAAGACTGTGGCAAGGCATGATGGGACTTGTAGTTTTACAACAGCTGGAGGGCCATAGTTTGGACATGCCTGCTCTAAAAAGATAGTAGACAGGATCTCATTGGTTGCCCATAGCAACCTCACATGTGAAGTAGAATACACATCTTAGTAAATTTCCCCCTGGGTATTCTCATGCTAAAGAGGCTGTAATGTGGGTGCCGGGGTTGGGTAGATGACATCAACGGATGACAGCCTACTTCCTTCTGAACGTGTACACATATGTAATGGTGCCTCAGAGCAGTCACATTATTATTATTATTATTATTATTATTATTATTATTATTATTATTATTATCATTTATTTCTATGGCGCCACACGGGTTCTGCAGTGCCTAACAATACATAAATGAGCAAAAAATAAATAACAAATGACAGTACAAGACAATTTAGGACAAGTACCTGGTAAATAAGGATAATTACATCAGGGGACAGGACACTGAAGCAATTATCAAACACTGATCACTGTAATCTTTGCAAAACTCTTTCTCTTATGTATGGCCAAAGAAGTAATTGATTTAATTAAAGCTGGGTACACATACATACAATCGTCAGGCCGTTCTTCCGTTCTGGGTCGGACAGCCGTTCAATTGTATAGGTGTGTACGCTGTCCCGTACGAGCGATATATGGCCAAAAACGGTCTTGTCCGTCCATACTCGGTCGGTTGAAGGTTCGGTGCTGTTTAATTTTCATCCGACAGGACGGGCCCATATCTTAACAAAATTGCAGTGTGTACGCACATTCGATCGATATTCTGGCCGTTCTTGTGACTGTATTGCCAAAGCTGGAATGCCCAAGTGGGCGTTCCATAGCTGCATCATCTCTCCTACAGCCCAAGAAGCGTTCACCTCTCCCCATGTGTAATTAAATAAATAATCATACTATACATGCACCCCATCTTTATAGCAGGTTGCCGTATCTGTCCCTAGTCACCCTGCCGGCTGCTATAAAGATGGGGGAAAGCACCTTCAGTCAGCCGGCAGGGTGACTATGGACAGATACGGCAAACTTCTATAAAGATGGGGTACGCGATTATAGTCAGTTTGCTGTATCTGTCCATAGTCCCCCTGCAGGCTGACGCGTACCACGTCTTTATAGTGGTTTTCAAATACAGGGTCAAAAAACAGTTTTTTATGTGAGAGCAGTACATGGCTCCTTGAAGGCACATTGGTTGTGCCACTGAACACGTGCATGGGCAGGACATTTGAGCACTATTAAGCAATTACACGGTTTTCTCTGCACGCGTGCGACAGGTTTGCTATGCTTGCGACACAAAATAATCTTCATTCTGGTGATTAACGTGGACGTAAACAACAGAATACACACTCTTCCTTTCACGCTTTCCTTTGGTGAGTACTCAACCACAGTTATGACAAATGCTGTATTGATGTATTGTGTGTATTGTGTGTATCATGAAAGTAATGTCCATTATGTTTTATTTTTGAACAGACATTTCGACAATGGCAGAGAAGAATGTTGAGTTCATGAAAGAGTTCATTGAGGCCTACAGAGACCAGAATTGTCTCTGGAATAGCAAATCCAGAGATTATTCCAAAAGGCAGAAGAGAGCTGTTGCGCTGGAGGAGTTGGTGAAGGTCAGCCTTCCTTTTTACCCCACGGCAAATTTAGAATGGGTGTATACAAGGATTGCCAATATGAGGACAGTCTTCAAAAAGGAGCTGAACAAGGTCGAGGGATCCAAAAAATCAGGCCCGGTACAGACCAAGTTTATGTGCCCAGGCTCTGGTACTACGATCTGCTGGTGGACCAAGAGCTGCCGAGGGACTCCATCGGCAATTTTGATGTGCCACACCATGCACCCCTGAAGTTCCTGAGGAAACCCTCTCTGGCACAGTAAGTACACAGATTACACATATTTGAAAATTTTATTGAAAATTAAGATAAAAAGTACAAAGAAAGTACAGTACAAAGGTAGTATGCCATAACAATTTTTAGCAGATCATGTTATCCTGCCAATCCACTGCGCCTACATTAAAGTACTGCAAGTACTCTTCTCTAGTCAATTTTGCACACATAGTAGCATTTCTTGTGTTTAGATTGGTCTCCAAACATGTTAATCCTACTGGCTCCTCAACTGTTTCACTGTCATCCATGCTTGAAACATTGGGGTGTGCAGACTGTGTTTTTCTGCGTAGATAGTTGTGCAGCACACAACATGCCATAACTACCTTGTCTATTTTATCTAGTCGCAGATTTATGGCACTATGAAAAATCCTAAACATTGCTAAGTATGCCAAATGTATTTTCAACCACTCGTCTTGCTCGTGACAGGCGGTAGTTGAAAATTCTGCGTTCTCTGTTAAGGGACCTTTGGGTGTAGGGTTTCACAACATTGGCGTGCAAGGCAAACGCCTCGTCAGCCACAAAAACAAAGTTCAAACCATGCACATTCTGTGTCCGCTCTGGTATATTAAGTCCATTGTTTTTAAGTTTGTCATGGAACATGTTCTTTTCCAAATCCTGCCATTTTTGCCAATGTCCACAAAGATATATTCATATTTGGCATTGGCAATAGCCATTAAAACAATGCTAAATAAGCCCTTATTATTATAGAAAAAAGAGCCATTATTAGCAGGGGGCATGATTCGGATATGCTTTCCATCAATGGCACCACCACAATTGGGGAAATTCCAAAGATCCTTGAAATCTTAGGTAATAGCTTGCCACTACTCAGTAGTCGTAGGGAACTGATATATAGAAGTAAAGAGTTTTTACAAATCAGTGATTTTGTTGTTACATTATGTTTTACAGCCTTCTCTATTTGCGGAAGAGCAGTGTTCACCGACACTGGATGTGCCCTCACAGCTGCCTTCACCCCTCCTCTGCTCTACGCCTACACCAACAACCAGCACTCAGCAAGCCACGCAGCTGCATGAAGCTCCATCAAGGAGAGGCCGTAAAAGGCCAATGCAGACACCAGATACATCTGAGGTGATGACTCGCCAGATTCTGGAGTCTGCCAATCGACTCATGGCATTGGATGAGGATGAGCAGGACCACATGAGGAACAACGTTGCAAAAAAACTGCAAAAACTAGATCCTGCAACAAGGGCAGAGGCTGAGCGGATCATCAACGACACCCTGCACCAGGCCAGTGTCGGGACCCTTACCAGACAAACCCGGCTCACAGATGACCCCCCTATGCCATTCCAACCCATCAACCCTGTCCCAGTACCACACCACCAAATGTACCAGCCAGGTCATTATCCCCACTATCCCCAGTACCACACTTCTGGGCAACCATGGTAGCAACAAACTGGAGTACCACCAGTTTCATCCAGTGGTCCCTTCCACGGTTTGGAGGAGACACCATCTCCCTCCCAAACAGTGATGGAGACAGATACTTATCATCCTATTCCCTTCCATAACCAGCCACTTTAAAAAAATTGATAGTTTATAGTTGTTTTTCTATATTTATTATAAAGTTTTTATATTTATATTCTAAATGGTTCAAAGTTTCTTAAGTTTATAATAAAAGATAAAAGATGTTACTTTAAAAATATTATTTGGTGTTCGTGTCTAAAATCCAGGGTGACTATGGTCAGATACGGTGGTAAGCATGTACTCTACAGGCAGGGTGACTATGGTCAGATATGGATGGTAAGCGTCTAAATTGTACTCAGCCGGCAGGGTGACTATGGTCAGATACAGGTGGTAAGAGTCTAATTTTAGTCAGCCGATAAGGTGACTATGGTCAGATACGGGTGGTAAGCATCTAAATTGTACTCAGCCGGCAGGGTGACTATGGTCAGATATGGGTGGTAAGCGTCTAAATTGTACTCAGACGGCAGGGTGAGTGTGGTCATATACGGGTGGTAAGCGTCTACATTTTAGTCAGCCGTCAGTTTAGTAGCCAGGAAACGTAGCGTTGCCACCAGTCTCTGCTCAGCTGAAATAGGCCTCCTGAAATAGATGTCCTATTTTTCGATTAAAGGGGTGACTAGTGCCAGCAGCTCGATGAAGGTAGGGTCATCCATACGAAGATAATTCCGGAAGTCATCAGGGTTTTTCTCCCGTATCTCCTGTACCAATGGAATATGGGAGAAGGTGTCTCGCCGCAGAAGCCAGTCTCTGGTCCAGCAGCTGCGATTCTTGCTCCTCTTTTTTTTTTTATAGACTGCAATGTTGTGGCCATAGCAGCAAGAATGCAATCACAAACCTTTCTTTTCCTCAAGCTCATGATGAAAGTGGTAGAAAACAAATGAAACGAATGAACATACGTGTTCTCTGCACAGCCAGCACAGATTTTGTTTAGGTTCTGTGCTCATGGCTCTTTGTTTTGGTACGCCCTTAACCTAGCCCATTATGATAATTTTGTTTATATATGTTGTGTCAAAAGCCCAAATCGAGAGAGTGTGTACGGTGGTACAATCTTTTTCTTGCGACTGTTTGGACAGGAGTACATCGGACGTCGCAAGTAAAATTGTACAGGTGTGTACGCACATATCAATGTTGTTTGTGGACAGTACGACGTGGCTATGGTCGGTCGAACATTCTCAAGAAAACAGGGATTGTATAGATGTGTACCCAGCTTTAGAATGTCAATCTAGCTACTTGTTGCAATAACTTCTTTACAAAGTTTGATTCAAATCCACTACTAGTTGATTACAAAGTTGCAGTGTGCATCTACATTTCTGATTCCTCTCTCATTCCACTGAACAGATCCTGCTAACACTGCAATGCAGAATGTAAACAGTGTCAAGGATTTTACTGCTTAGTGTGAACAGCGGAAGGAATTTTTTTACTTCCTTCCAGAGCTAGAATTTCTCTCCCCGCTACACTCATCTCTCTATGCTCTGGAATAAGATAGAGGGAAAGCAGCTTGCGAAGGAGAAAGCTTATACTCAGCTCTCAGCTTTTCTTAAATACCTGATTACAATATAACCCTTATACGCTATATTTATTGTATGCAAAGCAATACAATAGTCTAACTTAGGCAGTACCAGAAATAATATTTGCCAAAAAGGGAATTTTTGAACCCGCATATTACAATTGGTAAACGATACCTGGTTAATTGATCAAATAGTCCACATAAAGTGTGTCAGTGCCATCCAAATTTATTTTTATATCACATTTTGATCAACTTTATTCTCAGTGCCCCCAACCAAAGTCATCTTTCTTTGTGTATTTTTCAATTATCAGAGTGGCAGAAATATATTTAATCTAAGAAATGTACATGTGGAGAAAGGGCCCTGCTCGTGAGAGCTTACATTCTAAAGAGGAGGTTAAGACAGACAGGAGTGACATAGAAGGAGTGACCATTGAATGATGTGGTATTGCCCTGCACACTGCAAATGTATGTTTATGTAAAACATCCATTCGGAGCCAGTGCGAAGGAACGTGCCTTGCGAATGGTGGCCCGACATACCACAATTCACAAAGCGGGGATTAGGTTGACTCGCAAGGATGTGAATTGGCAACTGAGCAAATCAACCAGAATAACCCCCATAGTCTTTAATGTAAATTTTAGGGCGAGATTTAATGAGGTACGATATTTAGACAAAAAAACGGTTGAATACGAACATTTTTCGAAAATAGAACATTTTAAAGGATGCAAACTGCAGGGAAAAAATTGCACTTTTTGCCTCAAATTCACACATTCTGACCTGCTGATTTTTAGTCACACTTCTATTCGCATCCAGATGTTTTCCCATTATAAAGTATACAAATTGCAAATGTAATGGGATGCAAATTTTGGTAAACTTTACTAAAAATTGCCAATCAAATAGACCAGGTTCTGACAGGTGAATTTGACTGTTAAAAAAATTGCAAAGGTTAAAATAAAATAAAAATGGCGTGAGGTCCCTCCTCCTGAGCATAACCAGCCTCCTACCACCGACGTATGCCGAGGACAGCCCCAAACTTCAAAAATCACACCATATAGCATTTTTTGCCGCAAATTTGCAGTTGAAAAAGTGCGATTTTGGAAAATTATTAAAAATCGCATCTTATTCAATCTTACCCTTGGTTTCTTTGAGTGGATTGATTTTTTTTTCTAGAATTTGGAAACAATTTAAATTAGCTTGATGGTAATTTTCAATTAGGAGCAAATGAATAATACAGTATTTTGATACATTGTTGCGCTGCCCCTAAAAGTTACAGGGCCCATGTGCTAGTGCTTACTATGCCTATTTGGACATTCATAACTGAGTATAGGGCACATTATCATAGCAGATTCAACCCAGACTCTCAGTCCCGAGTATACAGTACTTCTCCCCTCACTAAATAGCACCCATCATCTCTCACCCATCAAACAGGAGCTGATTCTGAAACAGAAACAGAGTTGAACTCAAATGCATTTGAGTGATTTTCTGCTATCCTAAGTCAGATCTTTACTGCATCCTTATTATGTGCATACAGAGTTGCAATTGTAATTTTAGGAGTATCCGAAAGAACTGTATTGAAAATCTAGTGGGCATTCCTTGACAAGAGTGTTAAAACCATGCAAATGATCTTTTGGGCATGATAAGGGGGTATCAGTGAAAGTGGCTGTGCACACAAATGCTTGACTACTCACATAGGAGGCCAAAATCAGGGTAGCTGCTTCTGACATAGGGCTGGTAAAAATTACAGTTAGGGATGCTGGGATTGAAAAAAGAGAGCCCGCCCCCAACCAGCCCACCCCGCAGTTTTACTTAAGCATGACTGGCTGGCAGCAGCATGGTCCAAAGTAGTGCAGCAGCCATGAGAGGTGTTGTGGTGGGTGGAGAGGGTGGTGAGGTGCTGAGCCAGGTGGAGAGGTGCAGCAACAAGCTGCACAGCGTGACCTCTGAGGTCACATCATGCTTTGCACATCTGAAGAGCCACACAGCCTAGGTCAGGAGCGGGTGCCCGGCACTGCCCGGCATTAGCTTAAGAATGCGATGGGTAATTCCAGGATCGGAGCTTCCAATCTCATGATAGGCCTGCTCATGCACAAATCTAATACAAACTTAATTCAAATCCTGGGGATTTAAAACCCAAATCTCGGGAATGGCCAACCTAATTACAATTTTGCAACCAATAATGATTGGGGCATATGGCTGGGGATACATGGGGCACACAGTGGGGCATATGAACAACAGCTGTTAGAGGTGCATGTGACAAAGATGCTACGGGCATTTGGGGCACATGGAGGAATGTGTGCAACATGCTGCTGTGGAGAGGTATTTCAAAGAAGACACTGGTGGAATGTGGGGCACATGGGGATATGTGGGTAAAAAAGGATACCATACGGGGACCTGGCCTTGTGAGAGACCCCAATGTTCTAAGGGACAGCCTGGATTCCTGGCAGGGAACTTAAACCACCTTACTGTAACCCCCCTGGGCTTGTGCACGTTTCTGTACTAATGAGTTTTTTTTTTTATTGGATAATTTTTATTAATATTTAAAACTCACAAACACAAGTATATTCATACTTCAAATAGAGGGATCATGGTATACAAGGGCTCCAAGGTGTACGGCAGTCATAATAACACAGTGTCACAATACAGTGCAGGATATAACAGAAATGTTTAGCATGGTCCGAGAGTGAGATATGCACCAAAAGGTACAATCCCAAACAGTGCCCGTAGGCGCCACACGAGCACTGCCATACTTTAAAAATACTAAGGATATAGCATCAGCCATACAATTCTACTACTATAGCCACCTGATGCCCTAGAGCCCAAAATCACATCAGAATAAACATCAGAATAAACATGGAATATTGGAATATATAGAAAACATAATAATACTAATAATAATAAGAAGAAACCCATAACAAACCTCCCTAAAACCCCCACCCTGTATGACCTAACCCCAACTAAGGTATACCTGGATCCCCGAACAACCTATAACCCCCCCTATTAACTATACTAACTATCTATACCCATACCCTCGAAACACACACACAGACCCCAATTTTAAATCACAGGATAATGATAAAGGATATAGCAAGAGCTATAAATATATGACCCTAGGTTCAGCTAAATTTGGTTCTTCCAATGGATATAACAACACAACACATGCATTTGGCAATAGAGCCACATAACTACACCCAGAGCACAACCATATAGAAAAGGGTACATCAATAGTCACAACTAAAAAAATATTGACGTCTATGTAACAGATACCAAAAAAGACAGAATATGTAGTATAAGAACAGGATAGCTCAGATCATAGACCAACTCGTATTATTAAAGCAAGGTATATAGAAACCTTAAGTAAAAAGGGAAACATGGAAACATTTAGACATTATCTTGGTTCAGGTTTACAATACTAAGCAGAGCATTAATCCGACCAGCTCTCAGTTCCTTGGAGGAGGATGGCGAATCTAGTAACCCCATAGCCACTCAGAGCAAGAGAGCTATGAAAGTATGCATATGACAAATCAGTGGAAAAGGGAGTGGAATGGTGCGCTATCAACTGCAGCTGGCACTGGGTTGTCAAACCCAAAATAATACAAAGATAAAACAGGGGGTGTGCCAGCGCAGGCTGTTCCAATAATATAGATAAGACAGTTATCACAGGGATATTAGGCATATCATTGAGATCTCCATATTGTATGGCTTATTTGTAAAGATTAAGAGTTATGAATATTACCATACTTTTGAGATTTTCTGGTATATTGTGAATGTCCAGAGGTGGGTGACGACAATGTCCAAGGTTGTCCTATAATTTCAAGGACTCATGCCTCCATATGAGCTTATTTCCAAGACTTTTTACATCTTTCTATCCATTAAGTGTGACCAGTCCACTCTTCCACCGACGTTCTTTTTGCCTGATTCATCTGGACCTCATATTCTTTGGGATACCTGCACTATTCCTAAATGGTTCCATTATAAGGGAGAAAAATGCCAAATAGGGAGGCCTGAGTCCTTGAAATTATAGGACAACCTTGGACATCTAGCTGGTTAAGCAGTCTAGGAGCTGAGGCATGTAATGCACGCAGGATATAAGATACAGAGGACTCCATAATCATATATGGGAGACTCGAAGTAGCAAACTGCTGATAGAATAGTTGGCTCAAAATATAAAGGTGGTGGCTAGCACACCACCGATAATGTGTCTATGATGTGTTCTCCACAATGTATGCAGCTTAGATTGTCAAGATATCAGGTATTCTGACTTTATGTGCCCAGCTTCAGTCATCAGTATTCAGGTTAGGCATCCAGTCAGGGGAGATGGTGTCTTAGAGAGTCAAGTGTATTAATTGAATGCACCTACCCAGGTTGCCAGTAAGTGAGTAAGAGGATGGTTGAGCTCAAAACCACCTCCCACATTAATATCGGGAGTCACCGGGCAGCTTTGGCACGCAACCGCTGGTATATTGCAGAGGATCTAGAGTGCTATTATTAAGCACTGAGCAGAAGTTTCAGCCGGGAACAGGAGAGTTAGACCGTTGATGCCTCAGCCCCGGAGTCAGCCGGGCAAGATGGTGCTGGCTCTCCCTGTGTGGCCCGCATCAGCACTATCCTGATGGGAGCGCCTTCCACTCACTCCGCTCTGTTTACAGAGAGCGTCCAGCACCCATTACTCCCGCCCTCTGCGACACCTAGAGGAGCAGCGGTAGCGCCACAGTAGGCACTTAGGGATGCAGGAGAGTTACAGCGGTGCCCAGGTTGGGTGTAAACGCAGGCCACGGCCCCCACTACCTCCAGACCAGCTGGTAGAAGTCCATGGAGATACACCAGCGGGGGTACAGGACAGTAAGTGGGATATCCCACAGTCGTAGCAGGGGTCAGGGTCCTCGTGGCAGCAGAACAGGATATTTTCCAGGATTTATGGAGGGAGCTCAATGGATCTGCTGCCTACTCCATAGACATCCAGGCCATGCCCCTCTGTACTAATGAGTTTAGTGACAACACACCATACCACACAACTCACAATGTTGCACCCTCCCATCCACCTTTCCCTATTACATTTCAAAGTAAAGATTTATTTTATTTATCTATTAACTGTTTCTTATATAGCACACACCAATTCAGCAGCGCTTTACAGAGTATATTTGAGCATTCACACCAGTCCCTGCTCCAGTGGAGCTTCTATATTCCCTATCACATGTAGAACACAGACATTCTAGGGTTAATGTTGTTGGGAGCCAATTAACCTACCAGCATATTTTTTGATTGTGGGAGGTACCTGTAGGAAACCCACACAAGCATTTATAGAGTATACAAGGTCCTCACAGTTAGGGCCATGGTAGGAATCGAACCCATGACCTCAGCACTACTAGGTAGTAATGCTAACCATTACACCATTTGTAATTTTTGTAATAATAAAAAAACATGGGTGGGGCCACGGCTGAGCAGGAGTGAGGAGTGTGAGGCAGTTCCTCCCCCAGCACCATCCATGCAGGAGATGTGAGGCACAGGAGTGTGCTCCTACTGACGGGCTTTTGGTATCTGGCATCCGGAAGCAATGCGGCAACTGTCCCGACATCACTGCAAGTGAGCTGTGCAATGCAGGAGAGGACGCGACAGGATCTGGCCCTCAGATTCCTGTGGCGGTGCAGCGGCTTCATCTGCGTCACCGTGTGTGGGACACTAGTCACTGGCAACGGCCAGCATGTGGAGAGCACAGAAAAAGAGAGGGTGACTGTGCTAGAAAGGTCAATTAAACACCTGTTGCCTAGTACAAAATACAATTTTAATCATAAAATATGAAACAATAAGAAGTATAATTACTCCACAGTAAAATCACAAAATATACTCCACATTAATAGTAACCAATGATATGGCTATAGAACCAATATTTGGGGAAGATAGGAAGAGAAATAGTAAAAAATTGTAACATTTTTTAAAAATGAGTTAATGACTGACTTTAATTGTCCATACGGGACCATATTAATGATCCAGCTGGTGTAGATATCATGCGGGGATCTTTTGTTTTAGTATCACTGAATTGCCTCACTGGTAAGTGGCTGTTGGAACAGGTGCAGAGTCCCAGTTGGTGGCCCTTGTGGAGGATGTAGAACCCCCTGTAGTTTTTTCGCGGCCCAATGATATGAAAGAAGGTGGGGGGGACGTCTCTGGTCCAAAGGTGGTTTCCAATGCCATCAAATTTTCAGAGGCTTTATCGGTCACTCCACAGTGTGATAAGTGGCTTTGAAGTAATTAAGTCAGTCAGTCCCAAGAGAGTTCACCAACGCATTTCGCTCCACTGGGGAGCTTTTTCAAGGTGGAGAGCACAGACCGCCTGACTGCGGTGTGCTCATTCAACCACCGGGGAGCAGATATTAAGGACTAGCGTGCTCACTGGCTGTAAGCAGCGGTGGAGCTGGAGATAACTCCAAACTGCCAAGCTAGAAAGGAGGAAGCCTGACTGTGACTGCGGGGTCTGAGGGTGTGCAGCGGGGGGTGAGTAGGACAGATAAGTATTGCAAAACTGTTCTGTGGAGTTGATTATTGGTTAGTGATTAGTGGTTTGCCACATAAACTCATTGCAACAAGGTGAGAACTGGTTTTGGGATTGGGGGAGAGGATAAAGCATAGTTTTGTACCTGGACCCTCCATTTGCTAGTACCTTCACTGTATTCTAATATGCTTATCTGTGTAGTATTTATATTTGTTTAATTAATTCCTCTGCATATTCCAAAAGAAAACAGATTAGCTAAATAGGAGACAAAATTAGCTAAACCAGGGTACAATAGTTCAAGCGTGATGAAATAAAAGACTTCTGTAAATTCTACAGTAATACAGAGTGCCTGTGTTTGACAATTTTAAATATCAACTGCTTATCTGTGCAACTTTGCCAAGTACTGCTACAGAGCCACTGTAATGTTACAACATGGGATTCCTTCAGGCGCACACTGTCCGTTTGATCACAAGAATGTCTTTTCATTCTTCTTTTCTTTTTCTCTTACACAAACAAAAAGCAAATGTTCCTTATAAAGTGATGAGTCACCACATCCATGCACAAATAGAATGCAGACTACGTGGATAGAGGTGAATATCCTAGAGGTGAGAAGAGTAGGGGTCCACCTCCAATTATGAATGAATCCACCTTTTTATGTTTTATTACTTTATGGGATTCTGCTTACACAAATGTGTAGAATCAATGTACTGTATATATGCAGACATCCAAAGTTCTCTTCTCGGATTTGTAAATGGAAAGATGACATCAGGAACAAATAAAAAGGAAATGTATCTATAGTAGCATTTTACCCTTTTACTTAATAGCTGTATAATCTCATATACAGTATTATAAAAGAACATCAAGCAAAAACTGTAATAGCAGCTAAACTGTAATAGCAGCTATACTATACTAGAAGCCATAGTGTTATTAGTGACAAGCTACTGTATAACCAAACAGTACTTAAAAACAAGAAGTGGAAATCATATTTTTGCTGCATCATGATTCTATCACTAAAATAACCCTATTTTTATAACACACATTTAAAAAAATCATTGATTTTGTTGAATAAAATCATTCATTAACAAGCTACTTCAGGGCCCTCCTGAAATTAAAGGTACTGAAGCTTTAAGCTTCAATACTTTTAAAGTTGAAGCCACCCTTGATTATGATATGAAAATTGTTGAAACCAATTCTTGAGAAGTCCTTTTTTTATAATTGTACATATCAGATTTTCTAATTTACTATTGCAGTACGCAATCTCAAACACTAAACTTATCATCTATATACAGGTCTAGCATCCGTGAGTCTCCGAAACACTGCCATCTGCTGGCAAAGAGTGAAACTACATCTGTTTCTAAAACATTCACAAACACAGAAGGTAGCAGACTAGCTTTCAAAGCTTTTGCTTCGAGCGGGTTTAGCTAGTATAAATCAAGGATTCCGACAACAATATTATTTTACAAATAATCAGCCTTTTTATTTAAATAAATTAAATAAAAATAATGTTGTGGGGGAAAAAAAAAAATAACTGATCAGTGGCTGAAACATCTTACCCCAAACAGTTATTTACCGCTACACTTTTGCATGTATCCGCTGTAGCCTCAATTTATTAATATCAGCTGGCAGGAGTCGAATCCTGTATAGCCCTAAAACCCGGGACTGTTGGAATGCCTTGAGGACTGAATTTTGGAACCACTGGCTTAGCCAATAACCCTCGGAAGGGACCCCTACATTGAAAAATCTCATTAGCAATATGTGAGAGCTGTGTGATTTATTGTAATTGTATATATACTATTTTTTTTTTTTAGAAGTTTGTTATTGTATTTAATATTTTGTTTTCATTACTGGAAGTATTAATATGTATGATATATTTTTTTTCAGCTTAGCAATTGTTCCCACTTATAATAATAACAACAACTACAAGATAAAAATATGTTTCAAGAATGCTCTCAGCCAAATGAATCTGCCATTCTGTATCATACTCACAGGTTATACTTATTTGTAAAAAAAAAATATTTTATATTCACATTTCTCAGTCAACTTTATGAATTTAATACATATTACAGAGCAAATGCTGAAAATGTTATACATTATTTATAAGGAACAGTGCAATCATACAGTCATGAAACATTAAGAAAAAAATAAAATCTGCTAAAGTAAATTTTAGCTAAAGTTTTTCTTAAACTCAAGATCTCATAATGCTTTAGCCTTTGTAGTATTTGAAGTTCGGAACACTGACACTGGTATAACTATAGCCCAAACAATGTAATAAGGAATGGTGAATAAGGAACTAAAAGTGGTTCCCAAATATATTGTGAAAGTAGTCACAAAACTCAGCAATCATCATATAGGGAAGTAGAACAAGTCCTGACATCAAAAACCACCAATACCAAGACAGTACTGTTCTCGCCTTTCTGATTTCTCTAGCTCTTTCTGCACATGTCTTTTGCAATCACTTTCTGCCTCCTCCTCCACCTCCTCTGCAGCCATGTCCCCCTCCTACTCATCACCTCCATCTTCCTCCATCTCAGGCCAGTCAGCATCAGACATGTGGGCCTCCTGCAGCTTCTCCTCGGACTGTGTGCTGAACAGGTCCTGTGTGAGTGGATGAGATGGGGATGCAAGAAGGTCCTCCACCTCCTTCTGCTGTGCCTGCTCCTCCGGGGTCCGGGCTGGGCCAGGCCTTGCTGTGGCCATGCTGCCTGGCACACTGCTGCCTCTCCCTCTCACTGTGCTGCCTCTCAGCATGCCTCTGCTGCCTCTCCTCCTGGCTCCTCTGGCACTGCTGCTGCCTGTGACTGGCCCACTGCTCCCTCTGCCACCTGCACTCACCGCCACTCCTCTCCTAGACATCGCTCCTCTCCTTTCAATGCTCCATACTACCTTTCAAAGTTCAAAATGGCGCCTGTGCCCCTTTATATAGGGGTGTGATGCATAATGTAGGGGACTTAGGTGGGCCAATAGGTTAGGGGGTTATTTGGCATGTGGAGGCAGTATTGTAATTCGCATTCCGGTTGTTCCTAAACTCGCACATGACCGGCTGGGAAAATCGCACATTTATGTGTCATAAATTCGCATCGCATCACATCTCTTTGCACATTATCTCACTTTTGGGTTGCATCTTCGCATCCCATTAAATAATCCGTTTTGACGGAAAAAAAATGATTTTAAAAAGTGTGATACGGTGCGATAGGGTGCGATTTCAAAATGTTACTAAAAATTGCATTCCATTAAATTTCACCCAATAAGTCCATTTAAATGTAAGCCTTCTTTTCTCTTCCATGACAAATAATATAATTGAATTTACAGTAGGATTAAGGAAAACAGTAGATCTACAATAATCCCCATAATCAGCACAAATATCAAGACAGAACACTAGTGAAAATTGTTGTTAAATTGTTAACCCTCACAATGCATTTAATACTCTAAAAAAATAAGAAATATCCCCACCACCCCCTCATATATAATAAAAACATCCCAAATACCAATATTAATACCAAAAACCCAATAGTATGAGTAAATACAATTATTGGAATTGATGAAAAGACAACTCATTATCTTATGGTTTAACACTGCTCTTTCCCATTTTATTAAGTTAATAGCATTTCAATTAGAATAAGCTGTTTCTTTGTTTCTATTTAAAGATACAATGTTATTGGTTTGGTCTGTCTGTCTTCCTTGTCTGGTTCTTCTGACACCATTGAAAGTTATTCTGACTGTTCCATTTCTTCAGCGGGGCGGTGGCTGGCGCTGACCTGTTCACTAGGTTGCGCGTATACACAGCCTAGGTCTGAATCAGGCCATACTGTGTAAGAGACGACACTGTATTCACACTAGTCTATGAGTGCAGCCCACATCTCCAGGACAACCGAAATGATGGAACTGGTGTTTTGGCCACAAGGTCATAGCACTTGCTTACAAAACCATGCCAATTACCTGCAAGGCCATGCCCCCTTTTACACTTCACAGGAGCCCCAACATTAGATCAGCCACACAAGGTGACATTAGCCCCTGTGAAGAACATAAGCCTTTTCTAACAAACAAACCTTGGTGAATAATCATTTTAGGGTCTATTATTTTCTTTAGATCTTACCTGTAATGCTGGGTACACACCAAAACGATTTGGATTGGATGCAAATCGTATGAAAATCGTATGCAAATTGTGCGATCAGATTTGGATCTTATACAGATCCTACCTGCAGCAGGCAGGATCGGAATCGGATCCAATTCGGATCCAACCAAATGATTTTGACCCAATCTGCATCCAATCGGTCTGAATTGGATCCAGATTGATTGGATTGGTGTGTACCCAGCATAACACTTAACTTTTGTCAGAATTTAGGATCCCAGGGATTCATTATATATTCAGTAACATTACTTTTGTCAAAAAACAGTCCTTTACTCACATCACCTTCAAATACATTTTAATTAGAAGATCACAATATACAAGAAGAGCCAAGAAAACTGAAAACACAATACAATAGTATAAATTGTATCCCACAAATACTGTATATATGTAAAATGTTTTTTTCAATTGAGATTTTGGGTGAGATTTAATAGAATGAGAGATTCAGAAAGTGAGAAATCTCCAGGTTTTTTTAAAGCGGCAATCATTTACATTTCAAAATCAAACTAATTTAGCAGTGTAAATGATTGCTGCTTAAAAAAATACTGGATATTTCTTACCAAATCTCTCACTTTCTGATTCTCTCATCCTATTAAATCTCACCCTCTATTTTTAATTTTGTCATATAGGACTGGAATAGTAATTTGAGGAACTCATAGATAATAGTGTCAAATTCATATTGGTTGTCCATATTAATCTGATTGATTACATATTTTTGAAGACTTTCTGCATTTAACTTGCTGTGCCAAGTAGAACTTCTACATTAAAATAAACAGCAACTTGCATTATAGTATTACACCATATTTATTTTATTTATTTATTAACAATTTCTTATACAATGCAGGTTCCATTGCTCTTTATAGTTAGAAATAGGGATGAAACAAACTGAGTTCATTCCATCTGTGTATTACTAAAGTTACGTATATATTACAGCCTTTTCTTATGTCCTAATTCATTGGTTCCCAATATTTCATTGAATTTTTCCATAGAACCCCTAGAATAAAACATGTTTTATTAACAAATATAGGGATACACATTCTTAAATAAAGTAAATTCTATCTGTCATCCTTAGAGTCAGTTATGTGGTAGTATACAGTTGTGCTTCTGGCCAGGGGCATAACTCCCAGAGGCAATGAAGTTGCCTGCCTCCGGGCTCCAAGTCCTAAAGGGGCACCTGTATGGTTCATAGGGATCCAAGGGTGACCACTGCTTTTCCAGTGGAGCTCTACAGTGCACCTGCTGCTGCTGCAGAGTTAATCATTTCTGTTCCAAATGCACTGGTGCACCCGCTGCTGCTGGACTGTGAGATGGGACCCATCAATGACTGTTGATTCTGCATTCTGCAAATGGCTGAATCCTGCGAGCCTGACCTGGATCTACAATATGTGAACCTTATTCATGTTTCATCAAATGTAGTGACATATATTTACTTTACACCAAACATAGTGACCCTTATTCAAGTTACAGAACATAGTAGGGTCCCTTAGAAACATAATAATGCCCATTTTAGCACAGTTCCCTCATCACACAAAATAACCCCCCCCCCCTCCCTCCAGCACAGACAGCATGTTCCTTGCCAGATCCATGTGGGGAACCTCCAGGGGAACTGGGAGGCAAGTGCATTCATGGAGCTCAGGGAAAGCTGGTGCTGAGACAGTGTAATCTCTAGAGTGGAAGCCGGTGGGGTTCCGGACAGATGTTCATGGATGCAGTATGATCTCAAAGAGGAGGCCCACAGGTCTCTGGACAAATATCCATGGCTGTAGTGTAATTTTCCCGGGGGTTTGGGGGGGGAGATCCATGGAGCTCTGGACAGATGTCTATATGTCTGCAGTGTAATCTGCCTGCAAGATAAAACTAAAAGAAGAGCTTTAAGTGCAGCGCAAGACACTACGTATATGGGAGTTGGGAGGCTGGTGGGGCCTTGGACAAAAGTCTATGGCTGCAGTGTAAACTTCGAAGGGGAGGCCGGCAGTGCTCTGGACAAATATCAATTGCTGCAGTGTAATCTCCAGGTGACGGGGGCCAGCAGAGCAGAGTGTAATATCAAAGGGGTAGGGGAGGGTGGTTGGTGATTGGACTCTGTATTGAACCGGAGGTCACGCTGCAATCTCCTTACTCACTGCTGTGTTAGTGTTGGTCTGCTGTGGGAGGGTGGAGGTGGAAGACATTCATTTTCCAATTTGAACTAACGGAACTCAGTTCCAACCTGTTCTGGCCCTCTATAACCACTGGATACAGTTCTTTTTAAATGTATGTCTCACATGCTCAGTGCTGTGTTGGAGACCTTGTTTTTATTCTTTTGATTTCAAAGGCAAGTTTT
This sequence comes from Crinia signifera, assembly GCF_055691185.1. Taxonomy (NCBI): domain Eukaryota; kingdom Metazoa; phylum Chordata; class Amphibia; order Anura; family Myobatrachidae; genus Crinia; species Crinia signifera. Next base: position 102,238,351 of record NC_139225.1, on the reverse strand, counting down.
TTTAAGGAATACAATGTACATAGAAAACAAATCAAACAGTGTAAATATTTGAATTACAGATTCAAAGAAGAATAAGATTACAAAATACTGTAATCCAATTATACAAGGGCAATTTATTGACAGGTTTATAGTACTAAATCCTGCACATGTAGTCATTATCCTCTCTCTATATTGTTACATAACTCCTTCATGAGTCATACAGTATAATAAATAATAACAAAATAATAATAATAATCTTACATTTTAAAGTGGAACCTTCATTATATTGTATACAGTATGTATACTTTTATATCACATAGCTCATCAGTTGGTCTTGTAACTTGAATTGACTTTTATATGCTGAAAGTTCAATGCAATCACTTAGATCAAACCAATTAATTTCCACTCTGTCTCAGACTGAAATGCATTACTATACACAAAATGTTGCATCTCAATAGTCAGAAGTCTGTGGACTCTGACTCTTCATTTTCTGCAACATTTATTTTATATGATTAGTGTAGTTCACAAAGAGATATATTATGTTTCAGTATGTGGTTTTATTATGCTTTAATGTGCTTGAAATGGCTCACTAAAACCACATATTATTAATAGTGATGTACTTATTACTTTATAATTTGAAAATATATATTTTGTAACCATGACTGACATATTTTCCATACATTTCATTTTAGTTATCACTAAAGCATTTTTTTATTGATGGTTCCTTAGTCTTCTCTCATGATGTACTGTATGTTATATGAGATACTGTAACATTGCCTGTCCTTAGTCTTGCCTTTGGAACTGTGAATAAATAAATACAAGGGGCAAAAGTAATAGCCTCCAAGTTAGGTGGCCGTTCGGGTTGCTGGCCGAACCCGGAGTCAAAACCATGTCTTGTAAATGATTTACTCTTTAAAACCCCTTGAAGTTCCACTGGCATCCTGCACAGTTGACAAACTTGGAGGCTATTACATTTTGCCCAAGGTCTTTCTTCATGTGTCCTGTGGAGATTTAGCGCCTTAATCTAATTCACTCTTAGAAGCAAATTCCTTCTTAGCTGGACAAAACCATGTGCACTGCAGGGGGCAGCTGTAACATGTGCAGAGAAATTTAGCTTTGGGTGAGTTATTTTGTTTTTGTGCAGGGAAAATACTGACTGCTTAATTTTTACACTGCAATATAGATCTCACCTTGAAGAAAAACCCCACCTAAGTCTAATTCTCTCTGCACATGTTACATCTACCCCCCCCCCCTTCAGTGCACATGGTTTTGTCCAGCTAAGAAGGAATTTGCCTCTAAGAGTGAACTAGAATAAGGCCCTAAAATATAATTGTACCAGGAGTGGTTATTTCCCCCAATTACAAAGACCCCAGTCAAACAGTAGAAGCTACAAACTATACCCATGTTATATTTTTTTAAAGAATGTTTGTTTGCACAGCTTGCTATCTTCCACAGAGTCAGCATAAAGGGGTTAATTTACTTGCATACTAATAAAGAATTCAAAGGCATCAAATCAGTTCTGAGCAATGTTGTAGATGAACCATCAGAAAAACATGGGAATCCTTATACTATTGGTGCATCATAACTGAAATATCACTCATATTACCTCACACCCTATGGTGGTGCACATGGGAGTGATGTTGCTATACTACATTGTGATGTAGAGTGATGTAGGCAGCAGAACATTGCTGGGATTTTAATTGCCCCATTCACTTTGATTAGGTACTGTAAGCGTATCTATAAATACTGCAGCAAAACCTATCATTTGTATTAAATACCTGTAAGGAGCAGCTTTTCCTCAAGATCATTGTGCTTCATCTGCAACATGACGCACGTCTTTATTCAGCCATAACTACTATGTAATTATATGTGACGTGTCTGGCAACAAAATGAACAGCAAGTCCCAAACTAATGACACAAACCAAGTCCACTCAGTGTAGTGCTGCCAGTGTCCTCCACCTCAATGCCATAGACACTGCCTCTTCCTCTTCACTGTAAAAAACAATTAAACAGCACTATTGGAATAATGAATAATCCATTTTAAATACTATAAAACATCTTTAAACACATACAATATTGGGCAATAATAATTTAATAAAAAATATATTGTATCTAAAACATCACACCATGCTGCATTTCTGTTTCAATTTATTGTCACTTTTCATAAGTTTCATCCATATATTATGAAGTTAGTACTTTAGAAATGGACTTTTTGCATGGACCTGCAGTAAATTAATTTTTTTTTTTAATAGATGTCTTAACTATCAGTGCACTTACTCCTTATTCATAGGTACAGTATCACTCCTTGCAGTCAGGTATAGTTTTACAGTTTATTCCGATTTATGAAGCTCCAGAGTTGGCAAGCAGCAAATAGTGCACCCTTTTTCTCCAGTAGATGTCCCCAGCTGTAGGTGCCTCTTGATATTATGCAGCCTTGTCAATGATTCTATCAAGCTGGTCTGGGAGTCAGCATGGTCAATAAAGGATATAATCTCTCTCCTTTAAGCATTTATCCGCCACTCTCTATTCTCAGTGGCATTCTCTGTGACCCAGTGGCGTAAGTTTGTCTGAGTTGCCCAGAGGCAAGATCTATAATGGTGCCCCCCCCCCCTCCTACAACCTTATAGAAAATATATATTATGAAATATATATTTATATAAATATATAGAGAACACATACATATTTTAGATCTCTGCCACATAAGCTATATTGATGGCTTTCAATTAATGGAATTAAACTTGCAGGGGAGGTGAGGTGCCCCCTTGAGAGCAGGAGCCCGGTGGCAGATGACTCCATTGCCTCCCAGAGTTCTGCCTCTACTGTGACTTACTGGAAAGACATATCTGTGATTGCTTACCACATTAACATACCTTCTGATACAGCTCAATATTTTCCAAACATTTACAAACCTCTATTGCACACTGCACTTTATACATTGTATGTTGCTATGTAATAATATGTTCTTATCTTGAGATCATTCAATGTCAGTTAATCTGTCATACACATTTTACTACTGTACCTACAATTGTTTGTGGTCTTTTTTTTGAACTGTGCACTTTAAATAATATACTGTATACTTTATATAATATACTGTATACAGCCAGTCAACTTTTTCTTCATCCGATACTCCCTCTGTGTAATCATTTTTCCCCGATGCAAGTCTATAGCTTTGTATGTAAAATATATGTAAAATATACCCACTGTGGCCCTTATTCAGATCTGATCGCAGTACATCTTTTTTAAGAAAATGGGCAAAACCATGTGCACTGCAGCTGGGGCAGATGTAACATGTGCAGAGATGTATTACTTTTTATGTGAAACAATAAAGATTTTATATTTTAAAACAGTCTCATTATTTCAATAAGCTTACCCCAGCAAAGAGAGTCATCTTCCCTTATCCAAATCCATTGATATTTCAGAATAACAATAAGACCACACAGTTGTGCTGAATTTTTGAACTTCAAGTACGTTTTATCGAAAAACAAATATAGTCATATGTGAATTACTTTTTCTAAATGAAAGAACAATTGTTTTTATTTTGGTGAATTTTGGACACTTTGCAATAACAGAATATGCAACTACAATGAAAGTGAGCCTGTAAAACAAATGATAATGATATGATGACTTCCAGCCTTGTTATTTTAAGTTTCCATCAAGGGTATTAACCTTATTGAATTAACATTCTACAGCTGTTTCTGCTGACACACTTTTTTTGCTGTCCCCAGAGATAAACCTCATGCATTATATAATTAGAGGTCCGGGAATGCATATCAGTTTAAATAAGCATTCAGTTAAATTTAATAGCTAAATTATGGGTTGACAATTTGGTCCTATGAATGGCAGGTCATGGACAATAATTTAGCATGCATTTTTAAATAACATTATTAATTTTTTATGACCTTAAACAATACACATTATTTTATTTAAAATATTAATTAAAACATTTTAAAAATAGGATTTTTGGCTTGGTTATGTATCTTAGTTCTCTGGGCTTTTTTTACATTTGTCTGTTGTATGCACAATTTTTTGGTGCAGGTACTGTGCGTACCTTTTGGAAATGTTTTGAGATTATAAAAAAAAAACAATAGAAATTCATTTTAATTTTTTTCATGCTTTTATTAAACATGTTGACCTTTTAAAAAAAAAATCATTTAAAATTCTAGAAAATAAACTCTATTTATTTATTTATTTATTTACAGTTTATTATATAGAACATCAGATTCCGTTGCACATTACAATTGTAGCCAGTGATAAAACAAACTGAGTAACAACAGACAGACTTGGAGGTAAGAGGGCCCTGCTGCAAGTTTACAATCTATAGGGACATAGGAGGGAATCACAAGGACAGTCACCAGTAATAGCATAGCAGTCCCACCAAGTTACAATTTCAGAAGGGAAGCTATATAATAGGTAAGTGCCTGAAAGGGTTATGCTTGTGGTACTTAAATATGACAGGCTTGCCTGAAGAGGCGAGTTTTTCAGGGAACCCTTGAAAGTTTGGAGGCTAGTAGAGTCTTATTGTGCATGGAATGGGCATTCCGTAGGATGGGAGCAGCCCAATGAAAGTCCTGTAACAGTAAATGGGAGCTGGTGATCCATCAAGAAGAAAGACGCAGATCTTGCGCAGAGCGGAGTGGTTGAGATGGGAGATGTTTTGAGATAAGTAAAGAGATATATGCTGGTGCAGTATGGTTAATAGCTTTATATGTGAGTAGAAGTATTTTATATTGAATACGGTAAAATACCGTCAACCAATGGAGGGACTGGCATAGCGGATCAGCAGACGATGAGTGTCTTGCTAGGAAGATCAGCCTATCAGCAGCATTTAAAATGGACTGCAGTGTTGTGAGTCTGTTCTTGGGAAGACCAGTTAGGAGACTATTGCAATAGTCAATGTGGAATATAATGGGTGCATGGATAAAGGATTTAGTATTGTCTTGTGTGAGATATGGTCATACTGTAATTTGGATATGTTTCTTAGATGCATGTAACATGATTTGGAGACAGATTGAATCTTGGGGAACAAAGAACAGTTCAGAGTCAAGGATGACCACTAGGCAACAAGCTTGTTGGATAGGGTAGATTTTCGAGTTGTCAACAGTTATGGACATATCAGTATGGTAACTGTTCTTGGCAGGTGGAAAACAAGCAATTCCATTTTGGAAAAATTAAATTTGCAGTGGCAAGAAGACATCTCCGGGATGAGATGGCAGAAAAGCATTCAGAGTCTTGCCCCAAGAAACCCAGTGACAACTCTGGGGTTGATAGTTAGATTTGAGTATCGGGTGCGTACTAGTGATACTGAAATCTGAAAGAGCTGATTAGTTTGCCAAGAGATGAGGTATATATTTTAAGAGATGAAGAGGACCTAAAACTAAGCCTTGCAATCAGATTGGTAAAATTAAAGCCAGGAAAGGGCTGTATCATTAAGACCTAGTTAGTGCAGTGTTTGTATGGGAAGAGTGTGATCAACAGTGTCAAACATAACAGAAAGATCTAGAAGTATAATTAGTGTGTATCATTAAGACCTAGTTAGTGCAGTGTTTGTATGGGAAGAGTGTGATCAACAGTGTCAAACATAACAGAAAGATCTAGAAGTATAATTAGTGTGTAATGGCCTTTAGACTTGGCAGTTACCAGATCATTCATCAGTTTAGTCAGTGCTGTCTCAGTGGAGTGTTGGGAATGAAAGCCTGACTAAAGTGAGTCTAATAGAGTGTCAGAGTTAAGAAAGTGTGTGAGGCAAGAGTAGTCAAGTCTCTCGAGTAGCTTGGAGAGGTATTGGAGCTGAGAGATAGGATAGTAGTTAGGGTCCGAATTGTTTTTTTTTTTCAGAATTAGAGTAATCAATGTATGTTTGAAGAAAGAAGGAAAAGTACCAATAGCAAGAGAGAGATTGCAGATTTTAGTTGGGATAAGCACAGGAGTTAGAGTTTTAGTGACTTGTGCAGATATAGGATCAAGAGGAGATGTAGTGGAATAGGAGGATATTATGTCTGTTGCTACAGATGGGTCATTGTACATCCTTGCTGGCGGGTCGCCAGAACGTACGCGCTGGCGACCCGCCAGCAGCCTCGCCAGCGAGGAGACTGAGACGCGCGTGCGTCTCACGCGCACGCGCGTCTCAGTCTCCGTCGCTAGCGTGGCGGAAACCCTGTCCGTCTCCGCCTCAGGGAGACGGACGGGGTTAGGGGGGGGTTAGGGGGGATGCGGGCAGGCGGCGGGGACCCCGGGTTACCGCCGGCAAGCCGGCGGGGACCCGGGGAAACGTTTGGAAGCGCCGTCGGAAGGGGGCGCGCGCGCCTCTCGTGCGCGCGCGCCCCCTTCTCACGATCGCCATGGCGCTGGCGGGGGATGGCGGCTGGCGACGCCAGCGCCATCCCCAGCAAAGATGGACCGTGACCCATCTTTGTGGTCTCAAATGAATATAAAGTACCAGAGGGTTCAGGTGGGGAAGAAAGTGGGTTAGAGGTTGCAGAAGAGCATACCATTTAATCTCTGATGTTATCAATCTTGACCTTAAAGTAGGAGACAAGCTCTTGTGCACTGATGGCAGCCGGTGGCTTAGGAGGGGTCAGGTACAGAATAGACTTAAATGTGTTAAAAAGTCACTTAAGGTTGGTGGCATAAGAAGAGTTGATAGATTGGAAGTACATTTGTTTTGCAGTGTCCAATGCATTGCAGTAGGAGTGGTAGATATGAAGAAATTTAGAACTGGCCCAAAGGTCAGAGCTGGGTGGCACTTCACTATGAGTTTATCTTTCTGCTGCTGCTTCGTGGGAGGGATGGTCAGTCCCATACCAAGGCTGCAGAAAAAAAGAAAATAAATGAAAGCAGCGCACTGTTTTGAGGCTAAACAAATTGGAATAAATTGGATAATCTGTTTACAGAAAATTTTAATATTGTGGTTCTCACTTTAAAATTCTTTTACCACACCTATAACACAATAAAAATATGATAAAAACAGTTCATGGACACCTCTAATAATATGGCTGGTTGCCGGAGAGTCTGTTCCTATTATACCCCCGAATGAATAGAGAGTTTGATGAATCAATAGTTACCACCCTTATTAGGATATGTGCGTCCTCCACCAATCTTCCGTGTGGTCGGAACAAGTTGGCACAAATTACAAGCGCAGGTATAGATGGTAAGTCCAATCCAATGGTGTTTGATGGAATGGTGTGCTGGGGCTGTGATGATTAAAGCCCTTGGAGGTAATGCACAATCCGTTGGTGAAAAAGTCACTTTATCGATTCCGGGGGTTGGTTCAGGCTATTATCCGGCAAAGTCAGCCCATAGAGGGAGGGTCCAAGCAGCTCTCTGATGCGTTTCGCCACTCCAGGTGGCTTTATTAAAGGTGGAGTGGTAGATAGACTTATATGTGTGGAATCTGTCAGATTACGAGATTTACACCATTCTACATTACATGACGGATTTCATAGTTGTCTTGTTATTTTGCTGTGCCACGGCTGGCATCTAAGCCTGCATGGGGTGTAATGGGTAGTTGGAGCCACTTCATCAAGGGCTGTTTCAAGAGCCTGGTACAGGTGGGAGGATGAAGCAGAGGACAGAGGAGGGGATGGGGAGGGAGATGGGTGCCCCTAGCACGGGGCATCCCCATGCAACTGCCCCTTGCCTGTCCACTACCCATCTTTATGTGTGAGGATGCAAGGACAGAAGATTCTTGGGCTCCCGCTGCTGCCCTCCTCCACTCTGCATGTTACAGGAGCAAGCTTCCCCCTTGCTGCACCCCCTCCCCACACACTGCTGTCACTGTGATTGTGGAGGAGGGTGATATACAATTGAAGCTGCAGGGGTTGGATGCATACCCACCCGAAAGACGCCAAACACATCTCACTGTGGCGGCCGCCACCTCCTCAGTGCTGCAGACAGCAAGGTAAAGGCACGCTCGCCGGGGCCCCACCTTTAGTGCTGTGTGTCCCACATCTGATGTTCCACCCGCTTCTGGCTGGAGGCTGCAGGCCACTTGAAATGACAGCACGGGCCGCAATTGGCCCCCGGGCCGGACTTTGGACATGCCCGACCTACGGTATATACATGTTTTTTTTATGATACATTGAATACAACAGAATCAAAACAAAATAAAAAATTAACATTATAAATAACTTTTTGTTAGCCTCAAAATGTCCTTGAACAAATTTATGTGAATCATTTCAGTTAAAAAAATATATATTTTAATATGGTATCATAAATATAGCTATAAAATACACCATGGGAGATTCACTAATCTCTGGAGTTATGTTTTATTTAACATGCTTGAAGCAACCTGATTGCCATATAATAAAAATAAAACATACTGAGAATTAATATGAACAAAGTAGATAAAAACAAAATATAGAATACAATTAGACTGAGCCTAATTATGTAAAATACATTTCTAATAAAACAATTTATAAAATAGGTTATTTCCTTCAGAAACATAAATATATCATTTCAAATTTGCTACATATTTATTCATATTAATTTTGTGATACTATTGAATTTTATGCTTGCTTGGTTCTCCAACAAAAGTTGGTTGATCCTGAAAGCAACAAGGGAACTAACATATATTCTCAGTTGGAGTAGCAGCTGTGATAGAATTTCCCTAGTGCGATATAAGTCAGTGCCATATGGATTCAGCAGACTGGAACTGCATGCGACAATTTTTGATAGGTGACCACTGACTGAGTGATCTTGCAAGGCATTCAGTATATTTTGTAAACTAATAATTGTGTAAGATACAATCTAAAAAAGCTAAAATATGTTGAACATTTGTTTTCTTATAAAGTAATCTTAAAATGTTTAGTAATAAGACAAGTCTAGAACACAATATGTAAAAAATTACAGTTGTTTTTTTTATATATTTGTTATGATTGTTCCTTTTTTTCTTAAATAAATCAACCGACTTGAATTAAAAAAAAAAAACATTATAACATTAAGCAAAATCTCTGCAAACGTTCCAAGGATAACATAAAGAAAAGTAAAAGCATCTAAATGTGTTACAGCATTTAACTGTTAAACAAATTATTTTGATTTACTTTAGCTTTCTGGATGCAAAACCATTTGCTAAAAAGAAGAAAATATGCAATTACAATTTGAACAGTACCACAAGACGACATATGGTTTTGGATGATTAGCAGTTTAACATAAGCTTTTAAAAATCGTGCAGTAAAAGTATACTGTCTACAAGATTCAGCATCCCATTTCAATGCAAATTTTCTGTATGCTGCATCCTCCAAGCCTTAACTCGTGAACACTGATATGATACTCTCCTGTGAAAACAGGAAAAAAAATCTCATTAGAGTAACAATGAAAAGAAGCAAGTTGCAAGACAAGAAATATAGTTTTGTATGTTATGTAAATGATATTAATAAACAATATTTGAATAATTCAACATAGCTATATTACTGATTGCTATTTTCCAACCTGTTCGTTGTGTATAAAACAAAATTCCAACAATATGTATCATCTATATATATATATATTAAGATTCTATGTACTCAAACACTGCTTATAAATTTCAGCAATTACAGGATATGGTCCAGCAGGCAAAAGTAATTTCAAGTTAATATAAAACCAATTTTATCATAGTCAACCATATGTTCATCTTAAATTTTGTTTCTTTTACGAATAAAAAGACCATAGTAATAGGATAACCCTAATCTCCACCCAGGTGAAGCTCTCCTCATGAAATGTATACCCACTGAGAATAGGAACTTTTATTTAAATCCCTATAGGCTTCTGTATCTTTGCACACCAAACTGTATTTTTTTTATTCAGAAACTGATTTGAAATAAATGCAAAATATGTGATGTACATGTTGATAAACACACATAAAATTTACAAGACTAGAAATATACTAGAAATACTTTGCTTCATCTAATTAAGGGATACTGAACAGTAGAATGTACATTATTATGTAAAATAACGTCACACTAGGTGTGAGCAAATCAGATGTATTAAAGTTACTCTTACCAGAATGCAAGCGTTCCTCAACTGTTGTGAAGTAGACAAAACCTGTTATCGTGGATCATTCAGTGAAAATGCTTCACATTATTCTAGGTATAAGAGTAGTCTATGCACTATAACAGAACAGATTTAATTCTCTACTTGAGATAAATACATTTGAGACATAAGGGTAACAAGAGGGTAATATGTTGTGCTTGTATAAGAACAATATTGGCTAATTTAGAACAGAGCAATTTCTTCAGTATCTAGATATTTAGCTACAGATGCAAATGTACATTCAAAGTAATGTTCAAATCTCTCAATGTAAGAATTTAATTAAAAAACATTAAATAAAGCTATTCATTAAAAAAAGGTCCCTACTAATGGAACCTAAAACATATATGGAATCACTAGGCAGGAATATGGCATAAGGCGACCAAGGTGTATTTAAACACACGTGATTTTTTTTTTAAATGTATGAAGAATATTTTATAAAAATAATATTCAAAGCATGCACCAAATATTAAAACAATGACCATAAAAATAAATACTTATCTTGTAGAAGAGCTAAAGGAGGGTATTCAATCCTGGGTTGCGACTGTTGGGATGTCCGGAGAGTCGTGACCCTAGCCCACTCTTGGCCCACTCACAAGTGAAAGGCACTGCTGTCCGGCAAAAAAATGGATCAAAGTGTGCCCTGCTTTTTGCCATCCAGTCAAAACTGGAGTGTGTGATATAGTCCTTACACTGCTATTTTGGTTTTGTTTAATGATTGTATTTCAATCTACATATGGAAAATATGGTAAATAAGATAATATCACCTGTTTGGTATGGTTCAAGTGAAACTAGAATAATTGATGCTTTTTTAAAAGGCAAATGGTAGTCATACTTTCATGTTCATTCACTTTTTAAAGTACAGGGTTTGTATAAAAAGTAATGACACCTATTTTTTACTGTAAGTCACATTGCACATGCTCCAGGTGGGTTAGATGGAGGGGGAAGTCAGCTTTATCCTGCACCAAGTGTCAGTCACCTAAGAGCTTCCATGTGGTTCATATTGTGGTTTTCCCTGTCCCTAGGCTTGGTTGAAGCTTAAAATGCAACGTTCTATCGAACAGCACTAAGCCATTAAATTCTGTGTGGGACTCAGGAAAATCAGCTATTGAGATGTTGGCCATGATCCAGAAAGTGCATTTATGCCAATTTGAAGCAGCATCATGACAACACACCAAGCCACACCTGCTTCATAGTCAACGACTACCTGGCCCAGAATGGCATTGCAACACTTCCCCAGCCCCCCTACATCCCCCATCTGTCCCAGTGGACTATTTCCTGTAGCAGAGGTCAAAACGGCTTTGACGCACTGCTTGAAGGATGTTCCGGAAAAGGACTTCCAGGGCACCTTCCACGCATGGACAAATAGTTAGCAGAAGAAGTGTGTTGATGCACAAGGGTCTTATTTTGATGAATGTTAATTGTTTATAGTGATTCTTCAATAAATATTTTTTCCCAAATTTGTTCTCATTACTTTTTATACAAACCCTGTATTAACACTTATATTTTAAGTATTCTTACATTGCACCATTTTTTCAAATTTTTACATGTTTTGCCAGATCTAGAATAGGTAAAGGTATCTCCTATGTCTAAGCATCTGCAAGTGACTCATGCAATACATTTATAGATCCCTGGTTTCCTAGAGAGATAAAATGGATTTGAATACTACAGAGTAGAGACAGTTACATCATTGCACATCCTTAAAACTTCTCCCCCTCTGTAACATGGCAATAATTTCTTGCCCTTCAGAGCTGGAAGAGTTTTATCCAAATTGATCACTGGCCAAAAAGCCTTAGCATGTATTAATTTAGGACTAACTGTTGTAAATGAATGTACCAATATCATTTTGTCACTTATCTAGGGCCGGATTTAATGACACCAGAGTTGGATAGAGTTTTGTGTTCTTTACTGAACTCGCATTTTCTTCTAAATCGTTGATTATTTACAAGGCGTAGTTTTGCCTTATAAATGATTACTGCTGGAAAGAAATGTCAGAGTTCAGCCGTCAACACTCATCTCCAACCAACTTTGTACGTCATTACATTTTGCCCCTCCTGTTTTTTTTTTTTTTAGCTTCGACCAGATCTTTATTTAAAGAAATTGACAGTACTTTCTTCTTTGCTTGCCTAAGTGTTTTTGGCTGATATCCCCTAGCAATACATTAAATCACCATTTGGTCAATTTTTGAAATAGCATCAGATCAATGACTTAATATTCTAAGCCCGCTCGAAGCAAATGCTTCAAAAGCTAGTAGATGTAGTTTCACTTGCTGCCAACAGATGGGAATGTTTCAGAGCCACAGAGACACTATACACACACACATATATATATATATATATATATATATATTCTGTGCTGGCTCCGGCACTCTGCTGTCCCCCTGGACTCACTTGCTCTGGTGCCTTCAGGTGTGGCCGCTTGGGTCCACTAGCATACAACAAAGATATTGCGAGCGGCACTCAGAGACTGGATACACGAAGTAACACAGCAAATATGTGTTTAATGCAAACTTCAACGTTTCGGGGCGCTGGTCCCCTTCGTCAGGATAAACACAAGGTGTCACACACAAGATATTTATAGAAAAGACTTACCCCCCTTCTAATCACTGCTGCCCCTCCTGCTGCTCTGGTTCACCTGGCAGTGCAGCACGATGTCCATTCCCCCGTACTGCAGTTTCCTGTTTCCGGAGGAAACGTGTCATCCTCTCCCTGCCGGTCACCTGGCAGTGCAGCACGATGTCCATTCCCCCGTACTGCAGTTTCCTGTTTCCGGAGGAAACGTGTCATCCTCTCCCTGCCGGTTCCCATGGCAACGTTCGGGTTAACAATCTGAAATAACCACATAATAAACATTAAAACCGCAATTATATGCTGTGTCATTATTCATTGTTTACAAAGTGCTTAATGTAAGTGATTTGTTGCATCAGTGCTCATGTTTTTACAAAAAGAGGCTGTACTGCTTAAGCCTGGACGACGGCTGAAGTAGCCGATATTGTGCTGAAACAAAACCATCGGTTAGTGCATACATATATATGAAGTTACATTTTGCTTCCCTCATGGTTCCCCTGTTTGGGCTATTTAGTCCCAAATTGGAATATGGTGGGGCCCATCCCACCCGCAACTATTGTGCTGGAGGCATGGTCGACATGCTGTGTCGCCACTCCCCTCCTACACTTGGTGGTTTTCTTTTGTCTACCCCGATTATTTTAAGGGACACACTGTTTATGATCACTGGTGACCAGCTGGCATTTACAAGTGGGGGGACCTGTCAGGGTGAGCATAGAAATATGGTAATTAGATGAAATTAATCAACCCCAAGTGCTCATTGAGTCCCTTGGGGCGCATGGTACCCAATCTGTAAATCCATCGGGTTTCCAAACGCAATAGGGCTTTTCCCCTGTCACCCCTTCTCAGGCTTGGGGGGACATGGTCAATTATCTTGTATTTTAACATGGCCATGCTATGTTTGGCCACCACGAAGTGCTTGGCTACCGGTTGCTCGCCAGCGCCAGCACTGAGTGCTGCCCTAATTGCTTGTCTATGCTGTGCCATGCGGACCTTAAATTGGCATTCCGTTTTGCCAACGTAGTAAAGTCCGCATGGACACAAAATAACATAGACCACAAAGCGACTGGTGCATGTGAGGGGCCAGTTAATTTTAAACCTTTTAGGGGTGTCTGATAGAATCCCCAGTCTCCATGTAACTGCAAGTCGTGCAGTTGATACACTTGAAGCATCCATTGCCCCTTTGCAAAAATTGGCCACTAGCTTATACACTAAGCCAACTGACCGAAACACCATGCTTAGGCATGAGAGTTTCCACCCCAGGGCAACAGTGAAGGGGTTACCCATGTCTCAGTTTATACGGGTGTGTCGGACCAACAGTGAGGCATCAGAAAGGGAACACCAACTGGATGCCATGACCCTGAAATTCCAACAGAGGGGATACCCCCCCGGGGAGCTTGTAAAAGCACGGCAGCGGGCCAGTGCAAGACCACGAGCAGAATTACTAATTCCCAAAAAAATTGAGAAATCAGAGCCTCCTTATCCATGGGTGAACCAATTTAATATAAACAGCAGACACACATCTAAAAGGGCCAAAGATCTATGGCCAATCATCACCACAGATAGGGATTTAAAAGAGCTAGCCAGTAAATGCCTAATGCCCAGTTATTCCAGGGGCAAAAATATACGGGATCTAGTGGTCAAAACAGACTTATCTAAATTCAAGAAACCCAAACCCACCCATTTTTTGCAAAGGGGCAATGGATGCTTCAAGTGTATCAACTGCACGACTTGCAGTTACATGGAGACTGGGGATTCTATCAGACACCCCTACACGGGGAAAAGGTTTAAAATTAACTGGCCCCTCACATGCACCAGTCGCTTTGTGGTCTATGTTATTGTGTGTCCATGCGGACTTTACTACGTTGGCAAAACGGAATGCCAATTTAAGGTCCGCATGGCACAGCATAGACAAGCAATTAGGGCAGCACTCAGTGCTGGCGCTGGCGAGCAACCGGTAGCCAAGCACTTCGTGGTGGCCAAACATAGCATGGCCATGTTAAAATACAAGATAATTGACCATGTCCCCCCAAGCCTGAGAAGGGGTGACAGGGGAAAAGCCCTATTGCGTTTGGAAACCCGATGGATTTACAGATTGGGTACCATGCGCCCCAAGGGACTCAATGAGCACTTGGGGTTGATTAATTTCATCTAATTACCATCTTTCTATGCTCACCCTGACAGGTCCCCCCACTTGTAAATGCCAGCTGGTCACCAGTGATCATAAACAGTGTGTCCCTTAAAATAATCGGGGTAGACAAAAGAAAACCACCAAGTGTAGGAGGGGAGTGGCGACACAGCATGTCGACCATGCCTCCAGCACAATAGTTGCGGGTGGGATGGGCCCCACCATATTCCAATTTGGGACTAAATAGCCCAAACAGGGGAACCATGAGGGAAGCAAAATGTAACTTCATATATATGTATGCACTAACCGATGGTTTTGTTTCAGCACAATATCGGCTACTTCAGCCGTCGTCCAGGCTTAAGCAGTACAGCCTCTTTTTGTAAAAACATGAGCACTGATGCAACAAATCACTTACATTAAGCACTTTGTAAACAATGAATAATGACACAGCATATAATTGCGGTTTTAATGTTTATTATGTGGTTATTTCAGATTGTTAACCCGAACGTTGCCATGGGAACCGGCAGGGAGAGGATGACACGTTTCCTCCGGAAACAGGAAACTGCAGTACGGGGGAATGGACATCGTGCTGCACTGCCAGGTGACCGGCAGGGAGAGGATGACACGTTTCCTCCGGAAACAGGAAACTGCAGTACGGGGGAATGGACATCGTGCTGCACTGCCAGGTGAACCAGAGCAGCAGGAGGGGCAGCAGTGATTAGAAGGGGGGTAAGTCTTTTCTATAAATATCTTGTGTGTGACACCTTGTGTTTATCCTGACGAAGGGGACCAGCGCCCCGAAACGTTGAAGTTTGCATTAAACACATATTTGCAGTGTTACTTCGTGTATCCAGTCTCTGAGTGCCGCTCACAATATCTTTGGTATATATATATATATATATATATATATATATATATATATATATATATATATATATACAGATGGAACGGGAGACATCTTTGGCCGGCACTCGCCAGATCCCTTGCACTGGCGAGCACCGACAATAGAGACTGGGACAAGGTGTGCGTCTCACACGCACATGCGTCCCAGTTTCCCGTCGGCGGGGGGACGGAAACCCAGTCCGTATCCACTTCAGGGAGACGGACAGGGTTAGGGGGGGGGTGCGGCAAGGTGGCGGGGACCCGGGGCGACCGTCGGCGAGGCGGCAGGGACCCGGGGGGGAGCCCCGTTGTAAGGGGACACGCATGCATCTCGTGTGCGCGTGTCCCCTTACGGCGGGGGATGGCGTATGGCGAATCTTCCGCCATCCCCTGCAAAGATGGGACATGCTACATCTGTATTATATATATATATATATATACATATATATATATATATAGCAAGGTGTGTGTTGACCTGGCACTCCCCCAGCTGGTCAGGGACCCAGGTGCCTTCTGGAACAGTTGTGCAGGAGTAGGCAAAGAAGCAGACAGCGGCACTCTGGGAATTTTCAAAAACGTATATTAGTGCAAAAATAGCATACCAACGTTTCGGGGCATAAGGTACCCCTTTGTCAAGGTGAACAGTGCAGTAACAAAAACAAAGTGCAGTGTGCTTACCTAAATACAAAGTGTAACTGAAGAGGACGAATCACGCCGTTTGGCATGCTGGAGCCATGAACCCGGAAGTGAACTCTGGCAGGAAGTGCCTGTCGGTGGATATCCTGTCCGGGAGGTGTGGGCTGGAGTGCAAGCATCTCCATGGTAACCGGCTTTCACAGGGGTCTGGGGGTGGCTTAGAGGAACACCCGGCGTGATTGGTCCATTTAACAATACAAACAGTAACAGACCTGTTGAATGCTGAAGTGACAAAAATGCATTACTGAAAGCATATGTGAGCAGTAGTGGTAATAATAAAGCATGAGTGACGACAGTGATAGTGGTCAGATACTCAATCCATATGAGAGTGACATTAAAATTACACTTCTAAAAACAAACACAGGTGACATGTAAAGAAGAATTCTGTCGGTTAAAACATCCAGTGATATCTCCAGACCGTAGGGGGTTAATTGTATCTGTGTCATATGGGTGGACGCATAGTATCGTCTCTCTCAGTCAATCCTTGTAATAGGATTCCTATTTAATTAATTTATGGTGCTGCTGACACCTGTCAACAATAAGGGTGTCGACCTTAGATTATATGTCACTGGCTCAAGCAGGAACTTCTGTCTGTATTAAAACCCATACTGGGCAAATTACTTAGTCACTGCTAGTACATGTATAACTAAACAATAATGTATAATAAATGCGGGACAACTGAGTATAATTGGAAAGGGGGCAGGGATAGCGAGATAAGCAGAGAAGAAGAAAAAGCACACCAGAAAATCTCAGTGAGGGTAGTTGGTCTACCTGTCGGCACACTGTATGCGTGTGTCGACTGTCTGGCTGAGAGCCTCAAGTAAGATCCGGGCTTGCATACTAAGTTGTACGTATTAGCACAATATTAGTAGGGTCAACTAAGCATATCTAACGTGGGACAACCAAAAATACCTGGAAAGGGGAACAGGGACAGAGAGTTAAGCGGAGAGGAAGAAAAAGCACACCTGTGATGTCTACCTAGAAACTGGTTGACATGGATGTGTTGTCCTTGGTAACATGGGCCTAATGAGAGCTCACTTGCTCATAGGTTTGACAATGACCATTCTGTCTGTTCCAGATGGTTGACCATCAGGGGACAACATAATATCGCTAAAGTGGGACAACTAAACTGAATTGGAAAAGGGTGCAGGGACAGTAAGTTAAGCAGAGAAGAAAGAAAAGCACTCAGTTGGTTGCATGTCAACCCTGTCGGCTCCCAGTATTTTATGGGTTGGGAAGCCTATTGTGTCAGAAGAGGCCTCATAGGTCAGACGGCCTCATATTATAGGTTGGTTAGCCTGATTCGGGATGAACTTAATTTTAAGGTTGGGGATTAACTGAGATGCAAAGAGAATGGGTAAAGGGACAGTAAGAATAGCAGAGAGGAAGAAAAAGCACACAAGTATCGGTGTATTCATAAAAATATGGAGTAACTGAATTTATCGTTAAGTCCATGCGGTTTGACAGAGTTCAATTTGTGAATCCAGGTAGCCTCTCTTCTGAGTAACGCTTTGTCCCTGTCACCACGACGTAGAGATTCAGGGATGTGATCGACAATGATGTGCTTGAGGTCACTCAGGGCATGGCCCATTGCTGCAAAATGTTTTGCCACAGGTTGTTCATTTTCTCTACCACTGAGTGCCTTACTGATGGAAGATCTATGTAGGGCCATCCTTGTACGTAGAGATCTGATCGTCTTCCCTACATACAACAATTTGCAGGGACATTGGATGACATAGATGAGGTGTGTTGTGGTACAGGTAACCACATGCCTTATGGGGAAGGATCTGCCGTCAATTGGATGGACGAACTCTGTGCCCGTCAACATATGCTGACATGTCGTACACTGGATACATTTGTAGCAGCCGTTCGGCCGTCGTAGGAAGCTACTGGCACCCTCCGATATATATATATATACAGATGGAACGGGAGACATCTTTGGCCGGCACTCGCCAGATCCCTTGCACTGGCGAGCACCGACAATAGAGACTGGGACAAGGTGTGCGTCTCACACGCACGTGCGTCCCAGTTTCCCGTCGGCGGGGGGACGGAAACCCAGTCCGTATCCACTTCAGGGAGACGGACAGGGTTAGGGGGGGGGGGTGCGGCAAGGTGGCGGGGACCCGGGGCGACCGTCGGCGAGGCGGCAGGGACCCGGGGGGGAGCCCCGTTGTAAGGGGACGCGCATGCATCTCGTGTGCGCGTGTCCCCTTACGGCGGCTGGCGGGGGATGGCGTATGGCGAATCTTCCGCCATCCCCTGCAAAGATGGGACATGCTACATCTGTAATATATATATATATATATATATATATATATATATATATATATATATATATATATATATATATATACACATACACACATTATATGCACAGGAACTCCCTTTAATGCAACCAGGTAATTACTTTCATATTAATTTCATATTATTGAAATTGGGTAGTACAGATGGTGTAATGGTTAGCATTACTGCCTCACGGGACTGAGGTCATGGGTTCAATACCCACCATGGCCCTAACTATGCAGAGTTTGTATATTCTCGCCGTACTTGCGTGGGTTTCCTCCGGGTACTCCAGTTTCCTCCCACAATCCAAAAATATACTGGTAGGTTAATTGGCTCCCAAAAAATTAAACCTAGAATGTCTGTGTGTGCATGTACATGTGGTAGGGACTATATATTGTAAGCTCCACTGGGGCGGGGACTGATGTGAATAGTCAAATATTCTCTTTAAAGCGCTGCGGAATCTGTGTGCGCTATATAAAAAACTGCTAATAAAATAAATAAATAATTTATAACTGTCGGGTAACGTAGACCATGGTAAAACGTCAATTTTCCTTTTCGTTCATCTGTACATCCAGATAATCTGTTTATCGCTAGTTTCAAAAGTGAATCTCACAGGACTAAATAGTAATGGCCATAAAACAAATTAGCTTCTAAACAAAGAAGATCCCAATAACTTGATTAAAACTGTATGCCTTGTCTTTTATAGTGCAAGTGATTCATTAACCCCTTCCTGACAGAGCCAGTTTTTGCGTTCCTGACAGAGCCCTTTTTTTCAAATCTGACATGTCTCACTTAAGTGGGGATAACTTTTTTTTGCTTTTACTTATCCCAGTGATTTTGAGATTGTTTTTTCGTGACACATTGTACTTCAAATTAGTGGTAAATTTGGGTCGATACAGTCTGTGTTTTTTTGTGAAAAATACCAAAATATCGTGAAAAAATGGAAAATTTAGCGATTTGCAAAATGTTAAATTTTCTGCTTGTGAGACAAATAATCTTACCACTCAAAATAGTGAATAACTAACATAGACCATATGTCTACTTTATGTTGACATCATTATTTCAACTTCCTTTTAATTTTTTGGGACACTAGGAGGCTTACAATATGAATAGCAAATTCTCAAATTTTCAAGAAAATTTCAAACACTGATTTTTTTAGGGACCAGTTCAGTTCTGATGTGACTTTGAGGGACTTGTATGTGAGACACCCCCATAAAAGATGCCATTTCAAAAACTGCACCCCTCACAGTATTCAAAACAGCATTTTGGAAGTTTGTTAACCCTTTAGGTGTTTCACAGGAATTAAAACAAAGTGTAGGTGAAATTTCAAAATTTCTTTTTTTTTGCAGATTTGCAATTTTAATACATTTTTCTAAGGAACACAGTACATTTTACTAGAGAAATGTGACTGAAAATTGATTCCCCCAATTCTTTTGTTTTCATAAATATCCTATATGTGGCCCTAGTGTGCACGGTGACCAAACCACAGGCTTCATAATAGAAGGAGCACCTACTTGATTTTGGAGCCTCCTTTTTATGAGATTATTTTTTAGGCACCATGTAGGTTTCTAGGCACCATAAGATGCTAAAAGTTAGGAACCCCCCCACAAGTGACCCCATTTTGCAAACTACACCCCTCAGGGAATTCATCTAGGGGTATAGTGTACATTTCAAACCCCCAGGGGTTTCACCAATTGTGGTACAACTGGGCAGTGAAAATGAAAAATTATTTTTTTTACACAAAAATACAGTTCTGGCTCCAAATTTGTCATTTTCAGAAGGTATGAAGGAGACAAAGCACCCCAAAATCTGTGCCCCAATTTCTCCCGAGTACGGCAATGCCTCACATGTGACCAAAAAATACCAGTTGGGTGCATGGCAGGACTCAGAAGGGAAGGAGTGATTTTTGGATTTTGCAGCTCAGATTCTGGTGGAATTTTGGTGGGTGCTATGTCGCATTAGCAAGACCCCCAAAGCACCAATACAGTGGAACCCCCCCACAAGTGACCCCATTTTGCAAAGTACACCCCTCAGGGAATTCATCTAGGGTATAGTGTACATTTCAAACCCCCAGGGGTTTCACCAATTTTGATACAAGTGGGCAGTGAAAATGAAAAATTACATTTTTTTACACAAAAATGCAGTTCTGGCTCAAAATTTTTCATTTTCAGAAGGAAAGAAGGAGAAAAAGCACCCCAAAATCTGTGCCCCAATTTCTCCCGAGTACGGCAATGCCTCACATGTGACCAAAAAATACCAGTTGGGTGCATGGCAGGACTCAGAAGGGAAGGAGTGATTTTTGGATTTTGCAGCACAGATTCTGGTGGAATGAATGGTGGGTGCTATGTTGCACCAATACAGTGGAACCCCCCCACAAGTCACCCCATTTTGCAAAGTACACCCCTCAGGGAATTCATCTAGGGGTATAGTGTACATTTCAAACCCCCAGGGGTTTCACCAATTTTGATACAAGTGGGCAGTGAAAATGAAAAATTACATTTTTTTACACAAAAATGCAGTTCTGGCTCAAAATTTTTCATTTTCAGAAGGTATGAAGGAGAAAAAGCACCCCAAAATCTGTGCCCCAATTTCTCCCGAGTACGGCAATGCCTCACATGTGACCAAAAAGTACCAGTTGGGTGCATGGCAGGACTCAGAAGGGAAGGAGTGATTTTTGGATTTTGCAGCACAGATTTTGGTGGAATGAATGGTGGGTGCTATGTTGCACCAATACAGTGGAACCCCCCCACAAGTCACCCCATTTTGCAAACTACACCCCTCAGGGAATTCATCTAGGGGTATAGTGTACATTTCAAACCCCCAGGGGTTTCACCAATTTTGATACAAGTGGGCAGTGAACATGAAAAATTACATTTTTTTACACAAAAATGCAGTTCTGGCTCAATATTTTTCATTTTCACAAGGAATGAAGGAGAAAAAGCACCCCAAAATCTGTGCCCCAATTTCTCCCGAGTACGGCAATGCCTCACATGTGACCAAAAAATACCAGTTGGGTGCATGGCAGGACTCAGAAGGGAAGGAGTGATTTTTGGATTTTGCAGCTCAGATTCTGGTGGTATTTTGGTGGGTGCTATGTCGCATTAGCAAGACATCCCAAGCACCAATACAGTGGAACCCCCCCACAAGTGACCCCATTTTGCAAACTACACCCCTCAGGGAATTCATCTAGGGGTATAGTGTACATTTCAAACCCCCAGGGGTTTCACCAATTTTGATACAAGTGGGCAGTGAAAATGAAAAATTACATTTTTTTACACAAAAATGCAGTTCTGGCTCAAAATTTTTCATTTTCAGAAGGAATGAAGGAGAAAAAGCACCCCAAAATCTGTGCCCCAATTTCTCCCGAGTACGGCAATGCCTCACATGTGACCAAAAAATACCAGTTGGGTGCATGGCAGGACTCAGAAGGGAAGGAGTGATATTTGGATTTTGCAGCACAAATTCTGGTGGAATGATGGTGGGTGCTATGTCGCATTAGCAAGACCCCCAAAGCACCAATACAGTGGAACCCCCCCACAAGTGACCCCATTTTGCAAACTACACCCCTTAGGGAATTCATCTAGGGGTATAGTGTACATTTCAAACCCCCAGGGGTTTCACCAATTTTGATACAAGTGGGCAGTGAACATGAAAAATTACATTTTTTTACACAAAAATGCAGTTCTGGCTCAAAATTTTTAATTTTCACAAGGTATGAAGGAGACAAAGCACCCCAAAATATGTGCCACAATTTCTCCCAAGTACGGCAATGCCTCACATGTGACCAAAAAGTACCAGTTGGGTGCATGGCAGGACTCAGAAGGGAAGGAGTGATTTTTGGATTTTGCAGCACAGATTTTGGTGGAATGAATGGTGGGTGCTATGTTGCACCAATACAGTGGAACCCCCCCACAAGTCACCCCATTTTGCAAACTACACC
Organism: Crinia signifera; assembly: GCF_055691185.1. Taxonomy (NCBI): domain Eukaryota; kingdom Metazoa; phylum Chordata; class Amphibia; order Anura; family Myobatrachidae; genus Crinia; species Crinia signifera. The sequence goes on along the minus strand of NC_139225.1, from coordinate 102,215,877 downwards.
CCTCAGGGAATTCATCTAGGGGTATAGTGTACATTTCAAACCCCCAGGGGTTTCACCAATTTTGATACAAGTGGGCAGTGAACATGAAAAATTACATTTTTTTACACAAAAATGCAGTTCTGGCTCAAAATTTTTCATTTTCACAAGGAATGAAGGAGAAAAAGCACCCCAAAATCTGTGCCCCAATTTCTCCCGAGTACGGCAATGCCTCACATGTGACCAAAAAATACCAGTTGGGTGCATGGCAGGACTCAGAAGGGAAGGAGTGATTTTTGGATTTTGCGGCTCAGATTCTGGTGGAATGAATGGTGGGTGCTATGTGGCATTAGCAAGACCCCCGAAGCACGGTGAAATTATGAACCTAATATTCCATAGATGTGTGGTATATTTTAAAACACTCCTTTATACATAGGCCGGGTTTGTCGGGGCAAGTGTCACACTGGAAAATAGTTTGCTTTCTTATTCCCTTTTTATAGCAAACTTTGCACCTTTTTTGTGTCCTGCCCTTTTTTCCAGTGGAGGGGATTTCATCAGGAAAATGCTGCCCTGGTACAATACGGGGACCAGTAATAGAAGTACTGGGGCCCTCTGCCTGCTGGTTCCCAAATATTAGGCCCTTTATGACTTCCTCTTGAAAGTGCATAAATGTCCCCCTCTGGCCGGTAGAACGGAATAGCACGTAAGCGTTATACAGTGCCATCTGGATGATATACACGGCCACCTTCTTGTACCAGATTTTTGTTTTCCGCAGGGCACTGTACGGCTTCAGTACCTGATCTGAAAGATCAACTCCACCCATGTACCTATTGTAATCCAGGATACAATTAGGTTTGGAGGTGTGGGTACTGGTACCTCGTACAGGGATGGAGGTGGTACTGTCTCCGTGAATTGTTGTCAGTATAAGGACATCCCTCTTGTCCTTATATTTGACCAACAACATATTTTCGGTGCATATTCCCCTGCTTTCACCCCTTCTCATTACTTGGGCAATGTGCGTTTTTGGGAGGCCTCTTTGGTTCTTGCGCACAGTACCGCAAGCTGCTGTACCTCTTGAACCAAGGGCCTTAAACAGGGGGATGCTGGTGTAAAAGTTATCCACATAGAGGTGATAACCTTTATCCAGGAAGGGGTGCACTAAATCCCAGACAATTTTCCCACTAACACCTACGAGGGAGGGGGGGCATTCTGGCGGTTCAATTCTTGAATCCTTCCCTTCATAAACCCTAAACCTGTGGGTGTACCCTGAGGTGCTTTCACACAGTTTATACATTTTTATGCCATACCTTGCCCTCTTACTGGGAAGGTACTGGCGGAATTTAACCCTTCCTTTAAAATGTATAAGGGACTCGTCGATACAAATAAATTTTTCAGGGATGTACACCTCTTCAAATTTGGCACTGAAATGATCAATGACCGGCCTGACTTTGAATAGCCGGTCAAAGGTGGGATCATCTCTGGGTGGGCACTGTGCATTATCGGTGTAATGTATAAATTTAAGAATTGTCTCAAATCGAGTCCGGGTCATGGCCATACGGTAAAATGGAGTACTGTACAGAACATCTGTACTCCAATATTGCCTAATTTCTGGCTTTTTTACTATGCCCATATGAAACACCAGACCCCAAAACGTCATCATCTCTACTGCATCTACAGGGGTCCACCTAGCAAATGATGACGTGGGGTTTTGAGCAATAAACTGCTGGGCATATAAATTAGTTTGGTCCACCATTAAATTTATAAAATCATCAGAGAAAAATAATTTGAAAAAGTCAATTTCTCTGAGACCTGTGGAATCAAATTGGATTCCTGGCATGGCCAAAAACTCAGGAACCTGGGGCTCAAAATTGTCTGGTGGTGGGGTCCATACGAGATCAATTATTGGGGGGGGGGTCTCAGCTGCTCTACGGGGGCGTCTTTGAGGGGGTCCCTCATCACCAGAGGAGGAAGAGGAGCTTAAGGCAAATCCTTCAAATTCCCCGCTTGCATCACTGGCTGTGTCAGAGTCAGAAGCAAGCATGGCATATGCCTCCTCCACTGAATACATTCTCCTGGATGACTGGGAGGACATTTGGGAGGACATTTGGGAGGACATTTGGGATGCCATTTTTATTTTTGTGTTACTGGTAGTGAAATGTTTCAACACGTGTATAGTGTAGGGGGGGTACAAACTTTATTTCAATCCGGGGGGTATGTAGTGTGTATGTAGTGCAGAAAAAAAAAAAATACTTTATACCAATAAAAAAAAAAAAAATGAAGGGGTTAAAAATAAAAAATTGAAGGGGTTAAAAAAAAAAAAAAAGGTCCTGCGCCAAAAATTGAGCACAGATGTTGGTCAGTAACGTCTGTCACTGAACAGCGCTCAAAGGCAACAGGAATTTGATCAAAAAAAAAAAAAAAATAGATCAACCCTGTGCCGAAAAAGATGATCAGTGATGTACGTCACTGATCAGCGCACAGCGGCCACAGGACACCCACAAAATCACAGTGTGTGTAAAAAAAAAATTAAAAAAAGACCCCACAGCACACACACAAAAAAAAAGGTGATCAGTGATGCGACACTGATTACCAGTGAGGTGCAGCAGGTGCACAACCTTTGGTGCAACTGACAGGTATATATAAAAAAAAAAAAACCTCTGTACCCCCAAAAAAGTTGCTGATCACCTCAGATATAGTGATCAGCACAAAAGGCGGGGGCAGCAGACACAAAATTTAGCACTCTCTATCACTCTCTGTCACTATCTCTCTCTATCTCTCTATCTCTCACTATCTATCACTCTATGACACTGCAGCAGCAGCACTGACAGGTATATCTATATATAAAAAAAACCCTGCGCCCCCAAAAAGTTGCTGATCAGTTAATTTATACTGATCAGCACAAAAGGAGGGGGCAGCAGTCAGTTATATAAAAAATATATAGCACAATCTGTCACTATCTCTCTCTATCTCTCTCTCTCTATCTCTCTCTATCTCTCTATAACTATCACACTGCAGCAGCACAAAATATAGCACTCTGTCACTATGCCTCTCTATCTATCTCTCTATCTCTCTCTCTCTATCTATAACTATATCACACTGCAGCAGCACAAAATATAGCACTCTCTGACACTATCTCTCTCTCTATCTCTCTCTATCTCTCTCTATCTCTCTCTATCTCTCTCTATCTCTCTATCTCTCTATCTATCTCTCTATCTCTCTATCTAGCTAGTACACTGCAGCAGCACAATTTCACAGGAAGGCACAAGTAGCAACAGGATCCAGGAAGCAGTGATGAAGCAGCGATCAGGTAAGTATGGAGCAAGTTTGGAGCAAGGTTCTGGTCAGTATGGCGGCAGGGGGGTACGGTGACCGCACTGCACGCTATTCCAGACCGGAATGGCGTCTGCAGTGCAGTCACCGTTAGTTTAAATCCCCCTCCTTGGCTGTGATTGGTCCGTCGGTCCGACGGACCAATCACGGCCTTTGGGGGCGGGCGGGGTGAGGTGGGGTGACACCAGTGTCACCCTTACACCCCGCGGTGATTGGTGCTGTACTTTACAGCACCAATCACCTCTGATCCCGTGTCACCGGCGAACGTTATTCGCCGGTGACACAGGAAAACGCTGTGAATGGCTGTTCACACTGAACAGCCAATCACAGCGATCGCCGACGGGGGGGCGGCATCGCAGCCCCCCCTGGGCATGCACGGACATGTCTGCTGTCAGGGACAGCAGACATGTTGAAACTGTCACCGCGTCTATAGACGCGGTGACAGTTTAAATCCATGACGTACATTTACGCCATGTGTCGGGAAGTGCTTCCCGACCATGACGTAAATGTACGTCAAATGTCGGGAAGGGGTTAATATTGTCTGAGTTATCTGGATGCCTGCTTGATGAGGGATGTTTGTGTAAAAACTTATAACGTCTTTTGTACACATCACTTTGTTGGAAGGTAAATACTTCACTTTTGTAGTTTGTATATAAATAAGGTTGTGTTTTTAAGAAAAAATGGTTCTGCTTGTAGTCCAGCTGCAAGAAGTAATCCAAATAAAGTACCTGGAAATACGATAGAATAGAGAACCTCTCATGGGCCCTTATTCTACTTCGTGCGGTACGGCCCGCGTGCGGCCGTACCGCCGATGTTTTAACACTGCACATGCGCAGAGGTCAATCTGCGCATGTGCAGCCCCCTTCGCCGCAGACGTATTTCGTCCGCCGCAAAGGGGGCGTATAGGGGCGTGAGAGGCATCATGCCCTCATTTCCCTATGTGTACGCCCCGCGTTTCATGGGCGTTCCCATGCAAACGCGGGGCGTATGCATGGTAATGAGGGCATGACGCCACTCATGGGGGCGGAAAGCTGACGTCGCCGGATGTCAGCTTTCAGCCCCCATACAAGCTACCACACGGACGATTGTCCGTGTGGTCTTAGCTTGCGGGAGCTGCCGCGGCGTGCGGACCTGCCTTCGATGGTCGACGACCATCGAATGCAGGGGGCAGCTCCCACCATGGTGGAGGCGTAGCCTCCACCATTTTTATGCGGATCGCCAGCCGTCCGTGTACGGACGGCCGTGGCGATCCGTAGGGTGGGCGGGGATTGGTTTGTGCGGCCGGAGCCCCGTGTGCGGCTCTGGCCGCACCAACCAGAATAAGGGCCATTGAGATAATAGATCTTCTAGGCAGTTTGCGTGAATTTTTATGCAACTACATTAAGGTGTATAAGATAACAAGACAATCTACTTTTACATTATATGCAGGCTTATTAGCGATAATTCATGTAGATGACCTTTTGGTTGAATCATTGGGACTTTATTTAAAGCTGTTTACTGCCTTGGATAGAAGGATAGATGAGTATTTGATGTAATACATGCTGCTTTTTAATTTCCAGTAAGCAGAACATTTTCAGTTTAATAGTCATTGAAAGCACCTTGGATTGATGTATTAAATGTGTGGATCTGATTAAGAGATTGTTCAAAGCACCGGAGATAAGCTTATTATGTTGTGCATGAAGAGAGTGTGAATTTGTAATTTAATATAAATGTGGGTACGCATTAAGCGATTTCTATGGCCCATAGTAAACAGTATCGACAGGGAGAACGATATAATGCATCCACTTTGGTCGATGTCATTCATTGTATCGGTCAATGATGTCACCTACATGCAGTCACTGAGGATACTGTCAGACTGATCTGCAGGGAGGGGTGCATCATTAATGATATTGAGCATAGACACTGACCAATGTTCATGATGTATCGCTAATTATATTGATATCCTGCATAACGTTAATGGTATGTCCAGTGTGTACCAAACTCAAGTGTGATTTTTTTTCCAGTATAGAATAGTGCAGAATCACTTTAATGCAGCCATTAACTACTGATTGAAATTTTTGTGAACATGTTCTTACTTTGGTCTGGAAAGGGAGCATGTCAGTAAAAATGGCCATGGATTGTTGAGAACCGGCTGTGAATTTGACAATCCACTGACATTTTCAACAAAACAGATACAACGGGTTTTAAAGTTGGATCCGTTTTGCCAAATTCCGCCTTCAATGTTGTCAGAAATGACAGCATTGAATAAGTGCCTGCCACTATTTCCCCTGTTGGAAATTGCGATGGGGATTGAATAGCCCCTAAGGGAGGTATCCAAGCTTGGCCACTATTTCCGACAGGGGAAATAGCATCCACCGCCTATTCAATGCTGCCTTTTCCGACAGCATTGAAGGCAGATTCTGCCAAACATATCTGAATTTAAACAGATCCGTTTTATTAGAAACGGCTGCGGATTGTCAAATTCACGGCAGTTTTCCGACAATCTTCGTCTGTTTTCACGGACATGCCCACTTTTCGACACTTGAGAGGCAGAACAATGAATTCCGCCAGTTGATATACTGTAGAGCGGAGCAAAAATAGCCTGGGATTCAGACTGTCGGGGCGTTCTGACAGTCGGAATCACAAATTGAATACCCTGGTAAAGATTCTACATATTTGCAAATGCAATATTTCAAATAGAAATGTAGAAGCTTTTGCTTAACTGAGTACAAGGTTGTAACTTGACAGATAGTGGATAATGGCACACTTCTTCCACAAGTTTCTCTATTTGCAGTTGAGAAGAATTAAACAATGTCACCAATAGATCACTAATACCCCTTTTATAATGCATATATATATCCCAGATTATTGCACACGAATGCACAGCAATCCAAGAGATATTGTGAAGTAGAAAAGCACCCTCTTGAAAATACCCAGGCCGAGCGACCCCAACCCATTAACAGCAATAGAACAGCCGGTGCTTGGAGATGATCCAGCTCCGGACCCGCATGTGATGATGTCACTAACCTGGCAATAAGCATCCATTGTGTAAGGAGACTCATGTCGGGTAGCACCTAGGTTGGAGTCGGGTAAAAAATCCCTAATGCAACCTGGCAAAGCAGTGTAAAAAGGGTATCAGATATGTATGCATAACCTTACCAATGGTACATTTGTGATAGTATCTACCTCACTATATCAATATTTTCAGTGTGCATCAGCTTATAAAAAAATACAGTATATGTGTCTATTTGTATGAAGAATACATTTAGAATTATAGGTGAAATATTTTAGTAAAGTTAACTGAAGAATATATTATTGACTGTGTATATGTGGTTTTCCAATAGCACCGGTGACTTACAGTAATTAGTACAGTACTTTCCCAATTTGATTTAGCTATCTGGATTCAAGCATGGGTATTTTTAACACCTGGACTGTAATGGCTGGGTTTGTGAAACACTGCTATAACCTATAGTCATCTCAATTTAAACAATATCTATATTCATCTGAATTCAAGCAAAGACTGTTCAAAGGTACCCAATCCTGCCTTTCTACATCTGAAAATGTATTTCTATAGTGACTCGTAGCTATAAAGGTTCAGCTATGGGAGTGCAACTATTTAAATAGCCTGAACCATATTAAGATAAGAAAATTGCAGTCTTTACGACTATAAGACTTCTGATGTTCTATCTTAGTATCACTTCAATTGAAGCACTTTGCTTCTGGTTCCTGCAGCATTTACTGCATAAAAGACAGAGTCTATATTGTCAACATGTCAAACTCTGCAGATTCAGGGAAACAGGGATGTAGGGAAACAAATGTGTTTATTCAGATTGTCTTATATAAAAAAAGTAACAAAACCAAATCAATCTTCTAGATGAGTGTTGAAATAAAATGAGCATATTTTCCACTTTACTACCAAAATATGTCATCAATTGTCAATATTATGGGTGCCCTCTTTACCTTTTCTCATTACGCTAGATATATTACTTCTTGGAAAGTGAGGCAGATTGGAATCGACTATGTTTATTGTCATACCTCCAGTGAATGTCATACATAACCATAAACTGCCTTTAGAGTAAAAGTGTCCTCTGTGACAAGTATATAAGTGACAAAAGGATAAACAAACTACTGAAAAAAATCCCACATGCTGCTTAAAACATGGTGTGTAACTATGCAGCACTGACTTATTTCTCATTGCAAATAAAAGGATGTTTATCGCTGCAGTTCCAACAAGTATCGCTTAATATGCTTAAAGGGTTATTATCTTACAGCGAAAATAAATAAATAGCAACATTAGCTCACAGAGCAAATTAAAAAGATGAAATTTTCCGAAATATGTGTTTTATTTGCACATGAAAATCAAGATTTTTTTTTTATATGTGTTATAATAAAAAATATTTTAAAAGGGTTTCCCATGTTCATTTCATGGCAAAAACTGTTTCATTTTGGCAAACGTTAGTTCACTGTCACACTTATTTGTCCAGGTGTTATTGTATTTCTAAACAGGCACTTATTATTTTTTTTTATTTGTTTAATGTTACCAGGTTCTTATACCGTGCAGCAAGTTGGAAATAGGGATAAAACAAACTGGGCTATTTACAGACAGTTGAAATGGTAGGAGGCCCCTGCTCACAAGTTTACAATCTGTTGAGCTTGCATTTATTTATGACCCTTCAACTACAAGCCAATCAGCAATGACATTAATATATCTGTAAAGGCTTTTAGGAAGAGAGTACTCATCATTTAGACCAGTGACTATCTTGAGCACTTACAGGAGCCAATCACCCAGAGTATATTCGATAACATACTGCTTTCCCATACAGTAAAGCACTATTAGGGATGCCAATCCTGGGGAATTTTTTTCAATACCGGGGTTCTGGATTAAAAAGTGCTCAATCCTGGGAATCCCAGGATCCCTGGATTGGCCTCTCTTAAAAAAAAAAAAAACAGTGCCTGCCCCCTATTAGCAGCTGCCCAGCACATTTACTTACATGGGAGGACATTTTTTCCTTGGTAGGATTTATCTTTTCAGTCTCTCACCGGCTTTTAACAGTTCTAGTTTCTATACTTTGTGGTGCACCACCAACCCTGTAACTGTATGGTAATGGTTATTTGGGAACCCCTAGACAGTTATTCTCATTTGGTTGGAATATATAATATTTAATATCAATATTGTTCCAGTGCTAATTCTCCAAGCATCCACCCCAAAAAAATCACAATGCAAACATTATATAAATATTAAACCAGACGTAACAATACATCTTATAAAAATTATATACTGTAAAGCTCCAATAGTATTAATTATGACCTATAATATCTACGTTCAGGAGATAGTAGGCTTTTAGAATAGTGAAGCTAAACTCAATGTACAGTAAGTTAGTTCTCATGAGGAATTTGTAATATTCCATCCTGGCTGGGCATTTACACTATATTTGTGTACACTATTAAAAGCAAGTTAGTTTAGTAGTCATTAACAGTTTCTTTACCATGTCCTTCTCAAATGAGGTCAGTGAAATGGCACAGCAATACTGTATATCTCTTGGCTGCTGGTGAAAGACTAACGCAAAGCCATCTTTGGAGGACAGATCCTCCATAGATACTACAGGTTTCATAGTAATGCGTTAATATGTCCAGCTGGTGTAGATTATATTGGCAATAATTTGTTCCCCCAACACCACAACCTGTCAGCAGTTACCTCAGAATTAGCATAAAAAGAGATCTACTTGATTTAATATGGCTTACCTCAGAAGTGTCACCAGGTTTGGAAGCACCTGGTGTCCACACTGGATTACTCCTCCACCCACATTCACCAGAGTCCCAGACACACAAAGAGGGAGCATGGCCTAATATATCAGGGCATGTCCAGTATTCTAGGTTTATCTATTCTCTGACACAGAGAAGAAATGGGCAATGCGGGGGGGTCTAGCAAGTTGACAGTCTGCAAAATGCATCGTTGTCTTTCCATGCATTAAATTACGACCTATTTGTTTTATAATTAAAGGGGAGAATTTTTCAAGTAATTTTGGCTTACCACACTTATAGCAATAATTGTGAGATAGATGGAAGAAAACTGCACGGTCTTTACATTTAAAAAAAAAAAAAATTTAAATAGCTAATTTTTTTTTTTTCAAACTTTGATTTTCTCAATTACTGACAAAATGTGGACACCAATATTATTGATCTCGCTGGGGCCTCCAAATTGATAACGCTTAGATATGATTGATAACGATTAGATAACCTAGATATTATTGATAACCCAAACTTGTATATATTTACTTTATTACCTTTAAATATAACAGCAACGCTGAAATGATTGCACACCAACACAACCTTGTTATAAAATGTATGAAAATGCTTTAATTGAAAAATAGCTTCATTACAGGTATTTTCAAATGCAACACAAGAAACATAAAATTGATTAGCTAATACTTAAACAGTAATTCTAAATCAAATCAAAATGTACACCTTTCAAGGACAGTGATCACCCATGATTAAACCTCCTTCATAGTTACCTCCAGCCCCCCGTGCCTGCTTGTTCTTCCTCAACTGCCTTCCTCCTCCTTCTCTTACTCTGATATTTAAACCTTAATCACATTAATTAATTAATTACTCATAAGTATTGAGTCTTATTGGAAAGCTCTGCTTTCAATCATGAAGTCATAATTAACCCAACACCCAACTTCAGTGGCCTTGGGGGTCTACGCATATGTGGCCTTGTTCCCATATAGTTGATGTTTTTGGAGACTAGCTTTCTGTCCTTGCTCCATTATACTGTCAACATCACATTCTTAAGCTTCTAAAACCAAAAACAATTCTCTATAAGAAATCACTTTTACAGCACTGTTCTGAATGATCAGCCATTTTATAATGTTATTACGCAAGTCATGATTTAACAAAATGGCTGCTGCTTCTAACAAACACCTGCTGCTTAGCGCAAAGGGTAGGCCTCATACGCCATGGCTAGTACCTTGTGCAACAAGCTAACGCCACCTGCAGCAATAAATAACAATATTTGAGAAAACAGAGTATAACAAAAGTATAGAATTATTGATGCGTTATTTCTGTTTTAACACATAGCATAGAAATAATAGCCTGAGGGAAAATGTAAATAATGAAATATATAAAATCTACATTTCCAACAGTATTGGATGGAAAAACTGTGCTAAAATATAATTAAAGCAGTACAGTTAAGCTAAAATAATTCTTCTAGAAGTAATTTATTCATGCAGAAATATTCAAGATAGACAGGGTTAAGGGCAGTGCTTAAAGTGGTCATGCAGAGGTGGGGGAACTCAATTCTCTACACCACCTAATTCCCCCTCCCCTCATTAGGCAGAGACAGGGCTAGTGGTAGGGTTCTTGGCATCCCTCTGCAAACTAGAATGCTTTTCTGTGAGAATTAGTGTGCAGGGCCAATGTTTAGGTTAAAATGTTCCACCTCACCATGGCCCTTATTCTGATTGACGCGGACTTTACCGCATACTTTCGGATCGCGTCTTTTCGGCGTCTGCGCATGCGTGGAGAACGCAACGCGCATGTGCCACGCCTTGACTCCGTACCAGTTCGGCCAAATCCCGTACAAAACTGTTCCCCGCAATCAGTCGGGAAATATGGGCGTATTATGGGCGTCATGCGGAATGTCACATGGGCGTAGTTTCAAAGTGGGCAAAACGGGGCGGAAACATGGGCGGACACGGGGGAGTACACTTATGTTGGGGGGCGTACATTCGGATAGCACTCCGAATGCACGCGATCAAAAAGGGAAGAAATGTGCGGTGTCCACAAGTGTACTATTGCTTTGCGGACACCACTCGTTCATGCGGTAGGCGAACGTACCGCCTAATGACTACAAGCATTAACACCTGAACCCAATAGAATCTACTCCTTTACTCATTACTCACTAATAGGACGCTTGTCAGTGCTTTAATTGAAACCATTGCTGCTTCAAGGAAACCTTAGTAAACACCCACATATGCTGTACTTGTCAGACACTTTAAAACTGCTAACAATGGACATGACAGAATATTAATACTAGCAATACACATGTGTATTCGACATGTACTCATGAAACCACACATTTTTGGGTAAAGTAAACAAATTTATTTCTATACATGTCACAGTCAATGCCACTGTGATGCAATGACCAAAAAAACAAAATCCAAAAAAGAAACAACATGGCAGGAATGTAGCAAAATAAATAATAATACAAAACAAATATAATTGCACACAGATGGACTCCAGCACCTCCTATGTGCCACTGCACATGCAGCCAGTGGGAAATGAGGATGCTGCTGGCCCTTCTACAGCAGGGCAACCTGCACCTGACCATTCTACAGCAGGGCAACCTACACCTGGCCCTTCTGCAGCAGGCCAACCTGCAGCTGGCTCATATGCACCATCAGCAGAATCGTTTGGAACACAACCGGGGAATTCACAAGATAGTACCATGCCCATCACTTCAAGTACAGCTGACAGTAATGGCAGGCAAAAGAGGGCAACAGGGGAACCAAAAAGGACATATGAAGCAAGGGCTCATCTGGTTACCCTCAGCACGTAATTGGACACAAGAAGCTGACACACACAGCACAATGGAAGATTTGGGACCACATAACGGTGGAGATTAATGCAGCCACAAGTTCATTTGCGACCACGTTTGGCCTTGGTAGGCTCCTTGGCCTGTGCAGCAGCTCTTCGGGGACGGCCAGATGCTGGGGCAGGTGGAGCAGATGATGTTGAGGGGTTGGCTGGTCTACCCCTCCTGCCAGCAGGGAGTGTTGCCGGTGGTAATGCACCAGAAACGGATGACATTAGGACCCTGTTGCTGGTAACCAGCTCCACCATAAGCTCATTATGGTGGAGGAGGAGATCATTTTGGCGGGTGGCTTGCTCGGCCAGCACCTGAGCACTTGCAGCCATGGCCTGATGTGACTCAGCCATGGCCTGCATGCTCGCAGCGATGGCCTGCTGGGTGCTGACCAAGCTCGCCAGGATCTCCTCGGTCCTATGCATCCGTTCTGATGCCAAGTCTCCCTGCTGGTTGATGTCCCCAAGCATCTGGGCCAAGGCGGCCAAATCGGCTTGGGCCGATGGCTGCTGCTGCACAGGCCTACCACTGGGGCCAGGTGGCACGGACTCCTCCACCTCCTGAGCAGAGTCGTCACCAAGCGGTGGGGTGTCTGTGGAAAAAGATAAACACAATTAGGAGACATTCTAAGATAATTACTTGCACAAGTTTATGGCATGACCAATATTTACCTTCCAGAAAAGACGCAAACACTTCAGCTGGGGCCTCGCTATCCATCGTGCTCACCCCCCTGATCTCCTCAACTGATATACAGCTCTCGGCCATCAACTCCAGGGGGGTGAGCTCTAGCCCTGATGGCATGGGCCCGGCCCCAGATGTCTGGCTGTGTTCCCACCGCTTGGTCATCTTCCTCTTCAGGTTGGTTTTGAAGTCCTGCCACCTGCAATGTAAGTTGACATATTAATACATGTCACTCCAGATGTTAGCTGTTGCAGCCATTGCTCTGTGCTACATATTACGACATGTGATTAATGTCCAAAAGATAATATTACATGCAACTATGATATCCACCGTTACAATACACATTCACAATCACCCTACTCTAACTCTCACCGAAATAACATGGCAATAATGTATGTGTATCGTAACAACCTCACGGGCCATTTTCAAAATCCATCTAAGCATCAATTCAATCATTACTTGGCTATTACTGGGCACATGTATCACAAAACAACTTGCCTCTTCTTCACATGGTCCGTCTCACGAACTTGTGGCGCTACTTCATTAATCTCTGCCGTTATCTGTTCCCAAATCTTCCATCTGCGTGTGTGTGTCAGCTTCTCCGATGGACACTCAATCCAATCACGTGCTCGGGGAACCAGGATGGCAAGCTCCTGTGCTTCATATGCCTTATTTTTTTTGGGTGGTTCCTCTGTTGCCCTGGCTCTCCCCTTGCCACGTCCTTGGCCACGCCCCCTGTCACGTGTCGCTGCACTTGAAGTGCTGGCCATGGTACTACCTTGTGAAGTCCCCGGTTGTGTTCCAATCAATTCTGCTGATGGTGCATATGAGCCAGCTGCAGGTTGGCCTGCTGCAGAAGGGCCAGGTGTAGGTTGCCCTGCTGTAGAATGGTCAGGTGCAGGTTGCCCTGCTGTAGAAGGGCCAGCAGCCTCCTCATTACCCACTGCCTGCATGTGCAGTGGCACATAGGTGGTGCTGGAGTCCATCTGGTCAAATAGTTGCTGCAGATCTGGGTCCACCTCTGGTTGTGATCCAGACATGTTAGCAACAACATGGTCACCTTCTAATACACCTTTATATACTGTTTGTGTATCCTGTTTGGCGGACATCAGCGGCAGCTGCGTTCCGTGCGTGAGCGTACGTCGCTGTTTTTTCGCGCCGCATACGGTGGCGGAAATTCCATTGTGTAAAACCTGGCGAAAGTTCTACATGAAATACTGGGCACCAATGCTAACATTGCATAGAATCTTCTGATACACCTGTGACTATTGCACAATACACATGCTATTTGCTAGCATGACATGACATTTGATTCATGACTACTGTGGTATTGTGGCGTTTGATTGCAAGCTAAAAGTAGCCCAATCCCTTAGATAATCCAGGCCACAAGTCATGCAATACTCATCTCTACTGTTATAGACCACACATGTGAGAGGCCTATAAATAGTGACTTGCTGCTAGAATCATTTGTCTCCAGATCTGGACTTGTCAGGGTCTAAGGTAAGCTCTTCCATGCTCCTTGTAGATATGATATCCATTAACAATGTAAGTGTATGAATGTATGCACCATTGCCTCACTGACTACAGATTGTTGGGCCAGCAAAGTGCGTGTAGCATTATTGCAACATGTCACATGTTCACTATTTCACTCACAGGTCTTAAACCTGTGTGGGTTCATCTATTGCAGGACAACATGTCCCAGCAATAGATGAAATGTCTCATAGTACATGATGTCGGCAAAAAATGCTGACACCTTTATCTGAGTGTTTTGGACGGTGTGTATTGAGTTCATATTATTGTGTCATCATTATAGAGTCAAATGGATCTGAGGGATTTCACGGGGCGGCCATCTATTGTACGTATTGAAGGCTACAAATCTATTTGTAGTGGGATATGGCCATTATGTGCATAGGTGCATCAGTATTTATGTTCATTTCTTTATAGGTTGCTGAAGCAATGATGCGCTACATGGAGAGGAGGCTAAGGGCACTTGCGGCTCTCCCCACTCGTCGGCCAAGGAGGCCAGGACGTGCTAGAATCTATCGCACACGGGTGACTCTGTTTGCTATGCCCGATGATGAGGTACTTACTAGGTACCGGTTACCGCCACATGTAATTCTGGATCTGCTCACCTTAATTCAGAGCGATCTGGAACCTCTACACGGGATCACGACAGCAATTCCGCCTCACACACAGCTGCTGGCGGTGTTGCATTTCTGCGCCTCAGGATCATTCCAACAAGTAGTGGCAGTACTTGCTGGAATATCTCAGCCGGCCTTCTGCCGAATCCTGAGGCGTGTGACGTCGGCCATGTTCAGACGCAAGGGGCACTTCATGGCCATGACATTTGCCACCGAGACCCTGCGCAGAAGCCAGCAGGCCTTCCATCAAATTGCTGGCTTCCCTAATGTGATAGGGGCTGTGGATGGCACCCATGTACCATTTGTGCCTCCATCTCGAAGTGAGAAGATATATAGGAACCGCAAATTGTTCCACTCACTGAACGTGATGGTGGTATGTGGCCCATCCATGGAAATTCTCGCCTTCAACTCGAAGTTTCCCGGAAGTGCCCATGACTCTCATGTCATCCGACAAACCGGGATATGGCAAAGACTCCAAGAGCTGGAAGGCCGTGATGCGTGGGTTCTGGGTGACTCCGGTTACCCATGTACGCCCTGGCTACTTACGCCGTACAGCTACCCAGCACCGGGCCCACAGGAGGCATTCAATCGGGCGCATGTTGCCACCAGGCAAGTGGTGGAGCGCTCAATTGGCCTTTTAAAAGGTCGATTTAGAGTGCTCCACCGCACTGGTGGTGACTTACAATATGCGCCTCAAATGGTGTCGAGGATCGTGGGCCTGTGTATATTTTTCCACAACATTGCTGTGCGGCGTGAGATACCCTTTGATGAGTGGGAGGTACCATCTGAGCCGCAAGATCCGCCCATGCGCCCATCCCGCGCCCCTGAATGCCGGAGGGGATACCAGCTGCGGGACTCTGTGGCGCAAAGATACTTCAGGTACATGTTATCGAGTTGACAGAACACACCAATTTTAGTCAAAATCAGCCCTTCAAATAAGTACAGTGTGTTAGTTGTCAGTGTTACAAAACTAAAATTAGCCAGCCTGCCCTCCTAATGGCAAAGAAATAGGAGATATTTATCATATGTGCTTAGTTTTGGGGGAAGTTCAATATAGGTGCTAATTATTATACCTTGTACAAGGGATCTTATGTGTTTGTTATATCTTCATTATTGTAGTTGATACTATCCCTGATGACTGGTGAGTACATTGATTTATTCTCTAATGTGTTGGGGATTTTTTCCTGTGTTGATGTATGATTTGTTTGCAGATATATATATATATATATATATATATATATATATATATATATGATATTTGAATTTATTCACATGTTTCAACATTTCAAGGAGCAGGCACCCAGGCAGGCAGGCAGGCAGGCAGGCAGGCAGGGCTGGTGTATAATGCTGGTCTCAGGATACCTGCAAGTATGTGTATGTGTCTTTTACACATAAATGTACGCATACACATAGATGCATAGAGTAAGTAATGCTAACTACAGCTATGCGTTGCTAAGCTATAGCACGCGTTGCTTGGCGGAGCGAGGCATCATTGGATTTGCTAAGTGCATACACACTGTGTTTTATATATATCAGATTTGTTCATTGCCATACATCAGCACTACTGTTTTTAAGGCATGCGAATTTGTCACTATTTGTGTTGGCGCAGAGACGCTGTTCATGTAAAGATGAACAATAAAGTTATTAACACAAATAACTGTGATCAACCAATGCCACCACCTGATTGGTTGATAGATGCCATTGTTAACATGGCGGAGACACGAAGGGCAGACCCCTTTACACATGCGGAGCTGAGGGTTCTGGTCTCCGTCATGGAGACAAGGCTGGGCCGTGCGGGGCCCTTTATCACTAACCGCCATAAGCGGAGGGCCTATGCTGCGGCAGGGCGCCGTATTTACGCCCGCACTCGGGTGCGGAGGTCCCTCGGGCAGCTCGAGAGGCGGTGGTCGGACCTCCGCAGGCGCCAGCCCCAGCTGTTGCAGCAAATCAGGGGCGAAATTGCTGATTGTGAGTATTTTAGCTATGAAATTTCGCACTTACAACATAGCATATATAAACAATAACATGTGTCTCATGATAAGTGGGTGTCCATGGGTTTAAAAGTCCATAGACTGTTATGTGTGCTTCTTCCTGGTTAACATGCAGTCATGTGGCTTTTATATGTAATGACATAGCATTGAGGATTCTGATGCATACAATGTGCCAGATCTAATATGTGTTACACATTGATAAATGCCAGGGTTGTAATGTTTGAACAAATTACTAACAATCACATAATAATTTAAATGTCACATTTTTGAGTCCATTAACAGTAAGGATCTACTTGCCTGCATCGTTTGCCATCATTATCACCCTTCCATGTATGTCTTGTTATGGATTAATACATGTGCCCCAATGACCCGACATTGACCATGATTTTTTTTTCTACCACACAGCACGAGCCCGAGCCCGACAGGCCCGTGAAGAGGCCGAGGCAGCCCTGGCCCAGGAGGAGGCCCAAGACCCTGAGGAGGAGGTGGCGGCAAGGGTGGAGGAGGAGGAAGTGGAGGAGGAGGAAATGTTGGAGGAGATGGTGGAGGAGGTGGTGGAGGAGGAGGAGGTGCCTGAGGAGGTGGTGGTGGAGGAGGTGGAAGAGGAGTTGGTGGCAGAGGAGGAGGTGTTGGTGGCGGAGGAGGAGGTGGAGGAGGAGGTGGTGGTGGTGGAGGAGGAGGTGGAGGAGGAGGAGGTGGAGGAGGAGGTGCTTGTGGCGGAGGAGGTGGACGTGGTCATGGTGGCAGAGGAGCTGGCGGAGGAGGGGGCTGAGGAGGCCACGGTTGCCCCAGAGGATTCAGATTCTGAGGGGGAGGAGGCGTGCCAAGCCCCGGAGTCCCAGCAGATCGGTATGTTTACATAATGCATCATTCATGAAGTAGTTGTACTGGTATTTGTTATGTAGCACTGGTGATTAAAAATTTTGTTCCAATACTATTCATATAGACCCCAAAGTGGGTAGCTACAGATACAGGTACGGGTTAGATGGGGTGTCCAAGGCATCCCTTTCATCCAGGACACCTCTCAATTACACAGGTTTGTGGGATGGGTTGGAGCTCCATTTTGACTGCCACATAACCGTTGTAGTTAAACAGGATCCTGGAGTAAAGGGATGAGTGGATCATTTGTGGATTAAATTCACCTGCTGCAATCGTAGATTATGACCCATCAAATAGTGGAATCTATATTGTTGGTGAATGTTATTTATAAACTCTAGGATGTATGCTATAAATGGAGTATGGCCCGGCCTACCTTGGAATGGAGTCAGAAGTTGCCAGTGTCCCAGGAGCCTCCTCTACCTAAACACCCCCTGTAGTTCAGATTTTTTTTTTGACCTCACAGATTTGTAGGTTGGTTTAGACAGAATTATGATTTTGAGGATGTGTACTGTGCATTCCTGACATTTGCATAACTCCCATGCCACGAACCATCACTGAACTTAGACTGAGCAGATTGTGACAAGTTCTTATTGACGGAGGCCATGACATGCTTGTCATTGGTTAGTCATGGGTGGGTTGTGACTGAGAAGAAACACTATGACTGTTATGTCTTCTGCAGAGTAAAGGGTAGAGGCAAAAAAAGACAGTATGTAGTAAATAAGTTTGCATGTATGTATATATGTATGTGTCATATCTATTTATCTATGTGTGTCTCTATCTCTCTACATAGATAGATAGATATATATATATATATATATATATATATATATATACACACACATGTCACCTAGCATTTGTGCAATTTATGTCGCAGTATGTGAAATGTATGCATGAATAACATGACTAATTTTTGCCCCTTTGACATGCCCACAGATGACACCACACCGGCAGATGAGGGGGTGCGTGGGGCCCTCCTGCGGGCGGAGCACCATTTGAGGCTCCTGCTAGCCGACCTGCAGGACCTCAGAGATCTCCTGATTTAATTTATTATTTGATATTTTTTTATTTATATGTTAATTGTGTTTTCCAATAAATTGTTTATGCAAGTTCACAGTTGTTGGTTTTATTTGCACATTAAACAGTATATGTGTAGATTGTTTATAATCTTTTACACAGGGTCTAATACAAACCATTGCACTTAAATTGCTGTAAGGGTTAATGTGTGCAATGCATGTGTTAGGCATGCTTGTAAGGATATATTGGCATCTAATTGATTCCAATTCCAAATAAGCAGTTTTTTATGAGGATAGGTAATTGAATAAGTGGGTCATGTGATGTATTGCAGAAGATACTTAATAGTGGGTTGTTTGGCGTAAATACTCCGCTTACGGGCGGTAGCACCGCTTGGCTCCCGTTCGGATGCGGTATTTCCGAGCATACTCTGTAATACTCTGTAATACCGTGCAGAATCGGAGTGTTTCTCCCGCACACGCATGGTTTGTATGTCGTCCGTAAACACGCCCTGTTCTTAAAGAGTGAGTCCGTCCGAATGCGGAGGACACGTGGGCGTTTCTACGGACGATGGCCGCATGCGGCAAAACACCGTGGCGTGCGGAACGCTCCGTAAGAATGCGGGAATATCCGCACCGATCTGAATAAGGGCCCATTAGAGGTGGTGAAACTCAGTTCCACCCCGTTTCCCCTCACTTTAACCCCTGGTTAAGGGAATAAATGTGTGTACCTACAAACCTACAAATATACTGTACATAGTAAAGGCTTATCATCGAACATATTTGTGTAGTTTTTGACAAAACTTATTTTGAGTTTGTATTTGTTTAATTAATCCTATATTAAGCCTAATCCAATGTAATACAGAAAAATACTTACACAATGACAACATATAAATATCTGAAAGGGAAAAAGGCAAGTTGATTAATTTTTTTAACTCTACATTAACATAACTGCACAGAACTCGGACCAGGATTATAATGCTTTACAAATAATGATGCTTTCACATATTTATAATATTCTTGTTCTACCATTGCTCAAAATGAGAATTTTGAGGTGATGTATGGAAATTTTAATATAACAGTGGGGGATCTTGGAGTTTCCCTAGGCCCCCAGAAGCTATATAGTAGGTATTTTAATAATATGAGAATAGTTTTAGATACTTTCTTTTACAGTCGGTTATGGGTTGCATTTTTCACAAATGACAACAACTGCACCAAAACTTTTGGGGGGCACCAGCATGCACTGTGCACCAAAAAGTGTTAATGCTGTTCCTGTTTTATATTTTATATTAGCTCTGAGCAGCATTTTGGCCAGTGACAAAAAAGCACCAGTGAGCTGCACACAAATGGTTAATGCCACACCAATTGCACTGCTGGCAGTGACAAAAATATATAACACCAGTATGCAGTAGCACCAAGATTTAATCCTCAACACCATTGTGAGACACTCTACGACAATAGATGTAACTGCACTATAAATAGAACAAAACAATGATTGTTAACTGCCTGTTTACTGTGTCAAGCTCTGCAAACAGTCAAACGAAAGAGCCTCAGGGGACTGGAGTCGACAGCACACACCATCAGCACAGACTGTAAACTCTCCGGTCCTGTGTGAAATAGCATGCTATTCACTACTGCAGGGTCTACATACTGACCTATGTGCCTTTCATCTTCCTGGCCACCTGGCTTCTGGACACCCACTGGCTGCGCATTAGGAGGAGAGGTGTGGGGTACAATGTATCAGCTGAGTGACCACAGATGATGGCACATTGTACACACACACACACACCTCTTTCTGAGCACACATCCACATGTAGCCACTCCCCCTCGTATCATATGGCTACACCACTGACCACACCCTGACCATGCCCATTTTCAGCATGCATCTTCGGCGCATGGCATAGTGCCATGAAGAAATTGTTTCTACTTGAACCACTCATTCTCTCCATTAATTGATGTTCGTAAACAGCTTATAGCGATATTATAAAGTCATCAATATTGTGTTTATCTTTTGCATTCCATAATTTTTTTTTTAAATTGTGGATGTTATTTATGCATAGATATTGTGAATATAGATTCATGTTAGCATAGTATAATTGTGTACTGATGTCACACTGTGTTTGATGATGTTAGAATTGAGGGCATGGGTGGACTGTAAGCACAGGTGTCCTTTCATTTGTATTTAAGGAAAGAATATGATGTGTTTTTTTTTATAGCTGAAGACGATTATTAAAATCAAAACAATATAACTGCTTGACTGGGAGTGTTGTATTTGGGTTCTCACCAGAGAACACTGGTCAGCACAGATTGCTTAGCACACAGGGCCTTATTCTGATTGAGTCGGATGTTTGCGTATTTTGGACGGGCACGAGTGTTCTTAACCCAGCCTATCGTACGGATCGCACACGTAGGATGCCAAGCAAATGGACCATGAGTGGATGTTTCATGTAAACACCCACTTGCTGGCCTGTGAGAACCTCCCCCATCCTCGGCAGCCACCAGTGCTCCAGACCACGCGGACATTTATCCGTGTGAAAGCAGGGATATGGGAGGGCAGCTGCTATCCGGCTATGTCAGCTGTCTGCCCCCCACACGTGCATCATGACTGGATTTCTATACGCTCGCCCAGCTTTTTCATGGGAAAGCACATGAAATGCGGGATGTATTCATATGGTAATGAGCCCAAACAGCCCTTCACGCCCCTCTCCACCCCCTGATCGGATGGTCTTGTACGATCTTTTTCCGCACAGAATTCACGCTGTGTTCGGACGTGCGAGGAGTACCCACATGCGCAGAAGCACCTCTGCACATTTGCACAAACAAAAGTGAGCTGAGAAATCTCTTCTAAACTACAAGCTGAGCACGGAGCTGAAGTTGCCCCGTGTGTATGAGGCTTCATTGAATAGCAATGTCATGCCTATATTTCTAGAATTTGCCCTCCATTTTCATCCATCTTGTTTATTGCTCTTTAATAACTTTATAGCCTTTTTAAAAATTATATTTTATCTATTGCTATGTGGCTGCAATTCATCTGTAGCCACAATTCTTTTATATCAACTTGAAAATACAAATAAACTTAAGACTGATGAAACAGTGCAGAAGAATTAATGTTCAAATGGAGTGCATATTTACAACAGACTGTAAGAAAACATGAAACAGTAATTGCTCCATAAAAAGTTAGATAGAATTTTGGGCTTGCTTGAGCATTTTATTTATAGCTCTATTGCATTATAAAAGCAACATATTTTGTTAGGAGATCAGGGACTAAAGTTTGAACTGTTGAACTGTTCCCTGTTACCTTTTGATATAAAGAGAGACTCAGTAAAGGATGTTTTATATGGTAATATTACTCTTAAGAAATTAGTATAAGGACATGACTATCTGTTAGTGCTCGATTGTTGAGAGGTAGAATTTATTCTGCTATTGCTTAACCTTAACTCTATATTTATTTATATATATATATAGATAGATAGATAGATAGATAGAGAGGGAGAGTCCACGTGTAGTCCGCACTCACATTTGGTTGAGGTCACAAAGTTGGGGTGCACCCCTAAGGTCCCACAAGCATGTGTGCCATATATATTCCAGGTGTCCAGATCAATACATAATCCAAACTGAGGGCACTCACCAGTAAAGTTTCAAATAAGTTTTTAATACATCACCATCACATTTGAATGTCGACGTTTCGAACCATCAGGTCCTTTGTCAAGACAATAAATATCACATCTGCATATCAGCGTGAAAGGTAGCCAAATGATCCATGCCTGGGGCGCCCACCCAGGCTTTTTAGTTGGGCACCCCAGGCATGAATCATTTGGCTACCTTTCACGCTGATGTGAAGATGTGATATTTATTGTCTTGACAATGGACCTGATGGTTCGAAACATCGACATTCAAATGTGATGGTGATGTATTAAAAACTTCTTTGAAACTTTACTGGTGAATGCCCTCAGTTTGGATTATGTATTGATCTAGACACCTGGAATATGTATATACATATATATAGGAATATGGTGTAGCGGCTCAGCGCCTCGAAACGTTGGGGAACCTATCCAGTCTCCTAGTTGTTCTTTATTTTCTGTGTTTTTGAATACAAAACCTTTTCTTCACCTAAACTGAGTGCTGGTCTGGTCCTTTCCTACTTTACTGAGATTGGGTAAGTGCTGCATTTAATCGATTTATGGACCCTGTACCATTATTATTTATCTACCAACTGAGTGCCGTTCTGATACCCTGCTATCTCTCTCTCTCTCTCTCTCTCTCTCTCTCTCTATATATATATATAAATATATATATATATATATATATATATATATATATAATGTAGAAATAGGATCGCACTCCATCCAGCAATCAAACAACTCCCGGGGTGTCATCCATAACAAAGTCCTCATGTACAAGAAAAAAAGGACGCACTCTCCAGAATATATAAATGCAATAAAAAGCTGTGTATTTCAATGATACTTGTCAAGAAAAAAAAATATATATAGTCCATGGAACTGGCACTCTCATCAGTATTAGGTAGTTTGCTGGGGTGACAATCCAAGGTAGGGCACTTGCTAGAAGGTCACTACTTGTATAATATCAATAAGTGGAGTCACTCACCAGTCTTCAAGTAAATCAAGGGGGTTTTAATCAGGCAGCATGGCAGAAACAACAGGCATCGACGTTTCGGTCCGCGTCTGGGACCTTTTTTTAAGATCTTGAGAGAGATTGTGTGGGGTAGGTCTAGTAGAAGGAAGGAAAGTCTCGTTACTAGGAGGTCTGGTTGAGGGCTCTATTGGCCTGCAGGAAGAAGCTCCTTCTCATTTATTCTGTGTTTGCCTTCAATGAGCGGTAGCGTTTACCTGCGCCCTGCACCCTTTCAAAGCCCTGCACCACCTGGCCACTGGCATATCTGACGTGGAGCAAAAACACCTGGAATCTCTGTTCATAGTGCTGGGTGACTTCAACATAACTAACCTAAGCCAGGAGCTACCCAAGTTCAAACAACAAGTCACATGCCCCACCAGGGAAGATCATACCCTTGACCACTGCTACACCACCCTTAAGTCTGCCTTCCGGTCAATCCCAAATGCACTAAGACTATCTGACCACTGCCTCATCCACCTACTCCCTACCTATTTTCAAAAGCTGAGAGTGGCTAAGCCTGTCATCAAGACACCAGACACTAGTTCTCCACCATATACGGTACTATGCCAAGTGGCTCCATCTCTTTTTTTATTTGATTGTATGTTTAATAAATGATTTTACACTATACCCCCTACTATCTTTTATTCTGGGTTCCCATGACTGTTTACTGAGGCTGACAAGGGACGTGAACATCCCCCATATACGTGGTATCCTTCCAGGTGGTTTCTGCCCTATGAGCTCCCTATAAACGGAGAAGAGGATCCCCCTCACCCCAAAAGGGGCGTACGGTATTCTACCTATAAAATCTTCCCTAGTTTTTGGAGAAGAGGACCGCCCCTTTATCTACAGGGACGTACCATTCAGCGCCAATGGAGGAGACTTTGATAATTCTTCCTATATATCCCTGTCATCAAGACAGTTAAGAAACGTACTAACGAGGCTAAGCTGAAACTCCAGGCCTGCTTAAACTGCATGGATTGGAGAGTCTTCAAAACCTCGACAACTGACCTGAATGACCTGACTGACACCGCCACATGCTACATAAGCTACTGCTATGAAATCTGTATACCCATCAAGACCTACCGCATCTTCAGCAACAACAAGCCTTGGTTCAACGCCCAGCTCAAACAACTTCACTGAGATAAAGAGTAGGCCGGCAGCGGTCCCATAGCACAATACAACCGAGCCAGGAACTCCCTAACAAAAGAAATCAGGCTCGCAAAAAAGCGGTTCTTAAACAAGCTTACAAATGCCCTGTCCACTAATGACCCCATATCTATGTGGAAAGGAATGCAATCTATGACCAGCTACAAGAAAACAACCAAACCCACTGCCATGTACCAAGACATAGCTGATGAGCTGAACAACTTCTATTGCAGGTTTGCAAAAGTATTCCCCTGCAAACCAAACCATACCCTCTATGCTGCCCCAATTGTCAACTGCCAACTCCAGTCACTTCAGGTCACCCAAGGTGGAGGAGATGTTCAAGAGGGCCAAACCAAGGAAAGCACCAGGTCCTGATGGGGTGTCACCATAAGCCCTGAGATTATGCGTGCGTCAACTTGCCCCCATATTCACCAGGATCTTCAACAAATCACTGGAGTTACACAAGGTTCCCTCCTGCTTCAAAACCTGCACTATTGTGCAGTCCGTAAGAAATCCACTATTACAAATCTGAACGACTACCAGTTGATAGCTCTGATGTCTGTGATTATGAAAACGTTGGAGCGCCTGGAACTGAACCACCTAAAAGTTGTCACTGGCCACCAGGTAGACCCCCTTCAGTATGCCTACCAATCAAATCAATGTTTTGAGGATGCAGTCAATCAGGGCCTGCACAACATTCTGCAGCACCTGGATATGCCTGGTACCTATGCAAGGGTCCTGTTTGTTGACTCCCAAAACTACTCCACCTAGGAGTCCCTGAAGGTACCTGTCCATGGATTGTGGACTTCCTGACTGATAGAACACAGGTTGTGGGGATATTCACCTCCTAAGTGCAGGTGTGTACTCTCACCCCTTCTCCTCTCCCTGTACACCAAAGACTGCACCTCAAAGGCACAATTAGAAAAGACAAGGATGGGATAAATTGGCCTACAGACAAGAAGTGGACCGATTTGCCTTGTGGTGTAGCAGCAACCATCTAGAGCAGGGGTGTCCAAACCTTTTGTGATGAGGGCCAGATTTGGTGAAGTGTAAATGTGTGGGGGCCTACCATTCAGCCTGACATTCTTTGAATCACTAATTACATCAGAATAGTCCCCCACTCTGCCCCCATTCACTGTATGAAAGCAACAATGGTAGTGATTTTGAAAAATAGCGCTCGGTGTGTAACCAAATACAAGGAATGATACAAAAGTTGTTATATCACCATTTAACATCTAATTGGAAACAGTGCTGTTAAATGGTGATATAACAACTTTTGTATCATTCCTTGTATTTGGTTACACACTGAGCGCTATTTTTCAAAATCACTACCATTGTTGCTTTCTATCTGTCCCTGTGGTATCTTGCTGGATGTATACCTATTTGTGGTTTTGAACACAGCTGCACAAGTGTCTTTAATCGTGCACTTATTTTAGAACTACACCTGTCACACTTTGTACCCATTCACTGTATGTCCCCCAGCCTACCCCTTCACTGTATTTCCCCCAGCCTGCCCCCATTCACTGTATGTCCCACAGCCTGCCCCCCTTCACTGTATTTCCCCCAGCCTGCCCCCATTCACTGTATGCTCCCCACTCTGCACCCATTCACTCTATCCCCCAGCCTGCCCCACTTATCTTAATGTCCATCAGTGCCTCCATTCATTGTATGTCCCCAAGCCTGACCCTCCTTCACTGTATGACTCCCATTCACTGTATGACCCGCATTCACTATGTACCCCACTCTGCCCCCATTCACTCTATGTCTCCCAGCCTGCCCCTGCTCCCCCTTCTTTGAATGGCCATCACTGCCTCCCTTCACTGTATGTCCCCCAGCCTGACCCTCCTTCACTGTATGTCCCCTACTCTGCCCCCTTGCTTCTCTGTATGTTTCCCAGCCCCTTGTGTGAGTCAGAGGAAGGAGAGGCAAAGTAGGCACTGAAAGGACAGGAGATGCTTGGGCTGCCGCTGCTGCCCTCCTCCGCTCTGCATGTTACGGGAGCAAGCTTCCCCCTTGCTTCCCTCTCCCCAAACACTGCTGTCACTGTGATTGTGGAGTAGGGTGACAAAATACGATTACAGCAGCAGGGGTAGGACGCCAAACACATCTGACTACGGTGGCCGGCACCTCCTCACTGCAGAAGACAGCAAGGTAAAGGCGCGCTCGCCGGGGCCCCACCTTTAGGGTCCTGTGCTTCCCACATCTGATGCTCTGCCCGCTTCCAGCTGAAAGCTGCAGGACACTTGAAATGACAGCACGGGCCGCAATTGGCCCCCGGGCCTGACTTTGGACATGCCTGATCTAGAGCTCAACACACTCAAAACTATTGAGATGGTAGTGGACTTTAGGAAGAAGTCTATTGGTGTTTCTCTGCTAATAGTAAATGACAGCATGTTGTTGATAGTGGAGTCCTTCAAGTTCCTAGGAACCACAATCTCCCAGGACCTTAAAAGGGGGCCCAACACTGATACTACTGAACATACCACAGAAGCTTTTGCTCCTCTTCTAGTAGTAGTAGTAGTACGTTTATTTATAAGGCGCCGCAAAGTGTCCGCAGCGCCGTACATAGCAAGCAAAAAAACAAATTACAAGGTAACGTACAGGGTGTGTAGAAAGATACAGTATAAATAGGGGTATAGCTGGTAGAACTAAAATCAGCATCAGTTCAGAAGTAGGTGTCAAAATTGTCAAGGAGACTGAAGATGAAGTAGAGGAAGGGAAGAACAGGACAGGAGCACAGGTGAGGTAATGAGGTAGGGTGAGTACGTGAGGAAGGAGGGCCCTGCTCATAAGAGTTAACATACTAAAAATAGGTGGGTGGACGAACGAAATACAATAGGAAAAGTAGGAACGGAGGGGAACAGAGGCAGGATAGGAGGATCAAAAGAGGTTAGGAGGAGGGATAGGCTAGTCAAAAAAAGTGGGTTTTGAGGGAGAGCTTGAAGGAGGTAAGGGAATCAGATAGCCTGATGGGTGGCGGGAGGTTGTTCCAGTGCAGGGGGGCAGCGCAAGAGAAATCTTGGACACGGGAGTGGGAGGAGGTGATTAGGTGAGAGGTCTGTCGGCGGTCAGCGATGGAGCGAAGAGGACGGGAGGGAGTGTGGATAGAGATCAGTGAAGAGAGGTAGGGAGCTGTGGAGGAAGAGAGAGCCTTGTAGGTGGTGGTGAGGAGTTTAAAGAGAACTCGGAAAGGAATGGGGAGCCAGTGAAGAGATAAACAGAGGGGGAGGCGGAGGTAGAGCGGCGGGAGAGGAATATGAGCCTAGCAGCAGCGTTAAGAATGGATTGGAGAGGTGCGAGGCGGGTGAGAGGTAGCCCAGAGAGAAGGATGTTGCAGTAGTCAAGGCGGGAGATGACAAGAGAGTGAATGAGAATTTTGGTCGCGTCAGTGGAGAGGAATGGTCTGATGCGTGAGATGTTGCGTAGGTGAAAGCGGCAAGACTGTGAGAGAGCACGAATGTGGGGGGTGAAAGAGAGGGAGGAGTCAATGATGACACCGAGGCAGCGCGTTTGGTCGGTGGACGTGATCTCGGTTTCACCAATGCTGATGGAGATAGTGGGAGAAGAGGGGATGTTCAGGGGATGGAAGATTAGAAGTTCAGTTTTAGCCATGTTTAGTTTCAGGAAGCGTTGGGTCATCCAGGCTGAGATGGCCGTGAGGCATTCGGAGACCTTGGACAGAAGTGATGGGGATAAGTCGGGGGAGGAGAGATAGATTAGGGTATCATCAGCATAAAGGTGGTAATGAAAACCATAGGAGCTGATGAGGGTGCCCAGAGAGGTGGTGTAGAGGGAGAAGAGGAGAGGGCCAAGGACTGACCCTTGGGGAACACCGACTGGCTGGGGGGTAGTAGGAGAGGAGGAGCTCGGAGTGGAGACGGAGAAGGAGCGATTGGAGAGGTATGAGGTGAACCAGGAGAAGACCGTGCCAGTGATGCCAAAGGAGCGGAGGGTGTTGAGCAGGAGAGGGTGGTCAACAGTCTCAAAGGCAGCCGACAGATCAAGCTGGATGAGGATAGAGAAGAGGCCTTTGGATTTAGCCGATAGTAGATCGTTAGTGACTTTGGTCAGGGCAGTTTCAGTGGAATGTAAAGGGCGGAACCCGGATTGGAGGGGGTCTAGAATGGAGTTAGCAGTAAGGTGGCTTAGGAGACGACAACTTGGCGATTGTGGAGTCTGTAGTGTGTAGTCTGTAGTGTGCTCCTCGATACTGGTCTGGTATGGCTCCACCAGCAAATGCAGACTCCAAAAGGTAGTCATAACTACGGAGAAGATCATCGGGGCAGACCTTCCATCTGCCCAGAACCTGTACCAGTCCAGAGCAAAAATGCGGGAAACGAAGATAGTCAAGGACAAACTACATCCTGGACATTGCCTGTTTAACCTGCAGCCATCAGGCAGACACTACAGGACCATTCCCAACAGATCCACCAAAAGCCTAAAAAGTTTATTCTCTCAAGCGGTCCACCTGGTGACACGTCAACTTCGAAACATCTCACTAGTCGCGCCATAACCCACTGCACCATAATTTAACACTGTGTGCTCTTGAAATATCTTTCTGCATGACTGTACATTTTCACCCACCTGTTTATATTTTTTATATTATTTATACTGTATACTGTTTACTTGTTACCCTCCTGGCTTCTTATTATATAGTATATAATATGTATGTAATGTAAGAATGAAATCAGCCAATCATACTGAACTCTTCTGGCACATTTCATACAAACACTTACAAGCAGTGTCAGCACCAGAGTTCCATAAATTCAAATAGGGCCACACCAACTGCCATTTCAAGCTGACTCACTGGCAGTTGGTGTTTCTTCCCTATTTGAATATTAAATGCTGCAGCCCCTCCTTTGGAGCCACCATGTAGACTATCTTACATGTTATCTACATAACACCTTTGAAGTGTACTGACAAGTGCCCCTAGTGAGGTTTAAAGATTTTTAGTATAGTATGGGTTATGCAGTATATTAACATGCAATTGCATTTTTACTGCTCGCATTGAAAAATCAGCATTTACTCACTTGTACAGGATAACAGAAATATTTTAAAAAGTGGTCTGCAGTCAATCACAGTGGGCAGCACAGTTGATATAAAAGATAATATTACTGACTCTCAACACTCTCAGATATTATTACCACCACAAACCAAAATGTGTGGATTATGTATATTCTCCAAATGCTTGCATGGATTTGCAAGCAATAATTAATACACAGTAGGTTCTAAGATCCTTTGAGTCAGCGACTCATGTGCATAATATATTTGCAGTATGTTAATAATTGGTATAAATGGAAATAAATGGTGTCCATTTTATCCATCTGACAATGATAAATGTTCATCTTTTTACTTGTAAGTTATTTTACACTCCATTTGTAGTATACACCCTTTCACTATGTTTTAGGGTTTAGAGTAGGAAATACGAAGAAACACTTTTATTCCAATAATGAAATTATACAGTAGCAAATTTTGTTTATTAACGTGAGATTACTCTGTATGCAAAGCCAGAAAATGTTTCATTTTATGCATTTTCCCAGTAGAATGGAAGATTTCATGTATTTGCACCTGTTCCTATTAATTATGTTTTGAAAAAAAGATTTTGTTCCACATAATAATGTCACCAACATCATCTGCTAATCATGATTACTATTGCAAAATTAATTTTATTAGTCACTAGCAGGGATTGAAAATACAGACTCATCTAAAGCAGATTAATCAACACATTGACATTATTATGCTACTTAAAAAAAACATGTTAGGTATTAGTATAATGCAGCACCAAAAATGTGCCGGAATATATAAACCCAGAACTTTATATAAAATGTTATAATTTTATTTATTATATAAACATTATGATTATTGTCAATTGTTTTTGTAAATAATAAATAAAATAATTAAAGGAATGCTACTATAAATGATTTATTGATACAAATAATATTAAAAACAATAGCTTATCATTTATTTACCAGATTCCTAATGTAAAAAACTGTAGATGAAGCCTCCATTTTTTTAAAGGCCCACACCACTCTTTGCAATCCTGATTTGTTCATTGTATTGATAGAAGAGTATTAGAAAGCAGTTTTTTTTTTTCAAACTGCCAAAACCCCTAGCATAAAAAGATTTGATTGGGTACTCTTTACCTAGCACGGCGCCCATCGCGGGCATCGCGGCCATCGAATGCACTAAAAACCGGGTGCGACGCGATGCCCGCGATGCCCGCGATTTCCCATAGGGAACAATGTTAAAAGTGTGATTGGATGCGATTTTACTGTTCAATGCCTCAATGCCCGCGATTTTTCCATAGGAAACAATGTTAAATGGGCCACAGAGCCCAAATAGTCCCCCTGAAGTCTGAAATGGCCCCCACAATTGTTAACGCCACCCCACAATCAACGTGAACCCGAAGCGTGGCGAGCGCAGCGAGCCTCCGAGGGGCGGCGGTACGCGTCCTCCGACCTTTTCATTCCCCCACTATCCACGTCGGCGTGGAGTTGAGAATAGAATAGTGTGGCGAGTGCAGCGAGCCACCGAGCCCGAAGCGTGGCGAGCGCACGCGGATACCTTCACAGGTAAACGCGTCCCTTCGCGGGCTTCACAGGTATCCGCGTCCGCTCGCCACGCTTCGGGCTCGGTGGCTCGCTGCGCTCGCCACACTATTCTATTCTCAACTCCACGCCGACGTGGATAGTGGGGGTATGAAAAGGTCGGAGGACGCGTACCGCCGCCCCTCACGGGCTCGCTGCGCTCGCCACGCTTCGGGTTCACGTTGATCGTAGGGTGGCGTTAACAATTGTGGGGGCCATTTCAGACTTCAGGGGGACTATTAGGGCTCTGTGGCCCATTTAACATTGTTTCCTATGGAAAAATCGCGGGCATTGAGGTATTGAACACTAAAATCGCGTCCAATCACACTTTTAACATTGATCCCTATGGGAAATCGCGGGCATCGCAGGCATCGCGTCGCACCCGTTTTTTTAGTGCATGCGATGGCCGCGATGCCCGCGATTTTTTACCCCCGATGACTGCGATGGACATCGTGGGCGCCGTGCTAGGTAAAGAGTACCTTTGATGGTAACAGGCAAGTTGGTAAAAAAATTTGCCAGTTTAAGCTGTCTTGCCTTCACGAGCAATGTCAAAAATGGAAAAAAGATCTCCCTCCCCTCCACACCTGATAGGATATCAAAATATGTTGGCATATCCTAAAATATTGTACCCTCTATAATCTTCAAAATAAATAATGCTGCCAACAATAATTCCCACAGTAAATTTTTTTAATCAGTGTAATCACTATAATTGTCAACAATATTTATTTTGAATCATATACAGAAACAATATGATGTTTTAAAATTTGTATTTATTTTGTCAATAGAGTGATGAAATTAAATAAATAATTTGGATGCCTACATTGGACCGAAGACGACGCGATCTACACTGCAGTGGGTGAGTACATTGTTTTTTTCCATAGGTTCTTAACAGATTCTATTGGACAAGAGGACTAACCTACGGAGGACCCTAGGCAGATATGTATGTATGTATGTATGTATGTATGCATACATATATGTATGTGGGTGTGCATGCATAGTATTGCTTTAGCAGCAGTCCTTTTAATGTCCCATATGTAGGGACTTGTGGCTCACCAAGTACCTGCATGCAGAGAAGGTTTTTTTTATTTATTTTTATTTTTTACACCAATAATTATATCAACCCGGCACCCACCACCCAGAGTTGCCAGGGATAGCCCTGGGCTTAATCCCTGGCTGTAGGTGGCCTGGGGGGACCATTTGTTTAGGGTGGTCCCCATTTCCCCGAGGAGCCAGGCCAGGGCACACCAGTCACAGGGTGATGATTTAGCAGGGGGACCTTATGTAAAAAAGTCTCACAGCTGTGGCATTACTCTGTTGACTATTGGAGCAAAGTGCTGGTTCCAAGAATACCGGGTACCCCTTCTCCTTTTGTTCTCTTGTATTTTTGGAACCAGCACTGGTTCAAGAGCCCAGTACTAATTTGGGAAACACGGAGTACCCTAGTAATGTTTCCACCATATTTATGCAACTAGGACCAACTCAAAGAGCTGGGGCTGGTTATCATCAAGAGGGGGACCCCACACTAATTTTTTATTTGACTATACAATCGCACATTCCTATTACTAAAAGATTACTCCTTTTCTAAAGAATCACACCTTTCCATTGCTAAAAACTCACCAGAAATCACAATTGATTTCTGGCTTGTGCTAAAAATTGCATGCTAGAACATATGTGTTTTCTGGCATTTAATTGCTCATTTCACAAGTGTGATTTGGTAACTAAAAATATAGCACCTCACTTCATGTGGCCCTGGATCTTTCCATTTGTTCCATAATGTAGCTGTAAAGCTTTCAATATTTTGATGGTAGCTTGTTAATCAGGGCTTGCAGAGTAATTTGCAAAAAGCAACCCTGTCCTGCATGCTCTCCATTGTAGATGGAGCTGAAATCAACAGACAGATTCTAATGATATTTAAACAACTAACAAGTTTCACATCTTCCCACAATCTCTCTGTGCCTATCTATGTAGCTTAAAGAACATGGGCCAATTCACCAATACTGTTTTACAGATGGAGCCAGCCTCCCTCTTGCTGGCGAATCACCAGATTGTCTCCGCTGACAATCCGCCAGCGGCGAGGCACTCCATCTGACTAAGACACGTGTGCATCTCACACTCACGCGCGTCTCAGTTTCCGGGCGGCGGGGCAACGGGAACCCTGTCCGTCTCCACTTCAGGGAGACGGACAGGGTTAGGTGGGAGAGCGGGGAGGCGGTGGGGACCCTGGGTGACCACCGGCATGCCAGCGGGGACCCGGGGGAAGCGCCGTCGGAAGGGGACATGCGCGCATCTCGTGCGCGTGCGTCCCCTTTCGCAGATCAGATGGCGGCTGGCGGGGGATGGCGGCTGGCGATTCTTCCGCCATCCCCTGCAAAGCTGGGACTGGCTCCATCTGTATATATAGTTCTTTCTTCTCTTGGGAAAAAAACCTGCATGGTTTACACTTGTATTAGTGCACCCACTATTGATTGCCTTTTAATTCAGTTTGCGCAATCACATGTCCTGAAGACACAGGCAGCAATGATATTTATTCCAGATCTTATTCCTCAGATTGGTGCCTACCCAAATGAACTTGTCAAGCATTTTCCCAATGTTCTCTTGATTTGCGGGCATCCTTAAGGTTAGGCACTGGGAAAAATTCCCAGCTTTCTGTGTAGATAATTACTTGTTCAGTTACCTCTTCTAGCACCACGACTACTTTCAACTCTGGTTCACTCACAAAAGCAAATTCCTTCTCAATTGGACAAAACCCTGTGCGTGGCAGGGGAGGGGGCAGATGTAACATGAGCAGAGAGATTTAGGTTTGGGTGAGTTATTTAATTTCTGAGCAGGGAAAATAATGTCCCACATACAGGGAATTGTGGCTCACAAAGTTTGATATTCATCAAAGGCATTTACACAGGGGTTCCGCACATGCATATGAGCATACCCCCACCATCGGAACAGGGCCAAATTTTCCCCATTCTGATTAAACTAGAATCACCCCCATAATTCCTACTAAAGTGCTGTATATATTTGTTATTTAAAAGGAAAAGTGAAAGCAATTAAATATAAAAAAAAAAACTATCAAGCAACAGAAAAAATTCATACAGGTATAAAATAATTAATTATTTTTAGCTGCTTTGAATATCTAAAACTTGTTCCTCAATATAAAACGTTCTAAATCAGCTATATGTTTGGTAGCTTTAAAATCCCATTTCAAGACTTTTGAAGCACAACGTGCACTATGATTATCTTCTTGCAGACACTGCAGTTTTCGAACATGAGATAGATGTTTGATATTTTATTGGAAAGGTGAAAGACTAATCATGTACAAGTGTCACTGAGCCATGCCAATGCTTTACTTGTTGCAAAGAAAATGGAAAAAGGTGAGAGTTTAAACCTCATGATCATTTCACCTGCTACTTGATAACAATACAGGATTACAAAAAAAGTCAGTCTAGATAACATGCTGCAAGTGTTATAACAAGCTTACAGCTTGGTGGATCAGTAAAATGGTTAACTACTTTATTTTAAAGGGCAACAATAACTCGATTTTGATTGGATTAGATTAACTAAAAAATTATTTAAAATCATTACTCATGGTTACTTCAAATGCCACCTAGAGCAAGAAATGTTTTGTTCAACACCTTATAATGATTGCAGATGAGAGGAAGCACCAATAATAAGCCACATTGATAACTTTCAGTGATTTTTTTTATATATAAAATTGAACTTTTATTTGTAGTTGAGAAATGTAATTATTGTTTGACAGTGGTTCTCAAACTTTTTTAAATAACGGCAACTTAGGGAATCAGATTTTTTTCAAGCAACCCCTAAGCCAAAAGTTTCCTATTGAAAATTTTTGAAAAAAGTATAAAATTAATTATGTTTATACAATATGTAGTGAGGGACAGCATTCACTTCTTTGTGTCCACATATTTTATGATGGGAGGCTACAAACACGAATTTTACTTATTATACTGCCCAATTTGAATTTGAATTGCTCATGGACCACCAACCTGAGGCATCCCTGCAAGTGTCCCAAGGGACTTCAGGATGCCACAGCACACAGTTTGGGAACCGATGTTGTATGCTGTTAAAAAGTTTTTTTATCAATCATTTTAAAGATGTGATGCTGCTATATTTTCACCAACACCACGATGTACCCCTAAAATACAAATTCTCTTATCAAATAGTATCATAAATCTTTCCTGTCCTGTCTTACTGTGTCTGGTTCTATGTCCAGGTCAGTTCTGTTTTGAAACTCAGGGCCTTATTCTAGTTCACTCTTATAGGCAAATTCCTTCTCAGATGGACAAAACCATGTGCACTGCAGGGGGGCAGATGTAACAGGTGCAGATAGAATTAGATTTGGGTGAATATTTTTGTTTCTGTGCAGGGAAAATACTGTCTGCTTTATTTCTACATTGCAATATAGATCTCACTTTAAAGAAAAACCCCACTCAAATCTAATTCTCTCTGCACATGTTATATCTGCCCCCCTGCAGTGCACATGATTTACCCATCTAAGAAGGAATTTGTCAGAATGAGTGAACTAGAATAAGGCCCTCAGTTACTTGGACTTGAACAGCCAAATTCTTTTACAGTATCCGGGTGGAATCTAAACAGTAATTAGACCGTCATATATTGATACCAGTATGTGAACAGTTAATAGGTTGACAGGTTCAAAACAGTTAAATGGTAAACATGGGCTTAAATCAACAGGATCAAAAGGTCAACATACAATGGTAAACAAGAAGGATTAATACCAGGGCTGTCTTAACAGTTTTGTAGGCCCCTGGCAAAGCAATGCATTTGGGGCCCATCCACACCCATTCCAAAAAATGGAAACAAAAAAAAATCAATCATGTGGTCCCATGCCATCTCTCCACTTGCTTCCATACAGTCAATGTCTGACAGCACTCTGATTGGTGGTTGGCTACAGCTGTCTGGTTGTAGGCTGGGAAGCAGGAAAAGAATGCTGCGTGGTCACTATTTATTGTGTGTGTGTGATTCACAATTATGTTGACCAGACAGCATTCTCTACTGCCTCCTAAGAAGCTCAGGAGGCAGATGCCCACAAACCAATCTACCCCAGCTCAAAGGCCCCTAGAATTGGGGGGCCCTTGGGCAGCTGCCCTTTGAGCCTATATGTTAAGATGGCCCTGGTTATCACATGTTTTTTTCATGATATTTAGGGTAAGGGTTAAACCTGGTAGGAGAGTTTTGTTCAGGCTACTGGAGAAGACAGTTAAGATTAGGCAGGAGATTGATAATAATTCAAGACGGAGACATGCACTCGGTCAAAATTAACAAAGGTCCACATATACAAAAGATCAACATGGCAATGGTGTGCACATGAAAAGGTTTACATGAGTTTTTTCATGTTATTATTTTCTTTATTTTTTTGTTCTTTTTCCTAAACATCCACATGGGCTGTGATTGGGAATGGTGGGGTGTGCCAAGTGCATTGGTATCCGAATGAGGCACCTGATGAGAAGCATGCAAGAGTAAGCAAAACACTAATTAGTGGTTCAAAATGACATGGCATTAACACCAAAACCATGAAAAACTCATGTCAAACTTTATATTTGTTGACCTTTTCCATGTCAACATTTCACTTGTGTTGAACTTTTGTCAATGTCGAATTGTTCACATTATGCATGTTGAAATGTTGGTGTCTACCTATTACCTGTCGGCCTAGACAGTATCTATCCTTTGATTCATGCCCAATTAGTCAATTGGTGGAATTTTGGTGGAAATTTTAGGCACTAGGAGGAAGGTTAGGGTTAAGATATCATAAAAACTTATGTTGAACATTGACTTTCAAC
This sequence comes from Crinia signifera, assembly GCF_055691185.1. Lineage (NCBI taxonomy): Eukaryota > Metazoa > Chordata > Amphibia > Anura > Myobatrachidae > Crinia > Crinia signifera. Next base: position 102,179,131 of record NC_139225.1, on the reverse strand, counting down.
CCTCTCATCCTAAATCCAAGTCAATCTTTTGGCCCTGTAGACCATATGGTGTTGACCTATTAAATATAAATCTAGACACTGTTTATCTTTCAATCCACACCTTATTTTACTACCTGGAAACATCACCTCCAAATGATGTGCAGTCTGACTTGCATGTAGCACTGTAACTATAAATTAATAAATTGATTATCCTGTGATAAATGTGTTTATGTTTGCGCTCATTGATCACATTTACATTTTGACCCTAATTTGGTAGAGCAAGCCTGATTCAGGACAATTTTGTGCAGACAAAAATTGTTAGCTTTCTGTAAAATCATTCTAATCTCAACTCTAGAATAATGAATTTGCTCAACTTAAGTATTAAGACTCCAGTCACTTAGCAACCAGACTCCCAGCCATCCTTAATTGCAAAATAGATTGGAGTAATTAAAATTGTATAGGATATTTAGTCTTCGAGGGATTTTAGTGCATTGGTAGCTGTCTGGTATATTTAAAAATTGATAAATATATTTGAAATTATTTTTTTAATAGCCCGAGCCTAAGTAAACATTGACAACCAAGTATTTTTTATTCTATAAGTTTATTTTAGTTTTTTGTTTAAATTTGCTTTATAAATGTAATGTACATAATATTTAGTTTAAATAGCTCAATGATGCAATAAATCTATTTTAAAGTCAAATAGTGTTTGTACAATTGTTTTCATGAAATCTGTGTTTTGTGTTACCTTTTTTTTACTAAATACTTATGAATGTTCTCTGTCTGATGCTAATGTGTCTTCATGTCAAAATACTAATGCTTAAAACTTAGAGACTTACAGTATTTAACCATCTGTCACATTCAAGCTTCCTAGTTCATACAGTATGATTCTGTAGTAAAATAAATATGTTCAGTATCTGTAAATTGAATTTGTATTTGAATAAATATATTTGAAATGAGAACATGTGTCATCCTTTTTTACATTAATTTTAATGGAAAAATTGCAAAGCTTTTCCTACTTTTACTGAACTTTGTTGATAACTACAGTACATATTTTAATAATTCTAGGTCTATTAACCCCTTCCCGCCGCAGCCTGTTTTTGCCTTCCTGACAGAGCCCTTTTTTTCAAATCTGACATGTATCACTTAAGTGGGGATAACTTTTTTTTGCTTTTACTTATCCCAGTGATTTTGAGATTGTTTTCTCGTGACACATTGTACTTCAAGTTAGTGGTAAATTTGGGTCGATACAGTCTGTGTTTTTTTTGTGAAAAATACCAAAATGTCGTAAAAAAATTGAAAATTTAGCAATTTTCAAAATGTTAAATTTTCTGCTTGTGAGACAAATAATCATACCACTCAAAATAGTTAATAACTAACATAGACCATATGTATACTTTATGTTTCCATCATTATTTCAACCTCCTTTTAATTTTTTTGGACACTAGGAGGCTTAAAATATGAATAGCAAATTCTCAAATTTTCAAGAAAATTTCAAACACTGATTTTTTTAGGGACCAGTTCAGTTCTGATGTGACTTTGAGGGACTTGTATGTGAGACACCCCCATAAATGATGCCATTTCAAAAACTGCACCCCTCACAGTATTCAAAACAGCATTTTGGAAGTTTGTTAACCCTTTAGGTGTTTCACAGGAATTAAAACAAAGTGTAGGTGAAATTTCAAAATTTCATTTTTTTTTGCAGATTTTCAATTTTAATACATTTTTCTAAGGAACACAGTAGATTTTACTAGAGAAATGTGACTAAAAATTGATTCCCCCAATTCTTTTGTTTTCATAAATATCCTATATGTGGCCCTAGTGTGCACGTTGACCAAACCACAGGCTTCATAATAGAAGGAGCACCTACTTGATTTTGGAGCCTCCTTTTTATGAGATTATTTTTTAGGCACCATGTAGGTTTCTAGGCACCATAAGATGCTAAAAGTTAGGACCCCCCCCACAAGTGACCCCATTTTGCAAACTACACCCCTCAGGGAATTCATCTAGGGGTATAGTGTACATTTCAAACCCCCAGGGGTTTCACCAATTGTGGTACAACTGGGCTGTGAAAATGAAAAATTACATTTTTTACACAAAAATGCAGTTGTGGCTCAAAATTTTTCATTTTCACAAGGAATGAAGGAGACAAAGCACCCCAACATCTGTGCCCCAATTTCTCCCGAGTACGGCAATGCCTCACATGTGACCAAAAAATACCATTTGGGTGCATGGCAGGACTCAGAAGGGAAGGAGTGATATTTGGATTTTGCAGCACAGATTCTGGTGGAATGTTGGTGGGTGCTATGTCGCATTAGCAAGACCCCCGAAGCACCAATAAAGTGGAACCCCCCCACAAGTGACCCCATTTTGCAAACTTCACCCCTCAGGGAATTCAACTAGGGGTATAGTGTACATTTCAAACCCCCAGGGGTTTCACCAATTGTGGTACAACTGGGCAGTGAAAATGAAAAATTAAATTTTTACACAAAAATGCAGTTCTGGCTCAAAATTTTGCATTTTCACAAGGAATGAAGGAGACAAAGCACCCCAAAATCTGTGCCCCAATTTCTCCCGAGTACGGCAATGCCTCACATGTGACCAAAAAATACCATTTGGGTGCATGGCAGGACTCAGAAGGGAAGGAGTGATATTTGGATTTTGCAGCACAGATTCTGGTGGAATGTTGGTGGGTGCTATGTCGCATTAGCAAGACCCCCGAAGCACCAATACAGTGGAACCCCCCCACAAGTGACCCCATTTTGCAAACTACACCCCTCAGGGAATTCATCTAGGGGTATAGTGTACATTTCAAACCCCCAGGGGTTTCACCAATTGTGGTACAACTGGGCAGTGAAAATGAAAAATTAAATTTTTTACACAAAAATGCAGTTCTGGCTCAAAATTTTTCATTTTCACAAGGAATGAAGGAGACAAAGCACCCCAAAACCTGTGCCCCAATTTCTCCCGAGTACGGCAATGCCTCAAGTGTGACCAAAAAATGGCAGGACTCAGAAGGGAAGGAGTGATATTTGGATTTTGCAGCACAGATTCTGGTGGAATGTTGGTGGGTGCTATGTCGCATTAGCAAGATCCCCGAAGCACCAATACAGTGGAACCCCCCCACAAGTGACCCCATTTTACAAACTACACCCCTCAGGGAATTCATCTAGGGGTATAGTGTACATTTCAAACCCCCAGGGGTTTCACCAATTTTGATACAACTGGGCTGTGCAAATGAAAAATTACATTTTTTTACACAAAAATGCAGTTCTGGCTCAAAATTTTTCATTTTCATAAGGTATGAAGGAGAAAAAGCACCCCAAAATCTGTGCCCCAATTTCTCCCGAGTATGGCAATGCCTCATATGTGACCAAAAAATACCAGTTGGGTGCATGGCAGGACTCAGAAGGGAAGGAGTGATTTTTGGATTTTGCAGCTCAGATTCTGGTGGAATGAATGGTGGGTGCTATGTGGCATTAGCAAGACCCCCGAAGCACGGTGAAATGATGAACCTAATAATCCATAGATGTGTGGTATATTTTAAAACACTCCTTTATACATAGGCCGGGTTTGTCAGGGCAAGTTTCACAGTGGAAAATAGTATCCTTTCTTATTCCCTTTTTATAGCAAACTTTGCACCTTTTTTGTGTCCTGCCCTTTTTTGCAGTGGAGGGGATTTCGTTAGGAAAATGCTGCCCTGGTACAATACGGGGGCCAGTACTAGAAGTACTGGGGCCCTCTGCCTGCTGGTTCCCAAATATTAGGCCCTTTATGACTTCCTCTTGAAAGTGCATAAATGTCCCCCTCTGGCTGGTAGAACGGAATAGCACGTAAGCGTTATACAGTGCCATCTGGATGATATACACGGCCAGCTTCTTGTACCAGATTTTTGTTTTCCGCAGGGCACTGTACGGCTTCAGTACCTGATCTGAAAGATCCACTCCGCCCATGTACTTATTGTAATCTAGGATACAATTAGGTTTTGAGGTGTGGGTACTGGTACCTCGTACAGGGACGGAGGTGGTACTGTCTCCATGAATTGTTGTCAGTATAAGGACATCCTTCTTGTCCTTATATTTGACCAACAACATATTTTCGGTGGATTGTGCCCTGCTTTCACCCCTTCTCAGTACTTGGGCAATGTGCGTTTTTGGGAGGCCTCTTTGGTTCTTGCGCACAGTACCGCAAGCTGCTGTACCTCTTGAACCAAGGGCCTTAAACAGGGGGATGCTAGTGTAAAAGTTATCCACATAGATGTGATAACCTTTATCCAGGAAGGGGTGCACTAAATCCCAGACAATTTTTCCACTAACACCTACGAGGGAGGGGGGGCATTCTGGCGGTTCAATTCTTGAATCCTTCCCTTCATATACCCTAAACCTGTAGGTGTACCCTGAGGTGCTTTCACACAGTTTATACATTTTTATGCCATACCTTGCCCTCTTACTGGGAAGCTACTGGCAGAATTTAACCCTTCCTTTAAAATGTATAAGGGACTCGTCGATACAAATAAATTTTTCAGGGATGTACATCTCTGCAAATTTGGCACTGAAATGATCAATGACCGGCCTGACTTTGAATAGCCGGTCAAAGGTGGGATCATCTCTGGGTGGGCACTGTGCATTATCGTTGTAATGCAAAAATTTAGGGATCGTCTCAAAACGAGTCCGAGTCATGGCCATACGGTAAAGTGGGGTGCTGTACAGAACATCTGTACTCCAATATTGCCTAATTTCTGGCTTTTTTACTATGCCCATATGTAACACCAGACCCCAAAACATCATCATCTCTACTGCATCTACAGGGGTCCACCTAGCAAATGATGACATGGGGTTTTGAGCAATAAACTGCTGGGCATATAAATTACTTTGGTCCACCATTAAATTTATAAAATCATCAGAGAAAAATAATTTGAAAAAGTCAATTTCTCTGAGACCTGTTGAATCAAATTGGATTCCTGGGATGGCCAAAAACTCAGGAACCTGGGGCTCAAAATTGTCTGGTGGTGGGGTCCATACGGGATCAATCATTTGGGGGGGTCTCAGCTGCTCTACGGGGGTGTCTTTGAGGGGGTCCCTCATCACTAGAGGAGGAAGATGAGGTTAAGACGAATCCTTCAAATTCCCCGCTTGCATCACTGGCTGTGTCAGAGTCAGAGGCAAGCATGGCATATGCCTCCTCCGCTGAATACATTCTTCTGGATGACTGGGATGACATTTGGGATGACATTTGGGATGCCATTTTTATTTTTGTGTTTCAGTAAGTGTAATGTTTCAACACGTGTATAGTGTAGGGGGGGTACAAACTTTATTTCAACACGGGGGTATGTAGTGTGTAGTGTGTATGTAGTTCAGAAAAAAAAATACTTTATACAGGAATTTGATCCCAATAAAAAAAAAAAAAATAGATCAACCCTGTGCCAAAAAAGCTGATCAGTGATGTACGTCACTGATCAGCGCTCATTGGCCACAGGACACCCACAAAAGCAACGTGGGTGTAAAAACAATTTAAAAAAAATAAACCAAAGCACTCTCCAAAAAAAAAACAATTTAAAAAACCTGCAGAAAAAAAATTATATCAACCCTGTGCCAAAAATGCTGTTCAGTGATGTACGTCACTGATCAGCGCTCAGAGGCCACAGGAAACCCACAAGAGCAATGTGGGTGTAAAAACAAAACCCCACTGCACTCTCCCAAAAAAAAAAAACTGCAGATCAGTGATGCAGTGATGCAACACTGATTAGCAGTGAGGGGCAGCAGGCACACAACTGTGGGTGCAACCTGACAGGGTATATATAAAACAAAAAACCCTGCTCCCCCAAAAAGTTGCTGATCAGTTAATTTATACTGATCAGCACAAAAGGGGGGGCAGCAGGGGGGGGCAGCAGTCAGTTGCACAGGCAGCACAACCTTTGGTGCAACTGACAGGTATATATATAAAAAAAAAATCCCCTGCACCCCCAAAAAGTTGCTGATCAGCACAGATATACTGATCAGCACAAAAGGGGGGGCAGCAGACACAAAATATAGCACTCTCTATCACTCTCTGTCACTATCTCTCACTATCTCTCACTATCTCTCACTATCTCTCACTCTATGACACTGCAGCAGCAGCACACAGGAAGTCACAAGATCCAGGAAGCATGCAGCTGCTGGCAGCACGCTACCAGCGGTGATCAGGTAAGTATCAGGCAAGGATCAGGTCAGTATATCACGACAGATTGGCACGGTGACCGCTCTGCACGCAATTCCAGACCGGAATGGCATCTGCAGCGCAGTCACCGTTAGTTTAAATCACGCGCCATGGCTGTGATTGGTCCGTCGGACCAATCACAGCCTTGGGGGCAGGTGGGGTGAGGTGTGGTCATCACCAGTGACCACCGGTGACCCCCTCACGCCCCCTCACACCCGGCGGTGATTGATCCCTGTGTTACCGAGCGTCTGATTCGCCGGTAACACAGGAAAACGCTGCGATTGGCTGTTCACATTGAACAGCCAATCACAGCGTTCGCCGACGGGGGGGAGGCATCGCCGCCCCCCATGGGCATGCAGGGACATGTCTGCTGTCAGGGACAGCAGACATGTTTAAACTGTCAGTTTAAAGTCATGACGTATATATACGTCATGTGTCGGGAAGTACATCCCGGCCATGACGTATATATACGTCAAATGTCGGGAAGGGGTTAACCAGATTGTTATTATCTGTAAAACTTTGCCATGGTGTGTGATAGTTTATACAAAATAACAAGTTCAATTCATGTTTTTGTTTAATGTACACTTCTTTGTACAAATACAATACAATAAACTCTTATTATGATATATACTTTAATTAACACTTAATCATGTATATATTTTATTTATATATGCGCAATATTAAGAAACCCTAGGTTAATGTATCAGAGAGATAAAATACATACTAATGAATCTTTTATACTTTTATGTTTAGAAGCAAACATTTTAAATTGTGTTACTGTAGTTAATAGTGTTTGAAGATCTTTAACGGAGTAAATTTGTGTAAAATAAATAATTAACAAAAATGAATAAGGAATCATGAGACATCTAGAAGTATTTTTTTATTATGAATTTGAGGGGTTTTTGTGTTTTTTTTTTAAATATATTTTATATTATTTGCAAAGTTTTGGTGTTTTTTATTGTGTAGTCTTAAGTGGCGGTCCTTTATTAAAATCTTCAGAGAAATCACTGTTTCACTGAGATAGTGTTTTTCTCTCATTATATCTTTTGCTAAAGGCTATTGAACTACATTCCAGTAAAATTTAATGCCTTTAGGAGAAAAAAAAATCACTGGCAACATTAAGCCTTATTCAATAAACTACAGCAATGGTTCCCAAACTGTGTGCCATGGCTCCCTGGGGGTCCTCGGTACAGATGCAGTGATGCCCTGGATTGGTGCTCCAGGACCAACTCAAATTATTAATGGTTAATTGTTTATGAGCAAATTCAGTGCTGGTGGCTGCCAATCATAAAATGTGTACAAACAGAAGCAAATCCTGCCCTTTACCACACAACTAACCCTAAGAATCGCATATGAACCAAATCTAATTAATTTTGGGGGGGCCTAGGGGTGCTGTGAAAAAAATTCTGATACTCTAGGGTTCCGTGAATTCAAAAAGATTGGGAACCCCGAACTACAGAATAAATCTGCTAATAGTGGGCAACAAGATCAATAGATAAACTGTAAAAATGAAAGCAGTATATTGGGCATTTCACAGTAGCCAACCTGACATTTTATGGGAGTACAATAATAATGGCACCCAGCTTAATTCTGGGACCTACAGCTACACATGTTTATTGGGGCATGAGACAAAGGTATATATACAATTAGAGTCGGGTCCATTCCGGCATTCATTTGTCAGAATGGATCTTACTCTACCTATTCAAATCAGCAGTCAAATCCAAGCAACGGCACGAGTAGGGTGGTGTGACGCGGCTTGGAGGTGGCAGGAGCTGGGATGCCACCGTGTGAGCTGTTTTCAACCGGCCCGATGGTGTGACGGATGAGCGCGGTGGAAGGGTGTGGCAGGCGGGAGTTTGGCACCGGGTGAGCTGCTGCTGTCCTCCCTGCCTCAGTTGGAGTTGGCCATGTATCAATCAGAAGCAGGTGGATTAGCTGCTATTCCACATATTACCCTGCATAATGACGTCTGCATAGTGTTGCCAATTCATATAATTTTTTGTATAGTCCCCAGACTAGTCCTTTAAATCATTTGGTTTGTGCCTCTGCACAAAGAAAATTGTGACTAAATATTAAAATACACTTTTAGGTTGAAAAGAGGACATATACCCATAAGGCTCATCATTTCACCTTTAAAATACTTAGTTAAATCTGGTTGGAAAAAACCTACCTTACCCAGTATTGCCATTTGGGCAATTTCCTTTATGAACTTACAGTATTTATAGTGTAACAGTACATGAAAAACATGTCTCCCTTAGTTGCTCTATTCTCTAGTATAAATCTATTACAGTATCAGGCTGTCTTTCTTCATAACATATTTTTTATACCACTTATTAATTGAGTTGTTCATGTCTATACTTTATAGAAGGGGTCCTCAAACTACTTTGCTATGGAACCCCATCAGACAATAAAAATAATGACAGGAACCCAGAATGTTACTGCAGAAGGTCATCACATGTGTAATCAGCATGTGGAGCATTGTGGATGACAGCATTGTGGAGGCACAAAATTATGTAAAGATGCTAAAATAACAGACAACTTAACAGATCTTTCAAACTCCTTGAATCACTGACTGAGATTAGAAAAGTCATCAGCCTGGTGGTCAGCAACATGGAGTTGCAAACCCATAATGAGAAGGTCGGGACCCACTTTGGGGTCTAGACCCACAGTTTGAGAACCACTGCTTTATAGGTTTGTTAATCAATCCCCAATCTCACCTGTGCTTTTTAACTGAACATTGTTATAATTATTATGATTAATATTATCTGATGCAAACACTACACAACCTAATGTCATTTGCAAGCAGCTAGGAAATACTACAAAGTTAACGTATACTCAGGGGCGGATCCAGGATAAAATGACAGGGGGGGGGGGCACCATGAGAGGAGAGGGTTTGGGAGGGGGTTGTTGTGGTGTCAGTGTACATACTAAGAAAGCGGTGAGAGAGAGGAGAGCAGAGAGAGGGTGGAAAATAGCCTCTGGCATTTAAAGTACGCAGGCCCACCATGGCGACAAAAGCGAATGAGGTAGTTGTGTGCGCTCCGGAAAAGGGGGTGTGGCCACTCAACATGGCCTTCAGTGTATTATACCACACCATATACCACTTCTACACATTATGCAACAAAATACTAGACCCCATTATACTTGCCCCTTACACATGATGCCAAATGGAATGAGCCAAAATTCACATAACGCCACACGGATTGAGCCAAAATTCACATAATGCCAAATGGATTGAGCCAAAATTCACATAATGCCAAATGGATTGAGCCAAAATTCACATAATGCCACACGGATTGAGCCAAAATTCACATAATGCCAAATGGATTGAGCCAAAATTTATATAATGCCACATTAATTGTGTCAAAATTCACATAATGCCACACGGATTGAGCCAGAATTCACATAATGACACATGGATTGAGGAAAACAAATAGCGCTCAGTGTATAACCATAAAAAGTAAATGGATTTTTTGTAACTTTTTTTTCAATTTACTTTTTTTGGTTATACACTGAGCGCTATTTGTTTTCCTCACCAACTTTTGTGTGTATCTAAGTTCTAAGGTAATTCATTGGATGTTTGCCTTTTTGGTGTTGATAAACTAAGCTGCACAGTGTCTTTAATCGTGCACCTATAGTTGGAAACTTCACCTGTTGTACGCCACATGGATTGAACCAGAATACACATAATGCCACACAGATTAAGCCAAAATTCACAATACGCTTCATGAACAGGGATATTGTGCGCCAAAGGCATGCATTAAACATTTACACCATAATTTCCATTACACGTTGTTACACGCCTTTATGTCCATTATGTATTATGCCAAACACCATAATGCCTATTAAAAATTATGCTACATAAGTGCTGCTTATCTACATCATCATTGCCAAGGGTTCCATGCTCATTACCAGAGGTTCCATGCTCATTGCCATGTGGGATTACATGCTCATTGCCAAGGAGGAATACATGCTCGCAGTAAATGGGGGACAGCCGCCGCCAGGCAGAAGTGTTAGCCACTAACAGTGGCAGAGTCTGGCTGTATTCAGAGCACTGCAGGTCCCGGCTATTTGAAATAATACCCCTTTCACACCAGAAAATGCATTCCCAGGTTGGCTCTTTTACACCAGCCTAGTCCCTGCATTTTCTGGTGTGAGGGGGAGAGAAAACCACCCCTCCCCCCCTTTAACCAGTTATCTCATTTAACCGGCTATATCTTCGGAACCAACTGACCCATTTACAAAAGACAAGTATCATATTGAAGAACGTTTGAGTGGGCTTTGAATGATTTTGGTCCCGTGAAATTAAAACATTTGGTTCCAGAGTAATCTGCCCTCAAAGAACATAAACAGCCATGAAATTACATTTCAAAAATGCAATATCTCTGGAACCGATTGACCGATATGGACCAGCCTGATATCAATTTAAAGGTCCAGCGATTTAGATCAACCACAAGCTTCTGTGATGCCAGGGGGGGAACTGGCAGCCATCTAAACTGGGTGTGGCTCAGAATTAACGAGTCCCATATTATCCTATGGGGAAAACATTACAGCTTTGCCAGGTGATATCTCGGGTTCCCAGAGGGCTAGAGACACAGGGCTGGGCTCTTTGGAAAGCCCTGGCCCTCAGCTACAGTACAAAACTAAATGACAAGGGGGACACGTGCCCGGGTGCCCCCCCCTGAATCCGGCAATGCGTATACTGTACATCACTTCAAAAACAAATTAAGCATTTGTCTTGTTTTACACCAGAAGTAGAATTTTAATTAGCTATATATAGGTTTTGACCCTGATATTTAAAATGGCAATAAAATTAGATGCAAAATACCTCTGGTTTTGAAATAATATCATTGTCGTTTTTAATTTTGTGGTCAAAGCCTCAGAGAATAAGGGGGAAATTTACTAAAGGAAATTTGTAAAGAAATAGGTGTATTTGTATTAAGAAATACACTTATTTTTGTCATTTACTATCCCGAAAATACGGCAATTCGTATTCGTATTGATGTCCTATCAATACGAATATGAATTGCCGTATTTTCGGGATAGTAAATGTCAAAAATAAGTGTATTTCTAAATACAAATACACCTAGTTTTGACAAATTTCCTTTAGTAAATTTCCCCCTAAGTATCTTGCAAAGAGTTTTGCTTAATACATCTTACGTTGAGGGGCAAATTTACTAAGGAGATGGGATGTTGCCCATAGCAACCTATAGGACACCAGCTGCAGGAAAGTCCCCACATAAAGCCCCTACTACGGAGTGATTTTATGTAATGATGTTGCACCATGACAGAACAACTTGCAGATCAGCTGCCATCTTGAGGAGTAGGGAGCTGAGCAGCCTGTCAGCATGGGATCCCCCCTGACAGGGGGGATCCCAACATCGAAATCCCGACTGCTGGTGCTCCGACAGGGAAATAAGCCCCCTGCAGGCTTGCTGCACTTGCCATGCTGTGGGCTCGGTGGCTGGCTTCATTTGCCACAGGTTCTTTTCTCCCTCTATGGGGGTTGTGGACCCCCACAAGGGAGAATAGCCACTGTGAGTCAGGATCCCCCCTGTCGGAGTACGGACAATTGGGATTCTGATGTCAGGATACTTACTGTCAGGATCCCCCCTGTCGTTTGTCTATAGCTTGAGTAGAATGAGGATCAAAGCAAGGGGATCATCCTCTGGCATATTGAAGGTCATACTTCATCTGGAATCAGAGAAAACTAAGAACCACAATAAGATGGCAAATTGTGCAAATGCAAGATTTATAAGCTCACAAAATGAGCAAGAGACAGAAGCCTACCATGAGATTAACTGGAAATGCTAAGGCTAATTCATAGGTTAGACAACATGCAACAGCCCTGCCAGTTGCAATTTCCATTCTTGCAGATGCTAACAGAGGGTATGGATCTTTTACATTATGAGAGGGGCAACATAAGCTGCAGGTTTTTCTGTTTAAATACAACCTAGGCAAAGACAGTATAGAACTGTGGCTGGTTATTAGTGGAACTTATCACATTCATGTTAACACAGTATCTTATTTATGTAATTGGCATTTTCTATACATCACATTATGAACATGGATTGCTAGTTACAGAACACGCAGTGGACTACAAGCACAAAGTCGCCACCCAGACAGAAAAAAACACCCCTTGAAAAATTCTAAATGCATCTCAAATTGTGATCCATTCGCAAAAAAGCAAACCATCTGCCCCAATCTAGGGCTTCCACTAATTTGCTGAAAAATTAATGCTGATATCAGAGATCTTCCCAAAAAATGCCTGCAAATGCCTGTGTTGTTTTTTTTACAACCATTATGTTTCTTCCCCTAAATGCTGTCATCAAACACCAATTACTCTGTTACTTCTATGCGTACGGCAGGGGTTCCCAAGCTTTTTTGTATCGTGGCACCTTAGAGTATCAGAATATTTGTCATGGCACCCCTAGGACAAAAGATTTAAATTATATTAAACAAATTGTGTTTAGCGCTCACCTTTAGGTTCAGTTATCTGAGGAGAAACAGCACTCGCTTTTGTTTGTCCATCTATTTTACAATTGGAAACCACAAGCACTGATTTTACTATTACAGATGGAGCCGCTCTCATTAAAGCAGATCCCATTGATGCTATCGCCATTGCTGTCTGCCACTATGCACCAATGAAGGGGGCATCAGTGCACAAGATGCGCTCACACCCCATTCTCCAGGAAGCCTTACAGCCCTGTCCCCACTCCCTACCCATCTCTATGCCCCTCTCCTCACTCTGCCCGCTCCCTGCCTGTCTCCCTGAAGCGGAGATGGATAGGGAAGCTCCCTGCCGCCCAGCTGAGTGGGTTGCACAAGTGAGAGGCTGGCGCATCCCCGCCCCGCTATCTGCCAGCTCCACCAGAAGCGTTGCCATGGCGAGCTGTCAGGATGGATGAGAGGGGCTCTATCTGTACATTCATCATAAATAATTTATTTGGTCCAGGACTACCAACCCAGGGCACCCTTGGAAGTGCCTCAAGGCACCTTAGGATCCTACGGCACACAGTTTGAGAACCACAGGCATACGGATATTTATTTGCTAATTGCGGCCACACATGCGCAATGTGAACCTTGCACCTGCACAGTTGTTCAATAATCAGATGAATTGCAAATTCTCTGATTAGCAATCTATGCTAAATTAGGCCCTGTGTGTGTACTTGCTTTTTTGATTAAAATGCAATTTCAGTGAGTAACTGACCTTTTGCAGGTGATACCGTAAATCAGGGACACTGACTGTCACATGAAAAACTTTCTATTTCTGTTCAGTGTGTTCCTTTCAAAACATCCTCTGCGGAGGATGAAATCAGCCAGGAATTACATTTGCAGAATGCTGTCACTGTCACTTAAAAATCACCTGTGTTTCAACCAGGGTAGCTGCTGTAAAATATCAATTATCCAGCAAATACATCAGCAGAGGACCAGCTGTATTACCAATATATCCTCTTTGTACATAGTGAGACACCGTCAGTGTTATTGAGGTGCACCACAGAAAACAATTAGTGTACAGGAGAATAGTGGACAAGAGACTCTAGCTTGTTAGAGATTTGTAAGACTTTGAACTGTTTTTGTGTAATGTCATCTGAATTTCATTTTTTCCTCTCTGATGTGTTATGTTATCCTGTAAGCTTGACCAGTAAAGATTTTTTAAGGGTATTGATTTTTTTTTGAATGTTCATAATATATGCTCAGGAAGTTTTTTACAGAATCAAATGCTAACAAATAATTCAGGGAATTGAGTTTCATATTGGAACTCCATAATGTATGTAAGTAATGCATATTTAAACTATTTACAGTACTTATCTCTTATAACACATAACTACTTCTATGTTTTCTGCTGTGTGCCTGGTACCATTTTCTGGTACCATTTTGGAAATTACATAATGCAGTATGTAGGCACTTGATAATTTGGTCTACTGTATGCTGATATCTACAGTATGGAGGGAATTTTAAGTTGTTCACTATATACATTTTGATTGGGCATAAGTAATATACAGAATGTACTGTAGCAGGAATGGCAGGTCTCATCAAAGGATTGCTATATTGATAATCATCAGTTGCTTCATGTTTTCTCCATAGTTCATAGTAGTTAGTTGAGAGTGGATACTAATAATGCATTTGTACCAGCTATTGGCTTTGCATTCCGGGCATATTGCCTATTTTGGATTAATTTATAGCTGGACATCTTTTGCACTGTCCAGATGAAAAAATGATACAGCACTCAAGGTACAATTACCTTGAACAACATTGAACATCTGTGATATTGTTATATGCTGAAACTGCAATTAATATTACTACAGATTAGAAAGCACAGATGTTCAAAATTGGTCACTTGACTTAATTAGGTATTAGATTTGTAACTGTATCATTTTTTTCCTCACATATTGTTATGCCAGCAATAAAGTATGTGATTCTTTCCAATTTACTATTGTAATTCATTTGGATAATTTAGAATATCCATAATTAGTTCTGCCTTTGTGTCATTTCTACTTTCAGGCTAAGTCTAGTAATATAACCTTAACCATTTAACAATCGGTTGACAATTATTATCATATGTAATAATATATTACACTAAAGCGCAGTACACACGGCACAATATATCACTCTGCAATATATTGCTCAGTGCCCCATTTTCATCAAACCAGAGATGGTCACTGATGAAAGGAGACACTGCCGGGGGAAGCCACAGGGGGAAAGAGCTGATTGCTGGGGGAAGCCACTGATCACATGAGCATGCTCCTGCAACCTGTGACAGTTGCCCGGTACACACAGGGATACAGTATGGTTGCTCAGTGACCATATATCCGGTGATTTTGGTGAAATCACCCCGTGTGTAGAGCAATTTAAGCCATAATCGCTGCCTAAATGGTCACTGAGCGACCATATAGCCAGTGTTTTTTTTTTAGATAAATCTCGGTACTTATGTAATATCTGGGCTCCCATTTTTCTTATGAGACCGCGTCCGCTCGCCACGCTTCGGGCACGGTGGCTCGCTGCGCTCGCCACACTATATAAAATCATCTCTATGCGTAGTTGGATAGTAGGGGTATGAAAAAATGGGGTGCATTTAACATGGGAGCCCAGATAATACATAAGTACCTAAATCTCTGGGAGCACGCTCTCACAGCCATCCCTTGGTCGCTAGTCGCAGGAACATCCTCCTGCCATTATGGGTAAAAATTGCTGGTCGCTGTGAACCAGTGACCAATATATTGCTCAGTGTCCTGTTTTCATCAGTGACCAGAGCATCCTCCTGCGACCACCTCTGGGCTGGTTGCGGGAGCGTGCTCCCAGCGACAGTCATCCGCGTACACATAGGGATTTGGTCGCTCAGGAATTTTCACCCAAAATTGCTGGTCGCTGAAGAAAACACTGAGCTGAGAGATGTTACTCCAAAATTACTCAGCAACCATATTGCACCATGTGTACACACCTTTATAGTATATTCAGTATTAGACATCATCCTAGTATATTTAGTATTATACAGTACATCATCCTTTTGCTGTAATTATTGAATTCAACAGTTTAAATAAGGCTCATTGCCACAAGTATATCAAATCAAGCACCTAGCCATGCAGTCTCCATTTAAAAACATTTGTGATACAAAATGGGGTTTTATGAAGAGCTCTCCATAGCTTTAGGGAAGGGCAATCTTAATACTTGTCATACCAAGGCATTTTGAACAATGCTAGACTTCCAACTTCGTTTCAATAGTTTTAGGGAGGCTATTTTCTATTCCAACACATGGCTGGGCCCCAGTGCACAAAGCAAGGACAATAGACATGGGTCCTGATTCAGACCTTTTTGCACATCCGTGATTTTGCACGGAGGCTGATCATCTACATACGTATTGACCGCATTTCCTGTGCACAATGCACAACTGCAATCAAGTTCTCCATCTTTTTCTGTTTGTTAGCCATATTATGCAAGGAGTTTGACATGCAATGGGCGTCTGGGGATGGTAACCGGCCATTTCATGGGAGTGCCAATAATAACTCTGGGCATGCCAAAAAAAAGTGCTGGGAGCGACAGGGAAAATTCAGGCGTGGCTAAGCCTGTTAGGGGTGGGTTTGAGTTTAGTGTTGAAGTATTTGATTATCCCACATAGAGCCATTACCTTAACTCCATCAAGCACCTTTGGGATGAACAAGGAACAGTGATTGCCAGCCAGGCCTTCTCATTCAACATCAGTGCTGGCCTCATAAATGCTCTACAGAATAAATGGGTGCAAATTACCATAAAAACACTCCAAAATCTTGTGAAAACCATTCCAAGAAGAGTGCTTTTAGAGCTGCAAAAAATGTCCAATTTTCTATCAAAGTACAGATGGAGCCGGGCTCCCTCTTGCTGGCGAATCACCAGACTGTCACCGCTGGCGATCCACCAGCAGCCCGGCTCTCCATCTGACTGAGACGCGCGTCTCAGTTTCCATGCGGCGGGGCGACGGGAACCTGTCCGTCTCCGCTTCAGGGAGACGGACAGGGTTAGGGGGGGTGCGGGGAGGCAGTGGGGATCCCGGGTGACTGCCGACAAGCCGGTGAGGAACCCGTAGGAAGCGCCGTCGGAAGGGACGCGCGCGCATCTCGAGCGTGCGTGTCCCCTTTCGCAGATACAGATGGCGGGTGGCGGGGGATGGCGGCTGGTGTCGCCATCGCCATCCCCTGCAAAGTCCGGCTCCATCTGTATATGTATTTGAATACAGGGGTTTATTTCCCTCTGGCCTCGGTCAGCCTTATTCTATTGCACTGGCTAAGTAGGTCCTGGATCATGCACAGACTGCACACACACTGGAAAAATCAATAGATGGTGAGTAAGTTGCAAATAGATTTGCAGCTAATTGCCCATCTGTGATTTTTTTTCTCTAGCCTTTTGCAGCCTTGCACATGGCATGATTTCACTCTGGTGGGGTGGTATCTACAGTATATGACCCTGCAAATTAGCAGAGAAGCAACCTAATGTTGCTATGTTACGTCATCCAAATACTTCTGTCCATATACTGTAGTATATATTTCTTACAGTCTCACACCTCTCATTAAGGCTTCCAAGGTACAGTATGGTCTGAAATTTCACAAAATTACTAAATTTGTATCACTCAAATTAAAAAAGCAATGAAATTCTACTCATATTAAGGCTGATGCATTAATGGATGTTTTCCTTGTGCAATACATATATAGTATGCTATCACACCCTGTGGTTAACTGCAGATTCAGCAACCTCAAAGAGGGCGGGATGTATTAACATACATTGTCGCACATCACCACTCCCCTGCCGTGCTGCTGGTGCATATGTACTAACATATGCGGCTAGCATCATGGTGCGGTGACGAAGGCCCCGTGTGATACCTGTGATGTGGTGTGCGGTGGGTCTCCATCACCTCCTGGGCTCTGCGGCGGTCCCCAGCCTCTCCTCCCCCCTGCAGCCTGAAGGACATCCCTGGCTGTGACATGCTGCTGGGGGAGGAGGAGCAGCACGGAGGATGGGGAGGGGGAGGAGACTGCAGAGGACGGCGGGCAGCAGGCAGCGATAGAAGCCCATAGGTGGCGATACCCTGCCAAAGGTGGCGATACCCTGCCCTGTGGTGACACGGCGGCTGAGGATTAGTACATTTGAAAATGCGGTAAACGTGGGTTTTACCGCATTTTCATCTTAATACTTCCCGCCCAGATTGAGATTGCTGTCACTCACACAATGATGGAGCTGCTTATTCACAGAATTGTGTGCTCACAGAAAGACAGACTCACAGTATATGCAACTAAATGTCTGCACACCTGTCCCACTCAGTGCCCACAAACAACTCAATCTGTAACTCCTCCATATTCAGCCCCTTCCATGATGTTTGAGGACAGGGCCAAAACCGGGCAATGGCCACTCACTCCAGAAGGGGCGGGCAAGCGGGGGCGGACAGGGGGCTGGAACAACATAAAGATTCTGTGCATTTCCCTGTGAACACCGTGCCAACGCTTGGAGAGACCTTCGGTGGTTTCGCTCCACCTTGCGGTTTGGGGTCACCCTCAGGGACCGCAGTTCACCTTCAAAGGAGGGAGCTATATGGGTTGTACCTACAGCCCATAAGACGTGGCCAAAACAAATGAAAAGCATAAAACGTGAAAAAAGTGACAAAGTGACAAACATGAAAGGGATAAAGAGAAATAAATAAGAAAATAAATTTCAAGCCATAAGGCTGGCATGGGGGTGTAAAAAAGTTGTCCTGTCCCAGCCTATACCAAGCAAGGACCTGCTGTGCTAGCTTAAAAGGAAAGTGCACAATGCACGAATGGTCTAATGATTAGCATTACTGCCTCACAGCACTGAGGTCATGGGTTCGATCCCCACCATGGCTCTAACTGTGCAGAGTTTGTATATTCTCCCCGTGCTTGCGTGGGTTTACTCCAGGTACTCCGGTTTCCTCCCGGTTAATTGGCTTCCAACAAAATTAACCCTAGAAAGTCTGTGTGTGCATGTACATGTGGTAGGGAATATAGATGTAAGCTCCACTGGGGCAGGGACTGATGTGAATGTTCAAATATTCTCTGTACAGCGCTGCGGAATATGTGTGCGCTATATAAGATACTGTTAATAAATAAATGTTAGTGCCAAAACCTTCTGGTTTACATTTAGTGTACATTAAGGGAACCTCTGAGTTTCCCCAGAGGCACGCTACACCTCAGGCTCTAAGCAGCCAGCAAAGTGGGTGCCCGACAAAGTGTTTCTCTGCTCCCACCTAGAATGTTTTATAACCCCTGGCATGGGAATTGATAGTCCACCTGGATTTTTTCATTGACTCCTTTGAGGGTTGAGGCCCGTTAGGAAAGCATCAACTCAGTCACAGTGTTTCTCAAATCCCAAGGTTAAGGTACTAAGCTGGGTTTTTCATTATCTCCCCACCAGAGGCTATGAATCTTTGGAATGGGAGCAACCTTTCAGTCCCAACATTCTTCACTCCTTTGGAATGAATACTAGACCAGGCTTTTCAAAACCCATCAGGAGAGTCACCTTTTACTCCCCTTCCTACCAGTGGGGAAGGCCATGTTATCTCCTCCCGAAGGGAGAAGGCATTCAGCCAGACTATTCACTGCCCCGAGCATGAATGATTTCATTGGAGCAGTTACTCAGTGCAGCCTTTCTCTATTATTCTACCAAGAGCAGTCCACACCCAGGGATAAGAATAGATTCTACACTTGATCTTAGCCAAAATGCTAAGACGCTTTTTTTTAAAGTTAATATATTTATGCTGTTAAATTACAAGCAAATAAATAAACGACTAGCCCAACTTTTTCCTCACACTGACAATCACTGCTGACAAGCACTGTTATAGAGATTACAAATTGGTGGTGTATAGGTGCCCATACATCAGAATCACAATTAATTGTTTCTCAGATCCTGTGTATTTTTATTCCAGATTGTTTCCTCGATCTATGTTACTTGCCTATACATCTTTAAGTGCCCATAATCAACTCAATTGAGTGTTATTTTCCTAGTCACATGGAGATTGAAATAGTAGGAGGTACAACTAATGCTTGCTGTCCCCATTCTACTCTTGAAAAAGAAAAGTACCACCCAAAGCATAACCAGCACTTTGAACTTGGTGCTGGCCCTGGTTAATAAAATACAAGGGGAAAATGTGTAGGGATAACCCATATTTTTAGAACCAGCATTAGTCTCCACTAACCAGGGAGGTAATGCCACCGCTGGGGAAACACTTGGTGGGTCGCATGGCCAAAGCATTTATTCACCCTGCTGGTAAGCCTGCTATCCCCTGCAGCCCAGGGCAATGGCTGGAGAGACAATAGCTTTTTTGTGCCCATGTTGACTTTGAAAAAGTGAAAAACTCACGTCAACCTTTTGACTGTTGACCTTCCCATTGTAAACATAATGCTTGTGTCCACCTTTTGACGCTGTCAACCTTAGCCATGTCAACCTTTTTCATATGTTGACTTAAGCCATGTCGTCCTTCTGTGGTTACCTTAATGCATGTTGACCTTAATTTGGTCAACCCAGTGACCCATAATCCCTGCGCATGTTACATTTGCCCCACCTGCAGTGCAGCATGATTTTGTCCAATACAAAAATGTGCCAATCCAGTCCCAATATCTCTCAGGCCACTAATGTTTGTACAGTAAACTATCAGATGGTAGAAATTAGATGCATTTGTACAAAATAGAAATACAGGTTGAGTATCCTATATCCAAAATGCTCGGGACCAGGAGAATTTTGGATAACGGATTATTCCGTATTCCGGAATATTTTAATATTTCAATGATGTATTTTGAAGTATCTTGCATTTATGCTGTATAAACACATCAAACACATGAAATGCACACAAATATATTTTATTTGTTCAAAACACAAGGTTTCAAAACATGAAACAAAGTTTGTGTACTATCTCAGATATTGAATTTAAATGCCATGCAATCATTTTATTGTACATATATAGTGCCAGTTACATATCATGTCCTCAGTAGTGCTGTTACAAATGTCCCCAGTGAGTTTATTTTTTCACTTTCTGGAATGTATGGTTTTTGGAATAATTCAGATAACGGATATTCGGATTCGGGATACTCAACCTGTACAGCAAAGCATGTTTCTCGTCCTTTGTATATAATACTTGTTACTCTTTACTGTAGCTATACAGGTTGTCTCTTAATTGTCAGTTAGATTTTGGAGTGCTTTGGGAGTCTGCTCAATATTAAAATAAACCCTTTACAAGTAGACTTTAGATGTGTTTTCAAAGAATTCTTCTGATAGCTTTTACTTTAGGGAGGCATTAAAGATTTTTCTTCTACAGTAGATTCATTTGAGACAAAACTTTGGTTTGAGGCGGATCTCAGAATATTACTTTCCTTTAAGAACCTGTGGGAGATTTAATATAATGAAACATGCCATGGGTTTGGTTGGATTCAGATTGCTGCAGTGTACACTGAGTACAGAAGACAATATAAACAATTCAAGAGCCTAAAAATATAACTGTGTTTAACAAGTGACTTCTCACCAAACTGCTACTTCTCATTTCATTACATGGTATACTCAACAAACTTCAACCATCCTATAATCTCCCTGACACTTACCACTCAGTACACATTGCCTCTTCGATTATTCATTCCCCTCTTCTAAACACTCATGAGCTCTTTACTTACTTCTCTACTTGTACTTTCACATCCACATCCCACCACCAATACAAAAAAAACACAAACATCCACCTATATCTATCTCCACTTTATAATCTTATTAGCTGGTGACATATCACCAAACCCAGGCCCCAACCACCGGTCCCACTCAGATTTTACGGGTTGTAAGCTTAGAAATTCAGTTAACCTCATAAATATCACATGACTCCTACCACACACCAAACAACTTAAATGTGCCCTATTTAATGCACACTCTGTTTGCAATAAATTAACATCCATCCATGACCTCTTCATCTCTCACAACTTCAACCTGCTGGCCATTACAGAAAACTGGCTCACACAATCAGACATGGCCTCGCCTGCAGCACTGTCACATGGTGGTTTCCACTTCACTCACACCTCCAGGCCTGGTAACTGTAAAGAAGGTGTGGTTGGTATATTACTGTCACAAGCCTTCACATACTCTACCATCAGTTCCTTCACTCACATTTACATTATTTGAAGTTCACTCTATTAGGGTTTTTATCCCTTTCTCTATGCGTGTTGATGCGTGTTGCTGCTATCTATCGCCCACCTGGTCTTCCCAAAACTCAATTTCTAGATTTCTCTGCCTGGCTCCCCCATTTCTTATCCTCTGACATCTCCACTATCATCCTGGGTGACTTCAATATTGCTATTGACAGTCCACCATCTTTGCATGCTTCCAAACTCCTCTCTCTAACCTCCTCTCTCGGCCTCTATCAGTGGTCTGACACCTCTACTCATGAGGAAGGCCACTGCCTTTATCTTGTTTTCACCAGGCTGTGCTCAGTATCTGATTTTCCTAACACTCCCTTCCCTCTCTCTGATCACAATCTCATTACCCTCTCACTCTCCTCCATTACCCCAAGCTCACTGACACTGAAATCATGCAAGTCTACACTAACCAGCAGAAATACTAATGCTATTCATTTTCCACAACCTTCCACCTCCCTGAAACAACAACTCTCACTAATTTCTACATTTACCTCTCCTGACTCTGCTGTTTCCCACCTCTACCAGATTCTTGAAACAGCCCTTGATGATGTGGCTCCAGCTACTCATCATACCCCACATAGGCTTAGATGCCAACCATGGAACTCCAAAACAACATGACAACTACAAAATCAGTCACATAGAGTAGAACGCCAATAGCGTAAATCTCGTAGTATGACTGATTTCCTCACATATAAGACTAGCTACCACTCCTCCTGCATTGCTTTGGACACTACCAAACAAACATACTACCAATCTCTCATCTCTTCTCATGCCACCAACCCTAAGTGACTTTTAAATGTTTTAAAAAGTGACCTTTTAACACATTTAAGTCTCTTCTGTACCCTCCCCCTCCTCCCCCACCAGCTACCATCAGTGCATAAGAACTTGAATCCTACTTTAAGGACAAGATTGATAAAATCCGAGATGAAATGGTATGCTCCACAAACTCAAACCCTATTTCTTCCCCACCTGAACCCTCTGGCACTTTCTCTTCATGTGAGCCCACAAATGAAAAGGAATTATCCACACTCTTCTTATCCTCCTACTCTACTACCTTCCCTCGTGATCCTATACCCGCACAAGTCATCTTCTCCTCAAAATCTATCTCCTGTGCTTATTCCAACCTTAACTAAAATCTGCAATCTCTCTCTTGCTACTGGTACTTTTCCTTCTCTGCTCAAACATGCAGTGATTACTCCCATTCTGAAAAAAAACAGTATTATGACCATAACTCTCTCTCTAACTATCGTCCTATCTCTCAGCTCCCATGACTCTCCAAGCTACGGAAGAGACTTGTCTAATCTCGCCTCACAAACTTTCTTAACTCTCACACCCTATTAGACCCACTTCAGTCAGGCTTTCGCTCTCAACACTCCACTGAGACAGCACTGACTAAAGTGGAGAATGATCTGGTAACTGCTAAGTCTAAAGGCCATTACTCACTTCTTATTCTTCTAGTTCTTTCTGCTGTGTTTGACACTGTGGATCACATTCTTCTCTTACTACACTACCTAGGTCTTAATGATATAGCCTTTTCCTAGTTCACATCTTACCTATCTGATCGCTCTTTGAGTGTTCGCTTCTCTGACTCTACTTCCTCTTCACTACCTTTGTCAGTCGGAGTTCCGCAAAGCTCAGACTTAGGTCCTCTACTTTTCTCAATCTACTGTATACTTCGTCTCTTGGCAAACTGATCAGCTCTTTCGGATTTCAGTATCACTTATATGCGGATGATACTCAAATCTATCTATCAAGCCCAGAGTTGTCACCAGTGGTTTTGGACCGAGTCTCTGAATGTCTCTCTGCCATCTCATCTTGGATGTCTTCTCACCAACTCAAACTTAATATTTCCAAAATGTAATTACTTATATTCCCGCCAACTAGGAACAGTTACCATCCTGACATCTCCATCTCTGTTGATAAATCGACAATCTACCCTACCCCACAAGCTCGTTGTTTAGGGGTCATCCTCGACTCTGAACTGTCCTTTCTTCCCCACATTCAATCTGTCTCCAAATCATGTTACATGCATCTAAAACACATATCCAAAATACGACCCTATTTCACACAAGACGCTACCAAATCTCTTATCTATGCACTCATTATATCCCGCATTGATTATTGCAATAGTCTCCTAACCGGTCTTCCCAAGAACAAACTCTCACCATTGCAATCCTTTCTAAATGCTACTGCTAGGCTGATCTACCTTGCAAGACGCTCATCATCTGCTGATCCACTCTGACAGTCCCTTCATTGATTGCCTGTATCTTACTGTATTCAATATAACACACTACTCGCATATAAAGCTATTAACCATACTGCACCAGCATATATCTCTTTACGTATCACAAAATATCTCCCATCTCGACCACTCCGCTCTGCACAAGATATGCGTCTCTCTTCTGCAGGGATCACTAGCTCCCATTCACTTTTACAGGACTTTCATAGGGCTGCTCTCATCCTATGGAAAGCCTTTACATGCACAATAAGACTCTCAACTAGCCTCCAAACTTTCAAGTGTTCCTGGAAAAACTCACCTCTTCAGGCAAGCCTATCATATTTAAGTTCTACGCGCAAAACCCTCTGAGGCACTTATGTATTATATAGCTTCCCTTCTGGACTTGTAACTTGGTGGGACTGTTATGCTATTACTGGTGCCTGTCCTTATGTTTCACTTCTATATCCCTATATATTGTAAGCTTGCAGCAGGGCCCTCCTACCTCCAAGTCTGTCTGTTGATGAACAGCAGCTACTGTATTACAATATAATTAAAACAGGTACAGTGCTAATGTTTGAGTCACTGTGAATGGCAGTAAGATAAACATATGGATGACTAGCGGAAAGGATGCCAACGGTCAAAATAATGATGCCGGCATCCTGACGGAGGATATACCACAGTATAAGTCCCCCCACCAGTGCCTAAACCTAATCTCCCCTTCCCCAGCCACATGCTAGCCATCATCTGTCATAATGTATGTGATAACAATACTGAATATTTCAATAAACTTTTGTCACTTATATGCAGGCAAGTCATGACCAACAAATTAGTGCTGGTGACCTTATTATGATATACTGTTCCTCTCAGGTATAGGGGTGCTTGCTTACAGTCACTCTGCTGTGACATCATAAAAATTAATTCATTGCTTACAGTTTATGCTGCCATGTAAAAGGTTCATGCCTTAATACTGTAGCTGTGTATCTGTACTTTTACAATATGGCCAACGCCTTAAAATTGTTCCCAAAATGATATTAACAGAAGCATCATCCTACTGCATGCAGCTGCATAATACACTATCCGAAAAAATGTATGTGCAGTAAGTCTATTAAAAAGAATGCACTCATGAGTGTTGTAGTTTGGCTGCTTTTATCTCACCATCCAGGTTCCTATGCCATAATCTTTGCCTCCTCCTGTCACTCAGGATGACACCTTTGCTAATTTCCTATTGGAAGCCAGTGGTCGTAGGCTTTTCCATATGCCTCTCTGGTCCCTGCTCCCTGATATGTTTACACTGGTGCTGGCAGCTGGCTCCACCTTCATCTGAGTCACCCTGGGGTGAGACACTAAAGATTTTGCTGCAGTCAAGGATATGGCTTCACTGCCTCTGTGGTCCTGCCTGTCAGTGCTACCCTGAGGTCATCACAGATCCAGGCCACTGCTCTGCCCTACTCTGGCTCCACAATAAAGAGCTCCCAGCTGCTGCTGTATTTATAAGTCTTAGCTCAAATGTTGAGTGGCAGGTGGGTAACCCTAAGATGGACTTGGGGAGGGGTGGTGGCAGACAACCAAGCCTTCTGCTATCAACCACATTTTCTTTGACCAACAGCTCCTGCTGCTTTCCCTGCTCCCTCTCTTGCTCCATCCCCTCTTGTGCCTGGCCACATGTTCACAGCAAAAATATTTTCAGCTCGGCTGGCCAGGTCACAGGAGGCAGAAAGTGAAGCGCCAGAGGAAGGAAACGTCAGTCTGTCTTATAAGTGACAGCTTCTACTTTTATACTCTTTCAGCTCAGTCACTTGACCCCACTTTCTGGTGGGGTGATAAAAGACTCAGACAGGCACATCTAGAGTTCTAGGATTCTTATCATTATAACCATCCAATGTCTTAAATAATGGATCATTTTTGTTTTTCTTGTGAATCATACTTTAGTATGCACTCAATTCCTGCAGAAGATATGTAAGATCTTCTCCATGTTTGACCAAAAATAAGGGAGAGCTGTATACATGTATGTAAAATAGTTTACTGCTATTAAACATTAATGGGATCCTTTAGAAATACAAAATTTGCATGGAATTTCCCCCCAAAATTTATTCTGGCATTAGAGTTACATTCTGTAGTTAATGTTATTTAGCATGATTTTTTTTATCAATATGTTATTTCAAAAGTAAAATTAAAAAATGTTATATCCAGTTGACTGCACTTAGGGCATGCAGCAGAAGGTGAAATCTTCTGGAACTCAGTGATGACTCAGAATAACCTGGCCAGGGTTCAATCAATGGATCCTCCTATAGGCTATTGAAGTACACTGTGCCCAGGTTCTAATATAGGAAAATATTCTATTCGGAGTTCATTTAAATTTAAGGCCTACAGATTATTTTCTGTTTTTCACATTGGAAATGAGAAATAGGATAATTAACAACAATACATTAATAACATATATAATAATGCCTTATATTAAGCTGAATAATACCAAAAGTCTCAAAAAGTTCAAACCAGGTAGCATTCATGAGGTAACATTTGTAGAAAAAAATATCAA
The DNA here is from genome assembly GCF_055691185.1 of Crinia signifera. NCBI lineage: Eukaryota > Metazoa > Chordata > Amphibia > Anura > Myobatrachidae > Crinia > Crinia signifera. Next base: position 102,152,556 of record NC_139225.1, on the reverse strand, counting down.
GTTGATACAGTAGACAGATAAATGGAATTTTCTGAAACTCCAGGGACATGGTGATGTAATTCATGTGACAGTGAATAAATGGACATTCCATAATTTTTTATTTATTTTTCAATGAGTAACCAATATATACTAAACTTCTTGTTTGGCATTGAATGAATCTTTCTCTTTTCTTATTCTCTGAGTTATGAAAAAACAAGGAATATAAAATAATTCATCTCTACTTTTTCTTTTCAATTTAACTATTGCATGGATTCACATGAAAATCTTGGAAGTCATAATCATTAAATGTTCTTCAAATAAACTTTAGAAAAGGTAAAAAAACCACATATAATAAAAAAGGTCAACAAATCAAGTCAAGTTCCCACTAGGGCACAAAACTTTACTTTACTACTTTAATCAAAATATTATGGGATGAAATGTATGAGGGTGTGATTTTTAGATATCTAATAATCGTACTAAATTCCATGTTTATAAATCACAATTTATTTGTTAAAATCCCAAATTTATTAGGGTGTGAATTTTTTTGACAATGTCAGAATTTGTATGCAATTTAGTGCGATTCTTAGTTGGGCAAAAGTGAGATTTTTAGTAAAGAAAAAGTGTGATTTTTAGACACGTGCGATTTTTAGTAATGGTAATGTGCGATTTTTTAGACATGAAAGTGGAGTCCACCTTCCTGAGCATAACCAGCCCCGGACTCATTGAGCCGGACCTGGTTTAAAAAATATAGGGGACAAAAAGTGTAGGGGTCCCCCATATTTCGTAAACCTGCCCAGACTCTTGAACTGGTCCTGGTTCCAAATATATGGGGGTCCTCCATATTTTGAAACCAACACCCGGCTCCAACAGCCCACGGTGTCATGCCACACGGTGTCATGTCCCCTGGCCCTTCCAATATGTACCGTGGCTGGACAACCCTGGACAGGATACCTGGGGGAGTGGGGACCCCCCTGATAAAGCCACCCCAGGCTTCACCCACTGATGTAAAATGAATGGCAGCTGGTGGCTGGGGAAGCATCAGGGTCAGGGGAGCTCCGACGTACGAACGCTGGAGCGGAGGTGATGGGGAGAGTTGGGGGTGTGTGACGGGGGGGGGGGGGGGCTCTAGAGGTGATGCAAGTACCTACTGCATATTAGCAGCAGCGCAACTGAGCATAGAAAATTTCCGGGCATACCACCCAAGGGGTTAATGGGCCCCTTAGACTTGTAGTTCACCTATAAATAGAATGTTCAAATAAATGAGACATAGAATAATACAGCTTTAATAGACACATTACATTTAACCCAATATACTTTACCATCCCTGGCTCCAGCGCTGATCCTCTGCTGCACCTAACCTGACAGCAGGGTTAGCCGGCTCCCCTTGCACTAATGACAGCGGAGAATGCAGCTGTCATAGTACTGTAGAAGCCACTCAGCCCTGATTGGCTGAAGGCGACTCCATAGAGACGTCAACAACAAATCTTATGCTGGCACTGCTGCATGGTTGTCGGGTGTTTGCTCTCCTGTCAGTTCCTGCATTATTGAAGCATGGCCATGATTCCCAGATGATTCTCTTTGCCAATAAGGTTCAAGCAGCCATGCTTACATGACCTGTTTAAACCATTTACTGAGTCTAGCCCATTGCCAGAACAATTATCTTCTACCAAAGGACAGACTCCTATCTCTAGGCTGTAGTGACTTCTAGCATCCATTTCCTGCATACTGTATGATTGTGCCTTCAGTAATCTTTATCCACAAAATACATCTACATCCAATTCTACATTTAGCTTTGTCTCAGTAATCTGCATTCATTGTCTGCATTTGTCTCAATATCCAGTAACCTAGATAGAAGTGCATGGAAAGAGGGGGGCCCTAGACTGCACACCCTGTAATGAGAGGTGCTACCTTGCTGAGATTTTTAGATGCAAAACAGAGGGGGGTTGCAGGTGCACTATGCAATCATTACTGCTAACATATATTCCTTTTATAATTCATTTCTGAGGATGTTAGCATACATTTAGCCAAATATATCTACCTGCTCACCACGTTAAGGTCTCCTCAATAGAGCAGGTGGATATATTTGGCCAAATGTATGCTAACATCCTCAGAAATGAATTATAAAAGGAATATATGTTAGCAGTAATGATTGCATAGTGCACCTGCAACCCCCCCTCTGTTTTAGATAGAAGTGCATCCTGCACTTGCTCAGTCTACATTTATCTGATAAATGGGCCCTCCTCTGGGGCTCCATAGGAGGGGCTGCAGCACAATCCAAAATTCAGATAGGGGAGCCACACCCACTGAGAGTGAGTCAGTTTAGATTTTCAGTTTGTAATAGTTGCTGTGCATCATCTATTTGATTTTTGAACTGTGATGCAGTCCAACCTGTGGAGCATCCCTTGGACTCAGGCATGAGTCCTTCATAAAAAGTTAATTTCATGGGTCCTAATCTAGATCCACAAAGTACAAGAAATATGAAAGATGGTAGCAATCATTATAGTTAAGATTTAATCAAGGTGTACATAATAATCTTAGCTGTATGTAGTGATGGGTATATGCCTAGTGTTTTCACTTGGAGTTTGAGCCATGGAAAACTGGCTACAAAGTTATGTATACCAATGGCACACGGGGAACCTTATTTAGTGGATTGTGTGCTTGAAATTTCATTTTTTATTATATTACTGAGAAATCAAAATTTGGTACTTGTTTAGTTTCACGGCGGCAGATATCGCGTACGATTTCCATGTGATTTGCATATGATTCGATGCGATTTAGTACCTGTTTAGAACCCCACTATCCACTATGGCATGGAGTTGATTTTATATAGTGTGGCGAGCACAGCGCGGCGAGCGGACGTGGATTATTTTACATGTATTCCTTGGTGAGTGGACGCGGAATACATATAAAGCAATCTGCTTACGCTCGGCTCCGCTTTGAGCTCGGTGTCTCGCTGCGCTCGCCACACTATATAAAATCAACTCAATGCCGTAGAGGATAGTGGGGTTATGAACAGGTATTAAATCGCATCACATATGCAAATCGCATGCAATATATCTCTTCCGTGAAACTAAACAAGTACCCAACATTTTTATCTTTAACAATAAGGTCTGTCGGAGGCAGCATGCACCATACTGTGTGTAAATGGCCCACAAGACAGATATTTACCACATTATACTTTCAAGCTAAAGTGTACTGTCAGCAATAAATGGATATTATTTTACAAACACTACCAGTACTTGAAGCCTCTAACTGTTTATTGAAGAAGCCAAGAAAATGTACCTCAGAGTTATCATTTATTTATATTTTTTCCACCTCTGATACTAGCACACATAGAAACATTGAAGATGTTTTGCAATGTTTTATCTGGAGCCATGTGAAGGAACAACAAAATATGTAGGGGGTATGGTCACTGGGTCTACAGCAAGTGGGTCGACAAGCATTGGGTCAACACCGTTAGGTCAACATGGGGATAGGTCAACTTGGTTCTAGGTCGACATGGGTCAAGGTTGACATGGGTCTAGGTCGACATGGGTTTAGGTTGACAGGTCATTAGGACAACACAAGCATTAGGTCGACAGTGTCTAGGTTGACAGAAAAAAGGTTGACATGGTGTTTTTCACTGGTTTTTTGAGCCGACATATGCTGTCAGGCAGTATTTCTTGCCCTACCCTCCACTAGGGCAGGGCTGTGCAACACCGGCCCTCCAGATGTTGATGAACTACACATCCCATGATGCTTTGCATTAGTTTTGCTATGTGGCCATGCTGAAACTGATGCAAGGCATGCTGGGATGTGTAGTTCATCAACATCTGGAGGGCCGGTGTTGCCCAGCCCTGCACTAGGGCGTGATGGGAGAATAAAATAGTGTGCTGAGAGTATCGAGGCACTTTGCCCGAAGCATTGTGAGTGAATCGAGCAATGCGAGGGGAAGCGGTGCACTGGAAACTGTGTCGACATTCGGGTAAAAAAAACAGTAAAAAAAACCCATGTCAACCTTTTGACTGTCGACCTAGACACTTTTGACCTAATGCTTGTGTTGACCTATTGACCTGTCGGCCTAAACCCATGTCGGCTGTGTGCCATGTCGACCTTGTGCCATGTCGACTTTTCCCATGTTGACCTAACGGTGTCGACCTAATGCTTGTCGACCAACTTGCTGTAGACCAAACAATCCCAACCCATATGTAGTAGCCCAAAAATATTATAAGGATATAACTAGTCTATAATAATTTCTGCCAATTTCTAATGTAAGCAGTGTTGATAGGGGAAAATAAAATTAACCCCAAAATAAAATCATTAGTGCCAATTCAACAGTTAATGAAAAAGTTTTTATGCTAAATGTTTGTTAGATCCAGAATGTAATACATAATTCGCAGGTAACTAAATATATTGCATGATTTAACAAACTCAAAATCAATTACTATTAGGTCTTAATGTGTGGTATTAAAAAGTAAAAAAAAAAAGTATTTCAATATGAAAATGACTTAAATATACCGGTAATACAAAGAAAAACATTTTCTATTATGCAAAGGTATAGAAATTGCTCTTATGAGGCGGCTTATCGTAAACAGTGAAGCCAATTACAGAATTGTTCATATGAAACAATTAATATTAGTCTTTTCATGGTTCCCGGCTGACTTCCCATATTATCTAGATCAATATTATGCTCAGACAAGTAATTAGTGAAAAAATACAGTTTAGTAAATCATTTCATGACCCCCAACAACATCCCAAAGTGATCTCTCATGCAAGTACATGTATTCACATATTGACCTGTTAGTAGAATGACTCATTTAGCACACAAGGTATCACAGTAAATTAATTCCATACAGCACCGGGACCAGAAAAACTGCAAAGATGGACAGAAATTAGTGTATCAAGGTGTATCTAGTTCAATAAATCCATATAATGGTATTCAGATTTTCAAAACCAAGAAAATATTAGAAGCATGCTCATTTCACTGTTAGCTCTTATTTTATTTATAAGGACAGTATACACTAAATTGATATTAATGTTTAATACAAATTTAGGTTTTAAACTATTCTATGCAAAACCAAAGTATAATAAAAGGATATACTGAAAAAATGTAACAGCATGCAGATTATTTGCATTGTAAACATCCTATTGAAGTATGCCTATAATTTGTGTAGTCTTATTTATTTATTATTGTATTTATTTAATTTTTTTTCATATACTGTAGAGCATCTTTAAGTATGTAATAAGGATGGCCATGACTAGAGCACCTTCCTCTTGCTCAGGTTTCCTCCCCGTTTGATCAGAGCCTTTAAGTGCTTCAGCTCTGTGGGTCAGATGGTTGAGAGGGTAACATGTATGTTTGTAATCGGGATTGTCTTTTTGGATTTACCAGATGTAGCAAAACAATTCAGAACTCAGGTGTTTTCTTAAATGAATGCCAAATCAATAAATGGCTAGATCATCTCACCATAAAGTGTAATCTTTTTTTTTAAAATATTACCCGCACATATATGTACTTAGTAGTATGGACTTTGTCACATATATGTTAAAGAAATCTTTACATTAAATCCTTCAGTAAAGTCACTTTCCTCTCAACCTCTGCATAGTCATTCTTAGCAACACATCTGGTTTCATAGCATTAGCTTCTCCCTTGGTCCCTTAAGTGTCCTTTATCCACTCAGAAAAGCAGAAATGATGTCTTCCACTGTCCATTAGCAGTCTGAGAACAATGTGACTTCATAGAACACCTGTTTTCTGGGTCTGTTATGTTTCAGTTTTTGTTTAGAAAACCTACAGTATTTTACTTGGAGCAGTCTACAGTAATAATGCTAACCTTTACATTGGCTGATAACAGTTTCCTTAACATCTTTAACAGTAGCAAATTCACATGTATAATAATATTACAATAACAATACTAGTATTTACTTCAGGTTTGAGAACACTTCTAGGACCCAAGCCTAATATAATTTGTAGCCTCTAAGAAAATATATTAACATGATTTCAAGAGCATAAACATATTATACAAAATGAGAACTCTAACACATAGACTTTGAACTAGCAAATCAAAAAAAATAGTTCCCTTGCAAAATTTGGAGGGGCAAAAAGGCAGTTGAGAGTTTGTCAGAACAGGTGGTCACCTAGCTTATAATATCCCACAGATAATTTATATTCATCTACAGCCATTTTGTACCTTCCTGGAAACTCTGAACAGCATTCAATCTTGGAAACTTAGAAATTAAAAGTCAGTCTACTACTGGGTTGGGTGGCCCAACAGGAGGAATGGGTACTGTACATTAACATCCTTAAGACTACCCATGAGTATCTCTCCTAGAAACTTTACCATACTGTACCTATTACTACTGTGGGACCACTGCTAGGCATACAAGAAGTACCACTGCATATACAAATCACACCACCTATTAAACCATTCCAGGCTAGAACTAGCTTGAACTTCATGCTCCTAAGCTGTGTTGTTTTTAATTGACTCAATGTTATCTAAAATCCTGCTGTTCAACTTGGTTCATAAAATAATCCCTGGATAAGCTATTTATTGTATGGAGTGATCTCCGTCACACACTATTGGCACCTATCAACATCCGTTATGCCATTAACTTTTACTCCTTTCAATTGCAGAGATAAGAGTTTGTAACTTGCAACCACATTCTTTTGGTAAGTGATTATATATGTTTATGCCTTTCCAGTGTCCTTGTGTGCAAATGGTTTCTTTTGGAATATATACAGATGTAGACATGTTAATAGTTGCCGCTGTCTTGCTGCTCGATCTTGTTGTTCTTGCCAAAAATGCACCCGCGGCTCAGAATCACCATACTGCAATATTGCAGCTCAATGCATTTCTATGAGCCATGGGAGCAAATTAGACAAAAAAGCATGCCGTTGGGATTGCCCCAATCACCACAGATGTAGCACGTGGTAATTGGCGTGGCAACTATGAGTGTGGCTACATCGGTACTGTATTGTATTTCCCTTTATGTAAATAAGTTACTTAATAAAAAGTTATTAAATACTCTGTGATTTATACTAAAAAGAAAGTAAATGAATATGATGTGAAGAAAATAGCACTAGAGATGTGATAAGTTACTTTGCTCTCTGAACAAAAGGTTTAGATGCTTTAGAATGTAATGTCAGCAAGGCATATGGTCAGATCCAGAACTTTGTCTGATCATGTTTCAAAGGTCAGCCAAAGTTTTGATAAGATCATCTGACCTTTGCTGAAATACAAAATGCTTCATGGACATCTGCCAAGATGCAAAAATGAAATTGAATTATTGACTCACCTCTGAATGACAAAGCAATAAAATACTTCCATTCTCTTTGCCATCTGGCCATATCCAGCTGTTGTAGACAGTGTTCAGATGTTAAGAATATAAATAAATAAAGTTGTACCTTTTTACTTAGTTAAATGCATGCATACATTTCAATCATTGGACACAGTCCAAATACCTGATAAGAGGCATTTATTCCATAGATGTTAAATACTCTGCAAAGTTTTGAAAAAAAAAAAGTGTTATACTGTACAGTGGCAAGCACAGGATTTTCAGAAGGGGGTTTCCAGAGGGGCGGAGCAAAGCACGGAGATGGACACTAAGGTGACCCAGTATATGCCGGGTCAGTTAAAGTATTATAGATAGACCAAATGTATATAAATAATAATAATAATAATAATAAAAAAAAATATATATATATATATATATATATATATATACATACATACATACATACATACATATATATATATATACATACAGGGGCATCAACAGCAGTGTAGACCCCTGGGCATAGCAATGTATTGGGGCACTTACCGATCCTCCAGCGGTAGGGGTGGGGGAAGCTTTGATGTCCCCCGGTTGGTAGGGGGTATTATATCAACCGCTCAGCATGTAGGGCCTGGATCAGTAATTTCCACTAATTACCCCTTTACTGCACAGATGGTGGAAGATGAGGTGGTAGAAGGGGGCATTGGGCTGAATGAAGGGGCCCTGATACATAACTACCAGGGTGATAGAGGATGTCTAATACGCAGAGGAGGGGTGTATAGTGGAGTGGGCTTATTATTCATAATTTTCTGGTGGGAGGACCGCTTACTTGACTGCAGATATCTCCAGTTCCCAGAAATAGATTTCTTAGATTTTAATGGAATTAAAAACAAGAGAATCCCACCTACCAAATGGTATTGGGGACTAGGGGATCAGAGTTCAGGAGGCAGAGAAATCTGCCAACGAGAATATAAAACTACATACCAGGTGTTTGGAGCTGCAGCAGTAACCAGCTGCTGGAAGGCTGATATCTCTGGTTTTGGGAACAGTAGAGACAAGCTGCTAGTGTCTATCAAAGGGGTAGAGACTTAGACTCCTGGGGGCGTTCCTGGGTACTCAGAAACCCCCCTGCGTGCGCTACTGCTGTACCATGGAATATGGAATACACTTTCAGCTCAAATGCTGTTGAATTATGTAGATATATTCCATTTGATCAACCAGTTTGTGATTATTTTTATTAGTTACTTGTATATACCAAATCTAATATATAATATGATAACCCATAGAGTGCATAGTTAATTTGCCAAGATAGGCATGAAAATTGCCAAGTAAACATTTTTTATTCATCAGAATGACCTGTATTTTTTTCACAACATTTTTTATTGCATTTATATAACAAATGTGAGCGACGCTGGCATTTTAAGCAGATATTTTGAACATCTCTCACAGAGATGTTGGCACTCAAAGGGTTAAGCCAATGTTAACTAAAATTATTTGAATTCATAGTTTTTCAAAATAGGATTTATAAAAAACGATTGCATTATTTGTTCGTTAGTTTCACAGCTATTTAATTATTAGTAATTTTCCCCAATATTGCATTATTATTAGTTAGTTTCTCAACTATTGCATAATTACTTGTATGCTAATTTATGTTCTCGGATTATGCTTAACAGATTCAGCTCTTTTTAAAATCAAAACCAGACTCTTTGTTACATAGACCAATCAGCCGGTGCTTAAATACTTCTGATGGCAACAGATGTCGAGGAGGAGAAGATGATGCAGGATGTTGAACAGGAATTTTGAAAATGATCAAATGGAAACATGGTCTATTCATCTACAGCAATTTAAAATACATTTTTACTGTAGTCTCCAAGTATTATGCATATTATAATCACTTCCTTCTTTTCAAGGTGTAGATCACAATATCCAAGGTCCTTGAACTTTGTATAAAGGGGCATCCACTTTACTTGTTGGAACATCTAATTTAAGGAAAAATTTAAAATGCTAAATAAAATAGTTTATATAAACCAAGGCACAAAATATAACAAATGCCACTATTTAAATAGCATTTTTAAATAAATGACTTATATAGCAAATGTAAAAAGCTCATATGCTAATTTATCATAAAGATGGTCAATGTAATTTAATATAAAATGGTAGATATTTGGTAAAATTAATATGTTATACTCTTGTAGTAATGTCTTGTGCCTTTCAATTATAGTGATGTGCATTAATATATACATGCCCTACTAGATGATATTTTATATAATTTGTTGCTCTGAAATATAGAAGGATAGGTGCAGCTAAGTATTTCTATGGAACTATATGCTTTCATTTATGCTTTTATTTAAGTATTCAAGAATAGGCTTTTCTGTATGCTCTTCAAATAGTAAAGTTAGAAGGGTACTTGTTTCCTATCTGGGCGCCCAGGTTTTCTACGTACGGCACCGTAATGAAATCGGATCGCATCGCATCGTACACATACACGATATTGAACGATGCGATGCGATGCGATCCGATTCGATTTCCCATAGGAAACAATGTTAAATGGCTCAATTTAGCCAAATTATCATAGGAACAATAGTAAATGGGCCAAAAACACCCCTGAACATTGAAATGTCCCCCCAAAAGTAGTTGACGCCACCCCGCCATCAACGTGAACCCGAAGCATGGCGAGCGCAGCGAGCCCACGAGGGGCGGCGGTACGCATCCTCCGACCTTTTCATGCCCTACTATCCACTAGGGCGTTGAGTGAGAATAGAATAGTGTGGCGAGCGCAGCGAGCCACCGAGCCCGAAGCGTGTCGAGCGCAGCGAGCCCCGCGAGGGGACGCGGATACCTTCACAGTTATACGCGTCCCCTCGCGGGCTTCCCAGGTGTCCATGGCGACGCGGACACCTGGGAAGCCCGCGAAGGGACGTGTTTACCTGTGAAGGTATCCGCGTCACCTCGCGGGGCTCGCTGCGCTCGCCACGCTTCGGGCTCGGTGGCTCGCTGCGCTCGCCACACTATTCTATTCTCACTCCACGCCCTAGTGGATAGTAGGGCATGAAAAGGTCGGAGGACGCGTACCGCCGCCCCTCGCGGGCTCGCTGCGCTCGCCACGCTTCGGGTTCACGTTGATGGCGGGGTGGCGTCAACTACTTTTGGGGGGACATTCCACTGCTCTGTGGGTTTTTTTGGGGTTTCTGGCCCATTTACCATTCTTCCCTATGCTGATTTGGGTAAATTGATCCATTTAACATTGTTTCCTATGGGAAATCGAATCGGATCGCATCGCATCGCATCGTTCAATATCGTGTATGTGTACGATGCGATGCGATCAGATTTCTCTACGGAGAATAGCATGGTGCGCAATTAACTTAGCGGGCGCCCAGATAGGAAACAAGTACCGTTAGAAGTTATACAAATGTATTTCAAAGTCTATAGTATACTGTGATTTGGGCTTGTTTTGCCCCATATAGATACAAATATACAGTATACAACCTACCACCAGCATCAATTTTGGTGTATGTTATACTGAGTTTATATCTAACACACTTTGGTACAAATTAATTTGGGAAACAATAACATTCTATGAATCTATTAAAATAAAAGAATTGTACATTGTTGTATTAAAAGGTTTTGCAAACAAACTATGGGCCTGGTACAGAGAGGTATTCAAGTGATGATGTATGGAATACATATGTAACTTTTAGTAACTATGGGTGAGCTAGAGTCACATGCATCACAGCATGATTTATATTTGTAGGTTAGTGGGTGTATCTGGGCAGCAAATGGCTACTGTAATAGCATGACAAGTGTGTCAGGGTGTGTAGACAGAATTGTGCATAAGCAGAGATGAGTTTAGATACAGTTCCATTTAATTTTAGATAACTGGGAGAATTATCAAACCTTAGATAAAGTGGTTGAAAGATAAAGTACCAGCCAATCAGCTCCTCATTGTCATTGCATAGGCTGTGAAAAATTACAGTCAGAAGCTGCTTGTTTGGTACTCTGGGTGAAATTTACTAAGTTGTGAAATACACTTCACAGGTCATGTTGCTATAGGCAACCAATCAGAAGCTACTTCTTATTTATTTACCACCCTTTAGAAGATAGTAGACAGGATGTGATTGGTTGCCCATATCAACATGACCTGTGAAGTGTAGTTCACATCTTAGTAAATTTATCTATATCCAATCCAATCTCTATGCAATCACCTTTCCTCCTTTTCGCACACCTCATTAAGGCCCTTATTCTGATCGGTGCGGCCGGAGCCGATTATGCGGCCAGGACCGTGCGTGCGAAACCCCGCCTTCCATACGGATCGCCAACTCCATCCGTATGCGGTAAGAAGCTGTCCGAACGGACCGCAAGTGTATTTTTCATGGAATACGCCTCCTCCATCTAAGGGAACCTCCCCCATCATTCGATGGTCGCAGACCATCGAATGCAGGACCGTGTGCTCCACCAGCACCCGCAACCTCAGACCACACGGACATTTTTCCGTGCAAAAGCAGGGATCTGGGCAGGCAGCTGACATCCGGCGATGTCATATGTCCGCCCCCTACACGTGCGTCACGGCCGCATTACCATACGTACGCCCAGCGTTTTCATGGAAACTCCCATGAAACGCGGGGCGTATGCATATGGTAATGAGCCCAAATAGCCCTTCACGCCCCTCTCCACCCCCTGTTCGGAGTGTTCACATATCATGCGGGATTTGGCCGTACGCCCCGCTCGCACATGCGCAGAGACGCCTCTGCACATGCGCAGACACAAAACATCGGCGGGCCGAACGCACACGGATATATCCGCACCGATCAGAATAAGGGCCTAAGTGCTAGTGATATTTATTAAAATATATATAAAAAACTATAATAAAATAATTATTTGAGCGCACACAGGGAAGGCACAAGAAGTCTTAAACCCACCGGGTATGTGTCCCCCATTTTTTTATAAAAACACTAAGCTCTAAAGAAACAATATATGGAAAACAATTAAATCGCTTCTCATTCATAGTTTTTTTTTATATATAAATATATCACCAGCACTTAATTAGCATTACCGGCTCCCAAGTTTATAATGGAGATCGGTATTTATATAAAATGATCACTATTCTAATTTAATTGTATGCAGTATCACTTAGGAATCAGCTACACATTTGATTTTCACATTATAGGAGTCCAAGTCAATCCAAATTAGGTTTTCCCAGAAGAAGTATCTCCTCATGTTTTGAATATCCACTATAAATTAAAGGTATACTCACCTAATGAATAGTATACAATACCTAATTAATAGTATACAATACTCACGATATTTCATCGCTTTTAATTAATTCAGCACCATTCATCCACCACTCAACTGTTCTTCTTTTTGTTCTTCTTCTTTTTCTGTTCATACACCAATTCGGGGTGTGTCTTCCATTTTTTAATAAACATAATGGGTCCACGAGTGAAGTTGACTATGTAACTATTATGTGAAACCTATTGTAATTTAAAATTATTGTTTACCTTTTGTAGACTAAAAATTGTTCCCCTGATTAAGTGTGTCTAGACGAAACGTGTAGGGTCATTTCTTTACACTGCTGTTTTGGCCGGGTACAACTTGCTGAAGGACAAAAATAAAAATACTGAAAGAATACCTCTGGTTGCTTCACTGAATACTGGACCACCATATTTATGGACATTATTTACAAAATATAGGCACCATTCCACAACTGGGTGTTATATTGTTGTAGGGTGGTCCCTTAACTCTCTGGGGACATTGTGGTAAAGGCTGCCAATCATCTGTTGTATCATATTATATATATATATATATATATATATATATATATATATATATATATATATATATATATATATATATATATATATATGGAGGACCAGCACTCCCAATCTGGATCCAATAATGGCTGGGTGCCCTCCCAAGTGTAGGTAAATATATCGGCGGTGGGCGGCACTCCAAAAATAAATCCAGTCAGCCGGTGTCAGCAATTACAACGTTTTAGTTATATTTAACTCCTGTACTTGACAAAAGTTAATTTTCTTTCCAGGTACAGATAGAGCCGCTCTCATTAGAGCAGCTCATGGTGATAGAATCACCATGTACTGTTCCCCAATACTCTGGCAGAGTTCAAAAGAATGGGGCTCATGCAAATGAGATGCTAGCATGCCTCATTTTGTTGGAAGCCCTGCAGCCAGCTGTCACTCCCTGCCTGTCTCCTTGAAGCGGAGATGGGTAGGGAAGCACCCGGTCCCTGCCGCCGAGTGAGTGGGATGCGCAAAATGAGTGAGCCACTCGTACATCCCAATCCACCACCCATGCCGCCGCCAGCCTCAGCTAGCACCTACCAGTGCTATGGATATGTCACGCTGGTGGGCTGGCTGAGGCTGGCTCCTTCTTTAAGTTTTGTGATGTAGGTCATCTGCTGTGTTAGTTGCCCTTCTTTGTACTGTCTCTAATGTATTTATATCCTTCTGTAGATATATCTTCTGGAACTTAACACAGTATTCTAGATGAGGCCGTACCGATGATCTATACAGTCGCATTATTGCTTCTTTTTTTATGCTGCTGAATCCTCTCCCTATGCAATCAAGCATTTGACATGCCTTACTCAGTGCTTTGTTACATTGATTATCTTCCTTTAAGTCACCTGAAAATGTGACTCCTAGATCCATTGCCTCTTTCCTCTTTTACCCAGTTGCATACCTTTGTGTAATTTGAAAAAAGGCATACTTTCCCTTCAATACCATTTTATCCTATCTTATTGTAGGAAGGGGGCATTTGCTGGCCGCAATGCCCGGCACCTCCCCACCACTGCTGTTACCCGCCCTGTACAATGTAGATGACAGGCACCTGGACTGGCACATGTGCAGTATCAGCCTCGGTACTGCCCATATGCATACCCCCAGCTTCTCTGAGCAGATTCAGCTGTAGCCATCACAGTACCGGCACCTGCACAATGCAGACAACAGGCACAAGGACTGGCACATTTATTTATTTATTTACAGTTTCTTATATAGCGCAGTATATTCCTTTGCGCTTTACAATTGGAAACAACAATAATTAAACAAACTGGGTAAATACAAACCGACATGGAGGTAGGAGGGCCCTGCTCGCAAGCATACAATCTATAGGGATAATAGGAGGGATACATAATGATTGAATTCCATAGCATGGCAGTCCCATCAGATTCCAAGACAGTCCTGATGGGATGAAAATAGATATAAATGCTACTGGTGGTTGTGTGGGGGTTATTGAATAGGCTTGCCTGAAGAGGTGAGTTTTCAGGGAACACTTGAAAGTTTGAAGGCTAGAGGAGAGTCTTAATGTGCATGGGAGGGCATTCCATAGGGTGGGTGCAGCCCGACAAAAATCCTGCAACTGTAAGTGGGAGCAAGTAATGAGTGTGGATGAGAGACGCAGATCTTGTGCAGAGCGGAGAGGTCAGGTGGGGATATATTTTGAGATAAGTGAAGAAATATAAGTCGGGGTAGTCAGGCTTTGTATGCAAGAAGAAGTATTTTATGTTGAATGCGGTAATATACAGGCAACCAATGGAGTGACTGACAGAGTGAATCAGCACACGATGAGTGTCTAGCCAGGAAGATCAGTCTTGTAGCTGCATTCAAAATGGATTGTAGTGGTGAGAGTCTTTTCTTAGGAAGACCGGTGAGGAGGCTATTGCAGTAGTCAATGCGTGATATAATGAGTGCATGGATTCGAGTTTTTGCAGTGTCTTGTGTAAGGTACGGACAAATTTTGGATATGATTTTGAAATGGATGTAACATGATTTAGAGACAGATTTAATGTGAGGAATGAAGGACAGTTCAGAATTGACGATGACTCCTAGGCAGCAAGCTTGTGGAGTGCATGAAAAGGGAAGGTGAAGCCGTGCTCCCTAAAAACATGCAACAGGTGAGAATATGCTTAAGTATAAATTTATTAAAAATAAGTATGATTAAAAAGTTGGGATAAATATTATATACATAAACAATTATAAGTACCACAAAAGTAAAAAATGAGAGCAGGGATAGTCACCCACAGTTCAGCCGTATAATGTCCTATGTCCGTTCCTATGATACCTCCGGATTATTGTCCCATTTGTAGATGTCAACGTAGGGAGACTTGTTTAGGAGAGATGCTGATCTCCAACCCAGGGAGCGCCTGTTGTTGTGAGGTGCTCTACCTGGTGTGCATGGAAGTGCTGTCCCTTGGTTTCTGGCTATGGGGATGAATTCTGGAGGCTGGTTCGGTTGCAGGGGATAAACAATGAGGCGTCTGGATATTTGGGTGTCCTTGCTCTCCTCCACCAATGCATTTCGCTAGAAAGCTTTCTCCAGCACCTTGAAAAAGCTTTCTAGCAAAACGCAAAGGGTTAAAGTGTGATTGACAATGCAGATTTATTTTTCATTACTTTTTGGCTCCCCATTTTAATATGTCCTTGGCAGTGGTGGCTCCTGAGCTGTGTGCTGCAGCACAGTTAAAAATTCAAATAGGAGAGAAACACCAACTGACACTGTCAGTTTGGAATGGTAGTTGGTGGTAGTGGGTGTGGCTCCCCTATGTGAATTTTAAACTATGCTGCAGCACATCCTCTGAAGCATCCCCTGGTCCTTGAAACTGAAAGATTAATGGTGCCCGCACACGGTACATCTTGCGCTTGAAGCGCTTTGTACTAGATTGCATCTAGTTCAAATTGTATGCGATACGCTACAACAGTGTGCAATTTGAACTAGATGCAATGCAATCTCGTACTACCTGCACATTATTTTTTGGCTTGAGATATGAACTGCAAGCCAAAAGAAACAAGGTGCGATTTGAACTAAAAGTTACAAACACATCTGAGAATCGTGCCATGTGGCACACCATTAGGAGTGAAACAGCCTGTAGCCAACCAGATAATTAGCATCAAATGCAGTTGTTAAGGGCCTCTGTGACAGGAGCAGTGCCATTGACTGTGGAATGGAAAGTAGGCTCATGATGTACAATATGTCTTGAAATACACAACACACATGACATCTTATAGAAAGAAATATTTGAGTGAAGGAAATTATTTTTCATGGACTGGTGATTTAAGAGAATAAAAAGCAATGGCACTGCACAGAAAAGTGATCCTTTTCAAAGATCTTGACAAACTGATGAAAGAAGACAGAGGCTTCAAATGCATCTCTGCATTTATTAAAGTTTATACTTCCAGCCTGTTCTTGGAAACCGTTAGATGCTTTGATTTATTTTAGGAAAATGAATACTTTACTGCTTCTCAACTTGGCTTCAGTACCCAAACAATTTATGTTTTTCAGATCACCTATGGATTTTTAATTTGTGACTGTAGGTAGTAGACCTGTGCAAAGTTAGATGGTCTCACCACTATGTTCCTTTCTAAATACTGCATATACAAAGTAAATATACTGTAGATTTTTTAAAATCATAGTCCAGTTACTAGTGTAAACTCCTCATTGTATTATCAAGACTGATTTGACTGAAGAAGAAAATTATTGACATAGAATAGAATACCTGGATAGGTAAATCAGGCGCAACTTATTTAAATATCTTATAATTATAAATCCAAAAATAACTATATCTCAAGTCCACAGCTCAAATTGCTGCTCTCATAGAAATCACTAAAACGACAAAGATTCCCAACTCCACTGCGCCTCTTGATCTGCTGCTCGGTTACTGTCACAGGAGCATCACTCCTCAACAACAAAGTACAAATATACAAAGAAAAGGACAGGAACCAAGCGCTGTCTTGTTCTCATTCAATGGGAGTATATTCAGGTATAACCTCTTCTTGAACCGCCCACAGAATCTATTTTTTTCTAACTGTAGTGACCTAATGGACCACACTGACCTTAGTGATGGTCCCTATGTGCATATAGCATTTTCTTTACTCTCTTGTTCAAAGGTCATCAATTGCTCCAACGGCCAAAGGTTAGTGTACTGACCTGGGTACTGGTCCCTTTGTTCACGTAATGGTTTCTTTCGGAGCCCAGGTTCCCCCGGATCAGAATGCCAATAACGATAGTGGTTTTCTCCAGAAGTTTTATTTCCCCAAATATAAAAAATGTCCAAACAGGATAAAATAGTAAAAGAACAGGAGCCTTCACCAGGTGGAACCAACAGAAAACATTATTATCCTCCTTACCCGGGATGAGTATGGGATAAAATGTCTGCTAAGATGGAAAGAGCAACAGTTGGTCCTCCCTGGTTCTGGCCTCCTGATTACACCAACGCGTTTCTGACAGCAGGGTCCTTCCTCAGGGTGTCTACCTGACACAATACAATTATACCAACTGCTTCTATTTGCAACAATGTTCCTGATGGAAATAAGCAAATATATTACTGGCTGATGTAGGAGAATGGATGCGGTGGTGCTCTTTTTTCCAAGTGTCCACTACTGCGGTAATATATTTGCTTATTTCCACCAGGAACATTGTTGCAAATAGAAGCAGTTGGTATAATTGTATCCAAACTAAAGGGAACTGTTGTGACAGAACCATCCAATTGGGAACTCCCTATATCAAATGGAAAATTATTGACATACTGTATACTGAATGTTGCATGTATATATTCTATAGGCAGAATTGTGCTTGTTCTCCTATTATTATTATTATTATTATTATTATTATTCAGACTTGACCGCAAAACACATTATTTTTTTAGAAAATGGACAAAAGCATGTTGCACTGCTAAAGGGGCAAATGTAACGTGTGAAGAAAGTTACATTTGGGTGAGGTGTGTTAAAACAAAAATCTAAATTGCAGTGTAAGACTAAAGCAGTCAGTATTTACCCTGCACATAAACCCACCCAAATCTAACTCTCTCTGCACATGTTACATTTGGCCCACCTAAATTGCAGCATGGTTTTGTCCATTTGCAGCCTTCCTAACAGGTCTGAATCAGGCCCACAGTTTCTTGGGACTGCACTCAGACTGGTGTGCGTGTGCATGTGTTTGAACTCATATATACACACACTTGATATTTTTGTTAAGTGTTCAACTATTTGTATTATGTTGCAGGAACATCATTTATTTGGTATACCTTATTAATGAAACATTTAACATTTGAAAGGTAACTTGTGTTAACCATTGTAATTTTCAAAGTTTTTCAAATCTTCATACACACCATAACTGATCAAAGTGGTTAATTAAAAAATCTAATAGTTTCGCTAGGTATAACTACTTATTATAACCGCAACAGCATGAAACTAAAGATTGCCTTTGGCATAATTGTGACCTCTTTGAATTTTTTAAACTTCATTCCTTAGAAAAACCCTTTAGTTAATGTCAAACTCAATGGAGCAATCATTCCATATTCCTCCTGTGCATAAGCAAAATTATTTTTTAGAAAAATCAATCCTGGATAAAGGGCTTGGAATTCACCTCTAACAAAAGGAAGATTACATCCCAGAAGCTTTCAATATTTAATTAAATCTAAAATTAACTTAAGTGATACAGTTTCCCAAGCTTCATAGAAATGACAATAGAAACTTAAAAAAAATGTATAATCAAATTTGAAGCTATAAATCTGTTCCATCCTTTGATCAAACATTCTTTTTTATAAGTAGCTATGTAACCAAGGTTACAAGACTACTACTGCTGGACTAACATTTTTGGAAACTTAACCCTTTGTGTAGGGGTTATAGGCTGATAATAACCACTTTTGAGTTGCAAGTGAGACAAATGTGACACAAATTTAATCAGGCTGTAACCATATATTGATGTTTTTTTTTTAAGAGTGGCGAGTACATACATACACTGTTTTTGATCCAACATGTGCCGACAGGTGTTATTTCATGCCCCACCATCCACTAGGGTGTGGTGTAGTGCATAGAGTGGCACCATGCCCAAACAAAGCAGTGCACTTCAAACAGTGTCCATGATGATGTGTCCATAATGACTGTGTTGACATTTGGGTAAAAAAACAGTGAAAAACCCCATGTCGAACTTTTGACTGTTGACCTTGCCCATGTCGACCTAATGCGTGTGTCAACCTAATGTTCTGTCGACCTAGACCCATGTCGACCTAGACACATGTCGATCTTGACCCATGTCAACCTAGTGGTGTCGACCCAATGCTTGTCAACCTAGTTTTTGTAGACCTAACAACCCACACCCCTCCTACGGTATGTGTGTAGAAACTTACTTGATTTTTTCGGTACTTGTGAGTTATCCGGGCTGCCGATTTTTTCATCGCGCCCGAAATCGTGGGCATCGCGTCGGTCGTGGCCGTTATAAGGAGCCGCGACGCGATGCCCACGATTTCCCATAGACAGTAATGTTAAAAGACACGATGGACCCGATTTCCGACACGATTTCCCATAGACAGTAATGTTAAAAGACGCGATGGACCCGATTTCCCATAGACAGCAATGTTAAAATAAAATTACAATGTGAAATTGGCCAATATGTTTTAAAAAAAAATGTTTCATGGCCCCCCACCACCGTTAACGCCACCCCGCTATTGACGCCTACCCGAAGCGTGGCGAGCGCAGCGAGCCCGCGAGGGGCGGCGATACGCGTCCTCCAACCTTTTCATGCCCTACTATCCACTAGGGCGTGGAGTGAGAATAGAATAGTGTGGCGAGCGCAGCGAGCCACCGAGCCCGAAGCGTGGCGAGCGCAGCGAGCCCCGCGAGGGGACGCGGACACCTTCACAGGTATCCGCGTGCCCTTGCGGGCTTCACAGGTGTCCGCGTCCCCTCGCGGGGCTCGCTGCGCTCGCCACGCTTCGGGCTCGGTGGCTCGCTGCGCTCACCACACTATTCTATTCTCACTCCACGCCCTAGTGGATAGTAGGGCATAAAAAGGTCGGAGGACGCGTACCGCCGCCCCTCGCGGGCTCGCTGCGCTCGCCACGCTTCGGGTTGGCGTCAATAGCGGGGTGGCGTTAACGGTGGTGGGGGGCCATGAAACATTTTTTTTAAAAACATATTGCCCAATTTCACATTGTAATTTTATTTTAACATTGCTGTCTATGGGAAATCGGGTCCATCGCGTCTTTTAACATTACTGTCTATGGGAAATCGGGTCCATCGTGTCTTTAACATTACTGTCTATGGGAAATCGTGGGCATCGCGTCGCGGCCCCTTATAACGGCCACGACCGACGCAATGCTCCCGATATCGTGTCTTTTAACATTACTGTCTATGGGAAATCGGGGGCATCGCGTCGCGGCCCCTTATAACGGCCACGACCGACGCGATGCCCCCGATTTGGAGCTAAATCGTGGGCATTGCGTCGGTCGGGTGTCCTTAAGTTAACCAAACTTAAGGACAAAATCGGCAGCCCGGATAACTCACATGTACCATTTTTTCTTCTTTCTTCTCTTACTGTTGTATTTCTGACTTCTCCTACTCCCTATTCCCCATCTCTGACCATAACCTACTCTCTTTTTACTTAGCTCTCTCTGCCTCTCAATATCCTCCCCGCTTTGCTTTCTCTATCTTTAGAACAAGCCACTAATCTATTCAATACCTCCCTTACTTTTGCACTTGACTCTGTTACTCTTGCAACCAATAATCACACTCGTAAAGCAACATATCAACTCTTCCATTCAAAATTCTAAAGATATCTGCAAACATTTTCACATACCTCTGTACAACACTAATGTTAACATTACTTTCCACAAAATCCCACTTTTAAAATGTTTTACTCCATTTCAGATTTATGTTCTCATCCTACAAAGCCTCATCTCTTCCCAATCCATGAACTCCCTGACATCTCTCAATTCCCTCCTATGCCCAACCCCCTCATTGACTCTCTTTGTAATACTCTAACCTTGACTTTACCACCTACTTCACATTTAAAATTGACTCTATTCGTCAGGACATGATATCCCAACAGGCCCTCAATAGCCTTTCCCCTCCTTTTCCTGACTACCCCTCCCCATCTATATCACCCTTTCTGACTTAATTTTCCCATGTATCTGTAAATGAAGAAATTACCCTCCTACAGTCCTCCCCCTCCACCACCTCTCCACTACAACCTTTTACATCCTGCCTCCTCCCCTACCTTTTTGCCAACTCCCCAATCTTTACCTACCATCTGGAATTGTCCCCACTTTTATTAACATATAAACAGGTCTTTTGATTATTATGTTGTTTAATTGATAAAACGTTTGATATATTTATTAATCTCGTTATTGGACTATGGGTCATATTCAGACCTGATGGCTCATTTGCAAAATTGCAGATGTATGTGAATAGTTAGCCACTGCCCAGACAAAAAGAAAACCTGCCCTGTATACACCTGTACAAATTGCAAAAATATCCATATCTGGTATCCTGTCGCACATACATAAGCAAATCGCAAACCATCAAATGATTTTCTCATTCTGTGTAAATGTGAATACGTCTGACCCTTCCTAAACTCTGTGATAGAATCAGGCTGATCACTTCCGTAGGTGATGCCACACAAAACACATGAAAACGCCTTGCATTCCTGAGTTTTTCCAGACACTCCTAGAAAACAGCCAGATACCACCCCCAAATGCCAGCTTCCGAGTTGCGAGGGATTTGCAAATAGATTAATTGCTGATTTTTGTCACTGTTTGGACTTGCGCATGCACGCTGTGACGCACATGCACACACAATTTTCTATGTGTGCGCAGTTGTTCAATAATCAATCGTCTTTTGAATTCACACAACAGTGTTCAGGTGTGAATAATCCCCATTAGCCATTGATATATATTAAGTAGTTAAAAGGTGTGTTTTCAAGGACAACATCTCAACCAATACAAAAATACACCTGAAAGTTTATGCACAACATTAGCAATAGAATACTGTAATGTGTATAACAGAAATGCTTACCACATATGTTAGAGGTTCGTTGCAGCAAAATGTTTCTTTGCACCAGCATGACTACACTTTGGGCCTAATTCAGTAAGGCTCATTAAGCAGTGTAGATTCGCTACTAAGCAAGCCCTTTAACTCCACCACCAGGTGAGTGAATGCCCATCTACCCACCGTCGCTACCACTTCAAACATCTTTAGGGTTGACATTTCAGTCCTAAACCCGGACCTTTGTCAAGAAAGCTACTTCACTCCAAGGGGCTAAAGCAGGTAATGTCACCTTTGCCAAAGCAGCAGTTAACCACCACACCATAACCCACATCACAGAAAGTGACACTATGGTGTCATTGTTACTAGTTAAACACTCCATTTATGTCTACAATAATCTTCAAAGTTTCCCAAAACATTTTCACTACACTATATACTTATAAACTATGTAGAAGAATCAGTGCCAGACAAATGAGGTGAATACTTTGTCCATGATCCTCTAATGATAAAAGAGGTTTTATTTATATTTTAAGTGGTATAATTTACCTGGTGTTAAAGACGACACTTTAAAATAGTGTTAACTTGAATATGATAATAATAATATGATAATATTTTCCAGGTTGACCAATATTTATGTGTTGATTAGTTTTTACATGTTATTGCTATCACCTGTCTTATTGTGGAAAATGATGGTCAGTGTTTATGTATTTTTTATACTTGTGTGTGTACTTAATGGTGCATCACAAGCACTAGATTGTTGTATAGATAGCTATAAGAATTTGTTTTGCTATGGCATACATTGTCAGACCTAATAAACAAGGTGGAATGCATCACACTAGCGATTACTTCTGTGATTTACATTCCATAGTGGATAGAAATGATTGACCAGAAATTATGTTCATATGCACAACAGGACATAAAAAAATCCCATACATGTGCTGATGCAGAAAATAATACTGAAAAATAATCCTTAAATAGCATAACAATTGAACAGGCAGCAAAAATTTAAATGAAAGGCCAATTTGCAATAACTGAGTATCAGCAGTGGTGCTGAGAGGGGGGGGGGGTACTTATGAGAGGGGGGAGAGCCCCTGAAAAATTTCTGTGGACTGGTTTGCACAGTACCAAGTTGGTTCAAATCATTTCTCGCTGGCAGGTCACAGAGAGTGTCATCTTGAGTATACTCATCTTCATCCGTGCCACTGCCATGCGGTGTCCCCCAAGGATCTATATTATCCCCCATGCTTTTTGCAGTGTACATGCTGTCACTGGGTGAAATAATTATATGCCATGGCCTTGTCTACTACTGCTATGCAGATGATAGGCAACTGTACTTATCCTTTGCTCCGGCACTGAAAACTCAATAACAACCCTAAATGGCTGAATCCTGATAAAACAGAGATCCTTATGATATGACCTCAACATAAAGGACAAGACTGCAGCATAGCCACCCAACTGGACTGACACTTGGGGGTACAGAATTACAAAACTATGATCATGTGCCGAATGTTGGTGTGGTATTGGATGGTGGCTTGACACTTTAACATTTAGATATCAGCCGCAATCAAATCCTCATTCTTTCATCTGAGGAACATAGCCGGAATCAAAGAACTAATCCCCTCTGAAGATCTGCCAAAAGTCTTCCATGCATTTGTATAATCTCATTTGGATTACTGAAATGCCCTCTACCTTGGTCTTCCAGCAAAAGAACTGCACCGATTAAAGCTGGTACAAAACACAGCTGCCAGGCTGTTAACCTGCCAGTCCCGTTCTACTGTTAATGAATTTAAATTAAAACTGGATACATTTTTGGCCACTAAGAGAATCCTATAGATATGACTTACTCAAGTTAGTAGTCAAAAAGGTTTAACTTGATGGACTAACTATTTTCAGCCTTTTTCAGCCTTAATTACTATGTTAATATATAAATCCCATTCTCTAATCCCTTCACTGGCTGCCCATAGAATGGTAAATCATTTTGAAGATCCACTTAATGAGTTTCAAAGCCCTACATTACCAAGGCCCAAGGTACCTGAAGCAGCTTCTGATTCCATACTGTCCCACCCGATAACAGCGATCTGTAGATGAAGGACTTTTAGCAGTACCTAGGATCTCCTGCAATTCATTTGGGGGCCAAGCTTTTAGCCATGCAGCTCCCACTTTATGGAACGCACTTTCCAGCACAGTTTAAAAGGCACCACTCTACAATGCTTAAAAACAGACTCAAGACTTTCCTGTTTGCTCAAGCATTTCCTTAATTCCCTTAAGTATTGTTTATGAAAAGCTTTTCTGTACTTTCATTGTTTCTGTACTGTATTGCATTTATTCTATCTGTTAAGCATCTTGAGTCCTATTCGAGAAAGAGCGCTATACAAATAAAATTAATATTATTACTTTATCCCGGTTCTGATGAATTGTGCGATGCCACCCACCGGCACCTGCTAAGTTTTTCCCTTTTTTTGGGGGGGGGGGGATCATTCCCTCTTGAACCCCTCATTTCGCCAGGACCGGCAGAGCTGTCGGTACCCCTGAGTATCAGGTTTGCATGTATGCACGCTGTATTACTATAATCTTCGTGGAAAGTTAATTACTAGAGAATTTACCTATATGTCAGTCACACCAACAATACTGTCAAATTGTAAGATTTCAGGGTATCTGTTATTATCAAATAATTACGACATTTTTTTGGTTGAAATAAGACAATTATTCCGTTTAATTGTTCTCACAAGTGTACAGGGGAAAATGCAATTCCAGGTTTGGTGTGTAATATACATTGTTATTGCAATCACTCAGCCATCTTTTGAATAACTTCAGATGCACAGTACTTTAATCTTTTTTAAATCCAATCAGGTGTTTTTTTTTCAATCTTCCGAATTAACTCTTCATTGCTTACAGCACTGATCATGTCTTTCTCAAAACCCAGCTAGCTGGTCTGTTTGTCTACAATCAAGGTTGTCCAAAGTTCAATCTGTACTTTATTTCTCTATTTGAGAAACACATTTTAATGCATTTGCATACAGTCTGCTAATTAAACATACAACACTGAATGATTTCTCTTTTGTTGAAAAGAATTACAAATTGTATTGCAGACAAAGTGAGAGATGTTTTCCTTTTCCTTCCTTCAAAATAAAAAATATTAGGTATATAAGGCTAATGGCACTCAAATCAAATAGACCCGTATTGCCAAATAAAAGCTCAAAGTATATATGTTGTAAGTTTATTGCTTTGATATTGTCCATAGAGATTAATTTTGTACTACTACATTTGTCTTTGTCTACTTCATGAATACAAACATTACCGATTGCCTGTGGGGCGAATCAGTATCAGCTGCAGGATTGCTAAAATAGCAAAACTGCAAATGCAGCCTTTCGCATACTGAGGGTGCCCAGCACAGGGTAAGGCCAAACAGCATGCAGAGTGCCTGCCAGCAATGCTATCACCATTCAGTTGTGAATGCTTTGCAGAACTAGCAATTAAGGGGGAAATTTACTAAAGGAAATTTGTAAAAAATAGGTGTATTTGTATCCAGAAATACACTTATTTTTGACATTTAGGGGGACATTTAGCAAAATGGATTCGTAGAAAAAAGGTGTATTCGTAGGGAGAAATACACCATTTTTTTACGAATTTGTATTTTCGGGATTTACAATCCCAAAAATACAACAATTCGTTTCCTAAAGATGGAACATTCGTATTTGTATTTACAAATACGAATGTCCTACACCATCGATAGAATACGACAGAAATCACCATTCAAAAGAATGGTGGTTCCTGATGTACTAAGCAGCCGTACTGATAATACGGCTGCTAAGTGGTGTGAAACACCCACGCAAATACGACAGGAAAATAGAACACCATTTTCCTGTTCTATTTGCTTTAAGCCTGCACGGATCAGTCACGGATTCGGCCTCCCGAATGCCGCTATTGGCCGCCTTGCGGCCTAGCGGCCAATCGGCATTTGGGAGGCGGAGCCGCACGATGTACACAGAGTACCGTGCGGCTCTCTGTCCGGCTGGTTTTGGGGTGTCGGTTTGTTTTTTTGCCAAGACACTTACCTGGACTACGTCGCGCTGGGACAGGTGAGTATGGTTTCCTTCCACAGCTTCCTCCATGGATTTCGTCGGATCCGGACGGGGACGCCATCGCCGACAGCGACGTGGACATGAAGAAGGACATGGACATGGATTCCGAAGACGACACAGGACATCAGGACCAGGGCTACCTACGGAAAGAAGATAGGTAAGTATTAGTATGTGTGGGCTTTGTATGTATTAAAGTTTTATTTTAAATGTGTGTCAGTGTGTTTTGTGTACTATTTTTTTAACAGTGGAACTACAAGTGCCAGCGGGCCCTTTAATGCCCAGCAGGCTGGGACTTGTGGTTCTCCAAGTCCCAGCTTGCTGGGGAGGCTTGCTGGCACTTGTAGTGCCACAGTAAAAAACAATAGTTTAATCTATTTTTTACACCATAATCAGCCCGATGCCCACCGCCCAGGGGCATCGGGGACAGTACCAGGCTTCAGCCTGGTCAGGTAAGTCCTGGAGGGGGGGACCCCTTCATTGGGGGGGGTCCCCACTCCCCCAGTGCCCCTGGCCAGGCTGACCGGTCAGGGGGTTAATGTTTTGGCCGCGGGACCTTATATAATAAGTGTCCCCCGGCTGTGACATTACCCTGCTGGCTGGTTGTGCCTGGGACTGGTTCTTGAAATATGGGGGACCCCTAGTCATTTTGTCCCCCGTATTTTGGGAACCAGCCCCGGACCTGGAGCCTGGGGCTGGTTGTTAAAAATCGGGGAACCCCTATTTGTCGGGTTCCCTGATTTTTAATTACCGGCCCCGGCTCCTTCAGCCTGGTACTGGTTATGGCTGTGGGGGGGGCCCCACGCCGTTTTTATTTTTTTATTTATTTAATTTTTCTATTTTTTTACACTGAAGCCTGCACGGATCTGACTGATCCGTGCAGACTGCTAGAAAAATTTGTATTAGCGGCCGTATATATGGCCAGCTAATACGAATCATTACACCATCGGAGGGTTACAAAGCAAGTCGTATCTGACTGCTTTGTAATTTCCCCTCCGGAACACGACTTTGCATACAACTCAAACAGTCATATGCAGCCGTAGGGGAAATACCAATACGAAAAACTAGGTTTTTCATATTGGTAAATTTCCCCCTTACTATCCTGAAAATACAGCAATTCGTATTCGTATTGATAGCACATCAATACGACTACGAATTGCCGTATTTTCGGGATAGTAAATGTCAAAAATAAGTGTATTTCTGGATACAAATACACCTATTTTTTACAAATTTCCTTTAGTAAATTTCCCCCTAAAGGTCCAAATCAATGCTCCCTGAGCTACCTGTGTTTGTAGCCCAGCGAGCAAGTTAATGCCACCCTGGCAAATGCAGTTTTCCCGCTGGCTGAGTCCATGTGCATGTGAGAAATCCATCAATGGTTACTTACCATCAAAGGATTTCCCCTCCTCTGCCCGGTGCTCGCAGCCGCCAAGAGACCCAGGAGTCACTGGGCAGCTGCTCATATGGAAGTGCTTGTGATGGGGGTGCCGACAACATGAACCTGTCCCAAACAGGCAGGGGTACAACTGCGTTCACAGGTCTTGTCCAGCATTTCCATGGTCTTGCCCACCGTTTTTGTGTAAATGCCCCTTAAGCGCCAGAGGACCACCCCTGAATGCCGACCACCTGTCAGTCACCCGGCATATGGCCAGCAAAGGCTACCCTTTGCATGGTCCATATGCAAGGGGACCCCGCACATGCGCACAGCATACCATGCACATGTGCGGTTTATCGATGTTCGGATGGTCTGAGAATATGAAGCCCCCCGAATGGGTCTGAATTGGGACCTAAGGGTAGCCACCATCCATGCACAGCATGGCCCTATATGTAGGTGAATCCACACCATCTTTTCTTTTGCAGTAGCTGCATGTGTTGTAATGCAGCCATCCTGAAAAACTGGTCTGGACATGCTTGTGTTGTCTGGTCTACCCCCGGGAAATGCAGAGGTGCCACCGCATGACTCTGACAATCAAAGTGCAGCCATACACTTCCAGCATGTCCAGAAGTGTGAAAATAGCCTCACTGAAAATGACAATAAGGGTATGAGCAATAGTTTAATTTTTAAATACTAATTTACAATATACTGTACAGGAAAGTTAAATTTGAAAGCTGATAATTGTATATGTCTGAAAATATTTTTTTCTGGTGAGGTTAATGGGATGAAATGAAGGAACCAGTGTCTCTCCCTCTTCAACTTAGTTCATACTATCTCTTCTCCCTCTTAATCAGCATCTGATTAAGATGTGGGAGAAGAGATAAAGTAGTATGAACAATGTTTTGCTTTCTGCGCATGCATCCAAGTTGTCTGTGTAAAAATAAATACATCCAATTGGAGAATTGGATGCAGGGTATTATAGTGAGTATCCCTAAGAAGTAATGGGTGGTAAAAACCATTGAGGACACGTGGCTGGAAACATCTGCAAAAAAACACTGATAAATATTATGCGGCCATACTAAAAGGGGTATTCAAGTGCATGTGATTTCACTAATTTTAAAGTACTTTTATGTCCATGCCCTTTCACTTTGTTTAGTTTAACAACATGAGCAAAAATGGAAATAAGTGAGCCACCGAGCAGTGAGCCACCGAGCCCGAAGCGTGGCTAGCGCAGCAAGTCCCAAGAGGGGACACGGAAAATGAGTTGAAGAGTGGAATACCTGTCAAGTAATACACGTAATACACATCAAGTAATTTGCATCTCGCTGCTTGCTGCACTCTCCACACTTTATAAAATCAACTCCACTCCAACGTGGATAGTGGGGGTATGAACAGGTCCGGATGATGCGCACCACAGCTCTTGCCATGCTTCGGGCTGACGAGGATAGTGGGGATGTGCTAAATTGCATTGCATGCAAATTGTATGCAAATCATATGCAGTGTGGCTTCTTGGCATATTCGTTTAAATCTGGTCGGGGTCCCTCTAGGAGGGGAGATGTAGGAAGCTTGGATGTAATGTCGAAATTGTTGGTACGCCCAGAACAATCCTGCAGGTAAGGAATTGGTCTGTTGGAGGTCTGTGAAGGAATATCAGAGTTGGACAGTAAGTGGGAGATGCGGGTGATTCCAGCTACAGACCAAGTTGTTAAGGATGGGGAGGTGAGGCCAGGTGGGAAGTCAGGATTACCAAAAAGGGGTGTGGGAAGGGAAAGTCCAGAGCTAAATAGGGTATGGCACTTAAGTTTCTGCCAGCACTTCATAGTGGGGCTCAGTGTAGGGTGTGACACTTGGGGCAAGGTAGTGATCTAGGGAAAGATATGTGATGGAATAGCAGTCTCGTGATTTAAGATGTGGACCCACTGTTTATTAATGGGGATTCTGGACATCTCTATTATTCTTGCTCCATGTACTGCACAGCAGTAATTTATAAACTGAGGGAGTTGTAGTCCTCCCCTGGTTCGGCTTTGAACCAAAGTTGCTTGGGAGAGGCAAATTTTTTTTGGCACCCCAGATATTTCTTGCTATTAGGTTCTGTAATGATATGAAGTAAGAGATAGGAATTTAAATCGGTAACTGTTGTAGAAGGTACAATACTTTAGGGAGTATGTTCATTTTCACTGTGTTGATCCTACCAGACCAAGAGAGTCTCAAGGGGGACCATTTCTGGAGATCAGCTTTCAGTTTAGTCATAAGAGGGAGAAAATTAAGTTTGAAGAAATTATTGACGTTTGGGGATAACAACACCCCCAAATACTTGATGTGGGAGGGATGCCAAAGAAATTGGTAAGAACTCTTGAGACTCTCCACTTTGTCAGATGGAGTGGAAATGTTGAGGGCAATCGATTTGGAGTAGTTAATTTTAAAATTGGACAGAAGACTGAATCTGTGAAACTCCTTCATAAGAGCAGGAAGAGTAGTCACAGGTTCAGTAAATGTGGCGAGGAGGTCACCAGCAAATAGAGCTAACTTATATTCATGGTCACCCACCTGGATTCCCGTTATATCCCCATTAGCTCGTGTGGCCCGTGCTATGGCTTCCATACATAAGAAAAAAATAGTTGGTGAGAGGGGGCAGCCTTGACATGTGCCGTTATGTATCATGAAAGGGGAGGAGAGAGCCCCGTTAATCCGAACCCTTGCAGAAGGGGAACTGTATAGTGCAAGTATACGGTGCAAACAATAAGATCCTAATCCCAAACTATGGAGAAGACCCTCCATACACTGCCAGTCAACCCTATAAAAGGCCTCCTCCGCATCCATGAACAAGAAAAAATCCTGTTGTTTCCCTCCCTTGATATGATTTCATTGTCATTTTTTATTAGATTTGAACTATATAGTCGAAATCGAAAATAACACTTATTCAAACAGTGTTAGCTGCCTTTGATGCATAATCTAACCAAATGCTCAGCCCATCCCTGAATCGTTACCGAAAGCAGAAATAGACTTGGCAGACAAGTTAATTTCTGCTTTGATCTGGAAGATCGAAGGCAATGTAATTTTGCTCTATGTAGCATGCCCCATCCCTCACTCCACAAGCCATCTACCTGCCATCCCGCCAGATCCTGGCTGCCGCCGGTATCGTTGAACCGTGTTTGCACCCCTTTAGTCAAGTATTCAAGTGTGCAGCAACTCAGTGTGGCTATTTCTTTGATTGCTGTGCAGAGTAGCATAGCCCATGATGAGGATGTTTTGTAACAACACAGTGGAGGATGTTTGCTGTAAATTGACTAGTTTGCAGTAAGTGTGCACTGTGGTTGACACTTTCCTCAGAAGCAAAGTTAACAGGTTTAAATGTATACACTATTTTGTCAGCTGCAAAATCTTTGGAGAGATAATACAATTATTTTGATGCAAGAAAACTTACCAACCTACTATAAATACCTACCTTTCAATATAAAAATCTTAAGGCTTCAAAGAGCAGTCAGAACTTGGAAATCTTAAACTATTGTTACTGCTCTAACATCTTGAAAGCTAATACATGCTAAGTAAGATTACAAAAGCACACACAGCTTTCTTCTGAAGTCCAAGTATATCTTGGCAGATATCCATCATTCAGTATTAATGCTTTCACGTCCAATTCAAAAGGAAAGCTTAAATTCTAAAATCATCTTCTGTTCTCTCAACTAAGTACATGTATATGTCTGTCTTTATTCTTACAGTCCTGTAGCTTTAGTTTTGTATTCACGTAAAAAAACCACCAGGTTGAACCTTTTAATGTTTTTGTTTTATTATTAAGTTATGTCCAGAATCCATGCCAAAAATTGTATTTTTAATTGACCATACATCATGATTTTAATAGAAACCATCAGAATGTCCACATCACATACAGTGGGCGGATGTAGAGTTGTAATTAAATCCTGTGCACAGTATGTTGCGAAAAAGCTGCACGCATCTAGCTTCAGTACAGTACATCACACATCATGAGATGCTGAGTGTGAATGAACAGTCAGGTCCCAAGCAACTTTTATGGCATTGAGCATCTGCTTTGGCCAAAAATGCATCTTGAGATTAGAGATGATCATGTATGATTTTTGCAAACCGAAGCCCACCAGAAATTGAGCACTCACTTGGGGTTTTCTACCTTGTTTGGATTCTAAATCAAGGTTAAAACGTCATCATCCTAGTGTCAGATTATAACAGGTTTTGGATTCAATGTAAAAACCTCCCAAGGGGATTCAGTTGCCTTTTCACACATGACCACTGCAGAGGGTTGTGCTCCGATAGTCTGTGCTGACTACATGCTGACTCCACTGCAGTGGCTGAGCTGAATTGAAGTATCTGTCAGGTTCACTGCTCAATGTTCAATTCACTCCAGTGCTGCAGAACTTACCTATCTGTCCAGTGTACTGCCACTCCAGTGCTGAGCTGACCTGGCATATCTGTCCATTTGCCATCCACTCAAGTGCGCCTGAGCTCACCTATCTGTCCAGTGTCCAGCAAATCCAGTGCTGAGTTGACCTGTATGTCCACTTAATCCCCGTAGTGTTAATATTTACCAAGCCAATACAATATGTTCAATTGAACATTAGAAAGTTTGCTGTTTTTTATACTGCAGGGAACTGAGTGGGAAGTGACATATAGGGGGAAATTTACCAATATGAAAAACCTAGTTTTTCGTATTGGTATTTTCCCTACGACTGCATACGACTGTTTAAGTCGTATGCAAAGTCGTGTTCCGGAGGGGGATTTACAAAGCAGTCATATACGACTGCTTTGTAACCCACCGATGTCGTAGGAATTCGTATTAGCGGCTGTATATACGGCCGCTAATACGAATTATTTCTAGCAGTCTGCACGGATCAGTCAGATCCGTGCAGGCTGCAATGTGTAAAAAAAAATAGAAAAATAAATAAATAAAAAAAAAACCGGCGTGGGGTCCCCCCCACAGCCGAAACCAGCACCAGGCTGACAGAGCCTGGAGCCGGTAATTAAAAATCAGGGAACCCGACAAATAGGGGTTCCCCGATTTTTAACAACCAGCCCCAGGCTCCTGCTCTGGGGCTGGTTCCCAAAATACGGGGGACAAAATGACTAGGGGTCCCCCGTATTTTAAGAACCAGCCCCAGGCAAAACCAGCCAGCAGGCTAATGCCACAGCCGGGGGCAGACTTTTTATGCAAGTCCCCCCGGCCAAAGCATTAACACTACCGACCAGTCAGCCTGGCCAGGGGCCCTGGGGGAGTGGGGACCCCCCCAATAAAGGGGTCCCCCCCCTCCAGGACTTACCTGACCAGGCTGAAGCCTGGTGCTGTCCTCGATGCCCCTGGGCGGTGGGCATCGAGCTGATAGTTGTGTAAAAAATAGAAGAAACCATTGTTTTTTACTGTGGCACTACAAGTGCCAGCAAGCCTCCCCAGCAAGCTGGGACTTGGAGAACCACAAGTCCCAGCCTGCTGGGCATTAAAGGGCCCGCTGGGTCTTGTAGTGCCACAGTAAAAAAAATAGTTAAATAAAACACACTGACACACATTTTAAATAAAAGTTTAATACATACAAAACACACATACTGATACTTACCTAGCTTGATCCCGTTGGTAGGTCGCTGGCTCCGGTGTCGGCGGCTCCGTGTCGGCGGCTCCGTTGTCGGCGGCTCCGTGTCGGCGGCTCCGGGGTCGTCGGCGTCCTGTCCGAAGATAATCCATGTTGGACCTGTGGAAGGAAATCCTACTCACCCAGGTCCTGCATGGATGGTCTTCGTTCTTCATCCGTCGACATCCCGGTCTTCTGACAGCTGCTGGCGACTTCCAGCAGCTGTCGGCATCTTCCGCGACGCTCCCCGGCTTTCAGAGCCGGAGAGAGAACCTTCCTGGTCGGCGTCTGGGCTCAGAATGAATTCTGGCCAATCAGGAGCCGCCTAGCCGCCTAGCGGCCAATCAGGAAAGACCTTTCCTGATTGGCCGCTAGGCGGCTAGGCGGCTCCTGATTGGCCAGAATTCATTCTGAGCCCAGACGCCGACCAGGAAGGTTCTCTCTCCGGCTCTGAAAGCCGGGGAGCGTCGCGGAAGATGCCGACAGCTGCTGGAAGTCGCCAGCAGCTGTCAGAAGACCGGGATGTCGACGGATGAAGAACGAAGACCATCCATGCAGGACCTGGGTGAGTAGGATTTCCTTCCACAGGTCCAACATGGATTATCTTCGGACAGGACGCCGACGACCCCGGAGCCGCCGACACGGAGCCGCCGACAACGGAGCCGCCGACACGGAGCCGCCGACACCGGAGCCAGCGACCTACCAACGGGATCAAGCTAGGTAAGTATCAGTATGTGTGTTTTGTATGTATTAAACTTTTATTTAAAATGTGTGTCAGTGTGTTTTATTTAACTATTTTTTTTACTGTGGCACTACAAGACCCAGCGGGCCCTTTAATGCCCAGCAGGCTGGGACTTGTGGTTCTCCAAGTCCCAGCTTGCTGGGGAGGCTTGCTGGCACTTGTAGTGCCACAGTAAAAAACAATGGTTTCTTCTATTTTTTACACAACTATCAGCTCGATGCCCACCGCCCAGGGGCATCGAGGACAGCACCAGGCTTCAGCCTGGTCAGGTAAGTCCTGGAGG
The DNA here is from genome assembly GCF_055691185.1 of Crinia signifera. Taxonomy (NCBI): domain Eukaryota; kingdom Metazoa; phylum Chordata; class Amphibia; order Anura; family Myobatrachidae; genus Crinia; species Crinia signifera. Next base: position 102,118,489 of record NC_139225.1, on the reverse strand, counting down.
GGGGGGACCCCTTTATTGGGGGGGTCCCCACTCCCCCAGGGCCCCTGGCCAGGCTGACTGGTCGGTAGTGTTAATGCTTTGGCCGGGGGGACTTGCATAAAAAGTCTGCCCCCGGCTGTGGCATTAGCCTGCTGGCTGGTTTTGCCTGGGGCTGGTTCTTAAAATACGGGGGACCCCTAGTCATTTTGTCCCCCGTATTTTGGGAACCAGCCCCAGAGCAGGAGCCTGGGGCTGGTTGTTAAAAATCGGGGAACCCCTATTTGTCGGGTTCCCTGATTTTTAATTACCGGCTCCAGGCTCTGTCAGCCTGGTGCTGGTTTCGGCTGTGGGGGGGACCCCACGCCGTTTTTTTTTTTTTATTTATTTATTTTTCTATTTTTTTACACTGTAGCCTGCACGGATCTGACTGATCCGTGCAGGCTAAAACGCAAATAGAACAGGAAAATGGTGTTCTATTTTCCTGTCGTATTTGCGTGGGTGTTTCACACCACTAAGCAGCCGTATTGTCAGTACGGCTGCTTAGTAAATCAGAAACCACCATTCTTTTGAATGGTGATTTCTGTCGTATCCTATCGATGGTGTAGGGCATTCGTATTTGTAACTACAAATACGAATGTTCCATCTTTAGGACTACGAATTGTTGTATTTTTGGGATTGTAAATCCCGAAAATACAAATTCGTAAAAAAAAGGTGTATTTCTCCCTACGAATACACCTTTTTTCTACGAATCCATTTTGGTAAATGTCCCCCATATTGACTAAGTGAGTCACAATTGTTCTGCACTGTGATTCTACAGGCTGTACCCAACACAAAATGATAAGCAATTTGCTTCCACAATGTAAGTTGGCATTTTAAAAATAAGTTTAAAAGGTTACATTTTTCCTTTTTTGTACAACTTTTGTGCCGTACCCCACTGCCTTCACAAAAATGTAATGAGTTTCGATTGGCAACAAAAGTAAAAAAAAAGAAAAAAGGAAAAATAATATTCTTCTTTGTGCAACCTGTGTGTTCTATAGGTGCTTAACTCCACTGAATTTGTTCACATAAATATAAGTGCTGCGAACCCCTACAGTGTCAGTTGTAATTTGTTAAAAAATTAAAAATATATATTTTTGGTACAACTTGTGTGTTGTACCCCACTACATTTGTTCACATAAATATGACCCATGCTGACTTACACTATCAAACGCTAAATGTGTCCCAGCCACATCATTTTGTGACTAAGATGCATTTCTAGCAAACAGTTGCCCAACGCTAGGAGAATCTCATGGGATCTGGCATGCCCAGAGGCAGGGACATCACTTCCACCTGTGACACTCGATGCAGCACTAAGAGCCAAGGAAAGTGATGGATTTTTTTGGAGGGGTGTGCAGTTTCATGTAAGGGGTGTGGCCTTTCATCCTGAACATACTCATTTTTTATTACTCTGGGGTTACCGATGTAAGTATGGGCTGCCCCTGAGGCTTTCGTTGCCCTCTGTAGAATTGGATGATCCGTGGAAAAGTCACAGACTAATGGAATAATTTTAGTGTTATCTTTTTTCCGAAGAGCTGAGTAGCTCTGATCTATCCATTTGCATTACTCTGTGTTTAGCCTCTACTAGCTCATGATCATTGTATCCTCGAGTCTGACATTTTTCAATCACATTATCCAAACTGGATGCTATTACTCAGTATTGTATATATACATATATATTACAACAAACAGCAACTAGAGAATCATATGCAAGCTTACAAGAAACAAACCAAGAAATAATAAGTGATTATGCAGTAAAAATAAGTATTTTATTTAAAAAATAATCATTAAATGTTATAGCCATCCATAGAAATAACCAATATATTAAATATTCAACATATTACAGTACAAAATAAACTTCTGTGAATGATAAACTTATTATATAAGATAATTAAGAACCTTTAGCAGACTACAGTATATAGCAAATCTTTTATACAGAAAAATAAACATTTTAGACCAGCACCAGTGATTATGTATTTATGAGATCAAGTAATACAGCAATAAATCCTTTTGGATAAGATCAGTTGAAAATAGCAATCACAGTTAGGGGTTTATTTACTAAGCATCAGGTTTTAAAACACTTTCAGTTGTGTTTATGCTTGCAATTTAAAAGGGCAATGCTGTTTTTGCCATGTTTCAGAGCCAGAATCTACATTTTCTTTATTTAGCACCTTCTAGAAGATAATAGATAGTATCTGATTGATTGTTCATAGGAACATTCCATGTGAAATAGAACACCCATTTAGTAAATTTCTCCCAGTGATTAGTAAATACAGTAAGTATCTTAGTACTGTGTGTACTAGCAAAATGCATAAAGGAGGAAAGAGTACCCCAACGTTAATCCCAGTACTCCACAATGGGCAAAAACCCAACTCTGCATAAAACCCAGTTTTAATGTTATGCCGTCACTAACTTTGCAGTTTCTGCTTGTACTTATGACCAAGCCACACACATTTATAATCCTTATACTGTAAATATATTGTACTTTATTACCAATGACATAAAGACGTTTTGTGATGGTATTGTGAAGCTATTGATACAAAGCTTTTTTGTAGGTATGAATTAGCCAGATTATGATTGTAATGATTTCAATTTGTATTTATCTATCTAATTAATCAGCTAACCATTTTTTTTGTGACTATTGTAATCCAAATTGATCGTGCTTTAAGTGTAATTCGATAGAGTGTGTTATATTTTACACATTGGGAATACAGTAAGCCAGGGGTGTCCAAACTTTTTTTGCGGTGAGGGACAGATTTGGTGAGGTGAAAATGTGTTGGGGCCGACCATTCAGCCAGACATTCTTTGAATCATTAAGCACATCAGAATGGTCCCCCACTCTGCCCCCATTCACTTTATGTCCCCCAGTGTGCCCCCATTCACTGTGTCCCCCCCAGCCTTGCCCCTTCTCTGTATATTCCCCTGCCTGCCCCCATTCCCTGTATGTCCTCCACTCTGCCCCCTTCACATTATATTCCCCTGCCTGACCATCCTTCTCTGTATGTCTCCCAGCCTGCCCCTCCTTCACTCTATGCCCCCCATTCACTGTATGTTCCCCACTTTGCACCCATTCATTCTGTCCCATAGCTTTCCCCCCTCCCCCCCTTCTCTGAATGCCAGGGGTTGGATGCACACTCACCCAAAAGCCGCCAAACACATCTTAGTGTGGCAGCCAGCACCTCCTCACTGTTGCAGACAGCCAGGTAAAGGCGCACCCGCCGGGACTCCACCTTTAGTGTCCTGTGCTGTGCATCCTGCATCTGATGCTCCGCCCGCTTCTGGCTGGAGGCAGCGGGCCACTTGAAATGATGGCATAAGCCGCAATTGGCCCCTGGGCCTGACTTTGGACATGCATGCAGTAAGCTTTTGGGATATAGAAAACGGTCGGTAAAGAGTAAACTTTAGGGCTACATTTAACTTTCCCTATACAGTAAAATTTCCAGAGGAGGCAGGGGATGCTCCAGTATCGGGTATGGGTAAATAGGAGTTCCTTTCTTAATTCTGCCATTTTCCCAAGCTGACAGGACACATCACAGGCCAGTGCAGGAGACAAGATGCTACCAGAGAAGCTACCACAGCAACATTCAATTGGTGTGCAGCAGGAGTCATACCTACACAGTCACCCATATTGATAGGCGTGCCTAGAAAAAGTTGCACCGAGTATGTGTGAGTCCGCACAGAATTCATGAGATTATGTTCATTATGAAACCAACGATAGTATCATTCTGATTAAAATCGTACTTATAGCACGGTTGGTGGTGATCCCAGAACAAGTTCAGGAAACTTAAACTTGAGAAAGGGGGCCTTGCGTGAAGGCGCAAGAAAAGACTGAATGCATCTATTCTGGGGCGCGCGTTAATCAATTATTTACTTTATTGTTTAAAATATATATTTTTTTCTTTATTCCATAAAATAAAGAAGGGAAAAGAAGGAGATGACCTCTGTCACCACCTTATTGGAAGCAAGGGTGGGGCCTATTGTGCCTATTGTGCTTTTTATAGCAATCGTCATTCACTCTTTTAGAAGAAATGTTCCAGTTCATTAATGTTCACGTGACCATGTATCAAAAATCGCATCAAACAACAATTACTATATTATAATAATAATGACTCCAGGTGCGTAAATGCTAAAAATCCTATATGCTATAATTAATATTCATCTGGACCGGCAAGATGGGGCTAAGCGGCTTCCATCTACTCCTTTTATCTTTCATTTCTGCTGCTTGTTTATTTGCTCGCAATATAGTATACTATTATATGTTAATGCAGAATAGTGCCAGATTGTTGCAAATCATGATTTACAGTAACCTTGTGTCTAACATATAAACTGTAACAAAATATGTGGATGCCGGCTTGGGGCAGGTGGATGATATCACATAACATTAGCGCCCGCCTTGAATTTGTCGGGAAGCGTCCATTAGATAAGTATGTATAGCCTTACTTTTCTTTATGGTCAGAGGAGAAATCATTCAATGGTAAGTAACTATTGAATGATTACTCCTCTGTGAGGGTGCATGTGAGCGAATGTGTAAGAGCTCACATCAGTTCACATGGTAGTGTGGGGATTCGGGCTGGGGGGGGGGGGGTGCGTGCGTTCAGTGGGGCAGCATTTACCTGCTTGCTAGGCAACAAATATAAGCAGCCTATTCAGCAGGCATGAATTACCCCTATTGTTTATAAAGTGTTGCTTTGATGCATTAGTAATTCTGAGGATTACAGAGCGTTTTACTTCGTTAATCAAAACAGCCTTACGCAATTTTACTTTTAGTTGAAAATAAACATAATCATGAACGTTAATGCATAAGATATGGAAATATAAAACACAAGACACATAGGGGCAGATGTATGATCAGACGATATGGGGGAGAAGGGTATCAGTGCACGTTATGTGCACTGATACCGCTTCTCCCCCATGTATGACGGCGCCCCTGTCCATATCGGCGCTGCTATCTAAATGATACTGACTGTTCTGCCCACTGCTGCTTTTGGCTTCTCCAGCAGCAGGTTGGCGAAGCCCTATCTAAACAGCAGGGACAGTGCTGTCCCTGCTGTTTGGTCTGGGCTGCACTGGGGATCTCACATGAGCAGTGAGATCCCGCGCATGCCCAGTGCAGCTGGACAGTAGGGGACATCACTGGAGGGGGGAGTTAGCACTCCACCGCTTCGGTGGACCAGATGTTAATACATTTAGTCGGTCTCCCCTCCTGCTTAGAAAACAGAAAAAATATTCTGCGCTCAGAGGCCGTCTCTCTGACCCAGATGGAAAAAATAAGGGGAGAGAACGTGCCCCTGTAAACGCAAAAAAAGGCGCTGGTAGGATGGGCTATCACGTGTAGCTGCTCACACCAGTGGGGGTGGTCATTCCCCCAAGGAAGATATGGAAGGAAAAAAATGTGATTCGGTGGAGCGCTGAATCAATGAAATCATCAAATCCTGATCATTTAAATGTAAATATATAAAACAATTTATTACATAAATAAAAGTGCATACATCACACAAAAATAATATATATCATACGTAGCTAAAATATCTACTGATGGTATATTGCACTTTGTAAAATATCCCCTATGTATGGGGCATGGATACTTGGGAAAAAATACAGTCACACTTGTTCCTATAGGTACTCCCTTGAAAGACAATTTTGCCAGTAATGATATACGTTAACTGGTTTTGGTGGGTGTCCATTGACCTGTTGGATAGCCTGATGTTGTATGTCACCTCGTGAGCATAGGTGTTGTTTACTCACGGAAAGACCGGCTCCAGAATGAACAGGTGGTGGTGTCCCTTGAGTGTCCAGTGGGCAAAAAGTTGTTGTGGAGGGAGTTGGTCCAAGTGGTTGGTGGCAAGTAATTTGTAATCCAATTTGTGTCCACAAAAGTATCCAAGGGTGAACCTGACGCGTTTCGTCATCCACGGATGACTTTATCAAAGGTATGACTTGGTGGATGGAGTCTCAGATATTTATACCATCAAACAGGAAGTACAACTTTGACCTCCAAACAAAGTGCTACCCTATTGGTCAATGTAAAAAACATATACTAACATCTAATACACAATCTAAAATATACTACAGGATACAGGAGGCAATCTGTATATTAAAATCACTTGTCATTTATTGAAATAAGAAAAACAGAGTAAGTACATATATGTACACAGTGCAATATACCATCAGTAGATATTTTAGCTACGTATGATATATATTATTTTTGTGTGATGTATGCACTTTTATTTATGTAATAAATTGTTTTATATATTTACATTTAAATGATCAGGATTTGATGATTTCATTGATTCAGCGCTCCACCGAATCACATTTTTTTCCCCTCCTGCTTTGCCTCGCTAATTAGGCAAAGCAGGAAGTATTATATCACTCATTAGTGTGAGAAACTTTTTGACTCAAATTGTTGTTTGAATAATTGTGATCAAATTTCACATACAGTATTGTCTTTGAGAATGTACATTCCTATGGGTGTGGATTTTTAGATGGACGGTAAGTTTGTCAAAAGGTTGACCACAATTGGTTGACAGGCAATAGGTCAACACATAAAAAATGCCATCTATGCCCACTTGGATCGAAAATGTCAGTGAATAATTTTTTTTAAAATAAAAAATGCATGTTGACCTTTTTATGTGTCAACCATTAGCATGTCAACATTTTACTTATCTTTTGTCAGCATCAACCTAGACCTATTGCCTGTTGACCAATAGTGATCGACCTACTGACTGTCAACTTATTTACTGTCAATACCCTTTCCTACTAGCAAATAGTATTTATTGTAATGCAAATGCCAAAAGGTAGTATCAGAAATTCATTGCTTTGACACAATTTTCTGCTCTCTGAGTCTGAACAGGTCAAAAATATACAGTACTGTGTATACAGTACATTTTTCGGCTTGATTTTCATCAAAGGGTTTGACTAGTAATGTATGATTCTGTGGTGGTAAGAGTTTCTCCACATAAAAAAAATGTAAATACAATACTAAATAACAGTCTATATTTACATGACACAATTACCTTTGATTTACTTTTCATCTGAAAAGTAACATGGATACTTCTGGGAAAAGAATGCAATGGATATAGCAATGCATGCAATTATGAATAAAGAAAAATTGAAGCTTATTCTTCATGGAAAAGACTCTGCATCAGTGGTACAGAATATCTATTTCTCATTGTGACATTGTTAAATTTACAACCTGAAATAATTTCTATTAAACTACGGAACATTCTGCAGAACTTTCAGCAAACAAGTTGATAATACATACCCAAGGGCATACAGTTATTTAACTGAAAATATCATTTCAATTGATTCATCTTTTAGAACTATAAGAAATCTTCACAATGGGTGTAATGCATTCTCTATATTCTTCCTTGCACATTGTCCCTTTTGTACTTGCCATGGTATGATGTAGTATATCAACCAATGGGACAGCAGGTAGCAGACATACATTGAATTTCAAGTTAATTAAACTTGCTGCTCTTCCTATTTCAATTACAAAGGATTTTTAATGATTTGATTTGCAATAATGATGATAGAACTGGAAATGTCAATAAAGAATAACAGCCCTATCTACAGTATACCAAAAGAGAGAAACTAAACTTGATACAGTACATCAGATGCAATTATAAAATAAGATGCAATTATAAAATAAAGAGAACACGATGAAGGGTGCAAAATAATGTAGAGATATTCACTCAATTTCAGTCAGAGTTGTGGTTCTTCAAAGCTCTAAGCACATAAGAGAAAAAGAACAACTTATAGGGAATTCAATTGGTGGGAAATTTAATAAAGAACATGGCGCGGAGTTTATCCCACAGCCAAACAGTTTTACTATTCAATTAAAGAACATAGAAATACTGTAGTTGCATCTTTTTTTTCTCACACCTTCATAACAAGTCTGATTTTTCCTAAAAAAATTACATTTAGGAAACATTACCAGGACTTGCCAAGGAACCAGTGTCTAATTCCTCCCTCAGGACTAATTAAGCACCTGGAAATTTCCAATTAGCTTAATAAGTCTGTAAATACTCACCTTTTGAAGTGTTGTCTTCTCCCCCAGGATCAGAGTCAGGATCTGAACTCCTACAGCTGCGGTAAGTGAGAGTGTGTACTTGAGTGTGTGACCCACCGTTGTGTGTGACTCCATCGGAGGCAGCAGTTGGGACAGCTGAACCTCCCTGCAGCCCCTAAACTTCTCATCATTCTCCATGCCTCCCAGCAGCCCCCTCTACAGTGAACAGATGTAGGGTAAACCACCTGAAGCCATGGAGAACATGACACTGGTATCCTATTATTGTTATTATTATTATTATTATTATTATTATTATTATTACTTCCTAGTGCCGCACACCGAGTTTTTTAAATAGGTGCACATATACCACTGGTATAAAATTGACAAGAGATCTGCGAGGTATCTTTTCTCATGAAAACCTTGCACCCAATTGAATTCTCCACATTAGCATGAACCTTTATGGGTTCATAAAACACATTTTGTGTTTGGATAGGGTAGAAGTGTTAGTAATACAACAATAGGTCAACAATTAATCACAAAGTTGGTACAAAACTAAAACTGATGTGACACACTGTAATCCCGTAGGATTGAGTTCCTCCAGAATACAGATGTAAATCAGCATACCGCAATTTTTTTAGACCCATATTTTACCCAGGTATGTCATCAAAATTAATATAACATAGAAGATGCTAACAGCTGAGTCCTGCTTAGTTGATATTTAAGAAGGTGATGTACTAAGCATCGTCCTATATTTCTTCTGGACAGGTTCATAAGTTTCCATGAGCTGATACTGCTGAGCATATAGAGAACACACTGCAGGCTAGTTTGAAGCTACGGTTGTAAGCATTGAATTCTGAGGGCTTAGGATGTGTTATTACATCTGTTACAGTTCTGCACCTACAGTCACTTATCTATACAGTAGGCTCCTGTTTGTTAGCTGTATTGCCACTACTCCTTCCATGTCCAAACACACTCATTATTGTGTACCCTTTATTGTATTTGTTTTTTAAAACCTTTACTTTTTTCTAGACTCATTTCTTACATTTAAAGACACTAATTATACTTCTAATTGCAAATGAGTAGTGATGGCTAGAGCTGATTAATCTGGTTATACCAGGGAACATGAAATAAGCCAGATATCCTTGGTTGCTTATCCATGGGCATCACAGACACCAATAACAGATTCAAATGTTCTATATTATAAATAAATTGACATACCGGTACTTGTTTCATAGCACGGCCACAATCGTTGGGATCGTGTACCTTTAAGTTAAGGTACACGATCCCAACGATGGACCCGATTTCCTTTGAAATCAGGTCCATTTTGCCGGCAAAGGTAAAAAATCGGGGGCATCGCGTCGGTCGGGACCATTAACATTGGTCCCGACGCGACCGACGCGATGCCCCCGATTTTGCCATTGGCTTCAATGTTAAAATATTTTTTAACATTGAAATCGTGAGCATCGCGTCGGTCTTGTGCCATTATAATGGCACAAGATGAGATGGACTTGATTAAGTCCATCTCACATTGGAAAAAATGTGAAAAATGTGAAATGGGCCAATATGACCCATTTCACATTATATATGGCCCCGTCGTCACCCCACGATAGACGCCAACACGAAGCGTGGCGAGCGCAGCGAGCCCGCGAGGGTCGGCGGTGCGCGTCCTCCGACCTTTTCATTCCCCTACTATCCACGTCGGTGTGGAGTTGAGAATATATAGTGCGGCGAGCGCAGCGAGCCACCGAGCCCGAAGCGTGGCGAGCGCAGCGAGCCCCGCGAGGGGCCGCGTATACCTGTGAAGTTATACGCGTCCGCTCGCGGGGCACGCTGCGCTCGCCACGCTTCGGGCTCGGTGGCTCGCTGCGCTCGCCACACTATATATTCTCAACTCCACGCCGACGTGGATAGTAGGGGAATGAAAAGGTCGGAGGACGCGCACCGCCGCCCCTCGCGGGCTTGCTGCGCTCGCCACGCTTTTGGTTGGCGTCTATCGTGGGGTGGGGTTTACGTTGTAAAATTTGGGGGTCTAGGGAATATTTTACATTAAATCCAATGTAAAATCGGGTCCCAGGGACCCTATTCACATTTGATTCAATTAAAAAAAAAAATATGTAAATTGTTTCTACATGTCATCCTTAGGTTCAGATAGCTGCAACTAGCACTGGTTTTGCTATCACTTAGACCAGGCATTCCCAACCATGGTCCTCAAGGCACACCAACGGTGCAGGTTTTAGTTATCCAGTCTTGAGCCCAGGTGAATTAATTAGTACCTGAGTGATTCTGATTAAACCATCTGTGCTGAAGCCTGGATATCACTAAAACCTGCACTGTTGGTGTGTCTTGAGGACCGTGGTTGGGAATGCCTGACATAGACCATAAATAATTTGCTTCGTTTCTTGGACAACCAACCTAAGGCAATCCTTGCAAGAGCCTCACTAGCACCCCAGTGTGCCTAGGCACACATAGTGTGAACCACTGATATAGCCATAGTTTACTGAATATGAGTTGCAGGTAGTAAAACTGGCATCAAGTACTATATAATCTAAGCTGGAGCATGACCCTCAATAACAATAACAATCAATATTGTCTGTACATGCACAGACAATAGAGGGGTCCTTAATGACCTGCGGGAGAACGCATCAGCTATCAGTGCAGGCATACACACTGGGTGTTATAATGAGCAATATCACTCAGAAGAGCTAAAATGAGTGATTAAACAGGTTAATGCCATCCTGCCGAATTCATGCTCCCCTGAAGGGCTGTGAACGGATGTATTCCGGTACACATTTGGGGCCAGATTCTCTAAGATTCAAAAGTGATAAAATAAAGAGTGATAAACAGCCAGCCAATCAGCTCCTGCCTGACATTTTTCAAACACAGTCTTTGACATGGCAGGTAGGAGCTGATTGGCTGTCTGATTATCACTCTCCATTTTATCACTTTTGAAGCTTAGAGAATCTGGCCCCTGATCTCTACAGTCAAAGGATTTCTCCTCCTCTCCCCAGCGCTCACAGCCGCCACATCACCCAGGAGTCACTCGGCAGGTGCATGTATGAAAGCAAAATCAGGGTGGGTGCCCAGTGTTTCTAAGGGCATGCCTTCTGTTTTTGTGGCCATGACCATGAAAGGCCAGGGGGCCACCCCACCACACCCCCGTCTGTGAACCAGGCTGTGAGTGCCTTGCCAAGCGCAAAATTGTCAAGGGCACTTGCAGCCAGGGCCTGCACACGTGCATTACTGACAATGCAGATGTGCAGTAGCCCCACCATCAGAAAAGGGGCAGAATTGGGAACTGAGCATGCAGGTCTGAATCAGCGCCATTGTATCTAACACCATAAAGCAAAGTAACTTATTTTGTATGTACTGTAAAATAACTATAATCTACAGTATCTCTATAACACCACAGACCTGGAAGGACAAGTGAGGGACAAGGGTAGAACAACTAGATAAAACATGCAGTGGTGAGAGCAAGGACAGGTCAAATCAGCACTCAGTGATCTAACATATGGGAACTTAAACAGTCAGAATTACTGAAGGGGAAATAAGAAACAAAGGTGTGGAGTGGTGGTGACACGGATAGTGCTAGTGGGAGACCAAGAAGGTAGATAGTTGTGCCCATGAGTAATAACTGCATGTACTGTATGAAATTAATATTCTAAATACAGCTTAAATACTGAATTTGTAAATTAGTAAAGGAATCACATTCTAAGGGCGGTATTCAATGTGAATACCTGCGAGGTGCAGCGAATCCTTTTTTTGGATTCGCTGCACATTCGCCACGTTCCGGAGCCGGCGGGCTCCGGTATTCAACGAGTCAGGGGCAGCGAGCCCCTGACTGGCGAATAGGGAGCCTCAGGACGATGCCAGGCAGAGAGATGGTAGTCTCTCTGCCTAGCCCAGACCTTTGTGGGGGGTTAGGTGTGCTCCCCGGGTGCCAGGCAGCACAGGCTGCCCCCCCGGGGGTGCCAGCAGGCGAGCGTATATTCACTACACAGGATCGTAATGATCGTGCAGTGAATATATGAATATGTAATGAGCGGCTCCGCTCTGGTGCCACCTGCTGGATGCTGTGTAAAAAAAAAAAATATTATTTTTAAAATTAAATATATATTCATGTGCTTACAGCACATGAATAAAAATAGCATGCCCCTCCTCAGAATAAAATTCCTGATTTTTTTACACCAAATGTAAAAAACAAAACACTTTATTTTAAAAGTTCACATTCCACTTCACCATAAAAAGATAGCGATTGCTACTCGGTGAATCATGGTGAAAAAAACCTTCAAATGTATTCGCCATGTGGTCATTGAATAGGGTGATTCACCGTTTTTGTCAGAAATTCGCCAAACAGCACTAATTCGCCATAAAAACCTGGCGAATCAGGCTCATTGAATACCGCCCTTAGTCTTCAAAATCACATTTTAAAGTACATTTTTATACTTCCAATTTTATATTTTCCAGTAAAACTTTCAATCGCTGCTTTGCCAGCTGCAAAACATGTTTATTCATACTGTAGAAACTTGAAATTTGGCCAAAGAAAATCTTATCTCTAGCGATGACATGACTAATGCATTTATTTGCAATATGCATATACTGTACCATACTCCAAGTTAATCCTTAGAGCAATTTAAAGCTTGCAATGTCATTAAAAATTATGCCAGAGGCAATATTAGTGTATACATCTAAACTAGGCCATACGGATAACTAATATTTTCAAATATGAAGTATATTAGTAATATATATTGGTTATTATTTCCATGACATTCTACTGCTACTCAGATAAAAATACAATTTAAATGACTTTACCATTCCAATTTTTAGAAAGCTGAATCCAGATCTCAGATCTGTAGGATTTTGTCCAAATTTGAGTCTAAAACAAGCCCATATACTGGCATCTCTGCAGCTAAGCTGCTGTGTTATCACTGGCCCAAACTGTGCATAAGTCTATCAAATCATAATACACACTCTTCTTGTTTAGATATAGAAGCATGTCCTTGTTGATATGGAAATAACCTGTAGTACAGTAAAATAGAGCATGACGGGTATGTTTGTTCAGCGACATGACTACTTTAAAACATACTGCATACCTGTATCTTTCTTTAAAACTTAATAGCATTTCAAATAATAGTTTTCATATTTTATAAAACAATATAGAACCTCCTGGTTCTGTTTTGTAAGATAAAACAGTGTTTGACCTCTTTGGGGGTAATTTTTTTTTTGGGGGGGTCACGCTAGGTAACAGTATGCAGTTACAGTATGCAGCCTCAAAACTATCTGGTCTACCACTACAAACCCCAATTTTTTATACCATCATTGATGTTAACTTTGAATCAGTCTGTCACGGCCCGGCCGCGACCATGATGCTTCCCCATCCGGAACATACGGCAGGACCTCGTCTCGTGTATCTCTCCAGCTGGAGGGCCCCGAGGTGTGTCTCCGTCCAAACAGCAAAGGAAGTTCCCTGATTTCCGCCGGGCGCCACCATTTTCCCGTGGACCACCATGAAAATTCAGCTTCTAAGCTGCTGAACAATTAGCGCTGGGCAGTGGGGATAATGCTGGATCACCGGCCTCAGTCTTACGCCAGTGCTTTGTCTGTCATTCCCTAGGGTTGACCTAAATCCTGAGCTCCTGGACATCCGTTATAACCGCAGTGTATTTTCCTTCAGCCTCCTGCTATTCCAGATCCAGCTTCTTCTTCAATTATTATTAGCTTCAGCCAACTTCGGGCCAGTATCTGGTGAATTATTCTGGATCCAGCTTCTTCTTCAATTATTATTATTTTCAGCCAAGTCCAGTCCAGTATCTTGGTGCATTATTCCAGATCCAACTTATTCTTCAATTATTATTATCTTCACCCAAGTCCGGTCCATTCTCCTGGTGAATTATTCTGGATCCAGCTTCTTCTTCAATTATTATCTTTGTACAAGTTCAATTCAGTGTCCTAGTGAATTCTTCATCTTCTTCAGTTATTGTCAGTCCGGTCCAAAATTATGGGGAACTTTTCCGATACCAGTTTGTCTGTTCCAAGTTATCTCCGTACAAAAACAGTCCAGTCACCTTGTGAACTTCTCCAGTACCATCCCATATACTCTTACCCCATTTTCTTACTCCACATTGATCTGGTCCCACATCCACTCATCTTATGCAAAATACATATCTGTCCTGCTACCTTCTTGTCTCCTACTGCTAGAGAACTGCAAACCCAAGGCAAACAGTCGGATTCACAAAATACTTGCAGTCTGACACCATTTTTATTCTGGAAGTAGGTTTAACACAAAGTTACAAGGTAAAAACAGATAATGCATAATATTTTACTTGTAATGATGAAAGATTACATGATTACAAGGTGAATAGAATCAAAACATAAAATTGTTTTATTTATTACTGTACTGTCAGTAGCGCACGCAGGGGGGGGGGTTCTGAAGACCCAGAAACCCCCCTAGGAGTCTAATGACACGAGACTGAAAGCTGAGGGTCCCCTCTTTGAATGGGTACAAGAATTTTAAAAATCGGCCCTTGCATACCGGAGATATCTGACTTTAAAACAGTGGTCCCCATCCAAGCCTGTTAATTGCTCTTCCCAGTCAGATATTTCAGGTTCAGTCTGACTTTTTTTTCTGAGGGTATAATCCAAAAGCTGGGACTCTCCCCCTTTGATGGGCACTAGTAGCTTGTCTCTACTGTTCCCAGAACCAGAGAAATCAGCCTTCCAGCAGCTGGTTACTGCTCCAGCTCCACACACCTGGTATGTAGTTTTATATACTCGTTGGCAGATTGCTCTGCCTCCTGAACTCTGATCCCCAATACCATTTGGTAGGTGGGATTCTCTAGTTTTTAATTCCATTAAAATCTAAGAAATCTATTTCCGGGAACTGGAGATATCTGCAGTCAAGCAAGCTGTCCTCCCACCAGAAAATTATGAATAATAAGCCCACTCCACTATACACCCCTCCTCTGCGTATTAAACATCCTCTACTACCCTGGAAGTTATGTATCAGGTTCCCTTCATTCAGCCCAATGCCCCCTGCTTCCACCATCTGTGCAGTAAAGGGGTAATTAGTGGAAATTACTGATCCAGGCCCTACATGCTGAGCAGTTGATATAATACCCCCTACCATACACGGGACATAAAAGCTTCCACCACCCCTACTGCTGTAGAATCGGTAGGGGCCCCAATACATTGCTATGCCCAGGGGTCTACATTGCTGTTGACGCCAATGTATGTATGTATGTATATATATGTATATTTATATATGTATTTATATATATATTTTTATTGTTATTATTATTATTATTATTATTTATATACATTTGGTCTATCTATAATACTTTAACTGATCTGGCATAAACTGAGTCACATAAGTGTCCATCTCCGTGCTTTGCTCCGCCCATCTGTAAACCCCCTTCTGAAGAGCAGACAATTATGCTATAATCCTTGAAGTATAGAAGTATGAACATAATGAAATGCTGGTTCAATTTGATCCATGTATTTCTTCTACAATTAAATGCAATCCTACTTTGGCATATATTCAATTGATGTTGAAACTGCTGTCTTGCTGAAAAGACTGAAGTTTTTGACATGAATAGGTCGGAAGGGGTTCCAATCTATTCAATGCTAGCTGTTTTGTTTTCCAGGTGGATTGGGGGAATAGCCACTAATCCACCTGCGTTTGATGGAAACACGTTTTAGGAATCCATCTGCTTTTTGATGGAATCCACCTGCTTTTGAGGCCATGTATCAGGCAATCTCAATCCAACTTCAAAAGATGTTGGATTGGGGCAGGGAGGATGGTGCCAGGTGAGCAGTAGCAGCTTACATGGTGTCATCCTCCTGCCCACGCACCCTCCTGCCACCTACTGTACCATCCCGCCACCTCCCGTCCCCACCCTCAGCCAGCCGCATCCCAGCTCCTGCTGCCACCTCCTGGGCAATCCTGCCGCCTCCCACCGCTGTGCTCACCAGGTCCCTGTGCTGGCTATGTGAGCATCAATCAGCACACAAATCCAACATCTGGATATGACCACAGCATTGAATAACGTATGTTGGATTCATTCCATCAAAATAATTTTGAAATGGATCCGACATCAATTGAATATACCCCATTATGTTTTATCTCTCTGGGATGATGAGTGCAATCGGAAAAGTTCCATAACAGTACTTACTTTAAATAAAACACATGACACATGAGTTTATCAGTAATAAGAGTTTAGTAATTTAATTTAATACAAAATTATTGTCAGTGTCCGTTGTGAGGATATAGGACTACACATTTGGATTGAAAATATTCTTATACCGTACCTTAAATATCCAAAGGTTCATTGCTACTGTGTCCATGACATTTACCCATAGAGAATTTGTGAACATTAGTGCTACCTTGGAAACAATAGTGATTGGTCAAAGTTATTTTGCAAGATTTTCTGCTAAATATAATTGTTACAAACTAGCCACTTGTCTCCATGTTACCTATGAGAACATTTGTGTCATGTAACTGATTTGAGCATCACAAAGGAGTAATGAGTGCTCCGGCCAACATAAAATTAAAATTGATGCATCACACAATATTTAAAATTACTTTGTATTTTTTTATAGATATATTTCTCTCTGATAGGACAATATGGACATCTATGGCCCCCTATGACATTCAGAAAGCAAGCAATTTGTTACTGACCCTATTGATTCAATGGCAGATTAAAAATGTGGTTGATCAAACAGTAGATTTAAAAAAATTGGTTGAAGCAAGTCAGGAATCCCTGCAATACACCCTTAAGTACTCGACTGAAAGCAGATGAGAACAATTCCAATGCACCAGTCATTGTATTCTAGAAAGACCCAGATGCACAGAAATGTTACTGACAAATTAGTTAGTAGTGGCATTGCTGTTGATATGCTGATTATTGTCAATCTGTATAATCTACAGCGTTATTATCACATGAGTTGGCAGTTGAAACTACTGTACAAATCTCAGCATCTGGCATTCCAAAGAGACACATAAAGTAGAAATGCTCCATGGGCTAATGTTTCATATCTACTGGCCATCAAGTCGACAATGACGTTGGCCAATGGTTATGTTGATAGCCGCAAGCATGTCCTAGAGGGAAAGGGAAAAAAAACACTTAATAACAGCTTAATGGAAAGTTACTTTAATTTTGAATGAAGCAATGTGTTGTGTTAAACACATGGAATGATGATAATTAGGACAAGTAACATATTCAGAGGATGCAAATGTGCACGATAATTTTACTCCTATGAGGATACAATACATGATTTCAAATAAGACATTTTGAATAACTCCTTAAATTAATTGGCAAAAGAAATGGAAAATTAATAAAGTTTAAAAACTTGAACCATAATATAAACCATACTGTAATATAAATTCATAAATACAGAAATATTGAGTTTAAATTTCATAAAATGCATCACTAATGCTAGTACTAAACTGCTGAATCAAAACTAGAAATATCTTTCATAAAATGATTACTAGGTTTCACAGAATTATCAGAAATATATTTTTCTATGTCTGATAAAATTAATACAAACAACTGAAAGAAAACAATGGTACACAACTCCTCTCAGAGTGTCAGTTGATCTGGGTGAGATGCTACATAGGATGGATGCTCAGTAAATGAGAACACACCAGGGACGTGCAGTCAGGGGAGGCAGGAGAGACAGTGCCTCCCCTGTCATTAATGATTAAAATAATACAAGGAAGATACCTATGACACATATTCTGTGTCATAACTATTTTCTTTATATTATTCTAATCATTTTTAACTGTGCATCATGTTTTTATTGATTTGGAGGGACCGAAAGCGATGCCTCCAGCTGTCCTGTACAAATTGATAGAAGCAGAGGATGGGCAGGGGGCGGGGACAAACAGAGTGCTGTAAAAGCCCATTAAAAATACTAGCTCAAGCGGCACCTTTACAGGTGCCTCAGGGACAGGGGCGTGCCGCAGCGCTAGCAGCCAGTCTGTACCTCTCTGCCTGCCTATCATGTTCCATTGCTGATCACTGGGGCTGCAGCTGAAGCACTGGGCACCACTGCACGGCTTGTCCGCCAGCTCACCCGTCAGCTCACACTCCTGCTCGGGCTCCTGCACACTGCAGCAACCAGGGTCGGCCTGACTTGCCTGATACGTGGCCAAGTGCAGTGAGGAGTTTTTCGGGCAGTCTGACCACACACTGCCGCAGCCTGCCCAGAAGCCCATCTATCTAGTGTTTCCACCTCACAGAGACTGCAGGTGTCGGCATTGCTGAATGGATTTCCCCCCTCTGCTCAGCAGCAGGAAGAGCGGCACCTCTCCCCAGTCACCTGCATGAATGATATGTCCAGTGTCGGACCCTGGGGCTGCAGAGGAAGCACTGCTCCTCCCAACTGCCAGCAGCAGCCTGCCGACGATGGCCTGAATGCGGGACCCTGGGCTTCCAACTTGCCCCTCTGCTTAATGTAAGTGCCACAAAATATATGAAGGGGGGGTGTGCGGGTGGCATTGGTGGGTGTGAGGGGTGCGTGGTGGCTGTAACAGGTGCCTCTCTGTACACAGTGACCACTGCACGTCACTGGAACACACCTCTATAATTTTATGACTTTACTGATCAGGATGAGCTCCATTTGTCCTAAGTAATGCAGGTGGAAAATAAGTAATATATGTATCACCACATTAGACATTTTAAGATATCATATGGTGAGATCTGCCAGAGTGTCACTTTTCTTGACCCATAGCTGGCATTTTTAGTGGATATTTAGCATATCTCTCACAGAGATGTTGGCACTCAAAGGGTTAAAAAAAAACAATAGAATGGAAAAAAGTCGCATCTTCAACTTGAGCACCATAGAACTAAAAGACACGCACATAAAACTATTTAATAAAGGCCTTTTGTTTGCAATAACACAGAACATAAAGATATACTGTATGAAACCTACCTTGGACATACAGGACTTCACAAGGACATTAAACTTTAGAAAAAACTTTACACACCAACAACAGAGACAGGCTCATTTAGACACACACACAGAACGTAAACCACCATTTAAATGTTATCCTCAACACACAAAAGGACCCAAATACCACATATTTGAAAGATTGGTAACACAGGATTTAGAAGACATGGAGATTTATCACGTCAAACAGCAAAGCATATCAAAACCAGAATATGAAGTCCTACCTAAGAAAAAAATATGCACTACTCATTAATCCATCAGATGCGGAAAGGGGGATAGTGGTAATGGACAACAAAGATTACAAGGAATCTAGGAGACCTTTAGGGGACAGGGATACATACAGCAAAATATAAAGAACTAACATGTCTTCTGAAAGAAGCTCTACATAAGAAAATCAACAAGAAGCAATTTGAATTCATTAATCCATTACACTTATCCATGTATTTTACCACCTCACAAAAAATCAGCAAAGACACAGTAGACCCACAAGGAGACAAATAATTTCAGGCATCGATTCAATCACATTCAACCCTCCAAGGTACATTGATCAGTTCCTATAGCAATAAACCATAATACAGAAATCCTACTGAAGAAATACAAATCACATTGTGTAACTTCTACAAGACACTGATGTCACCTGGTGATTAGGCACACCCAAGTTATAGAAAGCATAAATCATTTTCTCACACAGGATAATGTATCACACTCAGAACCTTATTTTAAATAACAACAACACTTGGTTTTACAGTGATTACCAGTGGTGTAACTATAGTCCCGCAGCCCCCGTGGTGGCGGGGAGGCACTAAGAAGGTGTGGGCACCGGGGGGTCTGCAGGGCTATAGTTACCTGCTGCTGTCCGCCCGGCAGCGCTTCTGGGTGTGGGGAGCCAGGCAGCTGGCTACTCCTGTGCCGGGTTTTCCGGCTAGCTGTCAGTAACAGTGTGGCCGGTCCGCTCCCCTTGCTGCTGCCGGACGCCGGGTAGGTGAGATGCGGCTCCTACTTTTATACATGCTCCCCACATTGGCTGCCCGGCTGCCAGCGACGTGCACCCCACCCGCTGGTACCTCCTGCCGCTGGCGCTTCTGTCGGGTGACGGGTCCCGGCCCGGCTGCTAACAAAGTGACAGATGGAAAATGGCTGCCCCCATACCTCAAAAGCTGTCTGCAGTACAGGGGGAGTGCCGAGTACTTTTATTAGCAGCCAAAGCCGGGGACCGAGTGCCGAGTACTTTTATTAGCAGCCAGAGCCGGGGACCCGTCAGAAGCGCCGGGGCTAGGAAGTACCGGCCGCGGGGGAGGAGAACTTGTTAACTCTCCGTGGGGGGCGCTGCCAAATTTGCGGCAGGGGGGCGAAAAATGTATAGTTACGCCACTGGTGATTACTCCAACCAGAAGACAGTGTTCGCCATGGGGACTAGGTTCAATCTGAGCTATGCTAACCTGATTATGGGCAAGTGGGAGGAAGAGAAGATCTGGTAGGTTGCTTGAGCTCGAGGAGTACCTGGTCATATGTTGCAATTTCATTGATGATATAAGTTTCATATAGAAAGGGAAATAACTCACACTCCAAAATGTCATCCTGTACATGAACATAAATAACAAGCACTTACAATACATGACAAAGAACAGCATGTTCATATCTTCATATACACATATGGGGGAAAAAACTAAAGTAATTTATAAAGTTAGTTGATGCAAATAGCTACATTTTAAAAACAAGTAGACACCATCCAAAATGACTCAGGAGCATAACTCTAGGAAAATTCACACATATCAGATGTAATTGCAGCAAACTAGAAGAATATAATCAACAGAGAGAACAACTGGAACAGAAATTCAAGGATAAGAAATATGACAATGACACAATAGAAAAAGCATATTTGAAAGTGGAAAACACAGAGAGAAAAGAACTACTCACATTGAACCAAAAGACATAACAAAAGCAGATCAGGACAAGGACATATATTTCATGACACAATTCACCAACTGAGCATATTTTAATGCAAGACAAAACCCTGTCTAAAACATTCCTTTGAACAACCCACAATACAGTAGTGTACAGAAAATTCCCAGATAAAAAAAGGCAACTAGTATGCAACCATATACCAGCTGTGAACACCATACAGACCAAGATCGTTAATACTGCATAAAACAAGGACTTTCATTGAAAATGTCTGGGCTGTAAGACAACCAAACATATATAAAATATTGCTGAAATGACATCACACATAACCAATACTGTATATAAAAAAGCACTGGCATGCAGGGCCGGATTAACAATAGGCCTGATGGAGCTACAGCTCCAGGCCTACTCTCCAAATTTCGTAGCTGAAGGCCAGGGCTTTCCAACGAGCCCAGCCCCGCATCAATAGCCCCCTGGGAACCGGAGATACCGCCAGGCAAACCTGGAACGTTTTCCCCATAGGATAACATGGGACCCGCTAATTCCGACCTCCACACGGTTCCAACGGCTGCCAGTTCCCCCTCCGGCATCACAGAAGCTCGAGGTTGATCTCAGTTGAGCTCAAATTGCTGGGCCTTCAATCTGAAAACTGGTCCATATGGGTTCATTGGTTCTAGAGATATTGCGGGTAAACCAATTTTTTTCAGTTCTGAAATGTAATTTCATGGCTGTTCATGTTGTCTGAGGACAGATTTCTCTGGAACCAAATGGCCCAGTTTCACGGGACCAAAATCATTTGAAGCCTACATGTAAATGGGTCAGTTGATTCCGAAGATATAGCTGGTTGTTTAAAGGGGGGGTGGGGTGGTTTTCTCTCCCCCTCACACCAGAAAATGCAAAGACTAGGCTGGTGTAAAAGGGGCCAGTCCGGGAATGTCCCTGCATGATCCTGGGACCATATTCCCGGGTAAGTCCCTGCATTTTCTGGTGTGAAAGGGGTATTATTTCAAATAGGAGTGCTCTGAATACAGCCGGGCAGCTACCCTGCTCTCTGCCCGGCTGTCAATGGCTGTCATTTCTGCCCGGCGGCGGCTGTCTCCAAGTTACCACGAGCATGTATTCCCCCTTGGCAATGAGCATGTAATCCCACATGGCAACGAGCATGGAACCCCTGGCAATGAACATGGAACCCCTGGCAATGAACATGTAGGTAAGCAACACTTATGTAGCATAAATTTTAATAGGCATTATGGTGTTTGGCATAATACGTAATGGAGATTATGGTGTGTGTCTTAAAATGTAATGGGCATTATGGTCTAAATTTTTAATGCGCGCCAATGCCCATATTTATGAAGCAAATTGTGCATTATTGCTCAATCTGTTTGGTATAGTGCAGGCATGTCCAAACTATGGCCCTCCAGCTGTTGTGAAACTACAAGTCCCATCATGCATTGCCACAGTTTTGCTATTAGGGAATGCTAAAACTATGTCAAGGCATGCTGGGATGTGTAGTTTCACAACAGCTGTAGGGCCACTGTTTGGATATGCATGGTGTAGTGTGTATTTTGGCTCAATTCATGTGGCACAATGTGAATTTTGCCTAAATCTGTGTGGCATAACGTGAATTGTGACTCAATCTGTGTGCCATAGTGTGAATTTTGGCTCACTCGGTGTGAATTTTGGCTCATTTCATGTGGCATAATATAATAGAGGCAAGTACAGTATAAGGGGTTACTATTGTGTTGCATGATTTGTTTAAGGGGTATATGGTGTGGTAAAGTTAGGTGACCACATAAAAGGTGCTGAAATGTTGTCTACCAAGTTTCGGCTTTCAGTATTTTTTTTAATGACTGCAGTGCCACCTCACCCGCAAGTATTTTAGGACATTGACGTCCTGCGGGTACACCTTTGGAGTGCACCCGCCAATATATCTCCCTGCATTTTTCTTATGCCAGCCCCCTGCCTTTTCCAGGCATATATAATTAGGTGAAAGTATTTACACAAATACAGCACATTCATGAGCAGGCCATCCAAAACAGAACACTGGCCACGCCCCCCACATTATTAGGTGCTGGCCACAACCCTTATTATTGCACATAATAGGCCCTTGATCATTCAGCTCCAGGCCCATATAGACCTTAATCTGGCTCTGCTGGCATGCCATACAAAAGAAGTGTCTCATGTCCTGCTCATGTGATTCCAGTATTAGTTCAGGACTTTCAGGCCATTTAAAGTAAGTATTGTGGAGCATATAAAAATATTAAAACAGGATATGAGAAACATAGAAGAGATCCATCCAGAATCAAATTTATAGCCATCAAACAGGTCACCCATAACTGGAGGGTGGAGGCTACACTTGGATGATAAATAAAGAAGCTGACTGTGCATGTGCCGAATCAGATGGACAAAATTTATAAGTTTGTAATTTCATATGAAATAATCAATCAAGCACTCTTTCAGTGAAATAGGCATTTCTTGTTGGTAACTTGGCAATGACCATGAGTATATATATATATATACATCTTCCCCAAAGATCGGCACTCGTACTCCAATGTGTTAATATTGCTCCAGGTGCCCTCCTAGATAGACCAATTTAGATAGTTGCACTGCGGGCGGCACTCACGGAAATGAACACAGAACGCAAGGTTTTAGCTTAATGTTTCAATTCTATTACGAATTTTCATCAGAAGCACCATATAGCAAATAACAAAAAACTTAAATACCTTCACCCACACCCTCATGTTATGTGCAGACACCGACTCCAGGCTCCCGCTTCCGCCCTCGTTCAGCCGGGCGCTCCGTCGCCTCACCGGTGACGTCATAGGCGTCAGCTGGTTGCCTAGATACAGACGTCTGTGAAAAAGAGAAGAAAACAGAGCATGCGTGTTACAACATGATACATTATGTATACCGGTAGATATTCATACAATATTACACAACAAGGCACTGATAATTACTATAGATCCATAAATTATAAATAGCAGTTTAGATTCAATTGTTCATTCAGTCCGTGTGGACTGACTGTGTCCAACATATAAATCCATCGTGCCTCCCTCTGTAACAGAGTTCTGGCACGATCACCTCCTCTTACATTTATGGGGACACTATCTATGATCTTATATCTGACAGTGGATTCACCATGTTTCATCATTCACGAAAACATGGTGAATCCACTGTTATATGTATTGTGTATATTTTAATATTTTGTTATGTATGTGATTTCATTTTAATATAAGATATAAAATGTATACTATTTGCAAACAGTGTGTCCTCATTTATTCTGTACAGAGACATTCGGAGCCGCTTATAATATATCCAGCAGCGCAATACTCACCATTATAGATATTTTCTGTGTTTGGTGGTTTCTGTGAGTAAAGGCATACTCACTGGTGAAGTGTGCAGCAGCTGGATATTAATAATAATACTACTATTAAGAGTGTATATAATCTATAGTAAAAGCGCCAGGTTCTTTTCTTGCTAAACTGGCGAGTGGATTGGCTTTTCTCCAGCCCACTCCTAGCTAGCATTAATTGTCTTTCCATGACAAAGGCAAAGTAGCGGGGCTGCACCTCACTCAAGCACAGTGGAGACTGATTTTCGTATTGTGCAAGGTTCTCCAGCCGTTTGAACTTGCCACATGTAAAATCCATTCCGACATTGCCAGTTTGAGTCAGGTCATTCTCAGGCTGTTGCAGAAGCAACTGGAGAATGTGAAGGAGGAGCTAAATGGTGCAATTCTGCAAAGTATGTAGGTTTTGTGGATGAAGCCCTTCATTCGCTTTGCCAGGATACAAGGGTGGTCAGTCTATTAAAGTCAGAGCAGTACATTTTAGCCACTGTGCTGCATCCTCAGTTTAAATTTCTGTTTTCTGGTGGACACAAGTCTACAGCGGTGCAAAGACCTAATTGTCGGGAGATTGTCATCTGACGTAGAACTTGACATGGCAACAGCTCCTACTTCATTTTCTTCCACACCTGTGGCTGCAAGGAAACAACTCAATTTTCCTAACCAACCCACTGGCATTAATGCAGAGCAGGCAGGAGTGAGTTTTGACATCTCGTCTGAACTGAAGCCTAAGTGGCGTAACTATTAAAATTGCACCCCCCGCCCAAGATTTTGGCAGCACCCCCCCCTTATTAAAGATAACAAACCACCCCTGCTGCCACCGCCCATGCCCCCGTGCCATCCCCTCCGAGTCCACTGTGCTTCAGTGCCAGGGACCCGCAGATTTTGTCTGTGGTCCCGGCTCCCCTCCTGGCTTCTGCTGGTATGAAAACGGACCATCAAAGAATTTCTGCCCCCATACAGAGGACAGTTTCAGAGAACTGTCTGTTGTATGGGGGTGGACATTTTATGATGGTCTATTTTCATTTCAGCAGAAGCCAGGAGGGGAGCTGGAACCACTGCACAGACAGGTAAATCTGCGAGTCCCGGCCACCGCACAGTGGCATTACAATAGCCTCGCAGACCCCTGGTGCCCGCACTTACACAGCGACACCCCCCCCTCCCACAACTGCAGAATCTGCTGGGCTATTGTTACACCACTGCATACAATGCTGTCACTATTTAAAAAATGGTGGAGGATTATTTTAGTGACAGCATCCATGTAAACATGTCAGACTGCATGTACCTGTACTGGCAGAAAAAAAGGCAGTTTGGAGGCCCTTGTACAAACTGACTCTATTTTACCTGAATTGTCCCCCCTTCAATGTGTACTCCGAGTGCATGTCCTATTTATGCAACATAAGGGTGCATAAATTACATCTTGCACCTCTTTATTGGGGGGCATTATGTGCCATCCTGTCTGCCACTGCAGTACCACTCCTAGATGGGCCATGTGTTTGTGCTGCCCATTTGTGTCACTTAGCCTAGTCATCTAGCTACCTTGGTGTAACCTTTTGGCATAAAACCAACAATGTGAGGTCTGAGGTGTTCAGGATAGACAAAATGAGTGTAAAAAAATGTTATTGAGGTTAATAATAGCATAGGAGCAAAAAATAATAATTTTGCGATTTTAGTGATTTTTATGATTTAAAACATAAAATACTGTTTAAAAACACAAAACACTGAAGGGTGGTGTTTTGGAACAGATACGGATCCAAAACACATTTCACAAAACACTAAAAGTGGCCGGTGTACATACCTAGCAAAAAGTGCCAGTGCTTTTAAAGAGTTACCACCCTAATTGCACCACATAACAATTAGTGCTTAATAATTACATTGAAAACAATAAGATGCATTGATTCTGTTTAAATAAAACTCATATAAATGTATTATTGTGCAAAATGGCTTTATGGTTTGTTTCAAGTTACACATTTATTTTAGTGTTTTTGACATCTAAAATAATACTCTTAGAAATATGTTATTGTGCATTTAGAATTACTAGCAGTTATTTCTTGTTAAATATACTCTATTTCTAACTTACATATTGCAGTCATTCTGAAATGACCAAATAATTGAAGTGGTCTGTCTTTAGTTCAGTTGATATACTGTACAGTTTTGCAATGCCAGCTTAAGTACACTTTATGACTTTATACACAGTGTAATTAAGACATTAACATTAATTGCCCCATTCAAACATGACATTAAACTGAACCATGAATTATATTAAAAGAGATTTAGATTTCATTGTATGCTGCTGGTGAGAGAGTTATTGATCTACAGTAATTACTGTATCTCAGCCAAAAATAATGTTGACCTATGTATGTACAGTATGTCACTACAACATTATTATGTTTTCATAGGGTAACATTTTTTATATGTTAAAAATTAGAAGAAAATCAGAAAATCTAAATGTTAAGGTGAATAGCAAGAATAATTTAAAATTATTTACTTCATTAAATATTATAACATGTTGCAATGCATATGTATCTAGTGAATAATTGCATAGTGTATGTACCATAAAAATGATTACCAACTATGGATGCACCAGATCAGTCACAAGCACATGGACAGAGTTCGTAAGTCTGTATGAAATGAACAGCCTGTTAATGAAGCACTCCCTCAGTGAAATATGCATTTCTTGGTGGTAAATCCCGACATTCAAAACCCCGACATTTAAAATCCTGACAGGGTCAAAATACAGACATATAGAATGTACAGGTGAAACAGTCAACATGACTTTCCGTCGACACTCCGTAAGGTCGACATGGGTTTTTTCACAGTTTTTTGACCTGACATGTGCCGACAGGCGGTATTTCATGCCCTACCATCCACTAGGGCGTGGTGGGAGAATAAAATAGTGTGCTGAGCGCAGCGAGGGACCGTGCCCGAAGCATTGTGAGGGAAGCGAGCTATGCGAGGGGCTGCGGTTCACCTCCAACTGTGTCCATGTCGACTGTGTCGACATTTTTGTAAAGAAACTGTGAAAAAAACCATGTCGACCTTGCGACCTGTCAACGGAAAGTCATGTTGACTGTTTCACCTGTACATCTATATGTTGGTATTTTGACCCTGTCAGGATTTTAAATGTCGGGATTTTGTCCTTCTCGGGATTTTAAATGTCGGGATTTTGTCCTTCTCGGGATTTTGTCCTTGTCGCTATTATGACCCATTCGGGATTTCAACCCTGTCGGGATTTTAACCGTCGGGATTTCATACCGAATCCATCTAGTCTATCTGTGGAGGGTGTGCTTGAAGTTTAAGTCAACTTACACACTAATTTGCATTGTAGGGAGACAGAGAGGGAACCTGCATTTTATAATTATTTTGCCCTCAGCATGGGGTAGGTACAAGTCTAGATGATAACATCTGTTACTGTAGACATGAACAGTTGGTGGATTGGACTTTCACAAGTATACTCAGCACACATGGGCAGATTCTAACAGAGAGAAGAAGACTGTGCATGTGTCCAGGGGGTTTTCAATGTTGATTATCTGATGCAAAACGGCAAAATAGCATCCATTTTTGCAAAGAATAGATGGAATATGTATTATATCTATTCAATATTTAATTTTGGGGGGGATTTTTGGAAATAATCTGAAAATCGCAAAAGATCTTTTTCCATGAAAACGGGCACTGATTTAGCTTTTCCAAGAGTAAGATCTGCAGACATGAATCCCTGCCATTTGGCTTTATATAAACAAAGTATGAACTTTCCAGTGATAGAGAAAACATTTTTTTTCTCTCTCACTTTCTATATGCAGCTTCAGCTTCCTCTCAGTAATCTCTATTAACACTATAGTATTTTCCCAGGCGGGGGGTGCTCCAGTGCTCACCCCCGGTCACTGTACAGGGGTGGGTGGGGGGCACGGAATTCTGGGGGGGGGGGCGTGATCCGGGGTGCTCACCCGCCCCTGGCCACTGTACACAAGGGAGGGGGTGCCGGTGATTGCAGCGGCAGGCCGCTGCAGCGTTCCCGGGCGGGCAGGGGTGGTGGTGGTTGGCAGGGTGTGTAGGGTGAGGGGGTGCATCAGAGGCCGCCGGTGCCACTCACCTCTCTTCTCCAGGCCCTGCTGCACACTGGCGCCCTCCAGTGGCCGGCACCCTAGGCAAATGCCTAGAGCTGCCTAGTGGTGGCGCCAGCTCTGGGGACCCCCAATATACAGAGAAACCTTGACATTGGCTTTATTGCATACAGATAATTTGTGCAAAATATATGTAGCCAATATCTCTGAATTCTATTATCATGTAGTGTTCTAGACTGGTTACTAATACCATTCAGTGAGCTGAGAGAAACCATGGATTGTTACTTACTCAGTATTACCCCTCCTTTCCTTGCACCTGAATGGTATTACTAAACTAATTGAGCACCTGCCATTATCTATATGTGTGTTGTTAGAGGCAGAAAGCAGCCTGCATTTGGAGGAGATGCAGGTCCTGATATGCCACATGGAATATTATGGGGTTGCTCCAAGGTAGGTAGCTCTTAGTTTAGATATATTTAAGTAAGGAGACGTTATCATGTGGCATGATGGTTAATCATAGACCCAATTTAGGGTAATGGTGGTGTGGTGTGGGGTGCGGTGCCCCTGGACAGCTTGGGCTGGGTGGCTCTAATGTGACACACCTTTACATTCTATTAACACTTAGCACATTTTTTTCCTCATTAACACTATCTCTTTAATATTACATTTAATTATTTTCTTTTTTTTCTTTTCTCTCTCACTTTCTATATATAGCGTTGGCTTCCTCTAACATCTCTATTAACACTACAGTATTTTCACTGGTGTGCTACTCTGGCCTTTCTAGCTTATGCTGTTTTTTTGGGGTGTCGGACCTGCACCTAGATATAGGGCTAGGGACCCCCAATTTACAGAGAAGCCTTGATGTTGGCTTGGGGGCATACACATAATTTGCACAAAATATACTGTATGTAACCAATATCTCTGAATTCTTTTTTAAAGATGTGCATTAAATTGCAATGTGTTTGAGTCACTGTGCTATCACTTAGTAAACAGCCAGCTTGCTGCAGCCTTAGACCAAACTGAATTAAAAACAATATTGTGAGCCGTGAGGTGGTCAAATTGACTGGATATTATTGGAAATTAAGGTTATTGAGGTTTATAAAACTACAAACAAAAAAGGCCCTTATTATATGATTTTAGCACTTTTCAGAAATGTTTTAATTAAAATACTTATCCAAAACCTAAACAGTGAGTGGTATAAGACCTCTAATTTGTAGGAGTTTTTCAAACATCGGCCCAAATGTATTAAGCCTTAACATTTTTGGTACTTCTTTACTTTCACGGCGCCAGCATGGCGCCGCGCGTCAGAGTCCCTTTGCGGGGCTCGCTTTGCTCGCCCACACTGCGGGCTCGGTGGCTCGCTACGCTCGCCACGCTAATTAAAATCAACTCCATGCCAACATGGATAGTGGAGGTATGAACTATCCATGTTATCATGGCGTTAACTTTGTTTATTTTACTTAGTTTGTGGCGAGCGTAACCCGGAAGTAGCGCGGCGCCATGCTGGCGCCGTGAAAGTAAAGAGGTACCACATTTTTTTATGACACAGTAATGTGCGATTTCCGGCGCTGGTCATGTGCGATTTTCTGACCCAATGGAATGCGAATTACAACACTGCCTCCGCATGCCAAAAACCCCCTAAACTTTTGCCCACCTAAGTCCCGTACAATATGCATCACACCCTCTATATAAGGGGCACAGGCACCCTTTTGACCTTGAAAGGTAGTAAGAAGCAATCTACTCCTGCACCCTACTGTAAACCAAATATGGGTTAAATGTCAACAACATTGTTTAAATACCTTTATGCAGCATGTTTATATATTAATACATGCTCATTGCACAAATGTCATATTGGGTAATGGCAAACTAAATAGCACATTAAAGTGCTTCCAGATATCCTGGCCATGCCATGAAGTGATTTAGACCACTACACATCAGCGGATAATAATGTAATGTGAAGCACCCATCAGACAAATTATAAATCATAACATTACATTTTTTACAGGGGTACAGTACATATGTTACTAAACAGTACCCATTGTTATGTGGCATAACCCACAAGACACCTTAAATGCAAAAGGACATATACTGCACAATTATGGTGGAATAGTTACCCATCTATTTATTTTACACAGGATCATCACAACTACTGGGGCAGCCAACGGAATCAGCAGAAATGATGGAAGAAGATAAAGATTCACTTCTTCACCCAGTTGAAGCCTTCACACCTGAGGAAGAAAACAAAGAGACAACGGTCACTCCAAGGCCGTCAACTGTGGTGACACACCAGCAAAACACACCCACCCAAGCACCCAACACACCTTCGACACCATGAGGTAGTACACTCATTACATATAGGAACCATTGGTGGCCTTGGGTCAGGGGCAAAGGGGGGATGTGCGCATACATAGGTTGACAAAAATTATTGTACAAGTTGCACATGTGCTTTTGTTATTCTATAGTTATGTCCAGCAGATATTTTTTTAGAAAAATGTATGGGCCAGTAATTGCACCCAAAAAGATATGTTTTCATTAGTAAAGACATTCCTTTACAGCAAAATGTGTCTGTGGTTATTTAAATACTAATGATTTGGGTAATTAAACTAAAATGCTCTCATCCACTATGGTGCTGCCCAGTGCGGGAATTGAACTAATGTGGTGTTTTAGGTATTTTGAAAAATTCCCATACAGCATTGTAAAAATGTACTTACATGTACCAGCATGTCATCACCAAGGGATAAATCAGGTTAAACAGGTTATTTCATTGGGCTCTGACTACTCCCCTAAATATTGGTGATAATGTATGGCAAATGTTTTATGGTATGCAAACACACTTACACCAAAGGTACATGTTATGATAGTCTAGAAATGCAATTACCTGAGAAAAATCACCTTATGATCACCCTACGCATCAGATCCCCCCTCCCTGTACCCCTAACTACCGTAGGTTGGGTAGTTTCAGCTTCCTGCACGACAGCTGCATTGCCATCCTCCACATAACATGGTCGGGAAAGGGCAATGTTGTGTAACATGCAGCAAGCCTGGACAATCATCACTACTTTTGCTGGGTGGTAAAGCAGTATACCTGATGACCTGTCCAAACACCTGGAATGACTTTTCAGCACCCCGAAAGTGCGTTCCACAACATTGCGAGTGGCAACACATGCTTCGTTATAGCGGTGCTGTGCAGGGCTTTCTGGGGATTGCAGAGGTGTCATGTGCCACAGGAGACACCCATATCCTGAGTCACCTTTAAATAAAATTTGAGGTCAGTACGGTATATGGTAACATATGTCCATTGGTTTACATGAGCAAAGGGGACAACACCAATATTTAAAGAAGTATGGTAAAGGAGAAGGACTGATTCCACCTACATATTGGACATACAGTATCAGAAGTGACTACACACTAAAGTGCCACATTAGAGTTTAAAAAACATGCACTATAGTACAGGGTACACTGTTGGTAATTAGTGGTTTTACAAACAAGCATAACCATATTTTAGACAGACTGACATCAGCTTTAAAAGTGATTGAGGGTTAGATACATTTCTGGGTATAGTTTACGCACTATGGGGACGCTACACAGGAGTGTAATAATTGTTTAGTATGTAAATGAACACATTGTAGCACAATACATAGTGGGCAAACATTTCTGTATATTAAAATGTACTTACCAAGTAGCCAGCCCTCCGGCACTTAGTAGTCCTGGAATCGGTCCCAGAGGGATGAGTGATGCAGAATATAGGCATCATGGCAGTCCCCTGGGTATCCTACAACCACACTGAGTATTTTTAGGTTGGCATCACATACCACCTGCACGTTCAGAGAGTGACGCACATGCCTATTGACGTAGATGTGTCCCCTCATGTGCGGTGCCCGAAGCCCAATGTGGCTGCAATCTATGGCTCCCAGCACATTTGGGAATGTTGAGAGCCAATAGAAAACCACCGTAAGGTCCTGCCACTCGGACTCACAATGTGGGAATCTGATATATGTGCGCCACAACTTCTTGAAAGCAAGTAACACTTGAGTTAAATGCTTAGAGAAAGTGGCTTGTGAGACCTCCAATGACCATGAGGTCACAGACTGAGTGGAGCCTGTGGCCAAGAAGTAGAGGGCACACATTAATTTCTGCAGCCCAGACACTGCATAGTTGGCACCCCCATAACGGTCCAAATCATCTCTCACCTGCTCATATAACTTCAATAGGTTATTGCAGTTCAGCCTAAACATCCCCACAACCTGTTGATCAGAGAGGGAGTCCAGGTATAGCCTAGAACACTACCTACATATGTGAAGCATGCAGTACTTGGGGTACCTGGATCTGGTGTGCAGCTTCCTCCCTCCTCCAGCACAGCTCCTCCAAATGATCAAAGTCACAAACAGCAAACTCCACACCACTCTGTACAATCTCCAACTCTCAAACCCTCACAGGTGTTCTTAATGATGTTTGGGTATATGAAGTGGAGTTGATGAATAAAATTGAGGACACCTGTGAGAAAATAAACCATTTCTGCATTTGACCAAAGGACCCGTTCTGCATCAGTGGTAATTTTTAAACACTTTTGAAATGTGAATTCCATTTGTGCATTCCATTAAATAAGCAATTTGTATACTTTTCTACAGGGGCGTAACTATAGCACCGCAGCCCCCGCCACCGCGGTGGGGCGCTGTGCATGTGGGGGCGCCAGGGGCTGCGGTGCTATAGTTACCCCCCCCAACCCCCCGCAGACTTACGTATCTCGCTGGTCCCGGCGGCTCCATTCTTCTGATGAGGACCACCACAAAATGGCCGCCCCCATATAGCACACTGTTCTCTGAAACTGTCTGCTGTATGGGGGCGGCCATTTTGTGGTCGTCCTCAGCAGAAGAACGGAGCCGCCGGGACCAGCGCGATAGGTAAGACTGCGGGGGAGGGGGTTAGCATAGGCGGCGGGGCGACAGGGCGGCCAGGGGGGAGTGGGGGTGCTTGACGGGGCGGCGGCGGGGGTGTGGGTATGGGCGCCCCCCCCTAACGGCGGGGGGGGCGCCCAAAACGTAGCTACGCCACTGCTTTTCTATAGGAAAACATCTGGATGTGATAAAAATGTGAATTGAAACTGGCGAATGAGAAAGTGCAAGTTATTACACAAAATGTGCGAATTACGGGATTTAGCGCACCCTATTAAGTAAGAGATTTCTGGAAAACGTGCGAAAACGCCATTTTGTTGCCAAAAGATCGCAAAAAATTCAACAATTGCATTCTATTAAATGTCACCCAAAGTGTTAACCAATCTGCTTCTAACTCTATTTTCTTAAACACATCCTGTAACATCGTAGTTAGCAACTAATTGGCTGAAATTTTATCTCTCTATTTCACTCGTCTCCACTCTATAGCCCAGTACACACAGGGGGATATATCGCCGAGCGATATATTGCTCAGTGTCCTGTTTGCATCAGCGACCAGAAATGGTCGCTGATGAAAAAGAAACTGCCGGGGGAGCCCGGCAGTGGAAATCAGCTGGTCACAGGAGCATGTTCATGCGACCAGCGATCACTACGGGGGAGAAAACGGGAGCCGGCACCTGGCGATATATCGCTGGTGCACACTCCCATCGCGGGCAATATGGTCGCTCACAGGCACATGCCGCCCTGTCATGTTATTATGTGAATTTTGGCTCAATCCTAAATGGCATTATGTGAATTTTGACACAATCCATGTGGCATTATGTGAATTTTGGCTCATTTTATTTGGCATCATGTGTAGCGTAATTGCATAATGTGTAGAAGTTGTATATGGTGTGGGACACTACACTCAAGGACACGCCCCCTGTTGAGTGGCCACACCCCCTTTTCCGGAGCGCGCCTTAGGCACGCACACAACTACATCCTTCACTTTTGTCCCCATGCTGGGCCTGCGTACTTTAAATGCCAGGGCCTATTTTTAATCCCATTCCCACCTTCTCTCTGCCGCTCTCTTAGCATGTACACTGGCACCACTAACACCGCCCCTTCCCCACCCAAACCCTCTTTTATCATGGTGCTCCCCCTGTCATTTTATCCTGGATCCGCCCCTGTCTATTCATATTATAATTTTTAATTGTATATTTTTGGAAGGTTTTTCTGTAAGTGCTGCTTATTTTCTTTTGTCATATTATGTAGATATGTTTGGAGCTTTGTAAATGGCAATTTAGTCATGCAAAATCAAACTTTCCTTATCAACAATACTTCATTTTAGGTACTAGAACAGTGAATGTCATCTTTTGTTCAAGTATGAATACACACCTTACTGCTTAACAAAAAATACAAAAACTGAATAGAATATCAGATATGGGAAAATATTCTTTTTCTTATATGAAAATTGTGATGTTTGAATTAATAAATTTTCTTTGCTTTTGCACATGATAGGAAACATGCTATGCTTTTATACAGATACTGAGCCTGCTGACTGTGTAGTGTCTGACAAACTGCCAGTACCTTGGATGCTATGCTGTTTCATGAAGAAAATACATTTTGTACACTGTGATCTCTAAATTGAACAATAAAGTTAAAAAAAAATGATTTCATAGTCAAAGTAAAAGGGTGATTTGTGAAAAACGAAGGAAGAGAATGTTTTAAAGTTTTAACTAACTTGTGTTACTTGTATTTACTAGGTTGACCCCCTACTAATATCTAAGTAAATGAATTAATGAATCCTTCAATTCATTCATTAACTCAGTTGTTACTGCTGGGGTTAACTGATACAATTTCCCATGTTTCTCCAAATAACACTATAGCCCCGTACACACGGGGGAGATTTATTGCTCTGCAATATATTGCTAGCAATATATTGCTGAGCAATATATTGCTCAGTTTCTCTTTTTCATCAGCGACCAGAGATGGTCGCTGATGAAAGGGAACCTCTGCCGGGGGAGCAGCAGAGGTATTCAGCTGGTTGCAGGAGCAAGCTCCTGCGACCAGCGATCATAAGGGGGCTAAAAACGGGAGCGCGCGATTTATCGCTGGTGCGCACTCCAATCGCTGGCAATATGGTCGCCAGTGACCATATTTCCAGCGATTTTAGCCCCTATTGCCCCCGTGTGTACACAGCTTATCATACAAGGTGGTTCAAAATGTGAAGATTCCAGCAGCCAAATAATATCTAAAAGGGCTGAAAAAAAAATTCACAAAAGTTTTAATTAGAGATGTACACCGGCCACTTTTCGGGTTTTGGGTTTTGGGTTCTGATTACCTTGAGGTTTTGGGTTCTAATGGGTTTTGCCAAAACACCTCCTAAGTGTTTTGTGTTTGGATTTCTTGGGTTTTGGGTTCTGATTTTTTTGTTAAAAAAGCATAAAAACTGCTAAAATCGCATAATTTAGGTTTATTTTGCTCCTACGCTATATTAACCTCAATAACATTCATTTCCACTCATTTACAGTCTATTCTGAACAGCTCACACCTTACAATATTGTTTTTATGGCAAAAGGTTGCACCGAGGTAGCTGGATAACTATGATAAGCCACACAAGTGTGCGGCACAAACACTAGACTGATATGGCACACTTAGCATCCCCTCTAGGCTGATACTGCACACCTAGAATTACCCCTGGACTGATATGGCACAGGTAGCATCACCCCTGGACTGATACGCCACATTTAGCATCACCCCTGAACTGATATGGCACACTTAGCATCCCCCCTAGTCTGATACGGCACACCTAGCATCACCCCTGGACTAATATGGCATGCTTAGCATCACCCCTGGACTAATACAGCTCACTTGGCAGCACCCCATGAATTATACGGCAGACTTGGCTTACCCCAGGAATTATACGGCACAGATGGTGGCACCCCTGACCTGATACAGCACACATGGAATTATATGGCACAGATGGCGGCACCCCTGGACTGTTACAGCACACATGGCGGCAGGCATGGAATTATACGGCAGACAAATTCCTGCAGTAAAAATAAAAATGTGTATTCTTTTAATTATAAAAAAGAGCAGCACACCATACTTAGCAACACCCCATGAATTATACAGCATTCTTGGCTCACCCCTGGACTACAGCGCATTTAACAGCCCTTGCAGTAAAAAAAAAAAAAACACCTTAATTTTATTTTCATTAAAAAAAGGGCATCTCCCCTGGTCTGATATGGGACACATGGGACACCCCTGGAATTATACGGCACACATGCGGGCACCCCAGGACTGATACAGGACACATGGGGGCACCCCTGGACAAATACAGCACACATGTGGGCACCCCTGGATGGATACAGCACACATGTGGGCACCCCTGGACTGATAGTACTGGTAGCCAGTGGAAACAGCAGATTGGAATTATATACTGCAATAAATACTGGTAGCCAGTGGCAACAGACTGGAATTATATACTGCGATAAATACTGGTAGCCAGTGGAAACAGCAGACTGGATTTTTATATACTGTGATAAATTATACTGGTAGCCAGCGGCAACAGCAGACTGGAATTATATACTGCGATAAATACTGGTAGAAAGTGGAAACAGCAGACTGGATTTATATACTGTGATAAATAATACTGGTAGCCAGAGGCAACAGCTGACTGGAATTATATACTGCAATAAATACTGGTAGCCAGTGGCAACAGCAGACTAGAATTATATACTGCAATAAATAAAATACTGGTAGCCACTGCCAGTGGCAACAGCAAACTGGAATTATATACTGTGATAGGTACTGGTAGCCAGGGGCAACAGCACACTGGAATTATATACTGCAATAGGTACTGGTAGGCACTAGCCAGTGGCAACAGCAGAGAGCAGACTGCAGCAGACACTAGGCAGTGCAGGGCAGACAGTGGCACTAGCAGCACCAGTGGACTATCACACTGTGACTGACTATACAGGAGCAGACTCAGCAGAGGCAGGCCCCAGCACAAAGGAGAGACAGAACACAGCACCAGTCATCCTTGCAATGGTGATGTCTTGATCACTGAGCAGAGACACAGTACACAGCAGCACGGGCCCCAGCAGAGACCACACACAGCAGCAGCACACCCTTCCCTACCCTTCTCCGAGATTGGAGTGAAGATGGCGGCGCGAGGTTGCGGAATTTAAGGGTTCCGTGATCTCGCAAGAATCCGACGCCGGGCGATGACGTTTTGCCCGTGCGCCCGGATTCGAGTCAGGCGGGAAGCGCCGAGCGCTGCTCGTATCCGGGCCCGGATTGATGACGTCCGTGCTGGCTCGGATCTGAGGAATCCGAGCCCGCACATCTCTAGTTTTAATACAAAGCACTTTTAGTAACATATACACATGTCATGTGTCTTTTGATCATTTTGTTGTTTAATTGATAATTTTTTTTTATATATTTTATTAATCTCATTCTAATTGTATCATGGGATTATGGGCAGTCATCTGCAAAGTTGCAGATGACTGCAGTTAGCTGCTGCCCAAACATAAACAAACCCTGCCCTACTGTATATACAGTTGTGCTCATAAGTTTACATGGGTTGGGATCATTTGGTCTATAGCATGATGGTCGACAGTCATTATTTCGACACCATGGGAAAATGTCGACCTGGGTCTAGGTCGACATGGGAAAAGGTCGACATGGTTTTCGGTCGAAAGGTCGTTAGTTTGACAGGTCATTAGTTCAACAATATATAGGTCGACAGTCAAAATGTCGACATGGTTTTTTTTTCTGTTTTTTTACCTGAATGTCAACATAGTCCACATGGGCACAGTTTAATGTGCACCGCATCCCCTCGCTACGCTTCGCACACTGTTTTATTCTCCCACCACGCCCTAGTGGATGGTAGGGCATGAAATACCGCTTGTCGACACATGTCGGCTCAAAAAAAACTGTGAAAAACCCCATGTCGACCTTTTGACTGTCGACCTAGACACTTTCGAACTAACGACCTGTCGAACTAATGACCGTTTGACCTAAAACCATGTCAATCTTTTCCTATGTTGACCTAGACCCATGTTGACCTTTTCCCATGTTGACCTAATGACTGCCTACCATCATGCTGTAGACCAAATGACCGCATCCTGTTTACATACCCTAGCAGAATTTGTGATTTTCTGGCCATTTGTCACAGAAATTTTCTTTTAGTCTTGGTTAATGGTTGGATGAAGCCATTTATTGTCAAACAACTGTGTTTACTCTTTTTAAATCATAATGACAACAGAAACTATGGTTACTCTATCTTGGTCCATGTAAGAAGGGTTAAATATATAGTAGTTTTGCCGGAAACATAGAAGAACCCTATGCATTCAAATCATACTGTATTCATTGTTAAAGTATTGGAATAGTTGTATTGATGAACATAAAAGAGGTTATTTATCTCAAATGTTGTCGGTCCATTAGGCCCTATGGAATAGTGTGAATCTTGTGCATATTTGTGTAACCTATCATAAAAAAAGAGTGTCACGACTTATTGACCCCTGCATACTGAATGTATACACCTCCAGGAATTACCAAAAATTAGCCAGATTTTTATCATATATGAACATGCCCAAGATTATAGCCCTACTTTTAATGCCACAGCAGCAACCCTGGAATCAATTGGCAGGCTAAGCACCCAGCAGAACGTAAGAGCTTTGCTGCCCTGGGAGCCTGATTACAGGGAATAAACTGTTAGAGGCTGAAGGATCCCTGGACTGAACCTAGAGCACCTCCCCTCTCCTCAGAATGATGGAGACAAAAGGCCACATTAGTAGACATCTGCAAGCTTTTTTTTTTTCAAAATTGAATTTTTATTAACTTTTCAAAATGTATATAGGGAGGAGAGGGTACAGAAAGAAAAACATGGGGGTGGTGGGGTTAGGGAAGAGGACACAATCACAAGGTTACAATACTGTGTTGCTAGGCAAAAAGGAGATACAGAAAATAAATGCTTCATAACGTTGTGTATACTTATACTAACATTCACATACAAATGCCTGATATTTGAAAAAGAGGTAATTATGATGAAGTTTGCTAACATCTAGAAGGCTCACATGCCATACACATGCTTGTTTCAGGGGAGTTACCTCAAGACTGATTGGCTAATTGGACTATCTCAGTGGATGGAGAGATCTATATGCACTCCAGGGGTACCATTGAAGGGCGTGGTTGGGCAGGCCACTGGAGCAGAGTAGGCCCGCAGCTTCGTATTCATAATGAGAATTTTCTGCATGTTTGACCTCTGGTAAGGTAGGGACTTGGGTGGAACGCCAGTGGTGAGCAATCAATAGCCTAGTCTATACCAGTATTTGGCCCATTACATACTTATCACCCGGAGGTAGAGCACCATAGTAAATATGCAGTAGAGCAAGTTTAGGGAGAGGGATTATACGATAGCCTAGGGCCTCAGATATAAGGGTGAAAACTGCTGACCAAAGGGGGATAAGGGCAGGGCAGGACCAGAAGGTATGGTACAATGTACCAACACCGCTGCAGTTCCGCCAGCATGTATTTGAGTGGGTTGGCCAGATAGAGTGAAGCCTGGCAGGGGTAAGATACAGACGGTGTAGCAACTTATAGAAATGCTCCACATGCGATATACATCTGGATACCTGAAAGCATGTATAAAATACATCCTGCCATTCTTCATCTGTTATCAAGCAGGAGAGATCATTAGCCCACCTCACCAAGGCATTCAATTTTAATAAATAAAGGTCTACAATGTTGTTATAACATTTGCTGACATTGCCTTTACTATCTGCCCTATCTAGTAAGTCATGAAGGTACTTTGGTATTGCAAAAATGTTATGGGGGGGTTGGGTTACGCTATATAGCCAGTGGTGGATTTGTAAGAATTTATAGAAGTCCCTGTGTGGTAAGGAGAAGCAGGATTGGAGTTGGTTAAATGGCAAAAGGCAGTCATCTTCGGTAGCTTCATTAAGGGATGCTAAACCACCAGATACCCAGAAGTCTAGATTCAAGTCCGGGATAAGGGACGCTAGACCCTTCTTTGACAGGTTGAGGGATGGAAGGGGGTTTTTACCTATTTTAGCAACTAGCTCCAGCCATGCCCTGCGTGATGAGTGGACCACCACCGATTGAGTTATAAAATTATGGCCCTCTGGTTCTGGAAGCCAGAGGACATCAGCTAAGGGGAGAGGATACACTAGACACATTTCCAGTCGGACCCACGGTTTGGGGTCATTTTGTACATACCAAGCACTAAGGGGTGAGAGGATGCATGCTAGTTGGTATAGAAGCAATTCTGAAAATACCAGGCCTCCTTTGGATTTTGGGAGCGACATTGTAGAGCAAGCCAATCTTGGCTTTTTCCCCCTCCAAACATATTTTATAAGAGCCGGATTAAATTTAGAAATCAAGGCTTTGGGGAGGAGAATAGGGATCGTGCTGAATAAATATAGCAATTTTGGAAGGACCATCATTTTCAATGAGGCAATGCCCACGATATATGATGCATCGTCCAGTTAGAAAGCATTAGGGAGATTTTACGAAAAAGGGGGAGGTAATTAGTGGATATCAGGTCTGAGGTTTTCGGAGTAAGGTGAATTCCGAGATACTTAAGGCTTCCATCCTGCCAAGAGTAGTTATACAAGGATTTCAAGGTTCGTAGGAAATTTTATCGGCAAAGCCTCAGTCTTAGAGGTATTTAATTTATAATATGAGACCACCGAGTATTCTGCTAAAGTCATGTGTAGATGTTTTAGTGAGACGTCCGGGTTTACTAGTGTAAGCAAAACATCGTCAGCGAAGAGACTAATTTTATATTCCGTATTGAAAATGGTGGGGCCTTGGATCATTGTATTAGATCGGATAGCTTCCGCGAGAGGCTCTATTGCCAAAGCAAAAACCAAGGGGGATAACGGGCACCCTTGGCGGGTGCCGTTAGTAATCTGAAATGGGGCGGAAAGTATGCCGTTCACAAATACTCTAGCGGTGGGGTTGGAGTATAAGGCTGATATTGAGGAAAGGGCCCGTCCTTCTATACCAAATTTCCCCAAGACTGCAGTAAGATAGCCCCAGTGCAGCCTATCGAAGGCCTTCTCTGCATCCAGGGAGAGCAGCAAAAGTGGCCCCGGGGACCCAGAGAAGGCATCCAACACATTGACCAGTCTCCTGGTGTCATCCGGGGCCTAAGGACCCAGACGAATCCAACCTGGTCCCGTGAGACCAATGAGGGGAGTAGAGGGTTTAGCCTATTAGCTATCATTTTAGCGTAGATCTTGTTATTCATGTTCAAGAGGGCTATCAGCCTGTAGTTAGAAACCAGAGCTGGGTTTTTCCCCTGCTTAGGGAATGCTGCAATTCTAGCTTCCAACATTGCTGCGGGGAATGAGCCTGCCACAGAGGCCTCGTTAAAAACCGAGAGTAGAATAGGGGACAAGACCTCTTGGAAGCAGATGTAAAATTTGTTAATAAAGCCATCTGGGCCCGGGGACTTGTTTTGTGGAATGGATTTATTGACCTGCTGAAGTTCTTTGTCTGACCAAGGGAGAGCCAACTTGTGGATGTCTGAGGAATCTAGGCGTGGTAGAGAGAGCTTCCTTAGAAAGGAGTCTATGTCCGCAATTGAGGGTTGAGGGGTAGTGGCATCATCTTTTAGGTTGTATAGAGAGGAGTAATAGTTGGCAAAGGCAGAGGCAATATCCGCTGGGTCAGATTGGCCACCGATTTCACTCGATCCCTGGCTGTCTTTGCCTTCAATTTCCTTGCTAAGAGTCTACCCGCCCTGTCACTCTGGATATAGTACTTCTGTTCTAGATGGAATAAGTTTCTGTGAACTTCCGTCAGGGCAAGGATATTCCATTCCTCTCTGGCTTTGAGGAGTTCACGGTATATTGTTTTATTTGTGGGGGAAGATTTAAGCTTTTTTTCCAAATCTGAAAGCCTAATTTCTACTTCCTTTTGGCAGGCTTCTCTTTGTTTGCGCAGCTGAGCAGCCACTTTTATTGCAGCTCCCTGAGTCACTGCCTTTAAGGTGCACCAATGTGTAAATACAGAGGTGTCTGTTGGGTTATTAGTGTCTAGATATGTATTGAGCGTTTGGGTAATTATATCTGTAGTGGCGGGGTTAGATAGAAGATGCTCCCTTAGGCACCAAGGGGTCGGAGGGGTTCTAAAGGAGTAAGGGTCCCAGACCAAAATCAGGGCGGAGTGGTCAGACCAGGCGATTGGCAGGATAGTCGCCTTTCACGATTGTTGTAAGGTCCACTTATCTGAGAAAGCTAAATCAATTCTGGAGAGCGATCCACGTACTGGGGAGTAGAATGTAAAATATCTATCTTTAGGGTGCCTGGCTCTCCAGACATCGTATAATTCGTATTCATGAATAACACGTAGGAAGGCTGTGGAGTAGTCACATTTAGGGAGGGCTTGGATAATGTATCTACACTGGGATCCACTACCATATTAAAGTCCCCCAAAATAAGTAGTTGGCCTGTGAGCTGTTTAGTCACCGTAAAATTGCAGGAGCTGGAAAGCAGAATAGCGACCCCAGCATTTTTAGCCGGTCCATTGGACATATAGCATGTGGGGAATTTGAGTTAAATAGTCTGGGGGGGGGAGAAGCTTTAAAATGGGTTTCTTGTAGGGCAACAATATGGGCCTTTAACTTAGCAAAATGGGAGAGAGCTTTTGACATTCAGCAAAATTACGTTAACCATTAGGAATCTTGGGTATGATGCTTTTCAATAGAGCCCAGCTGTATAGCAGTGAAGTAGGCACATAAGTATAGAATCTTGGAGAGGAGGAGATTATGGTGTTCATTCCTGTATGTCTCCATGTGATAGCCTCTGGGGTCAAATGGAGTGCTGGAAGGGGCAGTAAAAAAACGACAAGGCAATAAGAAGGGGTAACAAAAACAAAAGAAAGAGAGGAAAAAGAGTTGCGCACCTTATAGGAGCGGCTTTGGGCCACCAAGAGTGGTGACACATTGGGGGGGAAGCAGCAGCGGGGTTCACCACCCACACTCCGCATGATATTATAGGTAATTAGGTAATACACCTCTATTATGTAAACATTCCCAATTCCACCCATTTAATTCAAAGCTAAGAGATAAGCTATGAGCAAGGTGGATAAAACAGTAAGGTATAAAACTGGGCTCTAACTTGTAAGCACTTGTATAACTTAACCAAAGGGCTTGTACTAAAAAACAGGACAAGACCAGAAACTGGTATAAACCTGAACACATTCTAAAGTTTAGGTGAAAACATATACGTTCAACACAACTGCTACTTAAAATCCTATGCAAGGACACTTAGAGTGCCAAAATTGAAACCATAGTCCACAATGTAGGTGTCTACTGTGCAATGGCCTAACATTAGAGAAAATAGACATAAGCAACTCAAGAATGTTACCACTCATGACGTGTTGTCCACTATTGACCAGTCCTGGATCAATTTGGATGTAGTCGAGGGGCCATCAGAAGTCATGTTCAGGTTCCATGAGGACAACAATTGGGAGCCCTCGGCTGGGGTGGAGATGATCGTGGTGTGGCCATCCCGTCTGATAATCAGGCGAGTGGGGAAGCCCCAGCGGTATCTTATATTCGCCTGCTGTAGAGTTCTGGTGACCACATTGAAGGAGC
Source organism: Crinia signifera (assembly GCF_055691185.1). NCBI lineage: Eukaryota > Metazoa > Chordata > Amphibia > Anura > Myobatrachidae > Crinia > Crinia signifera. Next base: position 102,074,706 of record NC_139225.1, on the reverse strand, counting down.
GTCTTAGTGTCAAAGTAGCGGCAGGCAGGTCCCCAAAGATCTGAAGATCACCTAGTTTGGACTCCTTGTTGTCCTCTGATTTGGCCGCTTGGAGGATTCTTTCTTTAATGTGATAATAGTGAAGACGCATTAGGGTGTCTCTGGGTGCATCTTTTGGAGCTGCTCTCGCTTTGGGGAGGTGGTGAATTCGATCCAAAAGAAAGTCAGTGAGTTGGACTGTAGGGAGTAGTTTCATGAAGACATCTGTAACAAATTGCGTTAAGTCGGAATTTTACACTGATTCTGGGATTCCTCTAATTTTCAAATTGTTCCCTCTGGACCTATTCTCCAGATCTCCGACCTTACTGCGGAGAACTGTAACTTCCACTTGGAGGTCGTCATGGAGTAGGATGAGCTCGTTGTGAGATTTGACCACCTCGTCTAGTTTGTTCTCCAGGTGATCAGTGCGCTGGCCTAGAGAATCCACGGAATGTTGGCAGCTTTGTAAGGCCAATTAAAATTCTTGTGAGACCTCCGATTTAAATGAAGCGAGGAACTGTTTCATAGTGCCAACCGTCAGCGGAGCATCGTCTGCCATCTCAGGCGCCGCTGCTGATGTCGCGGCAGAGGGACTTGGGTTATTAGCAGAAGAAAGGGAATTTCATGCTGAAGGAGGCTTAGGTTTATTCGTGGTGGCTTGGGTTGGAGAGGATTGCTTAAAGAAGCTCACTGTGGGTACTTTGGGAGTGATTTTAATGCGTTTGGATGGCATCACACCAGTGAGGAGGTAGGGTCCAGCGTCACAATGATAGTAAAGTGGCGGGAACTGGTACAGTGCCGGCTAAGTGTCAGTCAAGGATGTCACAATAGGTGTGCAGAAAAAGGCGGAGTGCGGGAGGTGTTGGTGTGAAAGATCAAATCCCGGGCATTTTAAGCCAAATGACAGTCAGGAATAGAGTAGGCACTGAGGTCTAGTGGGATGTAGGACAGAGGAGTGCAGTTACTCTCTATGACCACTGGGAGGTGCTGCTGTATAGGGGAGTGCAGGGCCTATGGAGCTCTGGGGATGGTGTGCTAAACTCCAGTCCATGGGATCAGTTATTGTGTAGGCCTCCCCCTGATTAAGGGGAGAGAGTGTGCCCCCTGAGGCATGAACCCCTTTGGTACCTGGAATGTAGGACTCCCTGCTTGAGAAGAGGTATGCCCTGGATGTGGATGGCTGCAGCAGGGTCCCTTGATTCTGGCCGCCCAGGCCACGTGTCCTGCGTCCGTGGCCGGTGATGTGGGGTCCCCTGGCCAATTCAGGCGATCCGCCATCTAACGGTCAGTATCGCCGGCTCCGGGAGGCCTGGCAGCATGCCACGAGCTTACATGCTGCCACGGGACCCGATCGCAGCCGAAAATTGAGGCCGCGGCTTCTCAGCCGGAGTAGGCCGCGGCTGAAGTGTGCGGCGCTGACAGGCCGGGAGCCGCGGGAGCTGGGTCAGAAGGTTCCCCTCAGGTAGGAGGGTGACGGGGGTGCTGCAGATCGGGTGTGGGGGTCCCCGAAAAGTGCTGCTGGGCTCGGGGGCTCTGGAATTTCGCCCACTTGCCACGCCCCTCGACATCTGCAAGCTTTGATTGCAACCTAAGACACAGGGCAGTAATTGTTGCTTTGTGATACAAGTGCCTAAAGATTTAATCAGGCTCAAAGTGCAGCCTTGACAGAACAAGGGAAGAAACGCAATAACCCAAAACAGACAGAATAAGCCAAGGCAAATAATACACATTATACCCGCATACTACTGATTTCAGGGTGGGGGCTGAAGTTATGTGACATAAGCCGCTTGCCCCAAGCAGGCACTGCCATGCCCGCAGGGGAACGCCCAACATTTTATGGTCTTCCCCTGTTGCCACCCCCTGCCCATCCCCTTAATTCTCCTCCTATAGCGAACAGCCCAGCGAGTGTGAAATTCAACAAAGCCGTTCACCACCGGGGTTTGCACATGCGCATAATCGCGCACGCGGGGCCGTATTCGGACCCTTACAAACGTGTCTGAATTGGCCCCTCAGTACTCTATTGATGCTTTTTTTTTTATTGAAAAAAAGCATTGCAAACAGAGCAATAATGACATGATCAACTATAAGCATGGAGTAAAATAACTCATAATACAATAATATATTTATAAGCCATTCAAAATATAGTTTTCCATGTAAAATATGTTGACATTACAGCGACGTTGAATTTGTTAGACGCTATTGTACATATTCACAAATATGTTACTAGAATAGTTCTGTGACACCTGCAGTTATATATCACAGAGTGACACCTGCAGTTATATATCACAGAGAAAAAAACCCATATAATTAAATAATGGTAACAATAGCTACAACAGTGTGATGTGATTTAATGATACACTCTACATGCTTTGGAGATGCTAAAATAATACTATCATAAAAATATACACACATTTTGAATTCTAAGCCTTTTTATGTCGAAACTTAGTGATGTCAAACATAATTGAAATGTTTTGTTTATCATTTAGAAGAACATTAGCAATTTGGCAGGCAGGGAAAATGACTGAGCAACAAAGATCATTTCGGTATTAATGTTTGGAGATGGTCCGACAATAAAAGACTTGCAAATCATGTCTGTTTGCTTATGGTGTGTGCCAACCTTAAACTGGATCATAATTCTAATGCTCCAAAAGTAGGAAACTATTCAATTACTTTACATAAATAATGCTAAATACAACAGCATAAAATGTTCTAGGATGAAACACCTTGCATTATTTCAAGGTATTATTGCTCACTAAAAAAACGAGACTCATATCTGAGGGAACATATGCCCATTATATGAAAAATATTGTTGTACAATTAAATGTACTGTACTAGCATTTTGTTTTATTTTGATGTTACTCATAATATAGCATTATTACTGACTGCATTCTGTATATCCTATGAAAGCAACAATGGAAAGAATAGTTGAATTCATTGTGATGTATATAATTACATAAAAATCAATTTGGAGACTTTGTTTAGCATGTTTTGGGGCAAAATGTACTAAGCCTTGAAAAGTGATTGAGTGGAGCATGACAAACCACCAACCAATCAGCCCCCAACTGTAATTGTTTCAAACATGCCATGTAACATGACAGTTAGGGGCCAATTATCTGGTATTCTGTCACTCTCCATTTTATCAATTTTAAGCTTAGTATTTCTGGCCCTATGTAATTTCATTTCACTGATTAAGCACATATCATCTATATATATGTCTAGTTTCTGACTGTGTGTGTCCGAAACACTGCCATCTGTTGGCAGCAAATTAAAGTACATCTCTTTCTCTCACACATGCACAAACACAGAGGCAATCACAAGTTAGCAGACTAGCTTTCGAAGCATTTTCTTTGTGCAGGTTTACTAGTATGTTATATGTAAGTTGTTTTTGTAACCTAATTTGATTTTGTAAAAACAAACAGAGGTTAAACATTATTTAGCCTAGCTTTTTCTAAACTTGAGTTATGATAGCTAACTTGACTCTGAAGAAGCCACTAAGCAGCTTAGAGAAATGTGTTAATGTTGTGATATGCAATAATTATCTGCAATTTATCTGGATGCAATATGTTCTTCCATAACCTGTTTATTGGAGGATAAAGTATTGTGTAACTAAAAATTAATGAGTTATAACCGCCTTCTTATAAACCCTTTGTAATTCACTATTACAGGACTTTCATCGGGCTGCGCCCATCCTATGGAATGCCCTTCCACGCACAAAAAGACTCTCCACTAGCCTCCAAACTTTCAAACGTTCCCTGAAAACACACCTCTTCAGGCAAGCGTATCATATTTAAGTTCTACACGCATAACCCTCTGAGGCACTTATGCATTATATAGCTTCCCTTCTGGACCTGTAACTTGGTGGGACTGCTATGCTATTACTGGTGCCTGTCCTTGTGTTTCCCTCCTATATCCCTATAGATTGTAAGCTTGCAGCAGGGCCCTCCTACCTCCAAGTCTGTCTGCTGTTACCCAGTTTGTTTTATCACTGTCTACTATTGTAAAGCGCAACGGAATCTGCTGCGCTATATAAGAAACTGTAAATAAATAATAAATAAATAGCTTGCGATCTTGTAAGTATTATATTTACTCCATGGCATAAGTGCTTGTCCTACTACTGCTTGCAGCCCAGCAACACAATTGACTGCTCAGACTCTACCTTGAGCTGCTTTGTGTAGCTTCTTGATTATATTCATGGCAATTGCCATTTAAAGCCAACTACATAATGCACTGCTCTTTTTCAGCAGTTGGAAGAAATTGTGCTAGCAATTAGATGCAGTGATCCAACATTGGGATTTTAATGTTACCTTACAATTCTGCCAGAAGGTTTTGTAGGATTAAATGCTTAATGTGATTCGTGTTGAACATTTTATTTTAAAAGTAGTATATATAGTATGGTCATGCTTTCTAGATAAGCAGAAGCTTCTGGTGATCTTCTGAGGAACCCGTTGACTTTTAATAATGGAGAAACGCATCAAGAGTAATTGATCTCCTTATACGCTGTTATCTGATCCATCTACACTGAATACAGTTACCACTGAGGTGCCCTTCCTCCAACATATTCCCCGGTTGATCTGTCACCACTGTATGGTGTCCCGACAGCCGCCTATATGTATCTCTGATACACCACCAGAAAAGGGCATGTCTCCTGATCACCAATTTACGGAGATTGGCAGCTGGACAAATTACTATTATTGCGGCAATGCAGTAAAGTCGGAGCCTCTCATCTACGGCAACTGCCATAGAGCTGCGACAACTTGTTAACCTGCACTCCAGATATAGGGCCAGATGCATTAAGTTTCAAATGTGATAACATGGAGAGTGATAAACCATCAACCAATCACCTGCTAACTGCCATGTCACAGACTGCATTTGAGAAATGTCAAGCAGGAGCTGATTGGTTCGTTGTTTATCACTCTTCATTTTATCACTTTGGAAGCTTATTGCATCTAGCCCAAAGTAACAAGCTGTGAGACCATTTATATTCTATATACTGAACAGGAGTTTAAGGATAGCACTTCACTTAATATTCTATACTAGCTGACCCACCCGGCGTTGCCCGGGAAACCCTTGGGGTTTCTTTATTTCCAAAATTGCTGAAAAATGTCATCTTACAATATGCTGTGCCAAAGACCTAAGATTGTAATTTGTTATAGATTCCACCATAATGTTAGAATGTGTTTGCATTGATACTCAATGACGGTCCTCAGTGCCTGTCCTTGTGTTTCCCTCCTATATCCCTATAGATTGTAAGCTTGCAGCAGGGCCCTCCTACCTCCAAGTCTGTCTGCTGTTACCCAGTTTGTTTTATCACTGTCTACTATTGTAAAGCGCAACGGAATCTGCTGCGCTATATAAGAAACTGTAAATAAATAATAAATAAATAGCTTGCGATCTTGTAAGTATTATATTTACTCCATGGCATAAGTGCTTGTCCTACTACTGCTTGCAGCCCAGCAACACAATTGACTGCTCAGACTCTACCTTGAGCTGCTTTGTGTAGCTTCTTGATTATATTCATGGCAATTGCCATTTAAAGCCCAGTAGCGCACGCAGGGGGGGTTTCCGAGTACCCAGAAACCCCCTCAGGAGGCTAAGGGCCCTAGGCTGAAAGCTGAGGGTCCCCTCTTTCCATGAGTACAAGAATTTTTTAAATCGGACCTTGGGAACCGGAGATATCTGACTTCAAAGCAGTGGTCCCCATCCAAGCCTGTTAATTGCTCTTCCCAGTCAGATATTTCAGGTTTTGTCTGACATAAAGTTTTTCTGAGGGTATATTCCAAAATCTGGGACTCTCCCCCTTTGAAAGACACTAGAAGCTTGTCTCTACTTTGCCCAGAACCAGAGATATCAGCCTTCCAGCAGCTGGTTACTGCTCCAGCTCCACACACCTGGTATGTAGTTTTATATACTCATTGGCAGATTGCTCTGCCTGCTGAACTCTGATCCCCAAGTCCCCAATACCATTTGGTAGGTGGGATTCTCTAGTTTTTAATTCCATTAAAATCTAAGAAATCTATTTCCGGGAACTGGATATATCTGCAGTCAAGCAAGCTGTCCTCCCACCAGAAAATTATGAATAATAAGCCCACTCCACTAAACACCCCTCCTCTGCGTATTAAACATCCTCTACCACCCTGGAAGTAATGTATCAGGGCCCCTTCTTTCAGCCCAATGCCCCCTTCTCCCACCTCATCTTCCACCATCTGTGCAGTAAAGGGGTAATTAGTGGAAATTACTGATCCAGGCCCTACATGCTGAGCGGTTGATATAATACCCCCTACCACCCACGGGACATCAAAGCATATACTGGGTCACCTAAGTGTTCAACTCTGTGCTTTGCTCCGCCCCTCTGGAAACCCCCTTCTGAAAATCCTGCGTTTGCCCCTGAAGCCAACTACATAATGCGCTGCTCTTTTTCAGCAGTTGGAAGAAATTGTGCTAGCAATTAGATGCAGTGATCCAACATTGGGATTTTAATGTTACCTTACAATTCTGCCAGAAGGTTTTGTAGGATTAAATGCTTAATGTGATTCGTGTTGAACATTTTATTTTAAAAGTAGTATATATAGTATGGTCATGCTTTCTAGATAAGCAGAAGCTTCTGGTGATCTTCTGAGGAACCCGTTGACTTTTAATAATGGAGAAACGCATCAAGAGTAATTGATCTCCTTATACGCTGTTATCTGATCCATCTACACTGAATACAGTTACCACTGAGGTGCCCTTCCTCCAACATATTCCCCGGTTGATCTGTCACCACTGTATGGTGTCCCGACAGCCGCCTATATGTATCTCTGATACACCACCAGAAAAGGGCATGTCTCCTGATCACCAATTTACGGAGATTGGCAGCTGGACAAATTACTATTATTGCGGCAATGCAGTAAAGTCGGAGCCTCTCATCTACGGCAACTGCCATAGAACTGTGACAACTTGTTAACCTGCACTCCAGATATAGGGCCAGATGCATTAAGTTTCAAATGTGATAACATGGAGAGTGATAAACCACCAACCAATCACCTGCTAACTGCCATGTCACAGACTGCATTTGAGAAATGTCAAGCAGGAGCTGATTGGTTCGTTGTTTATCACTCTTCATTTTATCACTTTGGAAGCTTATTGCATCTAGCCCAAAGTAACAAGCTGTGAGACCATTTATATTCTATATACTGAACAGGAGTTTAAGGACAGCACTTCACTTAATATTCTATACTAGCTGACCCACCCGGCGTTGCCCGGGAAACCCTTGGGGTTTCTTTATTTCCAAAATTGCTGAAAAATGTCATCTTACAATATGCTGTGCCAAAGACCTAAGATTGTAATTTGTTATAGATTCCACCATAATGTTAGAATGTGTTTGCATTGATACTCAATGACGGCAATGAAATCAGGTGTGGTGTTGTTGTTTGAAACACACCGCTCCTGAGTTGATAACTTGTATGTGTTGATGAATTCCACATCCACTCCTGAGATTTAGCACCTACTGTATGACATATCCTCCAACATCTGAGAGTCAGAAATCGGTACAAAATCAGAACGGGACGTGGCCACACCTCCATTTCTATACTTTCAAATTGTACAGTTTCTAGGGTGTGTAATTACAGGCTCTGAGTGCGAAGGGACCGGGGTGGGCGTTACTTACCCCGCCATAATTAATGAAAAATTCACTGCTGCCTGCCACTGCCACTCCCCTCACCGAACCTGCAGCAGTCTCTGAGGTCTGGGGATCTGTAAAGCACATGCACGGGGCATCTGTACCAAACAGTGGGGCAGCCCCTGAGTGTGGGAGCAGGTCCACGGGCCTGGCCACATGATGTCATGACGCGACGCATGCTACCCGCACCACTGTAATGCCCCACTGGGAATGGGTGCAATGGGCCAAATTCTTTCCTACACCCGCAGAGCCAATCCACTGATCCAGCCATCACAATCATCAATGGGTGCATTGATAAGGTTTGAGTGTAAGAAGTTGAAGAATAAGACTGAGAAAAAGAATTGCCATGTTACAAAGTGTACAATTTACTCAATAAATCGTGAAAAAAATGTAAGTGTACATAGAAGTACAATCAAGAAATAAAAGTAGGATTAAAAAAATAAGTTCTGATTCAAACTGATAATTGTTTGGATGGGGTGGGTTGTGAAACAAATCTATAGGTGGGAGTATGGATATTGTGGGCATAATTGGTGTTTGTTACACCTACATGGGGTTCTCCATTGATTGGATTTTCACTACAGTGTCACGGTCACATTGTCACTATAGGGGGATTCCCAATTGGGGTCCAGGTGGTCTTTTAGGGACCCTTTACAATCCTGTAGGTCTCTTCTCCTTGAGCTTACGGTCTCCCTTAATGATAGTCAATCACTGAGGGAGACCATAGGCTCCATGAGATGAGACCACCGGAATTGTAAAGGGTACCCTAAAAGACCACCTGAACCCCAATTGGAAATCCCCCTACGGTGACACTGTAGTGAAAATTTCTCATCATCTGGGTACCCCCTGTAGGTGTACACCAATTATGCCGACAATATCCATACCCCCTCCACCTATAGATTTGTTTCGCAACCCACCGCCATCCAAACAATTATCAGTTTGAATCATAATTTATTTTTTAATCCTACTTTCATTTCTTGATTGTACTTCTATGTACACATATTTTTTTTACGATTTATTGAGTAAATTGTACACTATAACATGACAAATCTTCATCTCAGTCTTATTCTTAAACTTCTTACACTCATAACATTCAAACAAATGCATGCAGTGCTCATGCCCATCGACCAAACATTATCTATGAACCAAAAGAGTCTGGGAAACCCTTAAGGCAGAGCAGTGCCTGATATCCAACTGACTAACAGGGTGAGTGCAGTGTACCCACTTTGTATTGATCAATGGGTGCATTGGCCAGGACAAAGATTTCTCAGTGCAACTGGAGGACTGGAGAGACGGATATAGGGAACAAAGTAGAAATGGTACATTAGGTACAGTTTTTATTTGCCGGTACAGACTGTTAAATAAACAGCAAATTATTTTTTATGTGTTCTGTGTGTTCGTGTGTGTCGTACTGTTTTTGTGTGTGTGTTGTAATGTATGTGGTTTTGTGTTATATTGTATGTATCTGTCCAATGCGTAAGTGTGTGAAGTGTGCTATGTATATACAGTATGTGTGTGTTGTGTCTTTGTGTATCTGTGCAAAGTTTAAATGTGTGTTTTGTGTGTGTTGTACTGTTTTTTGGGTGTGTGTGGTGAATGTGGGTGTGTGTTGTGCTGTTAGAGGTATGTTATGTGTGTGTATCTGTGCAATGTTTAAGTGTGTGTTCTGTGTATTGTACTGTTTTTGGGTGTGTGTTGTAGTGAATGTTGGTGTGTGTTGTACTGTGAGTTGTGTGTTATGTGTGTGTGTGTTGTGTTGTGTGTATATCTGCCGAATGTGTAAGTTTGTGAGGTGCGCTACGTATATATGTGTGTGTAGTGTGCTGTGCATATCCTGGCAATGTTTAAGTGTGTGTGTTCTCAGTGGCGTAGCTTGGTTTGGGCCCCCCCCCCGCCGTTAATAGGGGGGGCGCCTCCCCCCCTCCCCGCCGGCCTCCCCACCCCCGCCGTTAATGGGGGGGAGCCAACCCCCTCCCCACCCCGGCCGCCGGTGCCAACCCCCCCCCCCATCGCCGCAGGCTTACCTGTCTGCGCGTCCCGGCTCCCCTCCTGACTTCAATTAATAATTCTATGCAGACGGACCACAATAAAATGGCCGCCCCCATACCGCAAACAGTTTCAGAGAACTGGTCCGTCTCCATAGAATTGATTGAAGCCAGGAGTTGTGTGTTTGTTGTCCTGTTTTTGGGTGTGTGTTGTAGTGTGTATGGATTTGTATTGTACTGCATGCGGTGTGTTTCCAGCGATTTCAGCCCCTATCTCCCCCGTGTGTACACAGCTTAAGTGTGTGAGGTGCTCTACGTATAAATGTTGTGTGTTGTGGTGTACTGTGTGTGTGTGTGCGTGTACAATGTGTACGCGTGTGTGTGTTATGTGTGGTCTATGTATATCCTCAATTATTTCCTAATTGTTTAAAGCCTTCACCATAATGTTAGAATGTGTCTGTCATACTCAATGACAGCAATGAAATCAGGTGTGGAGTTGTTTCTTCGTCCATGGTTTCCCAGATCGTCGATCTTTTCCCCAGATCATCAATGAAGGAAAATTAAAACTTGGTGTTTTTTAAAATTCTAAGTGAAATTTTCCAAAAAACGGCTTCGAGGTGCACACCACCGGGTCCAGAGGTATCTTGTTGCCAAATTTGGTGTCTCTGAGTGCCACGGTGTGTCCGCAATGCGACGGACACGCACGCACACACGCACGCACGCACACACACACGCACACAGACTCTTCAACTTATTATATAGATTGAATTGAATTAATTTAGGGATTCCATATGGACCACTGTTGCATATAAGTTTGCTTTATTTATCCCTGCATATTTTACATGTGATTTTCAAGCATTTATTTGTTTTATTATATGTCCTTGTAAATAAAAATGTATATATTTTTTTTTTACTAAGTGTTTTTTTCTGTGTGAATTGCATTCTATGCACTAGTTACCAAGATTGATAACTAGTTATTGTTTTATTCTAACAATTAGCTGCAGTAATCCAATATTGGTAATTTAATGTTATACTCCTTTTACATCGCCGCAAATCCCCGGGTCTTTGGAGGGTCAGACCCGGGTCAGCGGCGGTGTAAATGGGACACACTGTTTTCCTTTACACGGGACTTCTACCCAGGTCCTGACCTGGGTAGAACACACCTTGGACCTGGGTAGAGGGCGCTGTAAATGGGTACGCCGGGACATCCGACCGGGCTCCCATTTACATCAATGAGGGACGTGCAACCTGCGGACCGCAGTGTCCGCAGTTTGGACGGGGGGAGGGGGGGGCGCCGACAGCCTGTACTGCTGTCTGCTATACTCTGCGGCATCATTATCTCCTTATCTATTGATAGCATGACTATCACCTCTAGCCCCCAAGTACGCTGTCTTGGAGTAATCCTTGACTCCCCCCTCTCCTTCAAACAACAGGTACTTGTGTATTATCATTGCGCCCCCGACTTCCATCGCAGGGCATTGTACAACCACAAAATCGCGTTGCATCGCATTGCATGCGATATGATTGCATGCGATGCGATGAGACGCGATTATACCCGATTTTTTTATTGTACAGGCAATGCCTGATTCCTATGTTAAATGCCCCCCCAGACCCGATTTTAGATTGTACACCTACCCTGATGGGTAATGACTATGTTCAAATGCCCCCCCATTGTTAACGCCACCCCACTATCAACGCCAACCCGAAGAGTGGCGAGCGCAGCAAACCCGCGAGGGGCGGCGGTACACGTCCTCTGACCTTTTTCATACCCCCACTATCCACGTCGGCGTGGAGTTGAATCTATTTAGTGTGGCGAGCACAGCGAGCCACCGAGCCGGAAGCGTGGCTAGCGGACGCGTAATACTTGTGAAGTAATGGGCGTCCGCTCGCTTCGGGCTCGGTGGTTTGCTGCGCTCGCCACACTATATAAAATCAACTCTACGCCGACATGGATAGTGGGGGTATGAAAAGGTCTGAGGACGCGTACCGCCGCCCCTCGCTGGCTCGCCGCGCTCGCCACGCTTCGGGATGGCGTTGATAGTGGGGTCGTGCTAACAATGGGGGGCATTTAACATTGTCATTACCCATCAGGGTGGGGATACAATAAAAAATCGGGTCTGGGTGGGCATTTAATATGGAAATCGGGTCGCATTGCATGCCATTATAATGGCTTGCGATGCAACGCGATATTAAAATTGTACACTCATCCCAGGGAAAGGCTCAAATCGGGTCCATTGCATGCCATCGCATACCTTAATTAGTGGTCTGCAATGCGACGCGATGGGCGCCGTGATAATACACAAGTACCAAACTACATATTCAGCACCTCTCACAAACCTGCCATTTTCATCTCAAAAATATTTCCAGAATTAGACCTTTTCTCACTCAGGATAACACTAAGACCATTATCCACTCACTGATCATATGCAGTCTGGACTACTGCAATCTCCTCCTAACTGGTATTCCTGACAAATGCCTGTCTCCGCTCCAATCTATCCTCAATGCTGCAGCCCGACTCATCTTCCTCACCAAACGCACTACCTCCATCTCCCCTCTTCTAAAAGCCCTTCACTGGCTTCCCTTCCCTTTGAGAATTCAATTCAAACTTCTCACACTCACTTACAAAGCCCTCACCCACTCCTCTCCCATTTACATCTCTGACCTTATATCCCTTTACACTCCCACATGTACCCTTCACTCTGCTAACACTCGTTGGCTCTCCTGCCGACTTATTACCTCCTCCCACTCCTACCTCCAAGATTTTTCACGTGCTGCTCCCTTACTATGGAATACTCCACCTCTCCCCCTCAGATCTCTACTTCTACACAGAACTTCAAACATGCTCTTCGGACCCACTTATTCACCAACCCCAGTTCCTCAACCTGTCTACCCCTCTTGGGTCACCCCTGTCTGTCTGCCCCTCCTCTTTAGAATGTAAGCTCTCATAAGCAGGGACCTCTTACCTCATGAGCTTATCCTTTTTTTACTTCAGTAGTTTTTGACTACACCAAAGCATGCTGTTTGCTGCCACCTGGATACTTATGTTGCATTAATCGGCTGATGTTCCTATAATCATTTATCCTGTATTTGTCATGTATTATCTTCAACTGTAAGTCCCTGTTTTGATTATGTGTACTCTGTAATTGGGCGCTGCGGAACCCTGGTGGTACCATATAAATAAAGGATGATGATAATAATAATAATAATAATAATAATAATAATAGAGAGACAGTAAAAAGCCCAGCTTAGTACCCTAACCTTGGGATGCGAGAAACACTGGGACAGAGTAGAATGCTCTTCCAAAGGGGCCTCAACTCTCAAGGGAGTCACTCGAAATGCCCAGTGGAGTATCCATTCCCATGCCAGGGGCTGGAAAGTGCCCTAGGTAGGAACGGAGAAACACTTGGTCGGATGCTGACTGGCTGGCTGCCTGGAGCCTGAGGTTGTACTGTGCCCCCCGGGGAAACTTGGGGTGTCAGAACATGCATTGGTGATCCCAAAATCACTATGCACAAGTATGGCTCTTGCACTGCACACTCTCCCTTTAGGTTAGCGCTTCACGTCCTTACCCTGGGTCTTTTGGCTGGGGTAGGACAATTTTTCACACCCCCCACCATGGCCTTCTGGCTGGGTTCTCTTTATTATATACTAGCTGACCCGCCCGGCGTTGCCCGGGAAACCCTTGGGGTTTCTTTATTTCCAAAATTGCTGAAAAATGTCATCTTACAATATGCTGTGCCAAAGACCTAAGATTGTAATTTGTTATAGATTCCACCATAATGTTAGAATGTGTTTGCATTGATACTCAATGACGGCAATGAAATCAGGTGTGGTGTTGTTGTTTAAAACACACCGCTCCTGAGTTGATAACTTGTATGTGTTGATGAATTCCACATCCACTCCTGAGATTTAGCACCTACTGTATGACATATCCTCCAACATCTGAGAGTCAGAAATCGGTACAAAATCAGAACGGGACGTGGCCACACCTCCATTTCTATACTTTCAAATTGTACAGTTTCTAGGGTGTGTAATTACAGGCTCTGAGTGCGAAGGGACCGGGGTGGGCGTTACTTACCCCACCATAATTAATGAAAAATTCAATGCTGCCTGCCACTGCCACTCCCCTCACCGAACCTGCAGGAGTCTCTGAGGTCTGGGGATCTGTAAAGCACATGCACGGGGCATCTGTACCAAACAGTGGGGCAGCCCCTGAGTGTGGGAGCAGGTCCACGGGCCTGGCCACATGATGTCATGACGCGACGCATGCTACCCGCACCACTGTAATGCCCCACTGGGAATGGGTGCAATGGGCCAAATTCTTCCCTACACCCGCAGAGCCAATCCACTGATCCAGCCATCACAATCATCAATGGGTGCATTGATAAGGTTTGAGTGTAAGAAGGTGAAGAATAAGACTGAGAAAAATAATTGCCATGTTACAATGTGTACAATTTACTCAATAAATCGTGAAAAAAATGTAAGTGTACATAGAAGTACAATCAAGAAATGAAAGTAGGATTAAAAAATAAGTTCTGATTCAAACTGATAATTGTTTGGATGGGGTGGGTTGTGAAACAAATCTATAGGTGGGAGTATGGATATTGTGGGCATAATTGGTGTTTGTTACACCTACATGGGGCTCTCCATTGATTGGATTTTCACTACAGTGTCACGGTCACATTGTCACCATAGGGGGATTCCCAATTGGGGTCCAGGTGGTCTTTTAGGGACCCTTTACAATCCTGTAGGTCTCTTCTCCTTGAGCTTACGGTCTCCCTTAATGATAGTCAATCACTGAGGGAGACCATAGGCTCCATGAGATGAGACCACCGGAATTGTAAAGGGTCCCTAAAAGACCACCTGAACCCCAATTGGAAATCCCCCTACGGTGACACTGTAGTGAAAATTTCTCATCATCTGGGTACCCCCTGTAGGTGTACACCAATTATGCCGACAATATCCATACCTCCTCCACCTATAGATTTGTTTCGCAACCCACCGTCATCCAAACAATTATCAGTTTGAATCATAATTTATTTTTTAATCCTACTTTCATTTCTTGATTGTACTTCTATGTACACATATTTTTTTTACGATTTATTGAGTAAATTGTACACTATAACATGACAAATCTTCATCTCAGTCTTATTCTTAAACTTCTTACACTCATAACATTCAAACAAATGCATGCAGTGCTCATGCCCATCGACCAAACATTATCTATGAACCAAAAGAGTCTGGGAAACCCTTAAGGCAGAGCAGTGCCTGATATCCAACTGACTAACAGGGTGAGTGCAGTGTACCCACTTTTTATTGATCAATGGGTGCATTGGCCAGGACAAAGATTTCTCAGTGCAACTGGAGGACTGGAGAGACGGATATAGGGAACAAAGTAGAAATGGTACATTAGGTACAGTTTTTATTTGCCGGTACAGACTGTTAAATAAACAGCAAATTATTTTTTATGTGTTCTGTGTGTTTGTGTGTGTCGTACTGTTTTTGTGTGTGTGTTGTAATGTATGTGGTTTTGTGTTATATTGTATGTATCTGTCCAATGCGTAAGTGTGTGAAGTGTGCTATGTATATACAGTATGTGTGTGTTGTGTCTTTGTGTATCTGTGCAAAGTTTAAATGTGTGTTTTGTGTGTGTTGTACTGTTTTTTGGGTGTGTGTGGTGAATGTGGGTGTGTGTTGTGCTGTTAGAGGTATGTTATGTGTGTGTATCTGTGCAATGTTTAAGTGTGTGTTCTGTGTATTGTACTGTTTTTGGGTGTGTGTTGTAGTGAATGTTGGTGTGTGTTGTACTGTGAGTTGTGTGTTATGTGTGTGTGTGTTGTGTTGTGTGTATATCTGCCGAATGTGTAAGTTTGTGAGGTGCGCTACGTATATATGTGTGTGTAGTGTGCTGTGCATATCCTGGCAATGTTTAAGTGTGTGTGTTCTCAGTGGTGTAGCTTGGTTTGGGGCACACCCCCCCCCCGCCGTTAATAGGGGGGGGCGCCTCCCCCCCTCCCCGCCGGCCTCCCCACCCCCGCCGTTAATGGGGGGGAGCCAACCCCCTCCCCACCCCGGCCGCCGGTGCCACCCCCCCCCCCCCCCATCGCCGCAGGCTTACCTGTCTGCGCGTCCCGGCTCCCCTCCTGACTTCAATTAATAATTCTATGCAGACGGACCACAATAAAATGGCCGCCCCCATACCGCAAACAGTTTCAGAGAACTGGTCCGTCTCCATAGAATTGATTGAAGCCAGGAGTTGTGTGTTTGTTGTACTGTTTTTGGGTGTGTGTGTTGTAGTGTGTATGGATTTGTATTGTACTGCATGCGGTGTGTTTCCAGCGATTTCAGCCCCTATCTCCCCCGTGTGTACACAGCTTAAGTGTGTGAGGTGCTCTACGTATAAATGTGTGTGTTGTGTGCTATGTGTGCGTATGTGGTGTACTGTGTGTGTGTGCGTGTACAATGTGTACGTGTGTGTGTGTTATGTGTGGTCTATGTATATCCTCAATTATTTCCTAATTGTTTAAAGCCTTCACCATAATGTTAGAATGTGTCTGTCATACTCAATGACAGCAATGAAATCAGGTGTGGAGTTGTTTCTTCGTCCATGGCAGCAGACAAGATGGCGGATGAACTCAGAGGTAAAAAGGCAATCCTTTACTGCCCCTTTAAAGAAATGCCCTGAGTTCACTCGGCATCCCGCACTGGTCGCCGGACTCGCACCGCATTACGGAGTTTATTCTGGTTGATTCGGAAGGCTGCGAATTTGCTGCCTTGTAAATCCACCAGATGCCATCATGCGAATGTCGATACGTACGTCCCCTATGGCATTCCGCGTACATTCGCAGGGGCTATGAATGAATGTTTTACATAAACATCCATTCGCAGGCTGTGTGGGAACACCCACATCATTCGATGGTCACGACCATCGAATGATTTCAAAGGCCTACGCACATCTAAGTTTACTCTAAGGTAACAGATCTGCATGGACATTCAGAAGGAAATGAGCAGGCAGCTGACATCCGGTGAAGTCATCTGCCCGCCCCCAGTGCCCACGCCACTGTGCGATATCCATGGGAACACCCATGAAATGTTGGGTTTTCCCATGGGCATGACTATCTGCCGCCACCCCGCACCACCTGCCCACAGTCTGTTTGCTGTGGTAGCACGCACCTGCTGTATGCACATGTGCAGAAATATGGCTGCACATGTGCATATGCATAACATCGTTCCCTGTGAGAACAAGCATTCGCTGCAAACAGACCAGAATAAGGTTCTACATCTGGCCCAATGTCTTCTCTCAGACACTCTTTTCATCCAAAATTTTTCATCAAAGTATTAATCCCAGTATATCAAACTCTGTTAATTAGTCTGGCAAAACTATGTAATAGCAAAGGTTTAAAAAACAAAAAATATTTCTGTTGCACGTGCAATAGTGTAGCATTATGAAATTTCTGTTTCGAATGTTATTGGTGTCATGCCCAGAGGCAATGGAGTCATCTGCTGCCGGGCGCCAAGCTTTAAGGGGACACTGGCTCCATTACCTCCAGATGTACCTTTATTCAGAGCCTGGATTCTGTCTGGAGACTCCCCAGCCCATCTGGGTGACACTAAATGCCCCAGGCCCCAACACAAATGGGACCTGCTAAATGTACGCTGCGCACGTCCCCAGATGGACCCCACCCCATTCTTCCTCTCAGCCAACCAGTACCCACTTCCCCTCTACTCTTTTCTGTCCCATACTGGATGTCCAGACCTCGCCCCCTTCCAGCCTTTAGCCAGCTCTTGCTACCATGCTACCCATCTCTGTCCCGGGCCCCACCCCCTTCTTCCCTTCAGCCAGACAGACCCTGCATTCCCTCTACACTACTCTGTCCCGAACTGGAGGATCAGGCTCCAACCACTTCTTCCATTTAGCCATTCCATACTTACGCTCTACCATGCCTGCTCAGCCTCAGCTGTCCTGGCCAGGAGAGCCAAGCTCTGCTGTACCTAGCTTTCTCTTGGGGCCCTACATGTACAATGGTCACCCTTGTTCTACTATGAAAACTTCATCATGGTTGGTTCATGTGGCACACAGGTGTTAATGTTTTGTGTAGAAAGTAGTGCACTACAATCATGTAATTCACCGGGCAAGGTGTGGGGAGCAAAGGGGGTTTAGTGTAGTGATGCATTGCCAAGTATAGTGGTGTATTTAGTGTAGTGATGTAGTGCAGAGTATAGAGGGGCCTTTATTGTAGTAATGCAGTGTGGAGCATAGGGGGCATGTAGTGATGCAGTGCAGAGTATAGGGGTATAGTATTTGGTGTAGTGATGCAGTGTGGAGTATGGGTAATATTAAGTGTAGTGATGTAGTGCAGCATATAAGGGGCATATGGTGTAGCAATGTATTGCAACATATAGGGGGTATTCAGTGTAGTTATGTAGTGCGGAGACTAGGGTGTATATATAGTATAGTGTATAGGGTGATGCAGTCTAGGGATGTACTGCAGCATATAGAGGGGTGTACTGTAGTGATTTAGTGGGATGTAGTGTACTGATGTACTGTGGAATATAAAAAGGAATGTAGTGTATTAAAATAGTGCTGTGTAAAGGTAGTGGAGTAGTGCGGCACTGTAGTGCTGGTAATGGGTGATTTGCTGGGAGACAGGTCCTGGGTTAGATGCGGCGCTAGGGGGCAAAAAGCCAAAATCTTGCCTAGGGCATCAAATTGGTAGGGCCGGCTCTGCTCGTGCATATCTAATGAGTGGGGACCTGGAGCAGTGCATATTGAATGAGCGATTCCCTGCTATTAGATATGCATGAGCAGCGACCCGCTCTGACAGCATTGAGCGAGGTTCCGGGAGCCAGGTGGGAGAAGCTGCAGTATGTGAGGGTGAGAGACCATCGTGTTTAGGGCCAGTCACATGGCTCTAAGTATAGGGGAGGGGACACGCACATGTATCTTGCCTCAGGGCAACTTGGATGAACTTACGCCACTGGTCATTTTGTGGTGGCATATGACTGTACTCCTTAGCTGAACACATGACTACTATAGTAAGTCCAGAGGACAGAAAAATAGAAGGCTACCTACTGTAGTAATCTTTCATATCGATCTACATAAAATAGCATTTCTCATTTACTTTAACACGTATAATTGGCTTAACAGAATCATAACAAAAACATGAAAAGCGTAAATACAGAGTAACCTTTAGTGAAACCTTTAGCTTATCTGACAATTAGTTCTTGTTGTTTTTCTTCCATTAAAATGATTGTTGATTTTTTTGTGTGTTTGATATAATCTGACGTCTTCCTTGTGCTCTACTGCATAGGAACTAAGGTCAACTTCACCTGCACATGACTTCCATTTCTTTTTCAATTTAAGCCATCCAAAAATAAATGAGCCATTAGCCCTAAGTAACCTGTTTCACATTTTGACCTGGGAATATTTAAAAGTTATATGATGAGTACCAACATTTCTTCACAAGGCTTTTGCTCTTTGTAAAATACTTTAACATATTGTACCAATTTCTACACAATGCATTATTCATAAAATGGTTCAAAGTCAATTCTATTTTCACTATCTTCTAAAGGAAAAAGGACTTCTTGCAGAACTCATTGAAAACAATTTATCATTTAGGCAGTAATGACCAAAGCTTAGCTGTGTTATTTTAATGATTATAAGATTTTACTGGATTCTTATTTAATGAGACATTGCATGTTTCTTAAAAAAAAAAGAAATGTATATATATATATATATATATATATATATATATATATATATATATATATATGATAGTGAAGAGACAACAGCGGCACTATGGGGATTTTTTGAAAAAATATATTTTCAGCAAAAAAGCTTCCAACGTTTCGGGGTATGTGACACCCCTTTGTCAAGGTTATACGTGCATTTGTAACATCTGTTATATGTACCCATAATATGGAATAGATCTGTTAAAGTCATATACAATCAGTTAAATATTTGACCAACCCATATGGCGAATTGTGTAAGAAAATAACACTAAATAAGCCAACATATGCCTATACTCTGGACACAGAATCAAAAGGTTCAATAAATATACATCTATATGTCCAAATTAACCTACAAGGCGAAATGTGTACTATTATAACACTAAATAAGCCATTATAGGATCTTTCTCTCGACTTCAATTATCGACCGATAAGGCCTAACGTGTATACAACACTTAATAAGCCTGAACAGATTGACCATAAATGGAGTGTACAAGCACAATGGAGTGCATAGGCTATTAAATAAGCCAATACAATAACAGGTGCAAGGGGTGTACATAAGCCCATATATAATTGCAGAGCAATAAAAAAGGTGAACCATTTCTCCACCACTGTACCTGGAATTTGTATTAGGTACAGGAGGTGTATATAAGTCATTGTGAAATTGGAGAATTACATATAAAAAAAAGGTGAACCATTCCCTCATTACTATACTGAGAATTAGGATACGACCATCTCTCAATGTACTACCTGAGAAGGTAAACTGGGAATAACAGTGTACCAAAACATAAAGAGCTCATATGAACCCATAAATACAGAGGGTCATATAAGCCCACACTAACCCCAAGAGATACACCCTGCCAACATATATCAAAAAAGCCAATACAGGCACGATTATATTGATATATCTATAGAATAACTCCAGAGACTGATGACACAATCCCAGTGTCTCATAGATACTACCTAGCCCAGCCCCCACTGCCTACATTTTTAAATCTATTTCACATTATATTTTTAAATTCCTTTTCACCTAAATGTATACATGTACGTTGTAAGTCTAATACTTTTTAACCTCTTGAATTTCGCATTTATTGGTGGTGTATCCCATATCCGGATATTAATAAAGATTATAGGGGATACTCCACTTTTTGAGAATTTACTCCCAAAAACCACCTAGGAAATTGGTGGTTTATATTAATAATTTTTTGGTGTGCATCCATAGAACTAGCTCTCCCGTCTTCTTTTCTGGCACTACACTTAGTGCAGTCTTAAATTACTTTTTATTAAAAAAACAATGTGTAATACCGTAAACGGTGTATATTTTATTAGTGTATATTTAACTCAGTAGTCGGTCAGCCATCACCATATTCAGTAGTAAATAATTTTATTAATTATATATGACCCGATAATCTATTCCCCTGTGACAGGGATTAATATGGCGAAAATTGTTAGAAAAAAGTTAGATAGGTATAGAGAAAAAGAAAATTGAAAGATTAAAATTGTCCTCTGTAATCCGTCAATAGGTTTAGTAAATATTCAAGAAGCTTTTATGATGCACTGTCAAAATATTGATGCCAATGTGTTGAGTCTCTAGTGGACACTAGATGTGTTAAGAAAGAGTTATGCGTAAATCAGTTCCCAGGTCTTGTAATGATTCCTGGTCTCACTGTGGCATTGTCCTTTAAGTGAGGATTGCTGGTACTTGTTTCCTAGCACGGCCACACCGATTTCCATCGGGGTGGTCGTGTCAGAAAAATCGCGTTGGTCGCATCGCATGCGATTTTTTAATTGAATCAAATGTGAATAGGGTCCCTGGGACCCGATTTTACATTGGATTCAATGTAAAATATTCCCTAGACCCCCAATTTTACACCGTAAACCCCACCCCACGATTGACGCCAACCCGAAGCGTGGCGAGCGCAGCGAGCCCGCGAGGGGCGGCGGTGCGCGTCCTCCGACCTTTTCATTCCCCTACTATCCACATCGGCATGGAGTTGAGAATATAAAGTGTGGCGAGCGCAGCGAGCCACCGAGCCCGAAGCGTAGCGAGCGTAGCGAGCCCCACGAGGGGACGCGTATAACTTCACAGGTATATGCGGGGCTCGCTGCGCTCGCCACGCTTCGGGCTCAGTGGCTCGCTGCGCTCGCCACACTTTATATTCTCAACTCCACGCCGACGTGGATAGTAGGGGAATGAAAAGGTCGGAGGACGCGCACCGCCGCCCCTCGCGGGCTCGCTGCGCTCGCCACGCTTCGGGTTGGCGTCAATCGTGGGGTGACGACGGGGCCATATATAATGTGAAATGGGTCATATTGGCCCATTTCACATTTTTTACTATGTGAGATGAACTTAATCAAGTTCATCTCATCTTGTGCCATTATAATGATTTACCCCTCCCTGTTGTCACCTGAATGACATTACATCTGATTGAGCAGCTTGCCAATAAAAGTGTTGTGCCATTATAATGGCACAAGTCCGACGCGATGCTCCCGATTTCAATGTTAAAAAATATTTTAACATTGAAGCCTATGGCAAAATCGGGGGCATCGCGTCGGTCGCGTCGGGGCCAATGTTAATGGTCCCGACCGACGCGATGCCCGCGATTTTTTCTTGCCGGCAAAATGGACCTGATTTCAAAGGAAATCGGGTCCATCGCGGGCATTGTGTACCTTAACTTAAAGGTACATGATGCCCGCGATTGTGGCCATGCTAGGAAACAAGTACCAGATTGCCTTCTATGAAATGTGTATATTTTACAATTGCAACACTTGTATCTCTCTGATGGTGCTCAACAAGGATACATTATAGTTGTTGCATATCTGTATCTATATAATTGGTGTATCCTGTGGTTGTTTGCACTCATCTCTATGTTATACTACTAGTGCATACAGGGGATCCAATCCTAAATCATATACAAATGCAGCCATCCTCATCTAGTGCACCAGCAATACATTTCTGGTGGTTGGCATGCCAAGAAAAATGGTGTGCCGAGGTCCAGTTAGATGAGGATGGCTTCAACTGTTTAAGGATAAGTGGCCACTTATCCTTATACACTAGGAAGCTGAGTGCATATCATGTGTGACTAAGTTTGTATACAGAGCACAATAGAACTTACATTGGAAAAAAAGCTGCAGTTGCTATTACATTGTAGCCCTTCATAAACATATTTAGAGACTCATTTGCACACATGATATATAAGCGTCACAAATCAAATTAACCAGCAGTATCCTGATACATCTGGAAAACAAGATGAAAAAAATGTCCCATGCTAGCAGAGTTTCACAGGACCTGGTGCACAAAGACAGACTTTTTGGTTCTACTGCAGCAATAATGTGTGAGGGCACATATGTAGGAGCTGATTGGTTGATAATTTATCTCTCTTCACTTTTTCACTCTCCAAATCTTATTACATCTACCCCATACAAAGACGTAAAGGGTGGACATACAGTATTGGGGTCACTCAACAATTTTCATCTGTAGTAATCAGTGGCAGTTTTTACCTATGGGCTGCAGGGCTGCAGGACTGCAACCCCCCCAGGTAAAATCTGCCACTGAAGTGAAGCTAGATGTAGTCAATGAGACTGAACTGGCTTCACTGTGACTGGTAGGGACTTCCTATTGGAATTACAACCTGTCAGTCACAAAAGCAGTCCCATTGGGAGGTGCTCCCTCCCTCCGGGACGCCTTTCTGCAGGCTACCGTGCTCAATCCCTGATTGTGCATGCGCAGTACCAATAAGCACGTACTGGTCCAAGTGCCTGTCATCTGTATTATACAGGCACCGGGACCATGATTCCCTTCTATGGGCTGCTGCTGAAGCAGCCCATAGAAGCTGGCCACATGCGCAGTACAGATATTTGTAATGTCCCGGCGCCTGTGATCATTGCAGAGGTGGCAGGTACTTTCTACAGCAAGGAGCGGCGGCGATAGGGGGGTGCCTGCAATATCAGTTGTCTAATTGGGTGATTAGGAATGAAAGCATTGCAATAGGTATCTTTTATAATAGCTTGCCTATGCATTTGATGGATTGTTAACTGGAATTTTTCCTATCTCCTGACTGTTGGAAGAGGGCATGACTCTTAGCTAATTTATAGTTTGTATCTTGGTTGTGTCTTTGTTTAAAAAGTTTTATTACCAAGCTATTGCTGGGGGAGGGTCTCACTGGGTCCTAGGTGTAATCAGTGTAGACACATGTTAAAAGTCCATTATTTAATGAACATCAGGGAGGCTTGTGGCCGATAGAGGCTTGTGCACATCTCTCCTAAGGACAACTCTTCAAAGGATAGCATTAATTTAAATAAGAACTTTGATGTTATACTGAAGGAAAACTGAAGGAAAACAGAAGGCAAACAATCTATCCATACAACGGATCACTGAAGACATTTTACGTAACAAAGGAAAATTTGCCTTCCACTCTCAACATGCATCTCCTGACTGTGTAACCTGGATCCTCAGTACTTGATCTGATCCATCAACAACTTTCCAAGTGTCCTGCAATTGTTGGTATTTATTCTGTACAAACCTTTCATTGCACATAATACCCGCAAGTCATTTTGCTGTAGACAACGTTAAGGAAAGGTAAAGAAACTACTCGCCAAACTACTTTTCATATCATGTCATGGAATTCTTTTCCATATCTACTCATCTTACACTGCCCCTACAGCTATCCCCTCTGTGCACATGTCTGTTTCCATTATTCACTCCCCTCTTCTTAACACTCATGAGATTTTTTACTTATTTCTCCACATGCACTTTATCATCACTGCACCAAATATTCACATACCTCCACTAACATTTTTGAGGGAAGTGGGGGAGAGAAAACAGGCGCCTAGGAACGTACCTCTAAAAGTGTACAGTGATATATTGTATCTTATAATAACTTTAAAGTGGTCAGAGTAAGAAAAGCATATATAAGAGTTTTATTTATACATAAAAAATTGGCATGTCTTCCAATGCATTAAAAAGTTACACAAGAAAAAAGAGCAGGAAATAGGGTCGACAATGGGGAACAATGGAGACAATAATTAATTTTTTTTTTTTAACTATAAGAAAAAGAAAAACTAAAAAATGAAAACTACAATTTCATTCACTAAAAAGTCTTGGATTTGTTGAAAAAAGTACTTAGCTCTCTTTGTAGTTTATATCCTGGCCCAATTAGGATGCCTTTAGACAGAAACGTATACAGGAGCAAAGTGTTAGTCCAATGGCTCAATAGCCAAAAAGCGTTTGTGGGCTCATTTTCGTCCAGCTGCGGACATCTTCAAAGGAAGCAGGGTAGTCTTCCATTATTCACTCCCCTCTGCTTAACACTCTTTTTACTTATTTCTCCACATGCACTTTATCATCCAAAACTTGCCACTACACCAAATATTTACAAACCTCCACTAACATTTATTTAGCTCTGCTGCTTTTATTAGCTGGTGATATATCCTCAAATCCAGGCCCGAATCACCTGCCACACTCACAATTAGCTGAGTCAAAACGATATAAAAATCTACCCAGCCTCATAAATGTCACATGTATCCCTTCACCCTCTAAGTCACTAAAATGTGCCTTACTAAATGCTCGCTCTGTTTGCAATAAACTAACATTTGTCCATGACCTCTTCATCTCTGCCAACTTCAACCTGCTGGCCATTACAGAAACCTGGCTCACGCAATCAGACACAGCTTCCCCTGCAGCACTGTCACATGGTTTCCCCTTCACACACACCTCCAGGCCTGGTAACATTAAAGGAGGTGGGGTAGGTATATTACTGCCCCAGCTGTGCAAATATACAGTCCTGCCACTGTTTCCTTCACTCACATTCACATAATTTGAAGTTCACTCTATCATGATTATCACCCCTTTCTGACTCTCTCTGTGTGTCGCATCTATCTATTGCCCACCTGGGCTTCCCAAACATCAATTTCTGGAAGATTTCTCTGCCTGGCTCCCACACTTCTTATCTTCTGACATCTCCACCATCATCATGGGTGATTTCAATATCACTATTGGCAGCCCACTTTCTCCTCATGCCTCTAAACTCCTCTATCTAACCTCCTCTCTCTGTCTCTCCTAATGGTCTGACTCCTCTACTCACAAGGAGCGACACTGCCTTTATCTTGTATTTACTAGGCTATGCTTTGTTTCTGAATTCATTAACACCCTATTCCCTCTCTTGGATCAAAACCTTATCACCTTCTCAACCTCCTTCATTTTTCCAAACTCTATAATATCTAAATCATGGAAGCCTACTCTAACTCACAGAAATACTAATGCTATTGATTTTCAACAACTTTCTACCTCTCTGTAACAACTGCTCTCACCCATTTCTACACTTGCCTGTCCTTAGACAACTGTATCCCATCTGAACCAGACTCCCATGCCCTTGATGAAGCTGCTCCAGCTACTTCTCACAATCCACGTAGGCTTAGATGCCAACCATGGCACTCTAAATTAACAAGATACCTGCAAAAACTATCACGTAGATTTGAACGTCAGTGTCGTAAATCTCAAAATCCAAGTGACTGTCACATTTAAGAATACCAAACCACTCCTAACATAATACTCTGGACACTGCTAAACAAACTTATTTTCAATCTCTCATCTCTTCTCATGCTACTAACCCCAAGCAACTTTTTAATACATTTAGATCACTTCTTTACCCTCCTTCACACTCCCCACCTGCCAATATGAGTGCACAAGAGCTTGCTTCCTTCTTCAAGGAAAAGTTTGCTAAAATCCAAGATAAAATGGCTTGCTCTTCCTCAGCCAGTGACTTGCTTACTTCCTTTCCTGAGCCCTTTGCAACTTTCTCCTCATTTGACCCCACAAGTAAGGATGAAGTATCGACACTCTTCTCATCTTCCGACTCCACTAACTCTCCTCTTGATCCTATACCCTTACAAGTCAGTAAAGCTCTGTCTCCTGTGCTTATCCCAAGCTTAACTAAAATCTGTAACCTTTCTCTCTCTACTGGTATCTTTCCTTCTCTGTTCAAGCATGCACTTATTACTCCCTTTCTAAAAAAACACAATTCTGATCCAAACTGTCTCTCTAACTACTGTCCTATCTCTCAGCTCCCATGCCTCCCCAAGCTACTTGAGGGACTTGCCTACACTCACCTCACACAATTTCTACAACCTATTGGACTCACTTCAGTCAGGCTTTTGCTCTCAACACTCCACTGAGACAGCACTGACTAAAGTAGTCAATGATCTGGCCACTGCTAAATCTAAAGGCCATTTCTCACTTCTTATTCTTCTAAATCTCTCAGCTGCCTTTGACACGCTCTTCTCATACAAACACTACAATCCCTATGTCTTCAGAACACAGCCCTCTCTTGGTTCTCTTCCTACCTATCTAATTGCTCTTTCAGTGTTGACTTCTCTGATTTTCCTCCTCACTACCTCTGTCCGTTGGAGTACCACAAGGTTCAGTCTTAGGTCCTCTGCTTTTCTCTATCTATACCTCCTCACTTGGGAAACTAATCAACTCTTTTAGATTTCAGTATCACCTGTGTGCTGATGATACTCAAATCTATCTATCCTCCCTGGAATTGTCAGCATCAGTATTGCTACGTGTCTCTGAATGTCTTTCTGCCATTTCATCTTGGATGTCATCTCACCACCTCAAACTCAATATTTCCAAAACAGAATTAATGATATTCCCACCAACCAAGAGTAGTTTCAAACCTGATATCTCTATAACTGTTGAGAACACAATAATCAATCCTACTCCACAAGATCGCTGCCTAGGGATCATCCTCGACTCTGAACTGTCCTTCATTCCTCACATTCAATCTGTCTCTAAGTCGTGTTACATGAATCTAAAAAATGTATCCAAAATGTGTCCATACCTTACACAAGACACTGCAAAACTCTAATCCATGCACTCATTATATCATGCAATGGCCTCCTTACCGGTCTTCCTAAGAAAAGACTCTCACCTCTACAATCCATTTTGAATGCAGCTGCGAGGCTGATCTTCCTGACTAGACGTTCATTGTCTGCTGATCTGCTCTGCCAGTCCCTTCATTGGTTAACTGTATATTACTGCATTCAAAATACTTCTACTTACATACAAAGCCATCACTCTGACTACACCAACTTATATCTCTTTGCTTACCTCAAAATATATCCCCACCCAACCTGTCCGCTCTGCACAAGACCTGCATCTCTCATCCACACTCATTACTCGCTCCCATTTACACTTGCAGGATTTTTGTCAGGCAGCACCCACCTTATGGAATGCCCTTCCATGCACACTAAGACTCTCCTCTAGCCTCCAAAATATCAAGCATTCCCTGATAACTCACCTCTTCAGGCTAGCTGATCATATTCAGGACCCCCACACAACCTCCAGGAGCATTAATATCTAATTGCATCCCATCATGACCGTCTAGTAATCTGATGGGACTGCCATGCTATGGAATTCTATCCTTATGTTTCCCTCCTTTTATCCCTATAGATTGTAAGCTTGCAAGCAGGGCCCTCCTACTTCCATGTTGGTTTGTATCTACCCAGTTTGTTTAATCACTGTTGTTTCCAATTGTAAAGCGCAACAGAATATGCTGCGCTATATAAGAAACTGTAAATAAATAAACAATAAATTTACTCCTAGCCCAAATTAGCTTATGATATAGTAAATACAATTTCTAATGGCTCACAGAAAAGTAATCCTATATTGAGATTCAAAAAACCATAACTCACCTGATGTGCGTTTCAATGGCATACCTGTCCACTTCATCAAAAGCATAGTTTACTGAATATTCAGAATTATGCCACTACCTCATGCTCATACTGATTCAAAGTACAAGCCACATTGCCACATGATTGTCAGATAGGCCAGATGTACTAATCCATGAAAAGTGGTAAAACGAAGAGTGATAAACAACCATCCAATCAGCTCCTACCTGTCGTGTCACAGGCTGTGTTTGAAAAATGACATGTAGGAGCTGATTGGTTGGTGGTTTATCACTCTCCATTTTATCACTTTTCAAGGCTTAGTACTACTCGCCCAATATATGTGAACTATTGTGTATTTTGCCACTTTCATAGCTATTTACATACAGTGAGCTTATTAGATGACCTGGTGTCATTCTTCAACTTGAGTCCTAACTTGACGAGAGATCAGTTTTGGATGAATGAAAACCAGTTAACACTGATGCAGGTGTAAACTACATCTGGGAAAATAAATCAGTTATGTGCTATTGCTGAGTCAGATATAAGTCATGATGAGTCAAGCCCTGCAACAGTAGCCTATTTTAGGAGTAGTAATATCCCTTGGTTTTCTTTAACCAGGTTCATCTACAATCATTGTTTGGTATTTGTTTTACTATTTCCTATAATATGTAACTATCACCAGATTATTTGATTCTAACTACTTAATAGACCAGGAATGCCCTGACCTGTCCACAGTAAATCCAAACATTTTTTGTTAGTAAATGTACTTTTTCATAGCTAGAAACACTGCACCAGACAACGGACCTGATTTAGATTGCATCGTGCGGGGCTGAATCTGGCCCCATTTCCTATGTTGGAGGTCTGTGCGCATGCCGGTTATGGTCATGTGCAGAGTCCCTTTTTGAATGCTTTTGGTGGTATCATACTCGCCAAGATGTTTGCTTTGTTGAGGGTGTGAAAGGGGTGGGCAGGGGACGTCCCCATGAAATATCTGGGCATTCCCCTGAGTATGCAGGATGAGTTGAGACAGCAGCAGCAGCAGCATTATAGCATAGCAGCATAGCAGCCATGCTCAGCCCCTCCTCTCTGAGTCGTCACTGGGTCAGCAGGAGGAAGGAGTTGAACTCTCTGTCTTCAGTCCTATATTAGTTGTGAGCCCAGCCACTGTTTCACTTCATGTCTTCCAGAACACTGAGCGACTGAGCCTCTGCAACTCCCTGAGTGTGCTGTGAGCCGTGCACTGTCTCCCTGTGCCTGTAATTCCATATGAGTAGTGACTCGAGAGCCAAGTCACTGATTCAACACACTTCACTGAGCTGAGCCTTGTGAGCCTCAATGAATCGCTTTGCCCATGACTAATGTGCAGCCTGTTCAGGCCGGGCCCCCATATTTCTGCCAGGAGCAAGGGCTGTGCAATGAGATCTGAGCACTAGTGTGCTCAGACACTACTAAGCATGGGCGTAACTACCATAGGTGTAAGGGGTGCAACTGCTATGGGGCCCAGAGCTGAAGGGGGCCCATCTTTGCTGTCTAAGTAATATGTTTTACATACATTTATCACCATCAGTTGCTAAATAGGGGGCCCTTACAATTTTGCTATGGGGCCCACGAATATATAGGTACGCCTCTGCTACTAAGCATGCGCAAAACTTCCAACCATTATTCCGGTGATTTTCATATAGCTATAAGGCATGCATACATCCAATACTACTAACTGTCCCTGTGTTCAGTATAACACCAGCATATCAGTACCTAATCAGAAGAATGTTCCAAACTGATTCCATCCAGACCCTTTCTTTTTTTTGTGAGATCCAGATCTTTTAAGAGAACAAAATATGGTGCTGACTCTCCAATATCCAGGTTTTTACCCTAATAGTAAGTATTTTTTTTAAATAATCTGAATGTATACTACAGTGTATGCCAGCGAGAAACAGCTGAAATCTCTGTAGTACAGCACATTAGTGTATTCCATGAAATTTAGAAAGCTCATTCACAGCACATTACAGAAAATGGAAAATGAAGGGCTACTAAATGGAATGTTTAAAAAAACGGTTAATTTATTTAAAGTAAATATTTACTTTAATACTTTTTCTATGAAAATTAAACACAATATGTAGATATAGTGCACGGTACACTGAAACATTTGCATATAAATTATATTGTTTACATTGACTTATTTTAGAATCTTTTTGCATTACACAGTTTTAACCTTAAAATCTTGCTAAAATAAGAATATATAAGAATATTTAAGAAAGTGAAATATTCCCCAAGATTCATCTTAGGTATATTTTAATAGTTTGCTATAACCATGGCTGTTTGACACTAACAGAGAGTTTCTAGCGAGAAGGTACAATTTATCACACACACATTGACCCAGCTGAGTGTCAATTAAGTGGTGGTCACCCACAGTGCAAAAGAAATGTGTGTGCTTTTTCAGAAACAAATTTGTGAGCTCTTGGTATCAAGCCATGACCATTAGCTAACTCTGGAAAGGAATAGAAAAGTGTAGTAGGATTTAAAGGGAAAAACATAAACTATGCATCCTCGATCCTTGCATTTATATTTAGATGGAAATGTCTTTTAATTCATTTTTGTAAATTGCATACTTTACAATGACACCAACGATACAATGCCAAAGTACTGACGGTTGTGAATTTACTATAAACCTTCTATTCAGTATATCCCAGGCAACAATAAAAACATCCTTCATCAGATGGTCACACATACTGTACTTCTATATGCAAATGGTTCATTTATTTAATATGTTTTACAATGGATTAAAATAGTTTGATTCAATACTCCCAACAGAATATATAGGATTTTAATTAAATTAGCTGGTACATCCTACAGTAAATGCTAAACTGGAGAAATCTTTAGAATGTCAATTTGTATATGATCACAGGTTTTAGACAATATAATATTGCTAGTGAAAACCAAGAAAAAACTATAAAATCAATTTATAGTCATAACAACAAGCTATGGAATAGCATAAACATGAAATGAAATACAGTATAAATACAGATAAGTAGCTGTTAGTACGTGAAACTGGAATGCTCACACTATTGTATGGTGGTCTGTATGATGCTCTCTGTGGTTTAAGGTGGCCTATCAGATGCCCCTTGTATTGTATGGTAGTCACATGGCTGTTTGAATTGTATTGTCTTTATAATGTTAACTGTACTGTAAAGTGGTGATCACTGTATACAATTCAAGCCACACACCTTGCATGCCCACTCATATTTGCAATTTAAAAAATCCATAATCATCTTCAATACAAACTGCGCACATTTTGGGAATACTTACCAATACCCCCCACTTGTGCTCAGACTTCACAGTGCAGTGGAGGTTTGCGCATGCGCAGTAGGGTCCGAGGACTAGAGCGCTCAGACCCTACTGCTCCTGGCGCCACTCCTGGTAGAGAGGAGGGTACCCGGTCCGAATAGGCTGCACATTGGTCTCTTCTTCTCTAGAGATGCTCCTGGGCCTGAGACACATACAATGACAATCTTTACATAGCTTTTTGCATCTGCACTTAAAAAAAATCTTATGTATCAAAAATGCAGTGTAAAAGTCATGAGCATTCCTGAGCAGGCGCTCAGCCACAAGCAAAGAAGGTCATGGAAGAAGAATACTTTATTGTCATTAACAATACACTACAACAATGCACTGCACAAAACAAAAGCATCAAAAACAATTACCATTTCAGTGTTTGTTATTTAGCATAAATACAGCAGTTGGCAAAATATCGAAAACCTCATAATTTGGATGACTTGGATCTGCTAGAATACAGTTTGCTTTCTTTAACACTCTATTTTTATACAATTCTTGGGTGCATGGCAAAGACACCCCAATAATTTTACTAGCAGTTTTTACCAATCAATCCAACGTGGCCTGCTCTGCCGCAGTACAGTTCCCAAACCATACTACTATCCCAAACATTAAAACACTCTCCACAATCCCCCGATAAAATCTGATTAACGTATTTGTCTCTAAGCACATAGCCTTAAGTCTTCTTAAAAAGAAGAGGCGTTGTTGGGCCTTTTTAATCACAGAGGTGCAATTTAGAGACCAAGTTCAATCATCGGAAATGTGTAAACCTAAAAATCTAAAAAAAAAACACCTCCTCGATAGGCATACTCTCCATGAATATGGGAAGTATTGGCCTCCCACAAACTCGCCTAAAATGTATTTCCATCTCCTTGGTTTTATTTGTGTTTAATAGCAGACCATTTTGTTTACTCCATTTAAGTAGTCTTGAGACTTCTAACCTATATTCTCTCTCATCATTTTCGGTTATCAGAACAACCACAACGGACAGATGGAAAACGTGTGTCTGCGATATGACTTTCTATGATGCATTCGGTAGCATATAAGGATTCAGTGATTAGTATTACTGTGTGCACACATAGGCAAATGCAGGGGAGGTTTCCAGTTACCCAGAACCCCTCCACCCACACCATGGCCAGCATCCATACAGTATAATAGGCAGAATAGAGCTGCTGCACATGGCTAGTAGCAGCACAAAATAGTTAAAGTCAAGATATACAGTCATTAGGTTGACACTGAAAGGAAAACATGCACATGGTTAACTTTGACAAAAGATCAGCACAAACAAAAAGTCCACATTCGTTTTTCACATTTTTTTTACATTTTGAAAATATACCATTCCTAATTGGAGTCCATGTGGATGTGGTACACTAATTGGGGGACCACATGCTCAGATGCCAATGCTGACACCAAAGAAAAATGAACTGAAAAACTCAATTTCAACCTTTTTATGTAGGCCTTTTCATGGAAGGATGAGTTTTTGGTTTGGCATACTTGCCGTAATGTGTAATTAGTAGTCACTTCTGTGCCAATGGTTTAAAATTAGCACTACCCTCATGATAATCTTATGGCAGCACGATAAAATTATTGGACATGTTTTGAATTGGGCAGTTATTTCATATTTTACTTACTTCTTTGTACATGCTGCCCCCCCAGCTGCAGCTCCAGCATGACCAAGATGGTGCCGCAATATGGCTGCCTAGAAACTATGCCACTCAACCACATTTACCCCATGTCTCCCCTGATTCGTACACGGTATAGCAACCTATAACTGTACTGTATCTGCATAATTGTTACTTACCTGGATGTTGCAGCGACCAGTGGTGCCGCTGATGGCTGTCTAGGTGCTGTGCAGCTAAGCGGGCATGTGTTCCCTGTATGATAACTGTACTGCCTCTGCTTGTATTGTTGCCTGCCTGGCTGCTGCAATGACCAGTGGTGTCGTTGATGGCTGGCTAGGTGGGTATATGTTCCCTGCATCTATAATCCCCAGGGTACATCTAGTGCAGGCATGTCCAAAGTCTGGCCCGGGGGCCAATTGCGGCCCGTGCTGTCATTTCAAGTGGCCCGTTGCCTCCAGCCAGAAGCAGGCGGAGCTTCAGATGCACACATAGCCTAAAGGTGGGGCCCTCGCGAGCGTGCCTTTACCTTGCTGTCTGCAGCAGTGAGGAGGTGTCGGCTGCCACAGTGAGATGTGTTGGTGTCTTTTGGGTGAGTATGCATCCAACCCATGCAGCTGCAATTGTATATCACCCTCCTCCACAATCACAGAGACAGCAGTGTGTGGGCAGGGGGAAACTTGCTCCCTTAACATGCAGAGTGGAGGAGGGCGGCAGTGGGAGCCCAAGCATCTCCTGTCCTTGCAGTTCCTGCTTTGCCACTCTGTCCTCTGGCTCACACAAGGGGCTGGGAAACATACAGAGAAGGGAGGGGGCAGGCAGGTGGACATACAGTCAATGGGGACAGAGTGGGTGACATACAGTGAAGGAGGGTCAGGCTGGGGGACATACAGTGAATGGAGGCAGTGATGGACCTTCAGAGAAGGGAGGGCAGACTGTGTGACATAGTGAATGGGAGTCATACAGTGAATGGGAGTCATGCAGTGAATGGGGGCAGATTGGGCGACATACAGTGAAGGAGGGTCAGGCTTTGGGACATACAGTGAATGGAGGCAGTAATGGACATTCAGAGAAGGGGGACAGGCAGGTTTGACACTAAATCCCGCCAGAATCCTGACAAGAGGGGGAAATGGATTGCCCCTCCCCCCCTGCAGGCTTGCTGCACTTGCCACGCAGCAGGCCCGGTGCTGTGGACACCCATAGAGGAGGAAAGTGTCAGGGTTTCGGCAGTCAGGATTCCGGCATCAGGATTTTATACACCGGGATTATAACTGCATCCCAGACAGGCTGGGGGACAGAGTGACTGATTACAGAGTAGGGAACATAAAGTGAATAGTGGACATACTGTACAGTGAAGGAGGAGCAGGCTGGGGGACATACAGAGAAAGATGGTCAGGCAGGATAATATACAGTGAAGGGGGCAGAATGGGGGACATACAGTGAATGGGGGCAGGCTGGAAGAAATACATAGAAGGGGGGCAGTCTTGGGAATATACAGTGAAGGGGCAGGCTGGGGGACATAAAGTGAATGGGGGCAGAGTGGGGGACTATTCTGATGCGATTAATGATTCAAAGTATGTCAGGATGAATGGTCGGCCCCCCACATTTTCACATCAGCAAAACTGGCCCTCGTCACAAAAAGTTTGGACACCCCTGATCAAGTGTATACCTGTATGTGTTATGTATATCTGTACTCTCACTGTTACCTAACTGGCACAGCAATCCAAATCAAATTACTAGTATACGCAAGTATACCTGGCCAATAAAGCTGAATCTAATTCTGATTCTGATATGTGGCGATTAGTTTGAGACTGTTCTGTACACGCAGCTTTCTCAGGATAAATGCCTGTACCTTGTAACCTCTGAATATTGGTATCTTACCTTATAAGCCTAATACACTGGTATTTAACCCTTTGAGTGATAAGTGAATTTGTCAAAATTGGTGTGAAAACATTTATCATAATAACCTGTAATATTTCCCTTATATAGGAAATATAATTTAATTTACACATTTTTTATTTTATTTTATACAACAAATTTGAGTGACACTGGCATTTATAGCTGATATTTTGCACATCTGTCACAGAGATGTTGGCATTTTTAGCGGATATTTGGCCAATCTCTCACAGAGTAGTATTTCATTTAATATGGTTCTAAAACCATTTTACTAGCATAACATTTCGCTTCCTGAATAATAATAACGAGATGTACACAGGCTGCATGCATTGTATGCTGTACAGTAGGTGGAGAAGTGGTAATCTGCTATCCCCTTTCACTGTGTTTTGCATTCTAGATCCCATCAGTGAAAGACATCACACCAACCATGGACTGGCATTTTGCTTGTGAAAGGCTTGTTCACCAATGTGATCAGGCTGTCTCTGGTATTGCTTAAATAGCACCGTATGTGAAATTAATTCTCAAACCGGATATGACTTTATTCTCTCTAGAGGAGTTTACCTCTCGTATGCGTGTCTGATACTTATATTGGTTAGTCAATCACTTGATGCAGGGAGGGTGGTTCAAGTCATTTTTACGTAACAATCGATGGCCTTACCAATCGTATGCGTCTTTGTCAGTATCTCCAAGGTACCGAGGAAGACGCTCAACGCTGTCCTCTCATTGTATTTGCATACAGTAGCTGACATCATACTGACGCTCCGCCAACCTCAATTGGTGTAGCCCTCATGGGATTAGCCAATAGCTTGCTAATGCCC
The DNA here is from genome assembly GCF_055691185.1 of Crinia signifera. Lineage (NCBI taxonomy): Eukaryota > Metazoa > Chordata > Amphibia > Anura > Myobatrachidae > Crinia > Crinia signifera. Next base: position 102,038,996 of record NC_139225.1, on the reverse strand, counting down.
GCCTCCCTGCGGCATTGTCATCCCTTCTCCTATTCAAATTACCTGACAATGTCCCACCTTCGGCATTCCGTCACCCTGCAATTTAACAGAATTGGCTGTCGCTATCCGTATAGACTTATACTGCTATTCTACTCCTATTATCTTATTATACAACAAATAACTGCCATAGTTCTGTATACGGTCACACAATAAACAAATACAAAGGCTTAGTATGTACTAGATGACCAGATTCTGTATATAATATTTTAGCTCATTTAGGACTGTTATCCCCAATATATTGGTTTCTTAAAGGCATCGCAAGTTGTCCTCATACAGTTTACTGGATATTTCTATACTCTATCCTAGTAATGATATATTCTATTGGTATCCTGCAGAATACCCGTCAAATCTATTTATTTTTAATAAGGGATAGTATTGTTAATTGAAGTGATACTACAAGGTGAAAAAGTTATAAATGGTGACTTACGTGCTGTATAATTTATTAAATTGTGCTATTATTGTTGTATTGTGTGATTAATTATAATTGTCTTAGGCGAAACCCGCGTCCAGGGTTGGTGAGATGTCTTTCACTGAAGGGATCTAGAATGCAAACACAGTGAACAGGGATAGCAGATTACCACCTCTCCGTTCATTTGGTCTAACAGGGACTGTGGCTAAGTATCCCATTCTAATGTGCAATGTTGTACCCACTAGCATTCAAAGGGACTTAGCACAAATATCTGACATATATCATAAATAAATGGTTTATTGTTAATTATTGATAATAGGGGTGCAGATGTTCTGCATACAGTAGGTTAACAGAGTACACTATAATTTAAGAAACATATAGAATATAGTTGGATGAGCATAATCGTGAATATTTAAAGGGACAGTGTGACCATTTTCAATTTAAGATAATGAATTATTATGTGTCCTATATATGAAACAATTTGTAGCTATCCCTTATTCTCTATTTATGGGACTATCATTGCACCCAGAATATAAGCGATCCCTTGCACTTGGCAACCATCAGGAGCGTGAATAGATCCTGGTGTGCAACAGCAGATCCCCCTACTCTGTTTTCACTCACCAATTTGTGATCCCCACAATTGCTGACCCATACCCAAGTCCGTTCACTGCCCTAGAGGCACACGGCAGGGTTTTAAGGGACAACAGGGGAACCCAATGGTGAGCTTTCTTTCCCTATTTATTATAGCTAATTCGTTTCTACCGTGTATTAAAATCATAACCTATGGAAAATATATGATTCCACTAATAAATATTGTGGGATCCCAATAATGATCACCATCTACATCTAAAAAATCTTCGCCTTTTTAAATTTGTATATAATGTAATTGTTGTGTATATTGTTTTGGTGTAATTAATTTTCAATTTATATCACTTTGCACATTAATTCATTTGGAACTAACTAATGCCTCTTAGGGTTTAATAAAATCAGTAACTCTGAGAGCATTAAATACCCCAGCTGATACATTTAATTATTCACTTATCTAATTGATTGATTAATTAATTCATTCATTATTTGTATGTAAAATGTTTATATAGAGAACAAAAATCTTTTTGTCGCACAATAGTGGTCAGAGGTCTTGATAAATTTTCGCTGCAATCTTGTCCCCAGCTAAAAGCAGATGTATGGTCTGAGATTTTAATGCATACCTAATAAAAATGTTTAAGAATTAATAAATTATTACATATAAGAAGTGCCCCAACAAAGAGAGCTATCTTTTTCCTACTCCATTTTTTCAGGATGTTATGGGTGGCAGAATAACAGTCCGGACGTGCTACCTGCCAGGCTCCAATTGCATGCACTATCCCAAAAAGGTGTTTGCAGGTATCAGTCACCAGGCCAGACGTGTTTCGAGCCCTGTAGGCTCTTCCTCAAAGACACTGCCTTTGAGGAAGAGCCTAGAGGGCTCGAAATGCATCAGGCCTGGTGACTGATACCTGCAAACACCTTTTTGGGATAGTACATGCAATTGGAGCCTAATGAGTAGCACATCTGGACTTTTACCCTGCCACCCATAACATCATGCAGGCTCCAATTGCGCCTCTGGGGTAAGACATCCACCCATCTCAATTATCTATTTTAATTACTTGTTTTTATACATGTTCTTTATTATAATATAACCAATACATTTGTGACTGTATCTAAGCGCCCAGTGTCCGTCAGAATCACACCTTTTTACACTTCTACATCTCTCCAGAATCATGTTGTGAATTGCACACATACCACTTTACTGGGCTCCTTTTTATGCTGAATAATTGTTTGTTTAAACAGAGACTTTTTGCATGTTGGAAAAACAACTGTTGTATAGTGCATGACTCGAGGTTTTGTAATGATCTAGCAAGCTTTAGTCAAACTTTTATATGGCTCTAAATGTTTGTACCTAAATGAATAGCATTTGTTAGTTGTTACATATATAAATAATAACCCTACCCCACCTCTATAACCTTAATTTACCCTACCTACAGAGTAACCCTAACCGTCCACCATACAGCCTTACCCTACCCCCTTTTTAGTGTTTTACACTAACCTTACCCGATGTAGTATAATCCTAAATATGCTTCCTTAGTGCCTAATCCTAACTCTCCATTCTTAATGCCTATCCCTAAGCCTCCTTCTTAGCAGTCTAACCCTAACCTCCATGTTAACCCACCCTCCATTGTCTAACCCTAATCAACCCTTGCATACTTATTTTCATGAGGCCTACAGTAGGGATTCTGATGTAGGGATTATGACTTGTGTCAGAGTTCCAGAACCAGTCTTCTGAGCAGTGTCAGAATTTCAGCATCAGAGCACATTCCTCTTTGGTGCTTAAGTGTTACGCTGCATTAATTATACATGTAAGCTAGAAGATAGGAAAGTAAACTCAACTGTAAGCTCTTGCAGCAGAGCTCTCTTTCGTTATGTAGTCTTTAGGTAACTATGTAGTCTAGGAATTGGAATAATTATGTAATTATTATGTGTGGCCACTCATGTACTATGGCATTTTGCTGCATGTTCCTTATCCTGTGTATGGTGATACAGAACCCTTTTGGTGCCAGATCAATAAAAAATAATATTAATACTAGTTAATATATATTTTACTTTGTATACATGTTACATGTATATTTTACATGTGATTCTGTTGCCTGTTTCCTCATGACTGGTTCTATGGGGTCTAATTAAAACACAAAAGAAAAAGTGACACAAGAAAATAAAGATATCAAATATCTTTTCAATTTGTGAGTTTTTTGAATGCTTTACAAAAGCACAGATCAGCATCATGACCTCATGCCAATACTGATTGGTAAGCCAGTCACGGTGGAGAAAGCTGGCTGGGGTAGCTTGTGCAACCCAGGGGTGATTAGAATGTTTAACCAGCCAGGAAAGCCGAGGAAAGCAGGAACAGAATGTGTCTTTTTCACGTTTCTGCTTATAAAGCTATCTAGAGATACTGTGGGGGGTATTCAATCTCGTGTTGCTATTCCATACGGGGGAAATAGCGGCGGGGTCCTATTCAATGCTGTTTTCCCCGACAGCCTTGAACAGGGATCTTGGCAGAATGTGCCCGACTTTACAAGCAGTCGGGCTTGTTCTGCCAAGAACAGCCACGCATTGTCAAGCTCCCAGTCGCAGCTCCACAATTTCTGGACGCATCTCATGACTACGCCCCCTTTTCAGCACACGGCAGGTGGGACATTGAATCCCGCCTACCGATTCAGCGTTGAGCTGTCCGAGAACAGGACAGGGTCACGGCTGTCGGGCCAGCCCGATAGTCATGACCCTGCATTGTACAGAAGTTGGGGAAGTTTACACTGCGCTCAGAGGGTTGTGGACCCTTAGCAGCCTGCACTCCTGTGGGGGCAGGTGACAGTCCAGGTCCCCCTAATGAGTGATCAAGTCAGAAGGTTAGGGTTGGAGTGCTGGCGCTCTGAGGTCTATGAGAGTCAGTTCAATAACATCTCTGTAAATGGTGAGAAAGGGGGATGAGGTTGGGCTGGTATTAAAGACTGGTAGCAATAACTGTTGGCTGGGTGTTCTGGTGGAAACTGGGAGCGATAACTGTCGGCTAAGTATTGTAAATGGTAGTCAATGATCAGATGGTTTTGCGATGATACGTGGTGTATGGTAACTGGTAAATAGTAATCTGTAACACGGTGTCGCTGAGCTTGGGGGTTTACAGCATTCGTCCCTCACATCTGGGTCAGGACCGGATGCATGTACCTCCAATAGAGTGTATGTTAACCGGTGTTAAGGAAGAAGTAGTAGCAGCTTACCGTAGGTATCGATGATTCTGAGTGTCTCCCTCGGTAGTTGTAGAATCCGTGCAGTGTGGGTAGGTGGATGTATGGGGGAAAATGACAATAGGCTGACTACTGTGGCTTAATTGAAAGCACCGTTTTTAATCAAGGTATGCTTACATGTACAACAGAACATGAAGGCTTAGTTCTAAACAAATATGGCTGGTAATGCAAGTGGGTGCTAGAGCCCGATGTGCGGTGATGCTGCATTGTGGGTGAGGCGCTGATATAAGGATGGTGCCTTAATGGTGGCATGGGGGGGTTGGCCGAAGATGCAGAAAGTTCTGCACAACGCACCGAAAATGGCGTCTGTGTGTGCGCCCCTTAGTGGTGTGAACGGGGTGGGGCATGTGTAACTGAGCTGCTAGCAGCTCGGTTACACATGCCACGCCTAGCAGCTCGGTTACACATGCCACGGCCCCATTCACACCACTAAGGGGCGCACACACAGACACAGACGCCATTTTCGGTGTGCTGTGCAGACCTTTCTGCATCTACGGCCAACCCCCCCCCATGCCACCATTAAGGCACCATCCTTATATCAGTGCCTCACCCACAATGCAGCATCACTGCACATCGGGCTCTAGCACCCGCTTGGTGCACAGGCGTACTCAGACCCTTACCCAGAAGTAAATGAATGCTGGGGGTGATGCTACTCCCAGACACCACGCTATAAAAATCCTTGACCACACACACCACCATTGAAAAAGTCCTACTAAGGAAGAAACACGTTTTGTACAGCCACCCACTTGCATTACCGGCTACAGTATATTTGTTTAGAACTAAGCCTTCATGTTCTGTTGTACATGTAAGCATACCTTGATTAAAAATTGTGCTTTCAATTAAGCCACAGTAGTCAGCCTATTGTCATTTTCCCCCATACATCCACCTACCCTCACTGCATGGATTCTACAACTACCAAGGGAGGCACGCAGAATCATTGATAGCTATGGTAAGCTACTACTACTTCTTCCTTAACACCGGTTAACATACACTGACCTTGCCACTCTATTGGAGGTATGTGCATCCGGTCCTGACCCAGATGTGAGGGACGAATGCTGTGAACCCCCTAGCTCAGCGACACTGTGGGACAGATTACTATTTACCATTTACCATACACCACGTATCATCGCAAAACCATTTGATCATCGACTACCATTTTCAACACTCAGTCGACAGTTATCGCTCCCAGTTTCCACCAGAACACCCAGCCAACAGTTATTGCTACCAATCTTTAATACCAGCCCAACCTCACCCCCCTTTCTCACCATTTACAGAGACGTTATTGAACTGACTCTCATAGACCCCAGAGCGCCAGCACTCCAACACCAACCTTCTGCCATGACCCTGCATTGAATTCCCCCCTGTATCCTGATATGGTGTTCCATTTCTCAAAATAGATGAGAGAATTTTTTTTTCACTGTTTTATATAAGTAAAAAATGGGGGCAGCAGATATGTTTAAAGAGAAATTAAAAGACAGAGAAATCAGTGATTTCTTCACACTTTTCATGTAACTAAATAAAGAAACAAATTATGTCTTACTAAAGCTCAAATGGGAAAGTCCTCAGTTTCGTTTACTAAAAATACCTTGCACCTTGTGAGGTATCTGCTACAGCTGGAGAAACTTATTTTTTAACAATGGCCTTGTATGGTATAAGGACATGGAGGAAAGCCTTAGTTTCAGGTCTCTGTTTTTTTTTACATTCCTAGGAGCCTGTTGAAGGCTTATTGTGACTGTAAGTTATTTTACTTTGTTCCAAAATCAAATATTTGGACAACCACCTCTGGAAATCCAATTTCCCTTGCTTGTTGGAATCTTTTTTTTTCTTGCAATACTATACCTGGTACATTTTAATATCTTGAATTTAATTTTAAGCCTCCAGAGTTTCATAGTCTGATTTTAGAGTTTCAGATCAAAGCGATAGCAAACTTAAGGTTTGGAAATGATTCATGTTCCCATAGTGACAAAACAGAAAGCAGAACTTGGAATATCATCAAATAATCTAACTTCTCAGGAGTCACTTTTTAATTCCTTTTTAATCCGTGTGCAGATTTTCTGTGTATGAACATGAATTTTTATATTTAATATTGTCTGTCTAGTTCTCATTACCATTTTTTTTTAAATAATTAGCATTCCCCGAGATCTGTAAAACATGTAAAAAAAAATAATAATATTAATTAGAAAAACATTAAGACAGTAATATTTATAGTTGTACAGTCATGCCAATTTTATTTGCTGTACTTGGTTTCATTGGGGGACAAAAGAACACGCTTTTCTTCTTACAGTACTGTATTTATAAACTTTCTCCCAAACCCAGTTATTGCCTATTAGTTTGGTTTTGACTGTTTTTCAATATAAACAGGCAAACCTATGCTAATTTTTTAATTCACAATGTGAGGGTATTCTTTATGCACATTCTAAAATTGAAGAGCAAAGTGCACTAGTGGAGTTAAGTATACAGTATAATATACATATTCTAAGTCATTACTCAAATATATCATTAATAGTTTGAATAACAAAGAGACAATGAAAAACCATTTTAATATGCAGACAAGGATTGAATACATGCATAATAATCCTAGCTTTACATCTGCAATTCTGATTTCAGATGAACTTTATATAAGATTATTACTAATTATGTTCTCTCCCAAACAAATAAAACTACTGTACAAAGCATATGGATGTTCTAAATGATGATCTTCCAGCTGTGTAGCAAAAATATGCTAAACCTCAAATTGTCAAGTATGATTGGTGGAAACTAAGTGAATCACAAACTTGTTTTCAAGTACTTGATTGGTGAAAGACCGATGCTAAGAGTTATATTTACCTACTAGTACTGTATCAAATACTTATTACTACTTGCCCTGTGGTTTCACATTGCAAACCTGCTTTCAACCCGTTTTTGTAAACGGGATGCAGTGTAAATCCCGGCGGTCGGTATCCCGGCATTCAGAATCCGGACGCTGGAATCCCGATCGCCGAAATCCCGACACTTTCTCCCTCCGGGGGTGTCCATGACACCCCCGGAGGGAGAATAAATTAGTGTGCCGAGCGTAGCGAGGCACCGGGCCCGCTGCGTGGCGAGCGCAGCGAGCCCACAAGGGGGGGCCGATCCACGTCCCCCCCTTGTCGGTATTTCGGCGATCGGGATTCCAGAATCGGAAATCTGAACGCCGGGATCCCGACCGCCGGGATTTAATACTGAATCCTTGTAAACGTCTCTTAAAACGGGTCAAAAGCCAGTTAAACCCCTTTCATATTGCATGTTGTAAACAGTATATTGCAGTTTCAATACCGTTTTTGTACCTTTCAAATTCAACCCGTTTCACCCATAGAAAGCCATACAATTAACCCCTTCCCGACGAGGCCTTTTTTGTTAATTTTTTTTTTTTTTCCTCCTTGCGTTCAAATAAGCGTAACTTTTTTAATTTTCCGGCTATATAGACACATGAGGGCTTTTTTTTTGTGGGACAAGTTGTACTTTTTTAATTTTACCATTTACTATACCGTATAATATTCTGGGGAATCAGGAAATAATTCAATGTGGGGTAAAAAAAAAAAAAAACGCCATTCCACAATTTTGCGCTGGTTACGTTTTTTTTGGAGTTCATAGTTCGTTTAAAATGATGGGTTATCTTTATTCTATGGGTCGTTACGATTCTGGTGATACCAAACTTATATAGTTTTCGTTACGTTTTAGCACTAAAAAAAAAAATAGAAAATTTTACGGTTTTTCTAATTTGCGTCGCGTCGCCATGTTCTGCGGCTTATAACTTTTTTATTTTTCCACCTACGGACCTGGGTGAGGGCTCATTTTTTGCGGGCTGAAGTGTACTTTTTAATTAATACCATTATGGGATATGTGCGACTTTCTGATCTCTTTTAGTTACATTTTTTTGGGTAGGCGATGCGACCAAAAAACTTAGTTTTGGCGTTGGGAATTATTTGCCGTTTACGCCTTTAACCGTGCGGGATAACTAATGTTATATTTTAATAGATCAGACTTTTAGGAACGCGGCGATACCAAATATGTGTATTTTTTTTATTTTTTATTTATTTTTATTTGTGAAATGGGGAAAGGGGGGTGATTTGAACTTTTACTATTTTTTTTTTTTTTTTTACTTTTTTTTTTTTTTTTTTACTTTTACTACAAGGCCCCCTAGTGTACTTGACCACTAGGGGGCGCGATCGCCTGTACTAGGTTCAGCCATAGAGCTCTATGGCTGAACATAGTGATTTTCAGCACTTCCTATTACATCCTGCCTCAGGCAGGATGTAATAGGTATGCTGACATGGCCAGAACAGGGGTCTACATTAGACCCCTGGCTGCCATGGCAACCGATCGGCACCCACCCTCTCGCCGCGGGGGGCCCCGATCGGCGCCGGAGGGGGGCGCCCCCCCTCCGATCAGCTATTTAGACCCCTGGCTGCCATGGCAACCGATCGGCACCCACCCTCTCGCCGCGGGGGGCCCCGATCGGCGCCGGAGGGGGGCGCCCCCCCTCCGATCAGCTATTTAAGCACTGCGGGCGCTTTGCCCGCGGTGCTTAAAGGGTTAAACGGCCACGATCGGCGAACTCGCCGCTCGTGGCCGTGAGAGCAGGTACCTGGCTGTAATATACAGCCATTACCTGCTCTCTTTCAAGCCAGCTCACTCCGTGAGCTGGCTTGATTCCCCCGCAACCGACACATGACGTATATATACGTCATGTGTCGGGAAGGGGTTAAAGTATGGTTATTAAAGCTTCTAAAAACGAAAAGGTGATGTATCCCATAGCAACCAATCAACCCAATTCTGTCTATAATTTAAGAGAAATGATAGACTGAATCTGGTTGATTACTATGTAGTAACAAGCACCTCTTTTTCATTTTTAAAGCTTTAGTAAATTTACCCATCACCCGCCACGTTACATCTGACAAAAATGTGAACAAAAGTCTTGGGAACAAAAACATTTGAGTACTACTGTATACTAAAGTTTAATTTCAAAAAGCTCAGTGTGAGTTTTATCATTTTATAGAATTTTTAAATAAATTCAATATATGTTGGTGCCTGTGAACTATAATTTAGCCAGATATCCCCATTGATATCTCAATGTCAAGATAAATTGCAAGAGGGGATTAATTATGTGGTATAATTAACAGAGAAGACTTTCAAAACATGTAGTAAACATAAAAACAATGTAAAAAGATAAAATAAATTTGATTGTAATGCGTTTCTCTGCAGTGATTAAAAAACAATATGACAGCACTGGGTTATTTTGTTGGTATATTTCAAATATGGTTGGCTGGTTTTTTTATTACTATACTATTTGTCTGTTTATAAACTAAATAATAAACACAATGAATTAGCATTTATTGATCAAAATATTTAAATGTACAGAATGTATTTAGGCTATTAAAATCAACACTGTGAATCAGAGGTTCCCAAAAGCGGTCCTCAAGGCACCCCAACGGTCCAGGTATTAGGTATATCCATGGCTCAGCACAGATGGTTAAATCAGCCTGACTGATTTCCTAATTAAGTAACCTGTGTCCAAGCATGGATATACTTAATACCTGGACCGTAGGGGTGCCTTGAGGACTGTGTTTAGGAACCTATGCTGTGGATGAAATTTAATAGGAAGAGAGATTCAGAAATCTCCATTTTTTTTTAAAGCGGCAAACATTTACACTGCAACATCAAATTGGGTTAACAGTGTTAATTATTGGTGCTTTAAAAAAACCTGGAGCTTTCTTACCAAATCTCTCACTTTCTGAATCTCTCATCCTATTAAATTTCCCACTAAGTTACAAATAAACAATAGTTTGTTTTTAATCTATCTATCTATCTATCTATCTATCTATCTATCTATCTATCTATCTGTCTATCCATCCATCCAGTGTGGTATACTAAGTTGACATTCATAACATCCACATACAAATGTCAACATGGCCAAAAGCTTAGCATGTCATCATTGTCATTCACCATGTGTGCCGACACTGCTGAGATATCAATATCATAGAATGCTGAGAACCCATACATTGGAGTGTAGTAGTGACTTACCTCATCCTGATGACAGTGGCTTATTCTGTGGGGGATATTGGGTCCCAGTCTGGATATAAAGAGCAATTCTGGTGGAATTGTCTTATGGGCCAGCATTGAATTGAGTGCTCTCCACCTATCCCTAAACCTAATCTCTACACCTAACTCAAGCAGCCTAACACTGTTCTACTCCTAATGCCTAATCCTAATGCTCCCATACTGCAGCATAACTCATTTCTCATGTTGACATTTCACATGTTGATATTTCAAATGCCAATATTGTGAACATAAGGACATTTTGAGCACGTCAACATTTGCCTTTCAACATTTCAACAATATAGACATCACAACTGTTGACAATTGTGATGTTGGCATTGTGAATGTGAACCTTATGATTACATTCCCTAAATATCAAGACAGACCATCTTTAACATATAGTAGACAAACAGTACAATTAAGTTAAGTAATTTTACACAATTCAGCTTACCCTTACCAACTTATCTGTAATCATATTACCAACAGAATCTAAACTCTAAACTCCTAATGCATATATTGTTCGTACAAAAACTGCATGGTAAGGCTAATCTTGTTACAGGGCCCGAACCTCGGTCACATGCAAAGTGGATGTACTGTACAGTAATTGTGGACAGATTTGTTATTTATGCTAATGCTCCAATTCATAGGGTTAAATGAAAGGGCTTTGTGCATCTGCAAGCGGGAATCCATGCCTCCCATTTTATTTTATGCCAGCCACCACAAGCTACCACAAGCTATTAGGATCTGCACTAAAATCCCCATGCTAGGTACAAGAGATCCATTATTACATACTTCTTATCCCCTTATGTACAACTCATGATCTCACTGAGCATTTTCATATACAGTACAGGCTCATGACACTCCCATGTCACTCTTAGAAGTTATGATAGTAAAGTACAATTGCCAAGTTCTCTCCAAAACACCAGAGCTATGTAAAAATGATAAGGTCCAGCAACCCCCCCCCCCAAATGTATTTGCAGCCAATAAATAAATACGATAAAAAAGAATAATGATAAAAACCTGATTGTGTGATATACATAAACTGTTTGTCTTTAAGAAATGTTGAATTAATTAATTTAAATTAATCGTGTAAAAACACATAATTGAAAGCAAATTAAAACACAATCTTAATTTTTAATAGAAAAGTTGCTCAATCTATAATTCAAAAATGCTAATCTTTAAAATCAAGTGTCTGAATGAAATTATTCCCCAAAGCAAAAGCATATGATGAATGCTTATAGTCAGAACGGTGTTACTCCCATCAGTCAAATGCCATGCTGTAATGGATTGCTACTGTTCACATTATTTGCTCTGAAGCATATAGTAGGTAAATCATCTGTGTCTATCTACTAGCAGATGTCTGCAGTGAGGCTAACATAGGAGCAGTCTTCCGGTGCTTGCGTTGGCAGGTGCAGAGATTGCTTAGCTGCAGCTGGGCTGATCCATCTGCTGCTTGCCTGTTTAGACATTATTGTTATTATCTTAATTTGCCAAGATGGAGACGTGCGAGTGTCTCTCACACTCATGCATCCAATGCCGCGAATGGGGCGCACGAGTGTGTCACATGTGCGCCTGCATAGATCGGGTATAGATGATAGTGGATCCATCTGTAAATGAATAAGCAAAACAGTTACTTACAGTTGAATACAGTAGAGGACATGTACAGGGCACTTAACTATAGCATAAATATAAATATGATAAATATCAGCAGAGGACACAAGTATCAGCATGGCAGAAAACCATGGGAATTGGTGCCATCAAATATGGTTTCAGTAAGAGAAGGAAAATAAGAATAGGGAAGAGGTCCCTGATTGTGACAGCTTACATTATAAAGGGGAGGGCCAGACAGACAGGGGTGACACAGATAGTGTCAGAAAAGGTAGAAATGAACAAATAACAGTGGGATATGATAAGAGTTGGCTGGACTTGGTGAAGAAATGGCTGTTGAGAGCCAATTTGATGTTTTGAAGAGAGGTGCAGAGTCTGAGAGGTAGAGAGATCCAGAGGTAGGGAGTAGGGAGCAGCACGTGAAAAATCTTGGTGGTAGGAAAGAAAATAAGTTATCAGGAGGCAGGAAAGGCGGCAGGGATCTTAATATTCCATACTCTATGTTATTCCCATCCATATTGCGAGTGGAGGCTGACGGCGAGACAAAAAATGTTTCCACTCCACGAGAGGCCTCTGCCTGGCTAGACACTACAAGACCAGCTAGGAGGGCCATGTTGGTAGATTCTTGAACATGCTTGGAGTACTGGCAACTCTATAACACATATTAGGTTACAGAATGTAACCCTTGCATATTATACAATATGGCTATCTGAGTTGTCATGTGCACAGCAATATTTGAGCGTTCATATTTATAGCGGATAAGAGCAGTGACCTGTTTCCTTTTAGTCACTGCATATTTTGCCCTACTCAGGTAGTATGTCTAGCTGAATTTACCAGTAGATAGTTAACGATAAGTTTCAGTTTATGGGAAGAGGTATGTCACAGTTCTGTCAAGCATACAGGGAGGGGGTATTATGGGGATTGTTTTGGTTAGTGTATGCGCTATGCATATGCTCTTCTTGTTATTTCTTTTTATGTTTATTTCTTCACCACAACTTATATTGCTCATATTGTGCTCACGGTGTAAATGAAGCTGACATATTTCAGATTATAAAACAAAAAACTGAAAAGTCCCAAGGCGCCAATAGTCCGTGCAGCCTCAATTACTGAAGGAGGACCACTTTGTAATCCTCACTGTGGGTATTCTGGAACAAGATGAGGAATTGTGGGCGCTTGACTTTGTATGTTCAGTAGTGTAGAATTGTCTCAAAATGGACTGATAAAGAGAAAACACAAGATATGTGTATTAATAACACAAACCCTATAAGGCAAATGTATTTGGGGGATAAACCAGGTCCCAAAAATCAACTGCGTTCAGTTCAGATAGGAAGGTGTGTACCAACAATGAGTGGATGGATACTCCAAGGTGCGTACCGTACTCACTAAGGACTATGGGTTTGCAAGCATATAAAGGTATCTTTATGGCTGTAATTTCTCAGGCAAACACACAAACATAGATCAGAATAGTCCCCAGATGCTGCGTACCATACTCACTGCTATTGCAGGTGGATAACACTCATAAAGGTATCTTTGGATAGAATCAGTCTCCTTCCACTCCACTCTCTTTAGAGAAGGTTACTGTAATTAAAGGGCTTTATTCATTTGATCTCCTGCTCTCACGCCGGTAAGCAGCCACTAAATGCTCCGGCTCTCCCTGTGGGCTGTCATGCTGCTGCTGCTGATTTCCAGGTAAATCATGGACATCAGCAGCAGCAGCATGACAGCCTTTGATAAAGCCACAGTTAGTGGCGAAACGCGTCAGTGCCACCCACTCCTGGACTCACTTCTGACTCTAAGGCGGCCATCCACCGCATGGACTCATTGCTGTCACTGCTACACCGTGGGGACTCACATACGATCTGTCAGTGAACCCCCCAATCTTCCAAATTTAATCTGGACGATCCAAGGCAAACCAATCGCTGGTGTACTCAATTTATGGTCTCCAAAAACACCAAGGACACCTCCAACTCCACCTTGCCATCCCACTGCTAAATCCTCTAGCGGCTACAGGGGTACCGCACCATCATTGAGGACCTTTGGGAGAATAAAGATCACAGTTCCAGAACTCAATACACAGAAACCTCCAGCGGCCATACCTCAGGACATCGCAACACCAGAGAGGACCTGTGAACTTCCCCTGCTCCCCCCCCCCTTTTCTGGCCCGTGGACAGTGACCCACCATCCACCATGTGGTAATATAATCTTTTTGTCCATCATACAGTCAGCTACAATATTATCTCTATGTCCAGGAGCGAGCAAATTCAACACTTTTAATTACCTATTCCATTTTTTATTTTCCATACCTTATTATTGTATTGTAATTATTGTGTGTGTTTTTTATAAACCTATAAATTTTATATTTTACCAATTGTGTGATTTTCATTGTAGTAGTGAGGCACTGTTCCCCTTTTTCCTTTTTCTTGTTACCTTCATTATGGCCTGACTAGCCCTAGATCGAACAGCAGCCCCCTTAGAGGATCAACTCATAATAAGGCGCCCTAGTCCCGATCTCTGGGAGACCAGGACACTTTGCCTTTTTATGTCTTGCAACATGCCCCAGTATACCTTCCTCTTAAAATATTCAAATGCATATTCATCAATTGTCTGGTCCAGTAAGAGGGTTCGAATAAAACTACTTACTCTGACACAAAATATATGATGGAATGGCACTACCTCTTTCAGGTTATACTATTATGCAGATGGCGCACCTACTGGATTGGGTGTCTGAAGACGCACTTTCTAAACTGCCTTCACTCGTAACAACCCAAAAACTGTCAGGTCTGTCACCGCTAAATGTTCTGCTAAGTGATAATGTTAGATTGATCAACATGATTGGTGTGATCCGGGGGGGGCCCTTTAGATGGCACACGTGCTTTCCCAGAGCTATCTGTCCTGCAATTATGTGAGTTTTGGAGTCCATGGGCAATCACCTCAATAAGCCAATTGTACACAGGAACAAATTTCAAGACATTTCAACAAATAAATATAGACTACCCTATACCTCACACTCAGTTCTTTAGATACCTTCAAGTAAGGCATGCATGCCAGGCGCAGTTCCCAAGTGGCTCCCTGGAGTTTCGAGACTCGCCTGTTAAGAAATTACTATTGACTGGAGGTACAAATAAAGCTATCTCCAGGCTTTATTGGGCTCTTCTTTCCTCATTACATGAACATGACCTGCCCCACCTTAAAACAATGTGGGAGTTAGATATTGGCCACATATCAGATGAGGCCTGGGAAATGGTATTGGGTGGCCCCTGTGTATCCTCTACCTCCTCCAGGTTTCAACAGATTCAGTTATATATATTACACAGAGTGTATCTGATCCCTGTCAGACTATTAAAAATGGGAGGTAGGAAAAACTCTATATGCCCCAAATGTGGCTCCCTTAATGGGTCCTTTTGGCACATAATATGGGACTGCACAGTGGTCTCCAAATTTTGGCAGGAAACCACACGTGCTATGGCTACCCCTGGTATTCCCTTAGATACCTTTACTCCAAAGGTGTGAATATTAGCAGCTTTTGAAGAGGAAATCTTAGATAAACCTACCCAATGCAATGTCCACAACTTGGTTGGCCCCGCAAGGCCCTACATTTAATGAATGGCTATCCTTAACAAATGAGACGGTACATCATGAAAAATTAGTTTACCTCTCTAGAGGCTCCGCAAAGAAATATTATAGCATATGGGGTAAATGGATAGATTCCCCAATCATGCTTCACTCCCCTTATCAATAAAGATCACCGAGACATTATCCCAAACTCCTCCTCTATGTAGAAATGCCACTCTAGCAAATTCCCATTGAATATGTTTATGCTCCACTGTGCCGATTAGTCTTATTTACATATCTATACTAAGCCTATGTCCTTATGAATGGATGGTTTGGACGTGAGTTGGTCGGCTATAGTGCACACCATGGTATGAAAATAATACTAAAATGTATCACATAGCAAGGATTCAGACTGCATGCCAAGACATATAAGAATGGTTGGAAAACTCTATTAAACAATTATGACTTGAGCAGGCATAAATACAACTACTGTGTGATGTGTTGGCTATGCATCTAAGAGCACACAGTATTTCACTACATCTCTTTATTAATTTGTTTTAGCTATTTTGAAATGTTAAACTAGAGCAAAGTATATTTATAGATACGCACATAAGCAATGTTTACTGTGTGGTTTTTTTGGTCTTTTCTTCAAACGTTAAGCTCAACAAAACTCAATAAAAACCTATTGAATTGTAAAAAAGACCATGCGGAGCAACGGTATTCATTTTATGAATCCATGTAGCCTCCAATTTTAAAAGGCATTTAACCCTGTCTCCACCACGATTGGACTGAGGCACATGACCTAGGATCTGATAACATAATGTATTCAGATCATGCGCATTATCCCTAAAAAGTGTATTATCTATTGATTTTTCAATGCTTACTTCTTTTACCTGGATAATTGATTGCTTCACATATATCTGCAATCGTGTAATCTTGCTTAGATACCCTCTCCTATCTATGTTTGACTATGTTTTTGTTGTACTGTATATAAATGTATATTGTAGATTTTGTATGTGTAATTATTGTAATATGGCCCCTCCTGGCTATTTGCCGCATTACTTCAGGATTCCCATCTGTTATGCTTTGTTACCATGGAGATGATGACACGGGTGAGAGCCGTCAACGTCATTTCTATGCGCCCTGATGTCTGGCAGCTGGATCAGGGGAGTGGCGGCATGAAGAGATGGCACCATAAATCCTTTTTAAGGTAGGCTGTTCTGTGAATTTTGTATCTGTGTCTCTACTGAGGAAGCCGCTGAGATTATAGGCGGAGAAACACGTTTTGAGCTGCACTGCCCAGTCATCTGCATACCCATTGTCATTGCTGATTTACAGCCTGTCACTGTGGGGACTCCTTTTGATTATAAACCTTCACTCCAAATCTTCCACTGCATCTCTGGTAACAGAGGAGGGATAAAACCTTGGGACGTTGTTCTCACTGGATACAAGGACCCAGACTGACTCAACAATACACGGCCACTGGAGATATAGGGGGACATTTACCAAAATGGATTCGTATTTTAAAAGTGAAAAAAGTCGTATTCGTAGTCGTATTGGCGTGAATTTCTGGCGTATTCGTGAAATCGTAATTTAACAAGTAAAAAAATCGTACTATAGTGGAAATTATCTTGGCGTGAACTTGTCATATTGAGGTCGTATTCGTATATCAAAATACGACTACGCATGTGTACGAAAAGTCTACACCATCGATAGAATACGAATGATTTTTGCATGGGCTAGGCGTATTTTCATCATGTACTAAAAATTCGTATTCGTGAAGTTGTAAAATAGGATTCGTAAACAACTCAGAATCGTAAAAAAATTCGTGAAATAAAATACACCCTCCTTGACAAGGTCTATTTTAAAGTGTATTTCACCGGCTTCAATGGAACACATGTGTTATCATTTTAAAAACACATCACAGACCTTAGAAATCACACGTGTGCCTTATAAAAGCCAAACATCCACCTACAAACACTTCCTGACTTCTAGCATGGCAGACTATATGCTATATCAGGGTGCTTCAGTGTGGGCTTTGAGACAGCTGATGTCTTGGCTGTGCCAAGGAAGAAGACGCCGGCGTCATGAAACTGAGCATGACCAGCAGGTCCACTCAGAAATCACTTTTCACAATCTCACCAAAAATCACCAAACAACTCTCCACTGCACCTCTCTCCTACACACTCCAAACTACACCCACAACAAGTTTTGGCGCCTCCACGACTTATATATGGGTGTGAGAGCCCTCCCCAGTGTATAAGAGATACACCAATCACGCTTGTAGTTTCATTTTCGTAGTGAACCATGTGGTTGAATATACGAAAATTCGTATTTTATTTCACGACAAATTCGTGAAATAACGGGCTTTTCAGACAAAAATCTCTACGACATTCGTATTTCACCTACGAATCTACGACACTACGAAAACATGCGTAAACAAACATACGAATGCCTACACCATCGGAAAATACGAATTTTAAAAATACGACTTTGTAGTAACTTACACTCCGGAATACGACTTTTTCAAGATCACTATCATTCGTACACATTCGTATTTCCTACGAATACAAATACGAATACGAATTTTTAGGGAATCCATTTTGGTAAATGTCCCCCATAATGGGGGACATTTACCAAAATGGATTCCCTAAAAATTCGTATTCGTATTTGTATTCGTAGGAAATACGAATGTGTACGAATGATAGTGATCTTGAAAAAGTCGTATTCCGGAGTGTAAGTTACTACAAAGTCGTATTTTTAAAATTCGTATTTTCCGATGGTGTAGGCATTCGTATGTTTGTTTACGCATGTTTTCGTAGTGTCGTAGATTCGTAGGTGAAATACGAATGTCGTAGAGATTTTTGTCTGAAAAGCCCGTTATTTCACGAATTTGTCGTGAAATAAAATACGAATTTTCGTATATTCAACCACATGGTTCACTACGAAAATGAAACTACAAGCGTGATTGGTGTATCTCTTATACACTGGGGAGGGCTCTCACACCCATATATAAGTCGTGGAGGCGCCAAAACTTGTTGTGGGTGTAGTTTGGAGTGTGTAGGAGAGAGGTGCAGTGGAGAGTTGTTTGGTGATTTTTGGTGAGATTGTGAAAAGTGATTTCTGAGTGGACCTGCTGGTCATGCTCAGTTTCATGACGCCGGCGTCTTCTTCCTTGGCACAGCCAAGACATCAGCTGTCTCAAAGCCCACACTGAAGCACCCTGATATAGCATATAGTCTGCCATGCTAGAAGTCAGGAAGTGTTTGTAGGTGGATGTTTGGCTTTTATAAGGCACACGTGTGATTTCTAAGGTCTGTGATGTGTTTTTAAAATGATAACACATGTGTTCCATTGAAGCCGGTGAAATACACTTTAAAATAGACCTTGTCAAGGAGGGTGTATTTTATTTCACGAATTTTTTTACGATTCTGAGTTGTTTACGAATCCTATTTTACAACTTCACGAATACGAATTTTTAGTACATGATGAAAATACGCCTAGCCCATGCAAAAATCATTCGTATTCTATCGATGGTGTAGACTTTTCGTACACATGCGTAGTCGTATTTTGATATACGAATACGACCTCAATATGACAAGTTCACGCCAAGATAATTTCCACTATAGTACGATTTTTTTACTTGTTAAATTACGATTTCACGAATACGCCAGAAATTCACGCCAATACGACTACGAATACGACTTTTTTCACTTTTAAAATACGAATCCATTTTGGTAAATGTCCCCCAATATGTCTATGCGGGACTGGTAAATATGTGGGATACTGCCTTGAATGTTTCTTTGCACAAAAATTACCTGCCTATTAATCTGGGCTAATTCTAGCCTCTAAAAAATACAGCCTATGCCACATTATATGTTAAATGTTGTTTGTCTTGTGTTGTTTTAATCTGGATGTATCAATATGAAGTGCACTTCAAGTCATGTTATTTTATGAATTAATTTTTAATAAATTTATATGTATTATATAAAAAAATTGTACTGATTGAATTAATACTGAGCACAGCTGTGCCTCTAATAGTGCCTGCATCATTTTTGCTTAAGATTGAGGGCCACATCCTCTTTGAAAGGGGCAGCAACTGTGCTCGGTTATTGTTATTAACTTTTTATTATTCTTTTAGTAGAAAGATAATTAGCCTTGCTTTAATTATAAATTCCTCAAATATTATTATCAGCCAGTGCTTCTAAGTGACCTTGTGGCACAACAATTTTAGTGTTTGCTCTAGAGAAAGGGGTTGTAGCCCCGAAACGAGCCGTTGAGGTTATAAAGACACTTCTTTATTGAATTATTGCTGCAGTGACATGTTGTTTCTGGTCGCCGGTGGGAGCTGTGAACCTTATTGTATATTATTTGGCAAAGGCACGCAGCTTCTTATATATAGGTGTAGTATTCAGCCCGGCACTCGTCCTGAAGAAATCCAGCTGCCGCGGTGCCTTCTTGTAGCAATAGTATAGAGCAGGGGTGTCAAACTCAAATTCATAGGGGGCCGCATCAGCAGTTTGGTCACCATCAAAGGGCCGGTTGTATCTGTAGGACTATGTGTCCACTCTTTATTATCATAAATTATTGTCACTGCATTCAATTATTGTATACTCAGCAGTAGCATTTCCCTCCTGCTATTGCTGTGAACTGCAGTGCATTAGGGCACACGCTGCCTGCACAGGGGGGCAGCACTCAGTCTTAGGGCATATGTCCTGCTTATTATCATGGGACACAGCAATTAATGATGGGCTGCAATGTGCCAGTGCACACACACACACACACATAGGCAGAGAGTTTGACACTTACCCGCACTGATGCGTCCACTCCAGTCTGAGCTGCTCCACCACCAAGGACACAGCTGCGCTCTCACAAAGGCGCATTTCCCCCTCCCTCCTGTGAGTAGCGCTCCTCGCACTATCTATCCAGGAGTGGGGGGCAGCTTGCTCACGGTCACTGTGCAGTGCACACTCAGCAGTAAGTGACCTGGAGCGCACAGCAGCAGCAGCACCATTCACCACGACGGACCTACTCTTTCCTCTCTCTGGCTCCTATACAGCAGGTGGGAGCGGAGGAGGGGTTGACGACCGGCGGCACTGCGCTAGAGGGCAGACGTTCTCTGGCTTGTAGGCTGCCGCGCATGCGCTGAAGAGGTGGCTTTCTTGTTTAAAAAAAAAATCGAGAATCAAAGGTGAAGGCTGGTGGCGGCTGTGCGGGCCACATGAAGAGGTCTGGCGGGCCGGATTTGGCCCGCGGGCCTTGTGTTTGACACCCCTGGTATAGAGCAATAGTATGGACAAAAAGAGGCACTCGGCAGGACTTGGTAAAAGTGGAACAATCTTTAGTGAAACAATCCAACATTTCGGGGTCTGCTAACCCCTTTGTCAAGGTGCATAATGACAAAGGGGTTAGCAGACCCCGAAATGTTGGATTGTTGCACTAAAGATTAGTCCACTTTTACCAAGTCCTCCTGAGTGCCTCTTTTTGTCCATACTATTGCTCTCTCTCTCTCTGTGTGTGTGTGTGTGTGTGTGTGTGTGTGTGTATGTATATATATATATATATATATATATATATATATATATATATATATAACTAATATTAAATTCACATAATTCATTATATACATGAAGGTCATATCTAGGGGATGCAATGAGACCAACAGGAAATTGCAGAGAATGCAAAACTGAAGCTTAGCAAATATACCCCAATAAGTCATAAAGGAAACAGATTTGTTTTATTCCCCTTGGTAACAAAAGTCAACAATTTTATCTATTTAAATATATATCCAGGGCTGAAAAGCATAAAATAATACTGCAAACAGAAAAACAACATAGTTACAAAACCATTTAAAAATAATATAGTACTTTAGCAACAATGTATGTTATTACTATATATTTTTTATTTTACTTTATATAAATTTGTACTTTAAATTGCTCGCTTCCAGCAATAATTGATATAAAAGCAATCTAACAGTAGATGGATTAATTAAAATAAATGATTTAATAAACAACTAATAAATGACCGCGTAAATTACCTACTAAAGCACATTAATTTATTTTTATGTAATATTACTATTTCAGTCAACCCTGTTTTGTAGCATTATTGTTTTCTCCTGTTGTATGTTTTTTCTAAATTTAGCCAAAAACAACATGCACAAAGAAAGCACTTTAACGGTTCTAGGACATAAAACATCACTGTAATTCTTTGCTTACAAATTGAAGTTGTTATTGCCTATATTAACACCTGTTTTGCCTACTTTGTAAAATAACTAGAAAATGCATCAAATAAACTTTCTTTCCCTTACATATCCAAACACTACTCAAATGATGCACTTGCTCCAAGAAAATTAATTATTTAGCATGTATATGAAGTAAAATTGCTTCTCATTCCCTTAGGCTGTACCAGTTTATGAAAGAGATTCAATTTCAAATTAAATAAATGTTACCAAAGTTTCCCTTAGGCCAATAATTTCCTTATATACATTATTTTCTTCTGTTTCCAAGTTGTATGATCATTAGAGTCTCTTTTACTCTTTTATACAGTATCATAGTGTAAAGATTGACAATTTTGTGGTAATGTACATTAAACAGATAACTGAACATGAAGAGCTTTAACGAAACCAAACATACAGTGTGTATGAGCATATTGTGGTAAGGAAACCTTCCATTGATTAGTCCCTATGGGAAAGATATATTAAGCCTGGTGAAGTGATAATGTGGTGATACAATTGAACTACCAGCCCAAAACTAAAAACATTTGGGCTGTTCCTTATTCATTGGTATGTGGAAGCTAGAGAATATACAAATGTTTTATATACAGTATACCGCCAGAACAGCCATGTCAGTACCACCAGGCTGTACTGGCTATATATAAAATACAATTGTAGGATGGAACCCCTTGTGGAGATCTTGTAATTAGACCAACAAAGCCTTTTACTGTACATTTTATTTTCTCGGAAGCATAAAACAGAAGTCCCTAAAGATTTCAAATATTATTTAAACGTCTCTTTTTCAAATATTGATAGTGGAATTCCAGACAGTGTTGTTATTCTTTCTGGTATTTATACATGCATACCCCTGCTTTGACAGGACATTTTAATGATACCGTAAATAGGACCAGTAAAGATTATCTATCGGAATTGAGGTCCCCCCCCATAAATACATTACCCTTTCGAGTAATAGGACCCAAGAAATGCTTTATTCCAGGTACATTAAAGGTGCATAAACACTGTACAATTTTTTTGACCAATCATTTTGTCCAATTTCATTCATTTTGACCCTTCTGAATGACATTGGTCAAAATATTATTTAGTGTGTATGCGACAAATGACGAATGATGATATCTGCTAGTTGTTCATCAATGTTGTTCACCAACTGTGCATGCAGCTCAATTTTAATATCCTTTAAAAAAAAAAAAAAAGCCTATAGACTGTAGCTACTGTAGATTATTCAGCTTTCGTCTCAACATATTTTGTCCAGGACACTGGGGTCAAGGGAAATTGTCAGTGTCTTTCAGTGTACACACTGAATGATATTTTGGCGAATATCTTTCAGAAGGGCTAAAATGAACGGAATTGGTCAAAACAAATGTACAGTGTAAATATCCCCTCCCAAAGAAGTCCAATATGATGACTGTGTAATATTCCAGGAATAAGAACTGTGTATTAGTTTTCTATTAGGAACTTTCCTTATTTGAAGATCCTGTAATTGAATCCTGCTGCAGTTGATTTTAAGGTATATGCGTTATGTCTGCCCGCTCCTGCCAAATAAGGTAGTGGTGTTAATTATATTGGTGTGCAGTAGCAGTATCACCTATTGTTTTATAAATGATTGATATCAGATTGCTAATTGTCTGTGGAGGGTCACTTCCTGCCAGCATGGTACATATAAACTAGAAGGTAGTCTTTGGCGCTCGGGACCAGAGGGGTGTAACTTGTCCCCCTGCAGCCACCACGTTAGAGGGTTGCTAGCCTCAAAAATTACACAAGAACAAAAAAGGAACGTGGGGCGCTTGGGTGAAACAAGGAATTCACAATTTATTTAAAAAACATATATCACAACAATACATACATTAATACACTTTAAAAACTGGGGTGTCACTGAGACACTGATATATGACCACTTGAAATAAGCGCTTGGATAATCTAATCCCTTTATGGTGAAACAGAAGGGTGATTAAGATGGTATCAGTCCAATTAATTTCCAAGGTACAGTGTCCTTTTTTAGAACAAGGGTAGTTCACATGGGTGATTCCCCGTATTAAGCTGGCAAGTGTGCACACTTTCACTTTACTGCAGCAGAGGCGCCTTGCTTGTAAATATAGTAACTATACTGTTACTATATTTACAAGCAAGGCGCCTCTGCTGCAGTAAAGTGAAAGTGTGCACACTAGCCAGCTTAATACGGCGAATCACCCATGTGAACTACCCTTGTTCTAAAAAAGGACACTGTACCTTGGAAATTAATTGGACTGATACCATCTTAATCACCCTTCTGTTTCACCATAAAGGGATTAGATTATCCAAGCGCTTATTTCAAGTGGTCATATATCAGTGTCTCAGTGACACCCCAGTTTTTAAAGTGTATTAATGTATGTATTGTTGTGATATATGTTTTTTAAATAAATTGTGAATTCCTTGTTTCACCCAAGCGCCCCACGTTCCTTTTTTTTTTTTTTTTTGAGCATGGTACATAAGTTGGGTCTGACTGTCAGTGTGTTAGACGCTTTGGGAGCTGTGAACCATCTTTGCATTGGTCTTGACAAATGGCCCAGAGAGGCTTGAAACGTCGACTTATTGTTCTAAAAAATCCTGGTGATGTATTAAACCTTTTATATTAGAATAAAAAAATGTTTCTGTTCAGAAATTAATTCCCAGGTTACGTAAAAAAAAACAAAGTCTGATTGATTTTGATGAGAAGTCGAATGGATCACCCGTGTTTCACTCTGACCGCTTCCTCAGAAGAGTGTCAAATAGTATGAAAATTCAAACAAATGTGCATATTTCTCAATGTTACATGAACGTGAACCTCATGTGATCTTATGTATATGTGGTACTTATTTAATAAATATAACTGCTATTAATGTACTACTGTCCATAAACTGCAGTCCAGTGTTTTTCAAATAACCTCTATTTTTCTAATAATACACATAAGCTAGAATATGAATCTAATTTGATTACTTTTCCTGTAAATTTTCAAAAATAATTACACAAAATGTAATTCTTGGCTAAGGTAATGTAAATTACTGCAATTAAGTTGGTCCATAAATGTATATTTTTTATTAAATACTTGAATTCTCTCATGCTATGATTATGTAATAATGAATTCTAATAATGTCTAGTAGTTCCCTGTTCAAAAAGCTGTATTTATGGCTATTTAGCAGAGGCAGCTCACCAGAGGGTCACAGTCTACATGTGAGCTCCATCTACTCTCATTGGTGCCTGCTCCAAGTAAACTCTGGCACTATGCAAAACTCTAATACACATGTGCAGATCTCAAGGGAAATGGTGCAGGTGTCATATTATCAATGATTTTCATATTATACAGCTGAAGATCTTTAAAAAAATGGCACAATTTTTCCAATGCAATGCAGAGGTATGTACAGTATATGCTGAGGGTGGTGGTTCTGCATTGCAAACCCCACTGTACTCAAGTAACTAAGTCCACACATTGAACCTATTATAAATGTACCCATATTATTTAGTGTTATAGTATAAAGGTTGAAAGGCAAAAGGTCAACCTTAAATGGTTGACATGGACAAGGTCAACATAGATAAAAAGTTGGCATGGTAATTGTCAACACATTAAAAGTGTGACTTTTTATGTTTTTTTGTGGTGTCAATTTGCAGAACATGAGGTCCAAATTAGCATACCACATCCCGTCACGAGACTTGCTTCACTTGACATGCTTCAGGCAAGATGTCTCACTCCCCAACTAATGCACTTTGCACTCATTACCATTATCAATCCTATTCCATGGGGATTGTAAAGTATGAAAAAGTTCAAAACAAGATTTAAAAAATCTTACGTCGACCATAGGATGTTGAATTAGACATTGTGCACCTATTGACCGGATACCAATATTTAAACATATTAGTGCCATCTGTAAAAAAAAAAAATCTAATCCGTGATGACTTTGAGTCACGGTGAGTTTGAGTATTAGACACAATGAATGGACCATATTTAGTAAGAAAAGAGCACAGGTAAAAAAAATAACAAAGCAAACACACCAGTATTTAAATCAAATGAATCCTACATAAGACAAAATAGTTACTTTCAACTTATTTCTGGAATGAGATAATCAAGTAAAAATAATAATACACTTGTATGAAAAAGTTTGAATGACCAAATTATAAAAATGGAAATCTGTAATTTGTCAAATTTGCATTTTAAAGTGCATTTAAAATTGAAGAGCTGAAGCTATTATCCTTTAAAACCACTTCACATAATACTATTAAATATTTGAAAAAACTCATTGTAATAGACCTCTTACATGGATAATCTACAACAAGGTACATATATGCCATCTATTTGAACACTTAGCAACATCTGAAGTGGAAAAAGTATTATGTTTAAATGTTATGATGTGCTATATGATAATTGCTGCATGCATCAAAAATAGGCAACATTAGTTTCAGAGATAATTTAAAACATCATAATAAGCCATGTCCAATTATTTTTAACAAATGAAGCAAGAGAAAATGATCATGTTACCTTTTAGAAGTTACAATATAAAAGGCATAGCAATTGTGAGATAAAGTACACAGAATAAAAAGATTTCTAGAATGTTGTGTATTCTATTTAGGTCACTGAAATCCTCTTAAAATGATTAGCCTTTTAAGGATGCTACAGTATGTGCTTCACAACTGTTGTCCTTATTTTAAAGCTAAAATTATATTAAAGGGACAATTCAGCTGTACGTGAAGTGCCACATAATTGTATATCAAGTGATGTTTGTCTGTGCGCATAGTTGCCTACTATGGAAGGTAATAATACCATAAGTTTTGCCCGCACACAGGGCCGGTGCAAGGCACCGGAGCGCACCAAGGGCGAGGGGGGGTGGGGCGCCCCGATGCCTACGGGGGGGGGGACCTGCGGCGCTGTGTGATCTGGCAGCGGGGTCCCTGCAGTGATGTGCGCTATCCGGCAGCCAGGCGGCGCGGGAAGCGCTGATGGGTTTGAAAACTCGCTGCACGCTGATTGGCTGAATCTCAGCCAATCAGCATGCGGAATGTTTTCAAACCCAGCAGCCTGGCTGCCGGATAGCGCCGCATCACTGCAGGGACCCCACCGCCAGATCACACAGCGCCGCAGGTACCCGGCACGGACACCCCTGCAGCCTTCATGCGAGAGGCGAGGGGCGAAGTGCCGCCCTCCAGTGGCTGGCGCCCTAGGCAAATGCCTAGATTTGTCTAGTGGTGGCGCCGGCCCTGCCCGCACACCTTTATGGGGAATACTAAATGGGGAATTTAATATTACATCCTGGCTGCAATGTGCACATGGAAACCATTATTAAGTAGTAAAGCACAGCTTAAATACATGTATGTTAATCAAAAGAGTTTACGAGAAGATTATCCACTTTCCTGGTGTATGTGGTATATAATCACACCAGGGGAGATTTACTAAAGATTAATTTTGTCCACAGGAGATTTTTTTTATTAATGTTAATTTTTAAATAATAATATATGTGTGTTTTGGCCCCAAAAGTACTGTACAACATTGATTTAAATTAGTTTTCGATGATTTTCAATCGATCATAATCAACCTTTAGTAAATCCCCCACAGGTTGGGTTGTCTATGAGGACATATGAAATGACCAGTCAGAAAGCCCACTGCTGCAGGAAGATAATCTGTTCGGTACTTCTTTACTTTCACGGCGCCACTAGATAGGACAGATAGGATGCTAGATAGGATACGATTTTGTATGCGATTTGACATAAGATATCGCATAAGATATAGGATAAGATTTACTATCCATTTCATTACCCCACTATCCACTAGGGCGTGGAGTTGATTTTATATAGCGTGGCGAGCGCAGCGAGCCACCGAGCCCGAAGCGTGGCGAGCGCAGCGAGCCCCGCGAGGGGACACGGATGTTGTTTCAAAGCAAGTCCCCAATATTGCATGCCATTTGCATGCAATTCCATTAAATACATTCCGTGTCCGCTCGCCACGCTTCGGGCTCGGTGGCTCGCTGCGCTCGCCACGCTATATAAAATCAACTCCACGCCCTAGTGGATAGTGGGGTAATGAAATGGATAGTAAATCTTATCCTATATCTTATGCGATATCTTATGTCAAATCGCATACAAAATCGTATCCTATCTGTCCTATCTAGTGGCGCCGTGAAAGTAAAGAAGTACCATCTGTTCTAATCCATATTTTTAAAATAGCAGTATTTTGGGGCTTTCTGCCCTTGCAGCCAACAAGGAGACGTATTTCTATATAATTTATTTGTTTTAAACCAATTTAAAATATTTACAATTATCTATAGTATACTACTGTAAGTAACAAACGTGTCTACTTTGGATGATGTACTCTGAGGTCCTATTTATCTAACAGCCATGGGTTTTTAAAACAATTTCAATACTATAAAATGAGAATGGGTATTTTATGTTCCCATGGAGAAATGATTAAACATTTAAATGTTTTGCCCATACTAGGATAAGAAGATTAATGCAGTATAATGCAAAGAGAATATTTAGTACCAAAACGAATAACCTTAATGAAAACACTATTGTGCACTAAGGGTTAATACTGC
Source organism: Crinia signifera (assembly GCF_055691185.1). Lineage (NCBI taxonomy): Eukaryota > Metazoa > Chordata > Amphibia > Anura > Myobatrachidae > Crinia > Crinia signifera. Next base: position 102,010,730 of record NC_139225.1, on the reverse strand, counting down.
CAGTCTAGTAGGAGCTCTTGGTTGCACCTTGTTCAGTTAAGATGCAGCTAATGTGTGAATGTGCAGTGCACCAATGAAAGATTAAAACCAATGTTTGTTGCCATGCATAATAGTGGTGCACTGAGGGTGATGTGCACCAGTACAATACAAATATATAAATAATGCAGCTCTGGGATGTCTTCATGCACCATTAAAAACAAGAATCTATGATGTGCCCTTGCAGTTTATTGTGCTTTCCATCCGGCGTCTACTGTGCAATGGTGCCAAAATCACAGGAGGGAGGGTATAAGGTCACTAGGCCGATAAGGGGAAGGTCAACATGCATTGGGTGGACCACTGAAGGTCAACATGCATGAAGGTCTACATGGGGTTAGGTCAACAGGGACATTCAGTCGACACATGCATTAGGTTGACTGTCAAATGGGGTTTTTCACTTTTTTTTAGCTGACATGTGCTGACAGGTGGTATTTCATGCCCTACCATACACTAGAGCAGGCATGTCCAACCTGCGGCCCTCCAGATGTGCTAAAACTACACATCCCAGCATGCCTTGCCACAATCTGGCTATTAGGGAATGCTAGAATGATGGCAATGCATGCTGGAATGTGTAGTTTTAGCACATCTGGAGGGCCGCAGGTTGGACATGCCTGCACTAGAGCATGGTGGGAAAATAAAATAGTGTGCTGAGTTTAGTGAGGCACCATGCCTGAAGCATGGTGAGGGCAGCAAACCATGCGAGGGAACACGGTGCACTTTTTTATTGTGTCGATATTCAGGTTGAAATAGTGAAAAACCTCATGTCGATCTTTAACTGTCAACCTTGCCCATGTCGACTGAATGCTTGTGTTGGACTGATGGCCCTGTTGACCTAAACCCTATGTCGACCTTCAGACATGTCGACCTTGATGCATGTTCTTCAGTGGTTGACCCAATGCATGTCAACCTTCCTATTGTCAATCCTATGACCCATACCCAGGAGGGAGATACATATCAAATCTAAAACACATGAAATACGACCAGGAGAAGATGCTGTGCCTTGTTTTAGAATCGTAGCCTGGTGGGAAAACACGCTATTACACTCAGGTTCCATTGGAAACCAGAAGTTTGGGTGGGCTCGCTTATCAGAAAAAACCAAGCCCACACATCTCTAGTACAAATGTTTATACTTGTAGGGTTGAGATTATTTTGGGGTCATTGTAATATACAAACACGTTTATTTATTATTTGTCCTGTGGCATTTATTTTTGAGAACTACTGTAAAAGCTCTTTTACAGTTTACAGTTTGATAAGAATACCAATTAATGTGATTAAAAACAGTGTGTCTTAGCAATACCAAGTCAATTCTTTTTGCTTACGCTAAAAACTAATATTTTATCAACTTCACTGGATGGATAAGCAAAGCAGTTTTATGTTCATTAATTCAATGATAGATTCTCTCTGAGGATGCAATACTGTCAATTACAGCAAATTAAAATGATTTAGTGTGGTATCAAAGTAGAAATTGTAGAATTATAATGGATGTCATTGAACTGCTTTATTATATGTTTGTAAATTATTCAAACACTTTATATTGAACATACATTATTAGTTTTAGCACAAACGTATAAATTCTATTTACAAATGCAGGATATATACTGTACATACTATTTTACCTTTGTTAAAGGTTTGCTGCTTAGTTACCATACCATCAAAACTTCCGGTTTGTGAGTCGCGGCTCAGTATTTCCTTCCAAGATCAGATTCGAATAGGAGATAAAATGTCACCCTTCAAACATCAGATCTTGCATGTTTTGGATTTTATAAAAGTCCCTCCCTCCAGGTTCATGTACCATTTTACACAAAACACCAGAGGGAGTGAAACAGGCTGCATTGTCATTAAGAGCTATTGTGGTCTACTGTGACTATGAAAAAGGACATTGGGATATCTAAGCAAGGTAGATTACTATGCTTTCTAGTTATATACATGACGGGGCTGGAGAGCCTTGGAACGTTGCAATAAACCACAGCTTTTCACTACTCTGTGTGAAGTCCCTTGGAGTGTCATGTGATGATACATCCCTACTAAGGGCTCTGTATACATCTAAGTACTGTGTATATATACGCAGAGGCAGCCAATGTAACAGGAAAAACAAAAAATAAATCATCCTGGAAAGCATAGTCTTTAACCTTTCCAAAAGATCGCTGACGGACGCACAACTTACGCTGCTGAACAAGGGCCTTTCGTTTGTGCCTACTCATCTGCACACCTTTGAAGACAGAATTGACCTGTACAAATTTGGTCACAGATTAAGACTTAGGTAGCATTTCAGCACCAACACTCCCACACGATTGGACTATTCCCAAACTGCATAAGAAAAGTAATTTTGATCCTATATCATCCAATATCTCTATCAAAAGCTTTCTATCTCACATGGATCGATTGATGTCTACAATACAAACCAACAACAACAAGTTGACAAATAATTGATCACAAATTGAATGGAAGCCCTCATTGACCTGAAAGGCTACAATGATATCATAATATGATCTGGAGACAAAGGTGGAGCTATCGTGGAACAGAACCTTACTTCATACAAAGAAGAAATCTACAGCAACTTGCCCACTCCTCCACTTATCGCTTACTGCATGAGGAACCGACCATACCATATAAACGCACCTTGGACCAATTCCTGGATGAAGGGGTACGCTCCAACATCATACCCAATGACATTCATTCAGTTCTCACCGCAGACCATCCTAAGGTACCATTGCTTTACACTTTCCCCATGATCCACAAAGATCCAATGCACCCGCCAGGGAGACCAATTATTGCAGCAAGAGACTCCCTGTATTATACTGCAGCGCAATTTTTGGATATGTTCTTACAACCTATAGTGCAAAAACATCACACCCACCTAAAAGATACCACCAACCTTCTGCTAAACCTTCATGATCTGTCACCATTGCCTACCAAATGCCTGCTATGTACTATTGTTTTAGTATCGCTGAACACTTGCATTCCCCATGACAGGGGGCTGGAATCCATGAGGAGAGCAGTACAAAGTAATGGTCTGTACACAGGACCTGATATCAACTTTTTTATTAATCTACTGGATCTGGTTCTATCCAACAATTATTTTCTATTCAATGGGAAATTCTATATACAAACTGTGAGTAGCGATGGCCCCAGTGTCGCTAACATTTTCATTCAAGATGTTGAAGGAGACTTATTTTTTTCTAACCCCACATACTCATCCAAAATTCTGGCTTACTTTTGCTATATCCACGACATCCTACTCCTTTTGACTGACAGTTTGGATAACTTCACAGCTATGATGGACATTGTGAATCAAGCTGATAATGATGTCAAATTCACAGTTACTTCCAGTTTTGAGAAGGTGAACTTCCTTGACATCTTGATCACACAGACAGATGACTACCAGCTTTGTACCACGGTCTTCCACAAACCTACTGACAGAAATACCACTTCACTTAGTAGCAGCTTTCATCCTCCATCATACAAATGGGCATTACCCTACTCTCAGTTTCTACGTGCACTCCGAATTTACACAAATATAAATGATGCTGAACAGGAGATTGACCAAATGTTGCTCAGATTCTTCACCAGGGGTTATCCTAAAAAACTTCTACAGAATACCAAATCAAAAGTCCTGGTGATGGACAGATTGCAGGTCCTTACCACATCAAGAAACAGGTCACACTAGAACACCGTGGTGTGGACACAACGCTTCTAAACTACCAGTGAAGCAATTAACACAGCTGCCAAGAGAATGTGGCCGCTCATCACCTCTGACACTGACCTTCCTACTCTGCATAAAAGCAGACTAATGCCATCCTTCAAATGGAGTAAAAACATTAAAGATTTCATGGTACACAATGATTACACCAAATTAAAGGCGACACAACCCTCCACCTTTCTCCAACATAAGAATGGCAATTACCGGTGTCTTAAATGTGTAACCTGCAGCAGCAGGAGAAAAAATCCTGATACGACATCCATTAACTTGCAGCAGCAGCTTTGTAGTTTATTACATCAAGTGCCCTGTGGGCTGCTGTATGTCGGTAAAACGATAAATTTAAAGAAGGCATTGCAATGTACAAATCCTATATTCGATCAGCACTGAAAAGCAAGGGGTCTGATCAACTTGTGGCCCATCATTGGAAAGTGTTCAATCAAAGTCTGCCCAGCCTACATTACAAAATCATTGACTGTATCCCTCCTGACATCCATGGAGGAGATCGTGGACGTTCCTGGCTTCAAATGGAAGCTAGATGGATCTATTGATTGGGCACACTTTAACCTCCTGGTCTTAATGAACTGCAACCTCATTCCTGTTTTCTATAAGTTTAGTTCTGGACTATTCATGATTGTCTCCACATCCCCGTATCTTGGCAGCACACCCTGTCACCTTGTATGACAGGTTTGACTCTATTGGCTCATACCTTTGCATCCCCCTTAGGTCTCCTGTTGCTTACACCATTAACAATTGATTTTTGTATGCCTCTTTATCTGTTTGCAGCCAGACACCTCTCGCAGTTTCTAATATACAGTCATTACCAACGGACTATTTGCATGTTTTTGTCATGTTTCAGTGTCTTATGGCTTACTTATTACTTAATTGTTTGCATACACTGTAATGCATGTACATATTACTGTTTATGTACAGGAGCACATCCCGTGCACTCAGCATTTGCCTGCTCCACAGCCACACTTCTGCCCTCTTGTACTGCTGTATTCCGTCCCTCATTCATTCCAGTCTTCTGGAATTGCCACGGCAACTGTCTGTCACGGTGGTCCACGCCCCCTGTCACTCTGATGAACGCCAGCGCTTATTGTGCTGGTGACTTCATCAGTTCCACGCCAGGAGCAGGCCAGGAGTTGGTAGCACAAGGTGTCCCTTCCTCTGTATATATGTAAGTACTGTACACTCTTTCTTTATGTCTTGATAAAGGGCCATGCGCCCAAAACTTTGGCACACATACCTATGTTGTGCATTTATTATTACCTCTTTTGAACATTTGCAAAACCTTAGGAGTGCTGTCCGCCTCCAGTCATATATATATATATATATATATATATATATATATATATATATATAGCAAGTAGAATGCTGAAGTCACTCTAAGGTTTTTAAACTGCACGGCGGCAGTAATCAAATGAAGCAACAAGCACAAGTATAGTGCAAATCGACGTTTTGGGCGGGTAGCCCTTTATCAAGACATGTCTACTTGCTGTACATTTCCCTAGCGGGATTGAAGAGCACCTAAGTCTCTGCGAGACATCTGCTGGAGTGCCGGGACCCATATCCACTATATATATATATATATATATATATATATATATATATATATATATATATATATATATATACTCCAATATCAGAGGCACTCGGTGAAATAATGATTCAACGCAGAACTCTTATAACATGGCTGTATTAGGCCAAGCGCTTTCGAGGCTTACACCTCTTCGTCAGGGCACAGCAATCAACAATACATGGTACTTACCCCACCTAAAATATATATATGTCCTGAGATGAAGCAGCACAAGTTTTTCTCTGCATCAAAGTCTCCATGAGTGCCGCTTCGTCTGAGGACCCATATTCTGACATTTCTATCAAAGATGGCACCGGAGCAATTACTTATATGAAATGGAGTGCCGGGATCAAGACTGTTTATACAGTATATATATTATAGTAATCTGACAAAAAAAATAGGCAATATTTGATTTCCACCTAGAAAAGTTTTAATTTCACTTTACCACAAGAAAATCATCATAAACATAATACAAATATGCAGATTGACAAATAACTTTGTAAACATTGATTTGCTTTTTATATGATTATGTTGCATTGACATTTGTCTTCCTTTCATTATCAATCTTATGTATTCTGTTCATTCTTGACTTTTTGCCCTGCTGCTTACCAGATCGATATTTCATCAATGGAGTTGCATTGCATTACAGTTATTGGTCTTTATATATTTCCTTGAATGATCATATTTGTCCTTCCTTCTGCTGTACACGCCAGCTGAATTTTAATGAAAACATCACATTTCTTTCAACATACTAAAAAAATAAAGCAATTGTAGGTATAAATAGAGAAAGTACTGAATAGAAAACAAATACAGTTTGTTGTGGTATAATATTAGTCATAAATAACACTTTGATTAAAGGCCGTTCGAATCCCAAACAATATTACTCATCATAGGATGCTAAGAGATTAAAACAAAGTTCAAATCACATTAAATTGTGGAATATTTAGATTTAGCTGGTCTCCGCTAAGTCTTTGTTGGTCCCGTCAATCCTTGCTGCCAGGGTTTTAGTGCCTGTACAATATTGTTAGTGATTCAGCGCATGCACAAAAGCGTGGCTTCTATGGGCTGCGTCAGCTGCAGCCCATAGAAGCCAGCTAGGGATGCATGGTGAGGCAAAGAACAGCTTCTTACAGAAACCCAGCTCTCTGCCTATTACAACCCGTACTGGCAGTACACCTTTCAATTGGACTCTCTGTCATGTGGGCGACTGGCAGGTAGGACTTCCACTAGGAAGTCACTGCCAGTCACAGTGAAACCACTGGCATCACAAATGCTGTGGAGGTGGCAGTTTTTACCTGGGGGGTGCAGTCCTGCTGCCACTGCAATAGATATTAAGAGATGGTTGGTAATGCAGTGGCAATCACGGCAGCTCTCTCAATAGCAGTTGTGAAAATATGCACATTAATCACAGCCTTCACTTAGTGCTTCACTTTGTAATAGAATATTTGAGCAATGAGATGCTCAGTTTCAGACTTTCTGGACTGTGCAACTGCAATGGAGATTGCAAACACTTCATTATTGATGAAACATCAGCCCAACCAGCAATATTTTCAGTAGCCCAAGGTCTTCCTATCTACTCTGCTCAAATACAACTAAAAATGGCTTCTGGAGCAATGGATTTCCTACTGGAAATGCCCAGGGATTGCAAACTCCATCTCAAGTGTTAGCAATGTTGTCTCCGGTGCCGGTGTGTGCACTGGTGCTGACATAATGACGCACATTCTGTGCGCGGATGCCGCTGATGTCATGGTGCCTCCGGGAAGTGCCACCAATGGAACAGGGTGGACGGTGGCTTAGCACTTGGTGGTATGTATAAATGTATCTTGTTTATGCACTGTATTTTATGTCTTGAGGAAGACTTACCTGCCGGTGTCATTGGTCGTTTGTTGAGTGCCGCTGGCTGTCCATTTTTTGTATCCCCTTTGGGGGCCATGGAAGGCACCACACTTGATTGATTGGTCGAACAATTGCTGCTCCTATATGGACTACATTGATATCCACACTGCTCGCAGGCAGTTGTGGTAATTCGAGTTACAGCACCTCATTATTTTCGACATTTGTGATTATCACCAGGCTATTATTTCTTTCTACGCTTATTTACATCATGACTGAAGGTTTTGATGGAACTAATGCTGATTTTACTGACAGCATTAACTTGGCATTGTTGACTCAGGGTAATGTCTTTTCTTTTTCCAAATCTGAGGCAGAAGCTATTCTACCCAAACAAGTTTTGGATAAAAGGCTGATGACACCCACCCCCTCGAGTTTCTATACAAAGATTGGCTGAAATTGAAATAGCGTGAGGTCAACTACATGTACCATGGTTTTACCCAAAGTGAGTACTATAAGAACAAATGTATTCCTAGGGGCTTCAGGGTACATAACGCACTCACTATTGGACCATTCAACTTCTCTTTTTGCAAGAAGTAGATTGCTATGTTAAATAAATGTAGCTTTGATTTGATTCTTCTCGTGATTGAGGAGTCGGGCCAGGAACTTGACCACTGACTCTCTTATGCAGGACCACCAGTGACTCTGATGGGAATTCCCGGCCGAGGGGAAGATCTATTCTTCCCCTTTAGGGGTTTGCACACATCAACTGACACCCCACGTCGCAGGTTCAGGACGAGGAGAGGGGTCAGTGCAAAAGGTCGTGTGAGAAAAGGCAGACCACCTCTGAGAACATAGTGTTCAACCTTATGTTGATTGATGCGGAAAAAACGGTCCTTAGTAAGGGACTCTCATTTGTTCCTACAGCACGTTTTGATACAATGCAGTGGGAAAATGAGAAATATAAGATGAACAGATTGCTTAAATTAAAATAACATTTTGGGAGAACTAATGAGACTGTTTCACCAACAACCCCCACCTTTGAGATTCTAGCACAAGTGTTGAAGTTGCAGCCCAGATAGTTGTTTGAGCCTATTTTGTCTAATCTAATATTAAAACATTTATGCAAGCACTGGACTTTAATGTGTCTAAACAAGTTAATTCTAAAGCCAGCTGTAAGAACTTTTCTGGTTCTAACTTGACTAGGGAAGAGTTTTTAGCCCTACAGGATTTGGGTTCGTACAATAACATAATTTTCCGGCCTGCCGACAAAGGCGGGACTGTGGTACTACAGGATTTGGTTGACAATAAGCAGGAGATCTCCAGACACTTGGCTGATATTTCTGTTTATCGGCCATTGAAGAAGGACCCTAGTGTTGAATTTACTGGTATTTTAAGTGGATTATTGAAGGCAGCAGTTGATACGGGTTATATTACTTCAGAATTGTCTTCAGCATTAATGGTAGTGGATCCTGTAGTCCCATTGTTATATACCTTGCCCAAGAGCCACAAGGGTTTGGTGAGACCTCCTGGGAGGCCTATTATCACCGCCCTTGGATCTTTATTTCGAAATGTATCCACTTACATTGATGCTTTATTACAGCCATGCATCAGATCTTCACCTGGGCATTTATTGGACAACACAGCCTTTTTAAATAGATTGGCAGATATGGGGCAGGTACCTAAAGACCCGTTGTGTAGTGTTGATGTTAACAGTCTCTAAACTGTAATTCCCAATGCTGCAGGACTGGTGGCAGTGAGGAGACGGTTAACCAATAATGCTAATTATGATGGTCCTGATATTGAACTTGTACTTACCCTTCTTGATCTTACAGTATGCTCATGCTATTTTCTATATGACAATACATACTATCTTCAGTGCATTGGTTGTGCGATGGGGAGCAATTTTGCCCCACCATACGCCAACGCATTTATGATGGACGTTGAACAAGACATCTTTTTTGCTAGGACCGATGTATTGCACTACGTTTTTTTCTACTCAAGATACATCGATGATTCATTTCTGATTTGGACTGGCACCGAGGATGTTTTTTTATAATTTATTGATTGTCATAATGGCACTGATAGTCCTGTAAAATTGACATACACTATGGATACCGTGTTGGTCAGTTTTTTGGACGTTGCCTTGACCATTAATGATGGCTGCATGGAAACATCTGTGTTTACTAAACCGACGGACCGCAATACTGTCCTACATGCAACTAGTTGCCATCCAGCATCTATGAAGTTCAGTTTGCTGTACTCACAGTTCCTACGGCTAGGAGGATCTGTAGCAAAGATGACCTGGCCTGTAAACATATTGATATCATGCTTGAGAAATTTTTAGCTAGGGGCTGTAGTCATCAATTGCTACTTGAAGCTAAACAAAAAGCTTTACCTAAGACCAGGCACTCATTGTTAGTCTATTAACAATGCACTAAGGGTACAGATAGGTTACCATGGGTTAACCATTTTAATGCTGCCATCTCTGTCATCAACAGTACTACCAAGATACTATGGCCGCTTGTACAGATGGATGCTTCTCTGAATCTATCTGATACCAGGATCATGCCTTGATACACTCATGGCAGGAGTGTATGAGATATTGTAATGAATACTGATGTTTCTAAAGGTGCCCACACACGCACCGATCCCGGCGTTCATTGTGGGCTTAACTAGCACACATAGCATCGCATCGTATGCCTTGTGCATACGATGTGCATGCGATACGATGCTATGCTAGAAAAAGCTAGTACAAAAAGTATGTGCAGCACATATTTTTTGTACTGTGCGATGAGGTGCTGCGGGAGCGCGCACCCCATCGTATAGCATCGCACCGCTGGGATCGGTGCGTGTGTGGGCACCATAAGTTGAGACAAGCTGACAGTGAACAATTTTTATCTGCCAGACCTGGTTGTTTCAAATGTCTTAATTGCATGATGTGTAGAGCCCTTATTATCTTTTTGCTACCCTTTGACTGGTAAATGTTTTTTCATTAGACACAGAGTGACATGTACCACTAAGTATATAGTGTACATTATCTCCTGTCCCTGCTCATTGCATTATATAGGCAAAACACCATGTACCTTACGTGAACGCATGGCTGGACACCATACCTCTATTAAGCAGGCCCTGGAAAAGGGTTTTAGTGACCAACCAGTGGCTACACACTTTTTAGAGGCGCATCACACCCTCCCCATGTTGAAATATATGATCATTGATCATATACCAGTGTCGGCACGTAGAGGCAATCATTACAAACAGCTATTACAGTGTGAAGCGCAATGGATTCACCAATTGAATACAATTTCCCCAAGAGGTCTCAATGAGAGTAAGTGGTTACACTGTTTTTTGTGAGGATTACATTATGTTTGTGGGAAGAATTGTTGATTATGCCTATGATTGCTGAAAATGTATTGTTGCTCTATTGGTTTATTTATCTGCTTGCTGAGAGATTGCCCTGTCTCAATCCTTTATCAATGTATGACTGGTCAGTATTTTATATTTCTTTGTATATTTTTCACGTTTTTTATTTTTTACTTTTAGTTTTTTTGGTCATCAAACCCGATCCTCGTTCATTATTGTGTGATATGTATTTATAATGCAGTGTTTTTCGGCAAGTATTATTTACATTATTATTGTGGCTGGGTCCTTTTGTTGCTATGACAAAGGACGCTGCTTCCGGCGTCCAGTGTGTGCACTGACGCTGACATGATGACACGCATTCTGTGGGTGGATGCCGCTGATGTCATGGCGCCTCAGGGAAGTGCCGCGAACAGAACAGGGCGGATGGTGGCTTAGCACTTGGTGGTATGTATAAATGTATCTTGTTTATGCACTGTATTTTATGCCCTGAGGAAGAACCTGGTTAAAGGTTCAAAACTTTGACTTACCTGCCGGTGTCATTGGTCGTTTGTTGAGTGACGCAAACTGTCCATTATATATATATATATATATATATATATATATATATATATATATATATAAGTGACAGGGTGAGGGCACTCCAATAATAAAGATACGGTGCCGGGGTGCTGCACTGGGGGGACAAGTAGAAGCAGGGCAAAAAGTGGCACGCGCTCGGACTTGCAAAAAAGAGATGACAGACACACTGATCTGTATCAACGTTTCGGGGGTTTATTCCGTTGTCAAGATATATATATATATATACTGTATATATAAGAACAATTGCCTGGCACTCTCCTTAAAAGGTCATTGGGTCTGGTGCTCTCTGTCCCTTTAGCAGGGAAAACTATGCCTGTGAAGATATGAAGATATAGCCAATCGTGACACTTTCAAATAAACATAATCAACCGGAATAATTCTATATATATATATATAATTATATATATATATATATATATATATATAGCAAGGTGTGTGTTGACCTGGCACTCCCCCAGTTGGTCAGGGACCCAGGTGCCTTCTGGAACAGTTGTGCAGGAGAAGGCAAAGAAGCAGACAGCGGCACTCTGGGAATTTTCAAAAACGTATATTAGTGCAAAAATAGCATACCAACGTTTCGGGGCATAAGGTACCCCTTTTGTCAAGGTGAACAGTGCAGTGGATCTTACTATTGATTTAAACTTGTTTGTGAGGAAACTCACTCTAAAAAGGCATTTTTTGAGGAAAATTGATACTAATAAAATCGATGTCCAACCAAATACATCGCAATCTGGCCTCCGGAATAAATCCACTTATTACACAGTGGAATCCAGGGGTCCTTATTTAGATCTTTTTTCCGAATTGATAAAAAAAGACATTGAAAAAATGGATATTAAGAACAACAAACAGTATAATCTTAGCAGAAAGGAATCCGAAGTATTGAAAAATCTTGCTTTGGATACCTCTATTGTGATTAAAAATGCCGATAAAGGCGGTAGTATCGTGATCATGGATCGCGACTACTATGTTGCTGAGGCCTATAATCTTCTGCATGATACTAAATCCTACAGAAAATTGGAGAGAGATCCCACCAATGTCTTTCTCTCTGAACTTGAGATATTACTCAAAAAAGGGTTGGACTCTAAAGTAATTAATCTTGAAGAGTACAAATATTTGCATAATACCACCCCGAATATTGCTACTTTTTATCACCTGCCTAAGGTGCATAAAAATAGAAGTGCACCCCCCGGCCGGCCGATTATCGCTGGCATCAGGTCATTGACATCGCATATCTCTGAGTACATAGATGTTTTTATTAAAAAATATGTGCCTTTGGTTAAGACCTATATTAAAGATTCAACTCATATATTGCAGATTATCAAGGATATCGAATGGAAGTCTAATTATCGATTTGCCACCATCGATGTTCAGGCCCTGTATACAAGTATACCTCATGATTTGGGCATCTGGGCTATTAGACAGAGGTTGCAAAGAGATGAATCACTCTCATTTGAAATGATAGAGTTTATTTGTGATTGCCTTAAATTCTTGTTAACCCATAATTATTTCGAATTCCTCGGTGAGTGGTTCTTACAGGTCTGTGGGACTGCGATGGGGACGATTTGCGCCCCTAGCCTTGCAAATATTTATATGGGTGAATGGGAGAGAGAAACTTTTCCTAACGATCCCTTTGAACATGTTATATTAATGAAACGATATATCGATGATATTATCGTGATTTGGGATGACGATGAGACTTCATTTGAACAATTTATGTCATATCTGAATGCCAATCGTTTTAATCTACGTTTTACATATAATTTGCAAGTGGATACAATTGAATTTCTTGATATTCTTATGACTGTAAAGAATTTTCCTTCCATACCGGGCATTGAGACATCCACTTTTTTCAAAAAAGTGGATTCCAACAGCTATCTGGATTATAGTAGTAGCCATTATGGCCCTTGGAAGGATAACATCCCATATTCTCAGTTTTTACGACTTAAAAGAAATTGCTCTGATCTGGCCCTTTTTGATGAACAGGCTAACATCTATATTGACAGGTTTAAGGAAAAAGGCTATCCACCTAGAATTATAGATGGTGCACTTCAGAGAGCAAGAAGCACTGAGAGAACTGAGTTGTTACAGTATAAGCCTAAGAATTGTGTAAATGACACTGCTAATGATCCTAATAATGTTATGTTTATAACGCAGTTTAATAGCAGGGACCATGAATTAAGAAAGATCTTTAACAAACATTGGAATGTACTTCAATTAGATCCTATACTTGGTAGTCATATTCCAGCTAAACCTAAACTTGTTTTTAGAAAAGCTAATACCATCAAGTCGATAGTTTCTAAAAGTCAACTTGAAACTATACAAGTTAGACCGAGTAACAGTACATTTCTCTCTATTAAGGGTAGTTACCCGTGTAACGGTTGTAAAACCTGTAAATATATGGAGAAAGGTCCTGTTATTGATACTGCCATGAGTAATTTACGGATCAATGATTTTATAAACTGTAATTCAACACATGTCGTTTATTTATTGAAATGTAGTTGCGGGCTCAAATACATCGGGAAAACCAAGCGATGTTTAAAGATACGTATTTTAGAACATCTCCGCAATATTAAACACGGGGTACGAAACCATAGTGTCCCCCGTCATTTCAAGGAATATCATAATTGTGACCCCTCATGTCTCAGTTTTAAAGGGATTGAAGTTGTTAAACCAAATAGAAGGGGTGGTGATTTGGACAAACGTCTTATGAGGAGAGAGACACAGTGGATTTTGAAATTAAATACATTGACTCCTTTTGGACTCAATGAGGGCTACGAAATTACACCCTTTATCAACTGATGTCTAACTCTCCTGCACTAGCACTTTAGCACTCACCTCCTTTACCACTCTCCCTTATTTCGTATATTTCTTTGTACCCATTTGCACAAAAATATGATTGATTTTTTGGTGTACTTTTATACTGTTGTTGTCTTTTATATGCATTTTGTATGTACTCTTTTATGATGAATTTCTTTTTGTTTTTTTATATATGCATTTTTTATGCATGTGATGTATCAAATGTTTTAGAAATATTTTGTATCAATTGCTCAGTATTTCCTACTTAAATATGGTCGTCCTGTGAAAATTGTTCATCGATTGTACCAATTTTTTGTACGCACAAAAGTGTTGACATGTGTTTTATGATTTGTCTACACACGTGTCGCCGGAGTCAGCCTGATACGGTCTCTTTAAGAATCAGTTAGCTCTCCTGTGGAAGCCGTCCAGAGACCATCAGTACAGCTGCCCCGGCGCCCATGGAGTGCAATCAGTGGACTTGCTTCCATTGGCTGTTTATTCTGTTAAGTATCGGGTCTTGTGTCACGGTAGCCACGCCCTCTGACGAAGTCCCAGTGATGAAACGCGTCAGGGCGTGGCTACGTGACGCTCTACCCGACTGTTAGGCTGTCTCCCTCTGGTCCTACCTGCGGTGGTGTCTCCCCGTTCTCCTGCCTCCAGCAGCGCAAGCCAGCGCCTGTCAGTAGCAGACTCCCGGAGTTCCCCATTTCACCGGTGTTGGACAAGTGAGCAGCCTTGCCTTGTGTGATATATTCATGTCATGTGGTAACCAGCCCACAGAGTTGTATTACTTGCGCCCTCTTCTATTCTCTTCACTCTAGATATATATATATATATATATATATATATATATATATATATAAACAGAGACTGGAGGTGCGGCACTCGTAGCTTCAATATTGGTAAGTCAATAAACACACCATGACACGGTAGCTGGGTGATCAACGTTTCAAATATCTTTGCAATTTTCTTCAGGATCCTGAAGAAAAATACAAAGATATTTGAAACGTTGATCACCCAGCTACCGTGTCACGGTGTGTTTATTGACTTACCAATATTGAAGCTACGAGTGCCGCACCTCCAGTCTCTGTTTGTATCATTCCCGTGACGGCACCGGCTGCAGCTACAAAGCTGTTCTATGGGAGTGCCAGACCTTCTCTACGTATATATATGTATATATATATATATATATATATATATATATATATAATTTTATTGTATAATATAGGCAGCCTCTGTAGCTCCCTGTCAGACAGGGGTAACCTTTTAATGACCCTGCCAGCTCAAGCAGCAGGGTTTTGCTGCCACTGACAAGTCTGTGTCACATCCCACCAGCAACACAAAAAATAGAGGGAAACTTGGGGCCCCTTTGATTGGGTCCACTAGGTTGCAGGGCAAACATAGAAGGGGCAGTC
Source organism: Crinia signifera (assembly GCF_055691185.1). Classification (NCBI taxonomy): domain Eukaryota; kingdom Metazoa; phylum Chordata; class Amphibia; order Anura; family Myobatrachidae; genus Crinia; species Crinia signifera. The sequence goes on along the minus strand of NC_139225.1, from coordinate 101,995,432 downwards.
TGTTTCTGGGGTTAGGTAGCCATTGGTGTCAGGGAGCCCATGGGGAAGAGGGAGTCTTTGAGCCCATGGGAACCATAAAAAGAGAAGCCCAGAGCAGCAAGGGGTGCAGTTTTTTTGGAAAGATTGGGCAGGTAATGCCTAAGAGAGAGCTGGCCCCGGAGAGTGCATAGAGCCAGAGTGTGCTAAGAAACTAATTACTTGGAGGGTACTGACCCAGAGACAGGGCACCTCTGCCAAGAGAAGAACCATAGAAATGAGAACAGGACCTGGCTTGCACTATAAAGACCACTGGGGAGAGATAAGATATCACCGCACTGCCTGCTTGTCCAGAGTGTATGTGAGAGCCATACTTCTGGACCATCTTCATCAGGACCCAGGAGCAGACAGGCACAGTCAAGACTGAAAGGTCATTAAAAATACAAAGACCACACTGCCTGTCAAACCTGAAGTCATCCAGTGAGGATCAGCAGACATGATTGCGAAGGCTCACCTTTCACCTGGACAGAGCACCCTGCAAAGAACCCCCCGTGAGAGTTTGGAAGTCATCACCGGAGGAGAGGGGACAAGGACTTTTGGACAAGCAGCCTGAGATTGAAGGTGCCACAAATGCTGCATTGGTTGATGAGAGCCCTGTTAACACTTTCGGTGTACCACTCTGTCCCTTGTTGTCCCTTCCAATGCATAACTCTGCAAACCTCTGAACATATAATAGGGGGTAATCTGCCCTTCTCCTCTGTACTGTTAGGGACAGAGGAGAAAATCCCCTTAAATTTTGAATGATTAAAATGGGACGAACATAGTAGAGGAGCCTAAATATGTACTGTATGTCTGGGAAAATTCATTCAATGGTGAGTGAGTTGTGAAGAGATTTGCAGCTCTTCGCCTATCAGCCTGATTATCACAAGCCATCCGCACCACGCTCGGATCGGATTTTCACGCAATTCTGCAAAGTAGCAATCAGGACTGAATACCCCCTGAATCAGGCCCTGTTTTACACCCCACTTCATATGTTCAGTTTAACATCATAACTTTATGAACTTTTATTTGAAATTTGCACAAATAATATGTTGGGTTAGAAAGAAAGCTGCAAGTTTAATGGATTATTTTTATCCATCTTTTATTTGCAAAAAAAAAATGTAATGTGGGAGACGATATTTAAAATACATGTCCTATGGTTTAAAATGCACTTTAATAAGTACTTATGTTAGTCTAACTGCTTAGTCACCTATTGTAATACTTTACTGATAAGTGTGACTCAATGTTATTCCTTTTTTAACAGTTTGTTCTTTTAGAACTATTTTTACATCATCCACGAAGTTGTATTGATGAACAATCTTTTGAAATTACTTATTTTTGAGAATGATTTAAAGGTTTTTTTTTTTAACATTACAGTACTGTGTCTAATATTCTTGAATTGCCTTGATTTCTACAAGAACAAATAGTTAAAATGTAACCCCTTTCTCTGTATAGGAAGAATAGATATTTTATGATGATTTATGACGTTAATTTTTACTATCTTTGACTGCAACAGAGATACATAATTGGTATGCTTCCTAATAATGTTTGCCTGAGCAACATGTAACAAATACTTTTAATATATATTCTAAGTAAATCCATATAATATTTGGCTCCTGGCGAGTTTGCACCGGTGAGATAACTGTGCTTCTTCTAGGTACAGATTTTATATCTGTATTTATGTTGTTTTTATATTTTTCCATATTTTGCAAATAGGAAATGCAACTTCAGTTGATTAACCTTATGAGAATTCTAATCCTGCATTGTTAGTGACTGAGAAGATGAATATGCTTCGGTTTCCTTTCTGTTTTTAAACCCTTGGCACTCAATGACACAGCAAATTGAAAAGAAAATTGCCACCATGCCGATTTTCCGGCAATTACTGCAGATCTCTCGCCGCTTCCGCTGGAATCCAGAGTGTATTACCAAAATGGCTGCATTGTGTATGGTGTTGGGCTCCCTGGGACTCAGGGGTGTACCACGCACACTGCACCCATTATAAATGCCACTGCATACATTACCAGATTCTTGTTTCCACCAAACAGATAAATCTTTTTGGTGTGTACCCAGCTTATGTATAGCAAAATTTATGTTTATTGATATACAGTACAGGCCAAAGTTGAAAAAGACACAAACTGTGTACCAGTTTAACCCCTTCAGTGGTGTTTTTTTTGGGAGCACTCCCCACTTGTTGAGTTTTTTGTGGGGAGTGCTCCCTTAAAAAAAACACCATTGCCTCCCTGGGTCCAGGCAGCGCCGCTGAACCATCAATCAGCCACTGCCCGCACCTGCCCCCGGCAGCAGGCTTGTCATAAGCCAGCGCCGGGGGCTTCAATAGAAAAGCCGGAGGGGAGGGGGGAGGAGGAGGGAGGAGGAGGCGCAGCAGAGGGGAGGGAGCCGGGCAGCGCTGAAGCTGTCTGAGGTAAGTGATTGAACTCAGCAGCGCTGCCCGGCTCTAAACAGAGGCAATCCCGAGAATTATCTGGGCTTGCCAGACTGGGCAGAGAGGCACAGCCTGGAAAATTCTCTGGATTCCCACTGAAGGGGTTAATCTCCCATTGATATCTAAAACTAAAAATCTAATAGAGCAGTGGTTCTAAACTCGAGTCCTCAAGTACCACCAACATGTCATGCTATGTGGATTCTTTAATCTTGCACAGGTGAAGGAATATAATTGTCTAGGTCAGTAATTATATCACCTCTCTCCATAGAGAGATATCTTCATAACATGACATGTTGGAAAAATGTTAAATTTGAGGTTGAGAACCACTGTCATACAGAAAGACATACAGTTACAGTTATGTTTTGCACTGTTAAACACAATATAGGGATCATGACAGTTTAGAAAACTTGTTAAACTTGTTTAAATGCGTAGATTGCATAAATGAAACAAACAATTAAATGGCAATACAAGACTTTCTAAACAATGATAGGGGGAGTTGTAAAAACTGTTATAAACCAATTCCGATTTCTTATCATATAGGCCCTTATTCTGATACATACGGTCCCCTGCGCGTTCGCACGGTTGACCGTTGGTTTTGCCCTGCACATTCACATAATAGTTATGCGCATGTGCAGGGCTTCTGTGCAATCGCCCTAGGCGTGTCGCTTGACATGGGAATGCCGAGCTGGGCATGTACATGGTGGCATGATGCAGTGGTCACATGATGCCATCCATCTGCCCTGTCTCCGGCCAGAAGCCCACAACTATAAGTCAGTCTCCACTGAAATATTTGCGCACCCTGGAGAAGTCATTTGATGGTCGGCGACCATTGAATGATTTTTTCAGCAGCGGGAACATGCCAGAGAATGTGTTTTCATAACACATTCCCTTGCTTGGTTGCGAGGTGTTACGGCAGCATTGGGGGCAGCGATTCGGCTGGGCAGTGCAACAACTGATCATATAGGCTGCAGGCTTCTTAGCTTACAGAAGAGATCAGAATGAAGGCCATAGGGTAATGGGATATATTATCTGATTCAGAAATTATGCAGAGACTCTCTGCTGCTGTGCTTAATTTTATATACAGTATATTTGGTTAGATAACAGTGTTGTTGACTGCTGTCAGTTGCTGCAGTAAGGCACTGCTGACAAGAGGGGGTGGGCTGAGGAATTGTATGAGACCCCCCCCACCATTCTAAAGTGTCCCGTGCCCCACAAAATACTTAATCCAGCCTTCCAGAGGTGGATCTACCATTATCTTTGGTGCAGCAAGTGCTTGAGGACTAAAGGGCACACTACTTTCACCTTTTTCCTCTCACCCACTGTTTGTCACTGTCACACTCAGGGGGAAATTCATTAAGATGAGAATTAGACTTCACATGTGATGTTGCTATGGGCAACCACTCAGATCCTGTCTACTATCTTCTAGAGGGTGCTAAATAAAAAAGAAATAGATTTGGATTGGTTGCCCATAGCAACATCACAAGTAACATCTAATTCACATCTTAGTAAATTTCCCCATCTGCCTCACTAGTCTCTGTGAACTTTAATTAGACTTAAGTGATAACTGTAACTTCTGCACAGCGTCAGAGTTACGCACAGACTGGGAACATCATTAGATAGTGAGTATGTTTTTGCAGATGGCATGCTATCAGCGATCCTTTTGCTAGTCATTAGCAGACTTGCACAGGAAGGGATTAAACTCTGTCCGGATGGCGGCTATCAGATCACAGTCCTCTGCAAATTCACACAGCAGCAATCACGTCTGAATTAGCCCCTGTGCTTATTTGCTCCTTGAGCAACTTCTTCACACTTCTCATTAACGAGTTTCTTTTTCCAGCCTTCTCCATCTTTTTTCCTTCTCACGTGTATTTTGTCTTTCCGGGAACTCTTGCCAGTGCTTGCTTCATTTTGTGAAAAACTCTTTCTTGATTGATGTCTCTTCTCCTTACTTGCATCAAGCATGCACCCAAACCTTTGCCCACCCAGGAGTATTCTGGGTGATGTCACCAGTACAGCCACAGTCCCCTGTGGCCAACATCAGGCTGCAAGGGAGCACCAGTCATAGTGATTAGCATGTGTTTGCTGTGTATCATAACAAAACTTTTCTAAATAATAAATATGTGAAATATAGTGTACAGTATATCCCCAAGGAATAATGTAAAATCTTCTGGGTGGCATGAAATGGTGTTTAAGATTGATTTGTTTTTCTAGAGACTAGTGGAAAACTAAAGTACATACAGCTTTACTGTAAATTGAATATATGATGTGCATATTGCCTGAAAAAACGCAGGATAAAATGCTAATATTCTCATATGAGACTAGCTGATAGCTTGGAAATAGCTGGAAAATATTGATTAAATGTAGAACAAAATATAAATCTCGTATTTCGAAGGGCCACATGTGGCAGATCTGCATCGTACGTTGAGATCTTTTATCACTTTCCTGACTTTGGGCAAAGAGGGGGAAGGGTGATTGGTATGTATTGCGCTGCTGAACCCAATTTATTGTATATATACTCTAAAATAGAGAGAATGACCAATGTGCAGTGAATGACACGGACACACTGCTTAAAAAAGTATAAATTTAATATATTATATCAAATAATACATAAAACATTAAGGGAAATAATCAGGAACACAAAAATTACATATATAAGGAAAATAAAAAACACATTAAATATATGACACTCTATTAAAAAATCTTTCATAGGATAAATATATCGGCTGGGTGGTTGTAGCCTGATCCGTCTTGAAAAAGTCTCCATTACCACGTAGGAGACGAAACGCGTTGACGTCATACCACTGAGACGTTTGGAGCCGCCCGCCGCCACCCATTGTCCCGCTGTGTACACAACCTTTCAGCGCTACACGGAAGAACAGCGCAAACATCGTCAGCAGCAGTATCGCCGTCTGAGCATTAGGACGCTCCGTCCTTTCAGGAGAGCAACACCACCCGCCGGCGCCAGTGCATCTGGCGACCCACAGAGGACAACTGCCGGCCACTAACATCTTCCTCCTTACGGGGAACGGAGCAACCATCAGACTTGGCAAGCGCTATCTGTGGGTGAGATAAAACCATTAACCCCCTGTTTCCAATCACTGCATACCATCATTGCTGCATACCTACTGCTTGCTATACGCAAAAATCAACCATTTGTTTGCTATAGTGCGTGCTACTTATACGCCAGAGTGACTGTTACCTTTATTCATTTCATCCTACCAAACAATAACTTTTCATCGGACATTTATTCTATTATTCATATCAACCAATTCCTACTAACAGCATTTCTGAGACGCATAAAAACCATCTAACAAATTTCATTATTCTTTTTGTGGCTTACTAACAGCGGAGTGCCTCCAATTTAACAAACGTCCATTTCTAGCCCTATTTAACCCCTTCCTGACGCAGCCAGTTTTTGCCTTCCTGACAGAGCCCTTTTTTTCAAATCTGACATGTATCACTTAAGTGGGGATAACTTTTTTTTGCTTTTACTTATCCCAGTGATTTTGAGATTGTTTTCTCGTGACACATTGTACTTCAAGTTAGTGGTAAATTTGGGTCGATACAGTCTGTTTTTTTTGTGAAAAATACCAAAATGTCGTAAAAAAATGGAAAATTTAGCAATTTTCAAAATGTTAAATTTTCTGCTTGTGAGACAAATAATCATACCACTCAAAATAGTTAATAACTAACATAGACCATATGTCTACTTTATGTTTCCATCATTATTTCAACTTCCTTTTAAATTTTTTGGACACTAGGAGGCTTAAAATATGAATAGCAAATTCTCAAATTTTCAAGAAAATTTCAAACACTGATTTTTTTAGGGACCAGTTCAGTTCTGATGTGACTTTGAGGGACTTGTATGTGAGACACCCCCATAAATGATGCCATTTCAAAAACTGCACCCCTCACAGTATTCAAAACAGCATTTTGGAAGTTTGTTAACCCTTTAGGTGTTTCACAGGAATTAAAACAAAGTGTAGGTGAAATTTCAAAATTTCATTTTTTTTGCAGATTTGCAATTTTAATACATTTTTCTAAGGAACACAGTAGATTTTACTAGAGAAATGTGACTAAAAATTGATTCCCCCAATTCTTTTGTTTTCATAAATATCCTATATGTGGCCCTAGTGTGCACGTTGCCTAAACCACAGGCTTCATAATAGAAGGAGCACCTACTTGATTTTGGAGCCTCCTTTTTATGAGATTATTTTTTAGGCACCATGTAGGTTTCTAGGCACCATAAGATGCTAAAAGTTAGGAACCCCCCCACAAGTGACCCCATTTTGCAAACTACACCCCTCAGGGAATTCATCTAGGGGTATAGTGTACATTTCAAACCCCCAGGGGTTTCACCAATTGTGGTACAACTGGGCTGTGCAAATGAAAAATTACATTTTTTACACAAAAATGCAGTTCTGGCTCAAAATTTTTCATTTTCACAAGGAATGAAGGAGACAAAGCACCCCAAAATCTGTGCCCCAATTTCTCCCGAGTACGGCAATGCCTCACATGTGACCAAAAAATACCATTTGGGTGCATGGCAGGACTCAGAAGGGAAGGAGTGATTTTTGGATTTTGCAGCTCAGATTCTGGTGGAATGTTGGTGGGTGCTATGTCGCATTAGCAAGACCCCCGAAGCACCAATACAGTGGAACCCCCCCACAAGTGACCCCATTTTGCAAACTACACCCCTCAGGGAATTCATCTAGGGGTATAGTGTACATTTCAAACCCCCAGGGGTTTCACCAATTGTGGTACAACTGGGCAGTGAAAATGTAAAATTAAATTTTTTACACAAAAATGCAGTTCTGGCTCAAAAGTTTTCATTTTCCCAAGGAATGAAGGAGACAAAGCACCCCAAAATCTGTGCCCCAATTTCTCCCGAGTACGGCAATGCCTCACATGTGACCAAAAAATACCATTTGGGAGCATGGCAGGACTCAGAAGGGAAGGAGTGATTTTTGGATTTTGCAGCTCAGATTCTGGTGGAATGTTGGTGGGTGCTATGTCGCATTAGCAAGACCCCCGAAGCACCAATACAGTAGAACTCCCTCACAAGTGACCCCATTTTGCAAACTACACCCCTCAGGGAATTCATCTAGGGGTATAGTGTACATTTCAAACCCCCAGGGGTTTCACCAATTGTGGTACAACTGGGCAGTGAAAATGAAAAATTAAATTTTTTACACAAAAATGCAGTTCTGGCTCAAAATTTTTCATTTTCACAAGGAATGAAGGAGACAAAGCACCCCAAAATCTGTGCCCCAATTTCTCCCGAGTCCGGCAATGCCTCACATGTGACCAAAAAATACCATTTGGTTGCATGGCAGGACTCAGAAGGGAAGGAGTGCTTTTTGGATTTTGCAGCTCAGATTCTGGTGGAATGTTGGTGGGTGCTATGTCGCATTAGCAAGACCCCCGAAGCACCAATACAGTGGAACCCCCCCACAAGTGACCCCATTTTGCAAACTACACCCCTCACGGAATTCATCTAGGGGTATAGTGTACATTACAAACCCCCAGGGGTTTCACCAATTGTGGTACAACTGGGCAGTGAAAATGAAAAATTCAATTTTTTACACAAAAATGCAGTTCTGGCTCAAAATGTTTCATTTTCACAAGGAATGAAGGAGACAAAGCACCCCAAAATCTGTGCCCCAATTTCTCCCGAGTACGGCAATGCCTCACATGCGACCAAAAAATACCATTTGGGTGCATGGCAGGACTCAGAAGGGAAGGAGTGATTTTTGGATTTTGCAGCTCAGATTCTGGTGGAATGTTGGTGGGTGCTATGTCGCATTAGCAAGACCCCCGAAGCACCAATACAGTGGAACCCCCCCACAAGTGACCCCATTTTGCAAACTACACCCCTCAGGGAATTCATCTAGGGGTATAGTGTACATTTCAAACCCCCAGGGGTTTCACCAATTGTGGTACAACTGGGCAGTGAAAATGAAAAATTTAATTTTTTACACAAAAATGCAGTTCTGGCTCAAAATTTTTTATTTTCCCAAGGAATGAAGGAGACAAAGCACCCCAAAATCTGTGCCCCAATTTCTCCCGAGTACGGCAATGCCTCATGTGTGACCAAAAAATGGCAGGACTCAGAAGGGAAGGAGTGATATTTGGATTTTGCAGCACAGATTCTGGTGGAATGTTGGTGGGTGCTATGTCGCATTAGCAAGACCCCCAAAGCACCAATACAGTGGAACCCCCCCACAAGTGACCCCATTTTGCAAACTACACCCCTCAGGGAATTCATCTAGGGGTATAGTGTACATTTCAAACCCCCAGGGGTTTCACCAATTTTGATACAACTGGGCTGTGAAAATGAAAAATTACATTTTTTTTACACAAAAATGCAGTTCTGGCTCAATATTTTTCATTTTCATAAGGTATGAAGGAGAAAAAGCACCCCAAAATCTGTGCCCCAATTTCTCCCGAGTATGGCAATGCCTCATATGTGACCAAAAAATACCAGTTGGGTGCATGGCAGGACTCAGAAGGGAAGGAGTGATTTTTGGATTTTGCAGCTCAGATTCTGGTGGAATGAATGGTGGGTGCTATGTGGCATTAGCAAGACCCCCGAAGCACGGTGAAATGATGAACCTAATAATCCATAGATGTGTGGTATATTTTAAAACACTCCTTTATACATAGGCCGGGTTTGTCGGGGCAAGTTTCACAGTGGAAAATAGTATCCTTTCTTATTCCCTTTTTATAGCAAACTTTGCACCTTTTTTGTGTCCTGCCCTTTCTTGCAGTGGAGGGGATTTCGTTAGGAAAATGCTGCCCTGGTACAATACGGGGGCCAGTACTAGAAGTACTGGGGCCCTCTGCCTGCTGGTTCCCAAATATTAGGCCCTTTATGACTTCCTCTTGAAAGTGCATAAATGTCCCCCTCTGGCCGGTAGAACGGAATAGCACGTAAGCGTTATACAGTGCCATCTGGATGATATACACGGCCAGCTTCTTGTACCAGATTTTTGTTATCCGCAGGGGACTGTACGGCTTCAGTACCTGATCTGAAAGATCCACTCCGCCCATGTACCTATTGTAATCTAGGATACAATTAGGTTTTGAGGTGTGGGTACTGGTACCTCGTACAGGGACGGAGGTGGTACTGTCTCCATGAATTGTTGTCAGTATAAGGACATCCCTCTTGTCCTTATATTTGACCAACAACATATTTTCGGTGCATATTCCCCTGCTTTCACCCCTTCTCAGTACTTGGGCAATGTGCGTTTTTGGGAGGCCTCTTTGGTTCTTGCGCACAGTACCGCAAGCTGGTGTACCTCTTGAACCAAGGGCCTTAAACAGGGGGATGCTAGTGTAAAAGTTATCCACATAGAGGTGATAACCTTTATCCAGGAAGGGGTGCACTAAATCCCAGACAATTTTTCCACTAACACCTACGAGGGAGGGGGGGCATTCTGCCGGTTCAATTGTTGAATCCTTCCCTTCATATACCCTAAACCTGTGGGTGTACCCTGAGGTGCTTTCACACAGCTTATACATTTTTATGCCATACCTTGCCCTCTTATTGGGAAGGTACTGGCGGAATTGAACCCTTCCTTTAAAATGTATAAGGGACTCGTCGATACAAATACATTTTTCAGGGATGTACATCTCTGCAAATTTGGCACTGAAATGATCAATGACCGGCCTGACTTTGAATAGCCGGTCAAAGGTGGGATCATCTCTGGGTGGGCACTGTGCATTATCGGTGTAATGTAAAAATTTAAGGATTGTCTCAAAACGAGTCCGAGTCATGGCCATACGGTAAAATGGGGTGCTGTACAGAACATCTGTACTCCAATATTGCCTAATTTCTGGCTTTTTTACTATGCCCATATGTAACACCAGACCCCAAAACGTCATCATCTCTACTGCATCTACAGGGGTCCACCTAGCAAATGATGACGTGGGGTTTTGAGCAATAAACTGCTGGGCATATAAATTACTTTGGTCCACCATTAAATTTATAAAATCATCAGAGAAAAATAATTTGAAAAAGTCAATTTCTCTGAGACCTGTTGAATCAAATTGGATTCCTGGGATGGCCAAAAACTCAGGAACCTGGGGCTCAAAATTGTCTGGTGGTGGGGTCCATACGGGATCAATCATTTGGGGGGGGGGTCTCAGCTGCTCTACGGGGGCGTCTTTGAGGGGGTCCCTCATCACCAGAGGAGGAAGAGGAGCTTAAGACGAATCCTTCAAATTCCCCGCTTGCATCACTGGCTGTGTCAGAGTCAGAGGCAAGCATGGCATATGCCTCCTCCGCTGAATACATTCTTCTGGATGACTGGGATGACATTTGGGATGACATTTGGGATGCCATTTTTATTTTTGTGTTTCTGTAAGTGTAATGTTTCAACACGTGTATAGTGTAGGGGGGGTACAAACTTTATTTCAACACGGGGGGTATGTAGTGTGTAGTGTGTATGTAGTGCAGAAAAAAAAATACTTTATACAGGAATTTGATCCCAATAAAAAAAAAAAAAAATTGAAGGGGTTAAAAAAAAAAAAAAAAAAGGTCCTGCGCCAAAAATTTAGCACAGATGTTGGTCAGTAACGTCCGTCACTGAACAGCGCTCAAAGGCTACAGGACACCCACAAAAGCAACGTGGGTGTAAAAAAAAAAAAAAACAATTTAAAAAAACTGCAGAAAAAAAATTATATCAACCCTGTGCCAAAAATGCTGTTCAGTGATGTACGTCACTGATCAGTGGCCACAGGACACCCACAAAAGCAACGTGGGTGTAAAAACAGTTTAAAAAAATATACCACAGCACTCTCCAAAAAAAAACAATTTAAAAAAACTGCAGAAAAAAAATTATATCAACCCTGTGCCAAAAATGCTGTTCAGTGATTGTACGTCACTGATCAGCGCTCAGCGGCCACAGGACACCCACAAAAGCAACGTGGGTGTTAAAACAAAACCCCACTGCACTCTCCAAAAAAAAAAAACTGCAGATCAGTGATGCAGTGATGCAACACTGATTAGCAGTGAGGGGCAGCAGGCACACAACTGTGGGTGCAACCTGACAGGGTATATATATAAAAAAAAAAAACCTGGACCCCCAAAAAGTTGCTGATTAATTAATTTAAACTGATCAGCACAAAAGGGGGGGCAGCAGGGGGGGCAGCAGTCAGTTGCACAGGCAGCACAACCTTTGGTGCAACTGACAGGTATATATATATATAAAAAAACCACTGCACCCCCAAAAAGTTGCTGATCAGCTCAGATATAGTGATCAGCACAAAAGGGGGTGCAGCAGACAGAAAATATAGCACTCTCTATCACTCTCTGTCACTATCTCTCACTATCTCTGACTATCTATCACTATCTGTGACTCTATGACACTGCAGCAGCAGCACACAGGAAGTCACAAGATCCAGGAAGCATCCAGCTGCTGGCAGCACGCTACCAGCGGTGATCAGGTAAGTATCAGGCAAGGTTCAGGTATGTATATCACGACAGATTGGCCGGTGACCGCTCTGCACGCAATTCCAGACCGGAATGGCGTCTGCAGCGCAGTCACCGTTAGTTTAAATGGCGCGCCATGGCTGTGATTGGTCCGTCGGTCCGACGGACCAATCACAGCCTTGGGGGCAGGTGGGGTGAGGTGTCGTCGTCACCGATGACCCCCTCATGCCCCCTCACACCCGACGGTGATTGACACCTGTGTTACCGAGCGTCTGATTCGCCGGTAACACAGGAAAATGCTGCGAATGGCTGTTCACATTGAACAGACAATCACAGCGATCGCCGACGGGGGGGCGGCATCGCCGCCCCCCCTGGGCATGCAGGGACATGTCTGCTGTCAGGGACAGCAGACATCGTTCCTCTGTCCCCTCGTCTATAGACGCGAGGACAGTTTAAAGTCATGACGTATATATACGTCATGTGTCGGGAAGTACATCCCGGCCATGACGTATATATACGTCAAATGTCGGGAAGGGGTTAAGGACTACTATCTATCAGGCTACAACCACCCAGCCGATATATTTATCCTATGAAAGATTTTTTAATAGAGTGTCATATATTTAATGTGTTTTTTATTTTCCTTATATATGTAATTTTTGTGTTCCTGATTATTTCCCTTAATGTTTTATGTATTATTTGATATAATATATTAAATTTATACTTTTTTAAGCAGTGTGTCCGTGTCATTCACTGCACGTTGGTCATTCTCTCTATTTTAGAGTATATATACAATAAATTGGGTTCAGCAGCGCAATACATACCAATCACCCTTCCCCCTCTTTGTACTATTATACCTTTGTGGGTATAGGCAAACCCACAGGTGTGATTTGCAGCAGCTGTCCCTTATTGGATATCTCTAAACATATTAATTCTTTTTAAATTTTGAGCGCTGGGGCTTTTTTCAGATTGTGAATTGGTATATTTCCAATTTTTAGGTCTGCAAGAAAACTTTTTTCCTATAGAAACTTTCCTGACTTTAAATTACATGCTACCCTTAGGGGTAGATTTACTAACCTACAGTGGAAACCTCTTGTTTTCTGGTAAATTTATGTGACGTTTGTAAACACAGTGATTTGTAAACAGCAAAATAAAATGCATGACTTCTTGAGTTTACTATGTAAAGCTGGGTACACACTTACAGATTTATCTATCCAATATATGTGGTGGGAAAAAAATCAGGTAATGTACTGTATGGGAGCAAATGAGAAGCACAAATTTGCTCCCAATTGAAAATCAGACAAGGGTCATTCATGCAAATTGATTGAATCCACTTCATTTAACAAATTTATCCGAACACTTGTTTTTATTTTCCAATATTTGGCAGCAAATGGTTGACTGTCATATGCTTCCACACATTGCCAGATTTTTGTTCCACCCAGTATGTAAACTTAGCAATAGGCATGGTTCAAGAACGCTTTATAGCTTTTAAGAAAAACTTAGTTGTAAAAGAGGAGGGATGAGCATGTGTCACAGACTTTTCCAAAAATAATATTTTAAATCTGCTTTGTCTGCAAATAGACTTTTTTTTATGTAGATGTAACATTTTTCCGAATTATTCATACTTGCATTATCTTGCTGTTAGAACTAGCAAAAATAAATTGATTAATAAAGAGAAAAATATTGTGTGGACCCAGTATTTCTCAGCATGTGAGCCACGAATACACACTTTTGTGTGGCACTAAGGGGGTTATTCTAGTTCACTCTTTCTGACAAAATCCTTCTTAGATGGACAAAACCATGTGCACTGCAGGGGGGCAGATGTAACATGTGCAGAGAGAATTAGATTTGGGTGAGTTATTTTGTTTCTGTGCAGGGAAAATACTGACTGCATGATTTTACACTTCAATATAGATCTCACTTTGAAGAAAAACCCCACCCAAATCTAATACTCTCTGCACAAGTTACATCTGCCCCACCCGCAGTGCACATGGTTTTGTCCATCTAAGAAGGATTTTGTCAGAAAGAATGGACTGGAATAACCCCAAATGGTAGAAATTTACTAAGATTGGAGTTATATTTCACATGGGATGTTGCTATGGGCAACCAATCAGATACTATATCTTTTAGACGTTGGTAAATAAATAAGAAGTAGATTCTGATAGCAACATCCCATGTGAACTATAACTCCCATCTTAGTAAATTTCCCCCTAAGTATGCAATACTGGCCAGAGACAGCTATTTTTTTTTTAAACTTTTTATTTATTTGAACATTTTGAGGTTACAACAGTTGGGTCTGCCACATGGCAGGCAGTGTCATGAGATCAATACATACAGTCGGCAGTATATGCAGGACAGTCATATAGAGATAAAGACAAAACAGGAACTGTAAGTAACCTTGTTTCATAGCTGAGGGGGGGGAACAAAACTCAAAAGTAAATGGGGGGAAGAGAGGGGGGATTGGGGGGGGGTGAGGGTGGTAGGGTAGTTGGTGAATACTTGCGAAGAGTCGGCTCATGATGTTTTGCAGGTGGTGACTGTAGGATTGCCTTGAGATGGGATACAGAGAGGTCTCCTACGGGGCTTCTTAGTATGTCTTTAGAGAAGGGAGGTGCACTGGGTAAGCAAGGGGGGATATTAGGTATGGGGGCGTATGCTTGGGGAACTCATATGAGGGTGTGGGCTAACCGCAACATTGTGAGGGCAATTAGAGGGCGAGGAGCTAACTGAGAGCCAGGGGAGCCAAATGCGGTCAAATTTCTGAGGGCAATCGTGTAAGTAGTAGGATATTTTTTCCATGTTGGCAATAAAGTTGATTTGGTTGTGGAGAGCATTCATAGAGGGTGAGGTTGGGGACTTCCAATTTTTAGCTATTAAGGATTTAGCTGCTACTAAAATGTGGGAAAGGAGTTTGCTCATATTGGGGTCTAAATTTTGCAGAGGTCGAGCCAAAAGGCATGTCCAGGGGTCTAGCGGGAAGGGTATACCGGTTAGTGAATTTATCAGTCTCGAGACTTTTTCCCAGTAAGAAACTATTATAGGGCATTCCCACCATATATGGAGGAGGGTACCTTTCATACCGCATCCTCTCCAGCAGTTAGGGTTAGCTTGATGAAAGATTTTGGAGAGTTTAGCCGGGGTGAAGTACCATCTGTAATAGAGTTTGTACGAGGTCTCCTTAATGCGAGTGGAGATTGAGCTCTTGGCGATGTTTTCCCTGATATCTTCCCAGCTTGTTTGGTCAGGGGGGGGTCCTAGGTCGCGTTCCCATTCTGCTTCATGGCGAAGGGAAGAGGGAGCGAGTGAGTCTATCAAGAGTGAGTATACTTGTGAAATTATGCCACGTTGCAGGGGGTTCTCTAGGCATACCCGTTCCAATGTGGTGTAGGGTTGCTGGGCAGTGGTGCATATGTGTGAATTGATAAAATGGCGAATTTGGAAATATTCAAAAAAATGGGGGGTTAGAGAGGGGAATTTATTTTTAATATCATCGAGAGAGGCTAGTTGACCCTCAGTCAGTAGGTCTGCGGTGTAATTGATACCTGCACTCTTCCAGGACTTAAAATTGTTGGGGGAGCATCCCAGGGGGAAGCCAGGATTATCCCATATAGAGGTAAGAGGAGAGGAATTAGAAGTGAAGTTAAATTTAGAGTTAGAGTGTTTCCATAAAGTTATATGGAATTTGAGAGAGGGGAAAGCGGCAAGGGTACTGAGTTTGGAAGCATTGGGCTTGTTAGGCATAGGCCAAATCGAGGAGAGGGAGCTGATCCCCAGTGCTGAGGATTCGAGGTCTATCCATGCCAGGCTGCCCCTTGGCGCGAAAGACGCCACTACTTGCCCAAGCTGGCTGGCCAAATAGTAACATCTAATATCCGGTAGGCCTCTGCCCCCTTTTGCCCTGGGGAGTCTAAGGGTGCTAAGAGCTAATCTGGGCGGTTTGTCGTTCCAAATGAATTTGGTGATGGAGGACTGGATCGTGCGTATTACTCTGTCGGGGACTTTTACTGGGAGGGTTTGGAAAAGGTATAACAGCTGGGGAAGCACTGACATTTTGACCGCTATTATTCTTCCCAGCCATGAGATAATAAGTGATTTCCAAGTGTGGAGGTCTTTGGTGAGTTTGTCTATTAGTCGGGGGTAGTTTTCGGCGTAGAGTGAGTTGTAATTGGAGGTAATGTAAATGCCTAGATATTTAATTTTTCGGGGTTGCCACTTAAAGTGGAAGGTGGAGGCGAGGGAGGCTTTGAGGTCATGAGGAATGTGGAGAGATAAGGCTTCGGATTTGGTGTAGTTGATTTTGTATCCAGATAAATGGCCATATTCCTCTATGAGCTCAAATAATGCGGGTAGGGATGTTTGGGGTTGGGTGATGGTTAATAAGACGTCGTCCGCGAACAGCGAGAGTTTTGGTTCGAGTGACCCTATTCCTACCCCTCTGATGTCGGGCGAGTTTCTAATCCTAGAAGCCAGGGACTCGATCACCAGTGCAAAAACGAGAGGGGATAGGGGGCAACCCTGGCGAGTACCATTAGATAAGGAGAATGGGTTAGAGAGAATACCATTTGTCATAACTCTCGCTGTTGGGGAGGAATAAAGGGCTGAGATTGCTGATAGAAATTCGTCTTTTATGCCGAAGGCTTGCAGGGATTTAAATAGAAAAGACCATGAGATGCGGTCGAATGCCTTTTCGGCGTCGAGTGCTAATATTAAAGAAGGGGTTTTTCTATGGTTTAGGATTTGTATGATGTCTATTGTGCGCCTGGTATTGTCCCTTGCTTGCCTACCCGGGATAAACCCAACTTGGTCGTAGTGTATCAGGGAAGCCAAGACTGTGTTAAGACGATTGGCCAGAATTTTAGCATAGGTTTTAATATCTATATTCAGGAGGGAAATAGGTCTATAACTTGAACAGTCGTGTGGGTCCTTTCCTTCTTTATGAATTAAGATAATTCTGGCTTCAAGCATTGATGGGGGGAAGTGGGATCCGTGTAGGGCTGCGTTAAATAATGGTTTGAGGTGGGGCAGGAGTATGTGGGAGAACTTTTTGTAATAGACGGCCGTAAAGCCATCTGGTCCTGGGGCCTTCGATACTTTAAGAGATTTCAGGGCGTGCGTGATTTCATCCTCCGAGATATCTCGGCAAAGCTGTGTGGATAGATGATCTGGGAGGGAAGGCAGGTTGGCTTTTCTCAAGAAGTCTTCAATTGTGGTGTCTGGTGGGGTGCTGGTTGAGCTATTGCTGTGGATATTGTAAAGCTTGGAATAGTATTTTTCGAATTCGTTGCTAATTGAATCTGCGGAGTACGATAGGACTCCAGCTCTATTTCTGATAGCTAGTATGTTGTTTCGCGAATTTTTGGCTTTGAGTCTAGATGCTAGGATCTTATCTGCCTTGTCTCCCTTCTCATAAAATAATTGGTTCAGCTTTTGGAGGGCTTTCGCTGTGCGCTCCGACATGAAGGTGGACACCTCCTGTTTAGCTACAGCTAGTTGTTCTGCTAGGTGAGGTGTTGGGGTGAGTTTGTGTTGTGTTTCTAGAGAGTGGAGTTTAGTTGTAAGTGTGTTCAGTTGTTGTTCCAGTGTCTTTTTGTGTCTGGAAGCGATGTTGATGAGGTGGCCTCGTATAACCGCTTTGTGTGCTTCCCATAGAATTTGCGGGGTTGTTTCTGGGGAGGAGTTGAGTTGGAAGTATTCTTCAAGGCGGTCCTTAATTTGGTTAACATACGTGGGATTGTGTAGGAGCGAGTCATTCAGACGCCAGGGTGAGGAAGGGGGGCGGGTGGCAATTGTGACTAGATCAGCTGAGATCGGATTATGGTCTGACCAGATCATGGGGTGTATATCTGCTGCTATAATGCTAGACGAGAGGGTTTTGCTGAGGAGAATCATGTCAATTCTCGAGTAGGTATGGTGGGGTGGTGAGAAGTAAGTGTAGTCCCTGGCAGTGGGGTCTATGAGCCTGAATGAGTCATACAGTAGGTGCTTTTTAAGTAGTGATAGTAGGGACCTTGAGCCAGGTGTGGGAGAGCTCTTTGAGGGGGAAGAGGATGAGGAGCGATCTAGCTTACCATCCAATACCTCGTTGAAATCGCCTGCCATTATGACGGAGCCTTTGGCATAATTATCTAGGAGAGAATTGATTTTATTGAAGAAACGGGCCTGGTGTTGGTTTGGGGCGTATATGTTGACCAGGGTACACAGGGTTTGGTTTAGCTTCCCGACCAGGATGAGCCATCTACCTTCCTTATCAGCATAAATGTTTTCTGGTGTAAACGTGAGGTGGGAGGCGAAAAGGATAGATACCCCTCTTTTTTTTTGGTTGGCATCGCATGCATGGAATGTGAGGGGAAATAGTTTAGACTTCAGTTCGGGGTGGGAGGGATTTTTAAAGTGGGTTTCCTGGAGGAACACCAGGTCACTTTTAGTGTTCTTGAGTGTTAGGAACAACTTAGTTCTCTTAGTGGGGCTGTTCAAGCCCTTGACGTTGTGGGAGTAGATTCTAAGGGCCATTGTATGGGTTAAATGAGATATCCAGGCAAATCGGGCATAGGTTAATTACATGACACAGGTTGAGTCCCAGGGAGGAGGTTATGGTTCTACAGCTTGCTTTTCTAGGTAATAGAGTTAAAACAATTCTACCCTTCGGGGGAAGGAGAGGGGGGTGGGATTAAAAAAAAAAGTTGGCAACAGCCATGGGAGTACAGGGAGGTGGAAGACCAGGAGGGGCTAGTTCCGGTCTGAGGTGCCGGCCAAAGGGAAAAAAGGAGAGGTCGGGGTGCGACCTGGGCCGGTCTGGGGCTGGAGGCCCCAAGGGGGGGTCGTGGCCTGGGGTTACCCAGGGCATGGTATTGGTTGGGTCTTGGTGAGACCAGAATAGGTCCGGAGTCTAACACAGTTGCGGTTAGTACAAGCATAACAGGGGTGCATTTCTGCAAACTGAACTAAAGGGTATGACTAACAGGTTAACCGGAGTATCAACATTGAACATTGATAGCTATGTTGACCTGACTATCAGTGTTACAAAACAGATAATGTCATTATATTAGTTAAGCAACTTGAGGCAATATGCTAACTGAAATTTACGTATGAATAAAACTAGTAGATAAACAGACTTTATAGATATGTGTAACAGTCCAAAGAAGTTCACTAAAGTGAACGTAGGTAAATAAGTCGGGCTACATCACCATCAGACGTCGATTCAAGGAGGGTGGTCAGGCGGCACTACGTTCTTAGCGGAGGGGACTTGGGACCAGTCACGATTCAAGAATCTTCTGGGGGTGTTGACGTTTGCTGAGGTTGGGGTGGCTTGTGCTATAGGAGTTGCTGCACTTGTGGAGGGAGGTACGGGGAGACCCATCGTAGATAGAATTTTCCAGGCTTCTTCCGAAGTTCTTGCCGGGATGAACTTGTTTTGATGCCATATGAGAATGCGGAATGGGAAGCCCCATCTGTATCTAATGTTCTTCTCGCTGAGGAGGGATGTGATGGGTTTGAACTCCCTGCGTTTGGCTAGGGTTGCCGGGGCGATATCTTGAAAGATTTGTAATTCGTGGCCTTGAAATGACACTTTTGATAGTTTTCTCGATTCTCTGACAATGTCCTCTTTTGCTTGGAAGTAGTGACATCGGAGGATGACGTCTCGAGGTTGTGAAGAGTCTAATGATCTGGGGCGGAGTGCCCTATGGGCTCTGTCAAGGAGCAGGTGATCCTCTGGGGTTGTCGGTGAAAGGTGGGAGAAGAGTTTCTTAAGGTAGTCGTCAAGGGTAGAAGCATCTATCTCCTCGGGGATGCCCCTTATCCGTAAGTTGTTGCGTCTGGCCCTGTTCTCTTGGTCTTCTTGGCGGTCTTGGAGGTCACGCATCTCACTTTTGAGATTTTGTAGGTCAGAGGATAGGTCGTTTTGATAAGTGACAATATCGTCTACTTTAGATTCCAGTTGGTTTGTTCTGTTGCCGAGGTCATTGATATCTGCCTTAAGAGTGTTGACTGCTTCCCTAACTTCGGATTGGACAGCTTGGACTGACCGTCTTGTTTCTTGAATCTCTCGGAGTAGGGAGCGTAGGTCACCTCTTGTCAGCGGGGAGTTGTCAGATTCGTCTGAATCGGAGTTGTTCTGGGTTGAGCTTAAGGTTTTTTTTCGTGGTTTCTCCACAGAGAAGGCAAATCTGCTGAGAGTTTGGGAGGGTTCCGGGTTATCTTGTTTGCGGTGACCTTTAGGCATGATGAGGAGGTTGTGGCTGGCTGGATGGGGGATGAAAGAACGAAGCTGTGGCCAAATCTACTGTTTATAGGTAGAGCACTCCTGTTGACTCTGGATAGCGGAGGTGAGACTCCGGACCTGGAGCAAGTTTAGGCAGGCATTTATGCTGTAATGGTTAGATGGCCGCCGCCACCGAGGCAGTGAGCAAGGAGGTATATATATAGTTTTAGGGGAGTCTGTGTCACTCACCCGAGGATGATAGGGTCCAGGAGGGATCCAGGGGAGTGCGCACTTCCCCGCTGAGGGCCCGGAGCCACCGCAGGCACGTCCGGCGTGCGTGCGCGCTGAGGAGCCCGATTTCCGGACTGGGGCTGTGCTTTAGGTCTCGGCTTCTAGGCCGCGGGTAGGCCGCAATCCGCAGGCGGCTGCACGCAGTCGCCCCGACTCCGCAGCCTCCCACAGAGCCTGGCAGGGGGATCTGGGACCTCAAGGATGTCTCCCCAGGTACTGGGTCTTGTAGGTAGCAGTTAGGAGTGGGCAGGAGAGGCTGGATTGTTGAGAGCCCTGGGATAGTGCGACTGCTCTCTATGGTTGCTAGGCCACGCCCCCCCACGTATCACGTATTTCAATGGAACTCCCAGAGATCTGCTTGTCTCCTTTCTCGGGACCCCTGGTGTGAAGGATAGAAGCAATGGGCACGATGGGTAGTAATAGAAATATCACTTGAAGCTGTGAGTGATACGCCAGCTGTCCCCACCAGGTGGTGCTCCAGGATAGAGATTAAATGTGATATAATACGACAGGGGAGAGGGGGTTAGTTAACCCTTCCCTGAGATAGGTACTGGCCCCTGCAATATGTTTTGGTGGTGTAATGGGCACAGTGGGATATACAGACTCTAAAAGATGGTCAGCTTGTGGCTTTGGGGGGCAGGACAGGTTAGGGGTATTTGCCCAATAAGTCTGGCGTGAGAGCTCGGACAGCAAAAGGAGATACAGCGCCTCAGATCGCCCCTTGTGTCCTATGTCTAGATTAAGTGGCAATGTGGTGCCCCACATCACTTACTGTGTCCTTGAGTTTTGTGGGGATGCAGAGAGGTTAGGAGGGAGGCGGCTGGTAGAGATGAGAGCTCAGTGAGCACTGTGATCCGGATCCAAGATGGCCACCGTTTTAGCATTACAGAGACTCCCTGCACGAGGAGATCCCCGACGGCCCCACACTGTTGTCAGGCAGGGTAGCTGGGGGAACAGTGTCTGCGGCTATTCTAGCAGGTTCCAGGGTTCTTGGAGGGGGACGCTGGGTTGTGATGAGTCCCTCGGCGATGAGGTAATGCACTGAGCCGGCGGGGAGAGCGGGGAGCGGAGAAACTCCGGCCGCGAGTTTCCAAGATGGCGGGCGCGGCTGTGGGGAGCGCCGAGCGTCGCAACCCGCAGGAGGGAACCAGTCCTCTCCCCGGCTCCGCAACTTACTCGGCGGACTCCTGGGGGTCTCCACGGAAGGTAGGAGTGCTGGGGTGTCGGGTGTGGAGGGCAGGAGGGGTGCTCCGAGTGCTCGTTAGTCGGAGCTCTGGAGAGATGCTTCTGCTCAGAATGGCTGCCTGGCCACGCCCCTCCAGAGACAGCTATTTATATGTGAAAAATCACCTTTTTTAATATTTCTTTTTAATATAACTAGGGCCCCTATTTATCTGGTATTCTATTTTCATTCCATATGTGCATGGATTTATAAATGTGGAAACACCCTTGAAAAAGTGTAAAGAAAGCAGTGATGTGCGGTGAAGTTAGTGGTTAGGTGAGGCACTGGATCGGTGGAGCCAGTGCCGATGGGCTCTGTGGGGAGCATTGGGACCGGGTTGCTTCTGTGCTGACAGTTAGGTGTGGGAGCTCCCGCCTGCATAAGCAGCAGAGACTGGCAGAGCAGCTCCTTCCTGTCAATGCAGAAGCAACCCGGACCAGCGCTCGCCACAGACCCCATCGTCCCTGGCCCTACCAAGCCACCATGGGGTCTGCCCACATAACTATTTCACTTAAAAAAAACATGTGGCCAAATGTACTAGCCTCTGAGTTCAGTGGCTGTGCAGGGTGCCGGCTGAACTCTGAGTTTTTTGTAACAGGGCAATCATTTACAATGCATGGTTTTGTCTTGTAGATGTCTGCCTTAAAAGAACCTCTGAGTTCAGCTGGCATCCCGCACAGCCACTGTACTCAGAGGCTAGTACATTTGGCCTATATACTTTATTCATTTAAAAACACACTTACAGTATTTTACACAAACATACAGATACACATCTCTGTCACTTTACACAAATGCACCTGTGTCACTTAAAAAACACAGCCCAATTCTCCACAAACACCATACACACAGCATCGCTTAGCACAGGCACTGATTACCTGCAGCACCAACACACTAGCAACAGTGACCGGAGGCACCCGGAGGTCCAAGAACAGGCACCCGGAAATAGACCGCGCGGGACAGGAGGCAGAATGCACACCGGGCAGGAAAGAGCAGCACAGTGCACGCAGGTACCCAGTGGCCGGGAGACCGCAGGAGACAGCTCAGTGGATGAGCCGTGCAGCGGAGCCCGTGCGGTACGGCTCATCCGGTTTTTAAAATGACACAGTGCTATATGTGGCACCAGTAGAAGAGCACGGTGACAGTCAGGGATGTGCTTTTTGCCTATATGAAAGCACGCCCCTGTGCCCAATCACATCTGCCTCAGTGACAAGGGTGTGCTTTCATACATGCAGAATGCACGTCCCTGTCACCGAGACACTGCTATAGGTGCCGCCTATACACCTTTTTTAAATGGGCTTTTACAGCCCAGTGCTCAGCCCTGCCCCCTGTTTCTGTTACTGTACTATAGACAGCAGGAGGCACCAGAATTGATGCCTAAAATGGGGGCGTGGCCTGGCAGCCAAAGAAGAAGGACGCTACTCGGATAAGCTCCCGGTGCCCGAGCCTTTATCCCCTTCTAAAAACTATTTAGTGGCTGAAAACCACCTCTCCTCCTACCCTACCCGGTCACCGTCGGGTAGAGGCTCCAGCAGGTGACAGACTTAGGAGACGGAGCAGCCGGCGGTGTCAGTGGTGCCAGCTCGCAGCTCGCGGCCTGCACGCCTTCCGGGATCCGCAGCCGCAGCCTCGCCGGGCCTCCTCATACCGGCGAAACAACATCCCCCGCAGCCTCCCCGTGCCCTCCGGTCCCAAGCGGCACCGAAATCGTGGGGCAGCAGAGTCGGGGCAACCGGCCGGGGCTGCCTGCGGACGGCGGCCTACACGTATACTGGGAGCCGCGGCCTCAATTTCTGGAGCGGGCCGCCCAGCGCACAGCAGCACGAGGTCCGGCAGTAGCGCTGCCAGCGGATCCTCACAACTTCACAGCCCAACACCTGAACGGGAATCCAAGCACCTTTCGCCTAACATCTCCACCAGGTACCATTCCGGAGGGGAGTGAGGGGGAAGGCCTATAATACCGGCACCCACCTAAAGCCTCACAGGTGCACAGGCAGCTTACCTGACACAACGTGGGCCTCACAGTGATCGCTGTTATAAGGACTTGGTCTAATACTCCCTGAGGAGTGCCCCTACCTCTAGTTCTAAAAACGTGACCCACACTACAGGAGGTTGCCCCCAAACAGACCCCCTTCCCCCAGCGCGTACCACCTGTGCTGCAGGAGGAAACACGGGACCAGCTACAGAAATTCCCTGGTCGGGTGCCTCTCACCCCTCACCCTGCACACCACCTCCCCCTGTGAATTCCAAGATCCAAACTCCTGCCCCCTGTCCCCCCTTGTGGACACCCTGATCAGAGGCCTTTCACTCCTCACCCCATGCACCCTCTCTCTCCTTGAAAGCTCCTGCCCTCTTTCCCCACCTGTGGACCCCCTAAGATCCTGTATCTAGCATACTGAAAGGGAAAAGTCCCATCTACAAGCCCCTACTAACCCCCCCACATAGCTTTTATCTGGGCATCCGCCCCGGATTGTTACCTGTCTAACCAATACAGCATAAATGCCTGCCTAAACTTGCTCCAGGTCCGGAGTCTCACCTCCGCTATCCAGAAGTCATCAGGAGTGCTCTACCTATAAACAGTAGCTTTGGCTGCAGCTTAGTTCTTCCATCCCCCATCCAGCCAGCCACAACCTCCTCATCATGCCTAAAGGTCACCGCAAACAAGACAACCCGGAACCCTCCCTGACTCTCAGCAGATTTGCTTTCTCTGTGGAGAAACCACAAAAAAAAACCTTAAGCTCAACCCAGGACAACTCCGATTCAGACGAATCTGACAACTCCCCGCTGACGAGAGGTGACCTTCGCTCCCTACTCCGAGAGATTCAAGAGACAAGACGGTCAGTCCAAGCTGTCCAATCCGAAGTTAGGGAAGCAGTTAACACTCAACTGGAATCTAAAGTAGACGATATTGTCACATTTCAAAACGACCTATCCTCTGATCTACAAAATCTCAAAAGTGAGATGCGTGACCTCCAAGACCGTCAAGAAGACCAAGAGAACAGGGCCAGATGCAACAACTTACGGATAAGAGGCATCCCTGAGGAGATAGATGCTTCTACTCTTGACGACTACCTTAAGAAACTCATCCACCACCTTTCGCCAACAACCCCAGAGGATCACCTGCTCCTTGACAGAGCCCATAGGGCACTCCGCCCCAGATTATTAGACTCTTCCCAACCTCGTGACGTCATCCTCCGATGTCACTACTTTCAGGCAAAAGAGGACATTGTCAGAGAATCGAGAAAATTATCAAAAGTGACATTTCAAGGCCACAACCTACAAATCTTTCAAGATATCGCCCCGGCAACCCTAGCCAAACGCAGGGAGTTTAAACCCATCACATCCCTCCTCAGCGAGAAGAACATTAGATACAGATGGGGCTTCCCATTCCGCATTCTCATATGGCATCAAAACAAGTTCACTCCAGCAAGAACTACGGAAGAAGCCTGGAAAATTCTATCTGCGATGGGCCTCTCCATACCTTCCTCCACAAGTGCAGCAACTCCAATAGCACAAGCCACCCCAACCTCAGCAAACGTCAACACCCCCAGAAGATTTTTAAACCGTGACTGGTCCCAAGTCCCCTCCGCTAGGAACGCAGTGCCGCCTGACCACCCTCCTTGAATCGACGTCTGATGGTGATGTAGCTCGACTTATTTACCTACGTTCACATTAGTGAACTTCTTTGGACTGCTGCACATATCTATAAAGTCAGTTTATCTACTAGTTTTATTCACACCTGAATTTCAGTTAGCACATTGCCTCAAGTTGCTTAACTAATATAATAATATTATCTGATTTGTAACGATGATAGTCAGGTCAACATAGCTATTAATGTTCAATGTTGATACTGCGGTTAATCTGTTAGTCATACCCTTTAGTTTAGTTTTGTTGAGATGTACTCCTGTTATGCTTGTACTAACTACAATTGTGTTAGACTCCGGACCTATCCTGGTCTCACCAAGACCCAACCAGTACCATGCCCTGGGTAACCCCAGGCCACGACCCCTCCTTGGGGCCTCCAGCCCCAGACCGGCCCAGGTCGCACCCCGACCTCTCCTTTTTTCCCTCTGGCCGGCACCTCAGACTGGAACTAGCCCCTCCTGGTCTTCCACCTCCCTGTACTCCCATGGCTGTTGCCAACTTTTTTTTTGAATCCCACCCTCCACTCCTTCCCCCGAAGGGTAGAATTGTTTTAACTCTATTACCTAGAAAAGCAAGCTGTAGAACCATAACCTCCTCCCTGGGACTCAACCTGTGTCATGTAATTAACTTATGCCCGATATGCCCGGATATCTCATTTAACCCACACAATGGCCCTTAGAATCTACTCCCACAACGTCAAGGGCCTGAACAGCCACACTAAGAGAACTAAGTTGTTTCTAACACTCAAGAACACTAAAAGTGACCTGGTGTTCCTCCAGGAAACCCACTTTAAAAATCCCTCCCACCCCGACCTGAAGTCTAAACTATTTCCCCTCACATTTCATGCATGCGATGCCAACCAAAAAAAAGAGGGGTATCCATCCTCTTCGCCTCCCACCTCACGTTTGCACTAGAAAACATTTATGCTGATAAGGAAGGTAGATGGCTCATCCTGGTCGGGAAGCTAAACCAAACCCTGTGTACCCTGGTCAACATATATGCCCCAAACCAACACCAGGCCCGTTTCTTCAATAAAATCAATTCTCTCTTAGACAATTATGCCAAAGGCTCCGTCATAATGGCGGGCGATTTCAACGAGGTGTTGGATGGTAAGCTAGATCGCTCCTCAACTTCTTCCCCCTCACCGAGCTCTCCCACACCTGGTTCAAGGTCCCTACTATCACTTCTTAAGAAACACCTACTGTATGACTCATTCAGGCTCATAGACCCCTCTGCCAGGGACTACACTTACTTCTCACCAGCTCACAATACTTACTCGAGAATTGACATGATTCTCCTTAGCAAAACCCTCTCGTCTAGCATTATAGCAGCAGATATACACCCCATGATCTGGTCAGACCATAACCCAATCTCAGCTGAACTAGTCACAATTGCCACCCGCCCCCCTTCCTCACCCTGGCGTCTGAATGACTCGCTCCTACACAATCCCACGTATGTTAATCAAATTAAGGACCGCCTTGAAGAATACTTCCAACTCAACTCCTCCCCGGAAACAACCCCGCAAATTCTCTGGGAAGCACACAAAGCGGTTATACGAGGCCACCTCATCAACATCGCCTCCAGACACAAAAAGACACTAGAACAACAACTGAACACACTTACGACTAAACTCCACTCTCTAGAAATACAACACAAACTCACCCCAACACCTCACCTAGCAGAACAACTAGCTGAAGCTAAACAGGAGGTGTCCACCTTCATGTCGGAGCGCACAGCGAAAGCTCTCCAAAAGCTGAACCAATTATTTTATGAGAAAGGAGATAAGGCAGATAAGATCCTAGCATCTAGACTCAAAGCCAAAAATTCGCGTAACAACATACTAGCTATCAGAAATAGGGCTGGAGTCCTATCGTACTCCGCAGACTCAATTAGCAACGAATTTGAAAAATACTATTCCAATCTCTACAATATCCACAGCAATAGCCCAACCAGCACCCCACCAGACACCGCAATTGAAGACTTTCTAAGAAAAGCCAACCTCCCATCCCTCCCAGACCACCTATCCACACAGCTATGCCGAGATATCTCGGAGGA
The DNA here is from genome assembly GCF_055691185.1 of Crinia signifera. Classification (NCBI taxonomy): domain Eukaryota; kingdom Metazoa; phylum Chordata; class Amphibia; order Anura; family Myobatrachidae; genus Crinia; species Crinia signifera. The sequence goes on along the minus strand of NC_139225.1, from coordinate 101,968,131 downwards.
TGAAATCATGTACGCCCTGAAATCTTTTAAAGTATCGAAGGCCCCAGGACCAGATGGCTTTTCGGCCGCCTATTACAAAAAGTTCTCCCACATACTCCTGCCCCACCTCAAACCATTACTTAACGCAGCCCTACACGGTTCCCACTTCCCCCCATCAATGCTTGAAGCCAGAATAATCTTAATTCACAAAGAAGGAAAGGACCCACACGATTGTTCAAGTTATAGACCTATTTCTCTCCTTAATATAGATATTAAAATCTATGCTAAAATTCTGGCCAATCGCCTTAACACAGTCTTGGCTTCCCTGATACACTACGACCAAATTGGGTTTATCCCGGGTAGACAAGCAAGGGATAATACCAGACGCACAATAGACATCATACAAATCCTGAACCATAGAAAAACCCCTTCTCTGATATTAGCTCTTGACGCCAAAAAGGCATTCGACCGCATTTCATGGTCTTTTCTATTTAAATCCCGGCAAGCTTTCGGCATAAAAGATGAATTTTTATCAGCAATATCAGCCCTATATTCCTCCCCAACAGCGAGAGTTATGACAAATGGTATTCTTTCTAACCCATTCTCTTTATCTAATGGTACTCGCCAGGGTTGCCCCCTATCCCCTCTTGTTTTTGCACTGGTGATCGAGTCCCTGGCCTCTAGGATTAGAAACTCGCCCGACATCAGAGGGGTAGGAGTAGGGTCGCTCGAACTAAAACTCTCGCTGTTCGCGGATGACGTCTTATTAACCATCACCCAACCCCAAACATCCCTACCCGCATTATTTGAGCTCATAGAGGAATATGGTCATTTATCTGGATACAAAATCAACTACACCAAATCCGAAGCCTTATCTCTCCACATTCCTCACGACCTCAAAGCCTCCCTCACCTCCACTTTTCACTTTAAGTGGCAACCCCGAAAAATTAAATATCTAGGCATCTACATTACTTCCAGTTACAACTGTCTTTACGCCAAAAACTACCCCCGACTTATAGACAAACTCACCAAAGACCTCCACACTTGGAAATCACTTATTATCTAATGGCTGGGAAGAATAATAGCGGTCAAAATGTCAGTGCTTCCCCAGCTGCTATACCTTTTCCAAACCCTCCCAGTAAAAGTCCCTGACAGAGTATTACGCACGGTCCAGTCCTCCATCACCAAATTTATCTGGAACGACAAACCGCCCAGATTAGCTCTTAGCACCCTTAGACTTCCCAGGGCAAAAGGGGGCAGAGGCCTACCGGATGTTAGATGTTACTACTTAGCCAGCCAGCTAGGGCAAGTGGTGGCGTCTTTCGCGCTAAGGGGCAGCCTGGCATGGATAGATCTCGAATCCTCAGCACTGGGGATCAGTTCCCTTTCCTCGATTTGGCCTATGCCTAATAAGCCCAATACATCCAAACTCAGTACCCTTGTCGCTTTCCCCTCTCTCAAATTCCATATAACTTTATGGAAACACTCTAACTCTAAATTTAGCTTCACCTCTAATTCCTCTCCTCTTACCTCTATATGGGATAATCCTGACTTCCCCTTGGGATGCTCCCCCAACAATTTTAAGTCCTGGAAGAGTGCAGGTATCAAATACACCGCAGACCTACTGATTGAGGGTCAGCTAGCCTCTCTTGACGGTATTAAAAATAAATTCCCCTCTCTAACCCCCCATTTTTTTGAATATTTCCAAATTCGCCACTTCATCAATTCACACATATGCACCACTACCCTGCAACCTTACACCACATTAGAACGGGTATGCTTGGAGAACCCCCTGCAACGAGGCATAATCTCACAAGTATACTCACTCTTGATAGACTCACTCGCTCCCTCTTCCCCTCGCCATGAAGTAGAATGGGAACGCGACCTAGGACCCCCCCCTGACCAAACAAGCTGGGAGGAAATTAGGGAAAGCATCGCCAAGAGCTCAATTTCCACTCGCATCAAGGAGACCTCGTACAAACTATATTACAGATGGTACTTCACCCCGGCTAAACTCTCCAAAATCTTTCATCAAGCCAACTCTAACTGCTGGAGAGGATGCGGTATGAAAGGTACCCTCCTCCATATATGGTGGGAATGCCCTGTAATAGTTTCTTACTGGGAAAAAGTCTCGAGACTGATAAATTCACTAACCGGTATACCCTTCCCGCTAGATCCCTGGACATGTCTTTTGGCCCGACCTCTGCAAAATTTAGACCCCAATATGAGTAAACTCCTCTCCCACATTTTAGTAGCAGCTAAATCCTTTATGGCTAAAAATTGGAAGTCCCCAGTCTCACCCTCTATGAATGCTCTCCACAACCAAATCAACTTTATCGCCAACATGGAAAAAATATCCTACTACTTACACGATTGCCCTCAGAAATTTGACCGCATTTGGCACCCCTGGCTCTCAGTTAGCTCTTCGCCCTCCAATTGCACTCACAATGTAGCGGTTAGCCCACACACTCATCTTAGTTCCCCAAGCATGCGCCCCCACACCTAATATCCCCCCTTGCATACCTAGTGCACCTCCCTTCTCTAATGATATACTAAAAAGTCCCGCAGGAGACCTCTCTGTATCCCATCTCAAGGTAATCCTACAGTCACCACCTGCAAAACATCATGAGCCGACTCTCTGCAAGTGTTCACCCACTGCCCTACCACCTTCACCCCCCCCAACCCCCCTCTCTTCCCCCCATTTACTTTTGTGTTTTGTTCCCCCCCCCCCTCAGCTATGATACAAGGTTACTTACTGTTCTTGTTTTGTCTTTATTTCTATATGATTGTTCTACGTATATTGCCGACTGCATGTATCGACCTCATGACACTGCCTGCCATGTGGCAGATTCAACTGTTGTAACCTCAAAATGTTCAAATAAATAAAAAGTTAAAAAAAAAAGGTAAAATGATTATAATAATACAAAACACATAATTATGACACACAATATGTGTCATAAGTATTTTTTTTTTGTATTTTTGAATGATATTAATCATTACTGACATGGGAGGAACTGCCTCCCCTGCCTCCCCTGACTGCACGTCCCTGAAAGAAAGATTAGTCTAGTATCCACACATAGGCCCTTATTCTGGTTGGTGCGGTCAGAGCCGCACACGGGGCTCCGACCGCACAAACCAAGGGCCGCCCACCCGACGGATCGCCACGGCCGTCCATACACGGACGGCTGGCGATCCGCACAAAAATGGTGGAGGCTACGCCTCCACCATGGTGGGAGCTGCCCCCTGCCTTCGATGGTCGACGACCATCGAAGGCAGGCCCGCACGCCGCGGCAGCTCCCGCAAGCTCAGACCACACGGACAATCGTCCGTGTGGGAGCTTGAAAGGGGGCTGAAAGCTGACATCCGGCGACGTCAGCTTTCCGCCCCCATGTCATGGTAATGAGGGCGTCATGCCCTCATTACCATGCACACGCCCCGCGTTTGCATGGGAACGCCCATGAAACGCGGGGCGTACACATAGGGAAATGAGGGGCTGAAGCCCCTCACGCCCCTATACGCCCCCTTTGCGGCGGACGAAATCCGTCTGCGGCGAAGGGGGCTGCACATGCGCAGAATGACCTCTGCGCATGTGCAGTGCAAAAACATCGGCGGTACGGCCGCACGCGGGCCGTACCGCACGATCTAGAATAAGGGCCATAATATGGGAGTGGGAAAAAACTTTTTATGTCACCAGGCATCTTGAAATTGGCCAACTTCAAGGCAACTGTAATTTTATTGATTGGGACAAATGCAGAATTTCATTAATGAAAAAAAGTGGTCATTTTTTTACATATCTTTATTAATTCTTGAAATGTTTGAAGTGCTGTCCACCATGTTAATACCACCATGATATTCTCTAGTCCAATTCCCAATAAACCTTTATCAACATGTCTAGCCTATTCTGAACACAAACATCTACAATTGGTTGTTGCAGATGATAATGATCTTGTTTCTCCAAAGCATAAACACTTTTCTTCATGTAACCCAGAGAAATAAATCCAATGGTAATCTTGGTGGCCACTTATCTGTACCTCTATGGTCAATTCACCTATGCGGAAACTACATATCAATATTCCCTGACAATGAGTCCATAAGGAGGTGGGGCAACATCTCGCTGGAAGAAATTAGGACGTGACCCTTTTTCTGATACCAATGAGGAAAAACTCTTCATCAAACAACTTCTTGTAATGTACTGCTGTTAATGTTCAAACTATTCTATAGGCATCCATCCAGTGAGGGTTTTTCTGAGCATTTCCTGTAGTTCTGTTGGCATACCTCACGGACCATGCTGAAGAAATTTCCCATATTATTCAACAATACCTTGTGTCAAAGATGAGTGTTGAGTTGATGTTACTATGCAAACTGTACAAAGTCCACCCGATAGTCTGGGTCATTATCAGACACGTGTTTCAACATGTGAATTTTGTAGGCGTGCCATTTATTCATAGACAAAAATTCTCAAAATAGCCTTACGGTTAACCACAGCTTTATGAGACAGACAATACTGTAAGTTCTACATTGTGGGCTGTTTAAAAAGGTTGCTAGCACCGCAGTTGTTGTTTCCTCATCTGTTGCAGATTTTGGTCATACACTTTTTGGTTTCTCAGCAACTGGTCCAGTTTCTTTACCTTTGGCAAAGTGTTTGGCAACTGCACTGTGAGTAATGGGTTGCCTTTTTTGGATGACATTGGTTGTAATCATTTGCAATACCATGTGTGCTTTGTTCTGCAAATATCAACACATTCTGGAGGTCATTCTGAGCTCCACGCTCGCCCACGCGTTCACACGGAAGAGCAATGGCGATGTTTTGCTACTACACATAAGCATTTAAAGTATGTGCATGTGCAGGCTCCGTTTGCAAAGAGACAAAACAACTTGTATAGTCACCGGCCTGTTCATATGGAGCAGTGCAGGAAGGGAGCGTAGGTCGGCGGGCATGGGTCGTGCCCATGGGACCAACATTTCATGAGCATTTCCATGCAAAATCAGGGCGTTCCCATGCTAATGGCACTGTGGCGAGGGTGCTGGCACCGGATGTCATCTTCCCGCCATTTTCATGTAGCAGGGCACTGCAAATCTGAGTCACCAGAGAGTGACTTAGATTTGCAAACGCTTGAGAAATCATTTGATGGTTGGCGGGAACATTCACTGTGTGAGGGGGGGCAGACATTTGTGTGGCCGGCAGGCATGTGAGTGGCGGGCGGTATTTAGTTGGCTCGCAAAGATTTGTGAGTCAATCAGAATGACCCCCTCGGTTTGTATTATCATTGTCCTTAACCCTTTGTGTACCCAGTGAATTTGTCAAAATAATTGTAAACATTTCCAAGCAACCATTTGTATTCATCATAATGACCTGCCATGTTTACCTTATATAGAAAATGTTATCATTTTTTACACAACATTTTTTATTTAAATGTATATAACGCATGTGAACGATGCTGGCATTTTAGGAGATATTGCGCACATCTCTCATAGAGATGCTGAAACTCAAAGGGATAATGTCCATACCTGCAAAATAAAAGGCAGTAAAAAATGAATGCATAAAAATATGTTGAATTACACTTACCGTACCTGCTGTAAAGAACTGTTAAATAATGTAATGCTTCAATATACAGTAAACAGATATTGAAAAGCAGTTGAAGTAAACATGCTGCTGTTACACTGGAACATAATGACTGGTTAGCCTTGGGATGCACACTGCAGATGTGGCAAGTGACACTGGTAGTTCCATTCTTTTATGTAGCAGGTTAATAGCAAATGGAAACAAAATGTGTTCTAGAAATGTCTAAGGTGAACAGGTCATTCCTTTCTTCAGAGGGAGAGCAGGTGTTTCAGCTTTTCAACACTTGCAATCATTTTATACGTTTCATGTGTGAGAGAGACACATTTGCTACATGGTTCATTGCATCACAACAATTGTCATTAGTAAATTACCTTCTAAAACACATTTAAATGCTTTCTGCATTTCAGAGATATACTAAAATTAAATTGTGTGTTGAATCGTGAAACTTTTCATCTGCAGTTTAAAAAGCTAATTGTCCTTTTTAAAACTTCAGGAACAGCACAGCAAATACAGATTTTAATGAGAAAACAATAACACACTGTAGTGATTCTATATACAATTTACTATACAAAGTACAATATCCTAAACCACTGTTAGCAGCATGACACATAAAATGCTTAAAAAAGCCATTTTGTTCTTATTTTTAAAAATTGCCAATCCAATATGGAGTGCTATCATTATGTCACTCAGCATGGTTTCAGTACTAAACAGAAATTCACATAAGAGTCAATGAATATTTAACTATGCAGCAGAGACTGTTAGAGGCCTATACCGTACACTATGGCTTTGCTTAAATGTTTTCAGTGATATCACTTGGCAAGTCTTACCAATAAAGGCTTGATAATGGTGCTAGAATTATTATGGTCATGTGGGAAATACGTTTCCGCAAACAACGTAAACCCAAGGGATACGGCGGATGGAGATTGAAACATAGGAAGTTATTAGAAAAAACAAAAGTTGTAAATTGGGATTGATACCAAAATGGTACCGACCAATTTACGTTCCTGGCGCTCCAATAATGGGAGGAAAATAAATTAATGGGTGTTAAATGATCGACACCAATTAAATATCAACCCAGCTGCTGCACGTGCTGGATGAGCTAGCCCAGCTCATGAAGGTGAACAAGATATGGGGGGGTTTCAACACAATTGCGCTGCTGGGTATAATGTAATATATAAAAAACTCTGAGTTTAGTTTGGGTCCGACCAGAAAGAAATGACACTGGACACGCTTATAAATTTGTATTATTTTATAAATGTAAAAAAGATGAGCACATAAACATACACAATAACACTAAAACATGAATGTATAAAAACATATAGGGTTAAATCCCAAATGGTAAGGAGTGTCTCCAAGGTTTAATGTGAAAATCCCAATAATGGGAGTAACTCAGTTCAGATCCTGAATAGATTATTAGTAATCAGGTAAATCGGAGTATCCTGCAGTTAGGTGTTAATAATGCCAGTTTAGCATGTAGACAAACATGCACTAGGTGGAAGGCAGTTCGAATGGTTACAATAGGGTAATTGGAATTTTCTCACCCATATATCGAAGGTAACGGGGAGCTTAATAGATGTTGCTTAGCTCGACCCTGAAGTAGAATTAACGCCTTAGCGCCGACCATACCGCTTCCACTCTCACAGATTTACCCGGCGGCCGGACTTCTCAATTGGGAGTTAATTCTACTTCAGGGTCGAGCTAAGCAACATCTATTAAGCTCCCCGTTACCTTCGATATATGGGTGAGAAAATTCCAATTACCCTATTGTAACCATTCGAACTGCCTTCCACCTAGTGCATGTTTGTCTACATGCTAAACTGGCATTATTAACACCTAACTGCAGGATACTCCGATTTACCTGATTACTAATAATCTATTCAGGATCTGAACTGAGTTACTCCCATTATTGGGATTTTCACATTAAACCTTGGAGACACTCCTTACCATTTGGGATTTAACCCTATATGTTTTTATACATTCATGTTTTAGTGTTATTGTGTATGTTTATGTGCTCATCTTTTTTACATTTATAAAATATTACAAATTTATAAGCGTGTCCAGTGTCATTTCTTTCTGGTCGGACCCAAACTAAACTCAGAGTTTTTTATATATTACATTATACCCAGCAGCGCAATTGTGTTGAAACCCCCCCATAGGAAGTTATTAGACCCACTCAGTGTGGGCCAAATTCGCTACCCGGCCGATTGTTGAGGTTTGCGCATAAGGTTTGCACGAAAATAAGCACATGTGCACCCCCAAAGTGAATGCGTTCGGTAAGTTTCACCCTTGCAAGCATTCTCTCCAGGATTGGTAGGCAGGGGGCAGTCGCAGAGGACCGCCCAGAATTTCATGTGCATGCCCACATAAATGGTGGGCATGCTAATATAAATGCAGGGCGTACCCCTGCGAACACATGAGTTTCCATGTCTGCTTGAGGCAGGCAGCTGACATCACATGACATCATCGCCTGCCCAGAATTCGGCCATCTACTGGCCAGAATAAAAGTAAATTCATGCTTACTTTGATTTGCAAAGGGAAAAAAAATCAATCGACCATCGAATGATTTTTCTTCCTTGCAGCCGCATGAGAGTGTTGTGTATGCGAACGCATCCACTTGCATGCTAGTGAGGGGTTTCAGGCAGCGGGGGAGAGCATTCAGTGGGGCGGCGATTAGCTGCTTGCCATGCAAAGAATATAAAAAACCTAGCAAGCAGGTCTGAATCAGGCTCATAGGACCAAAATGAGTCACTCTTGTCCCTTATGTCTCTTATTGCCAGCACTAAATGTTCAATTGTAAACTGAACAAGTGATGTTTGACTGCTTAATATTAGAGCAGGGGGTCAGGACACAAAGAGGATGGGGTTATTACCTGGCCCTGAAATTATCTCAGGGGCCCAGCAGAGTATCAGTCTACTGTACCTTCTAAATGTGGTGCACAAACTACTGTACTTCCACTATAGTAAAGGAGCTCACCAGATGTAATGGACAACCATGAATCTCCTCTATCTTTGCAGAATCTATTTTTCAAACAAATAAAACTAATACCTGTACCACTATTACACCAAAATCTCCAGCCTGACTTGGTTTTAAGCTGTGTCAAAAAATTTGTGTCAGACCCAGGACTTTAATGACTAGTATTAGAACCCCATTTGCACAGCCTGACCTGGAATATTGTGGGTTTGAGCTGTTTACACAGGTACAGTAATAGCCAGAGTCTCTCAGCAGCAAAGGAGACACCAGAATGGAGGTAGTCCATAATGTGGCAGAGGGGGAAAGGTCCCATAGTGGCAAACTCAACTTGGTCCTTCACATGCCTATAGTGATGATCATGCAACAGCCAGTGGTGTATCAATAGCCCCCACAGCTGCCTCAGGGGTTTAGAGGCACTGGGGGGATGTGGGTGCTGGTGGTCTGTTGGGACTATTGCTAGACTGGGAAATGTCCCTTCAAAAAGTGGCCACTGCCTCACAGGAGTTAATTATTAAGCATCCTATATGAGGCAGCGGCCATGTTGGGAGGGATATTTTCAATGGTATGGATGCAGACAAGTTATCTTCAGGTTTTCCACCCAGCAGGTGAAAGGGAGCAGAAAACCCACAATTATGTTAACAACAGATGGAGGGGGGACAATCCCCTTACAATGAGCAGGACATGAGGCCCAGTGGCGGCCCATAACAATGAGCAAGTAAGGGGGGACTGAACATTTGCTAGGGCAGGGTGGCTTTAACCATAGTTATGCCACTGCAACAGCCTAAGAATCAGGAGGAAGGAGGTAGCAGGCATGAAATGTAGGAGGAAGAAGCAGGGGAGCCAGCTGGACTTGCACATGGGTGCACAATTTCTGGACATTCCAGATCAGTCAACTAGTGTCATCCAATTCTGAAAGTGCAAATAGGACATTGTGTGATTATTATATCTTAACTGTACATCAAGAGCATTGAAATTATAAGTTACCTACTGTATAATAACTTTGAAGCAAAATGATTAAAAAAAAACAGCACCATTTAGTACCAAAACGACATGGGCCCTTATTCTGATCGGTGCGGCCGGAGCCGATTATGCGGCCAGGACCGTGCGTGCGAAACCCCGCCTTCCATACGGATCGCCAACTCCGTCCGTATGCGGTAAGAAGCTGTCCGAACGGACCGCACGTGTATTTTTCACGGAATACGCCTCCTCCATCTAAGGGAACCTCCCCCATCATTCGATGGTCGCAGACCATCGAATGCAGGACCGTGTGCTCCACCAGCACCCGCAACCTCAGACCACACGGACATTTTTCCGTGCAAAAGCAGGGATCTGGGCGGGCAGCTGTCATCCGGCGATGTCATATGTCCGCCCCCTACACGTGCATCACGGCCGCATTACCATGCGTACGCCCAGCGTTTTCATGGGAACTCTCATGAAGCGCGGGGCGTATGCATATGGTAATGAGCCTAAATAGCCCTTCACGCCCCTCTCCACCCCCTGTTCGGAGTGTTCACATATCATGCGGGATTTGGCCGTACGCCCCGCTCGCACATGCGCAGAGACGCCTCTGCACATGCGCAGACACAAAACATCGGCGGGCTGAACACACGCGGATATATCCGCACCAATCAGAATAAGGGCCATTGTTTTGTACACATTATGGTAAATTTTCTGTTTGTGCTATAAACAGTAGTACATTTTATTGCATTCTCTGGAGTTGCAGAAGAATTATAATAAGAAAAAGAATTATGATAATATAAAAATATTGGTAATTCCATTAACATTAGCATATACACATGATTGAATGTTTTTTAGGCAGCAATGTGCGCATGACAAGTGTAAAAGTCTAATTGCAGAAATACTGTAATCTTCACTTGGTAAATATTACAGGTAATGGTTTAGGGAAGATGACATGGATCAGCTTTCATATTATGATAGTCTGGTGACCTAATTTGGTCGCTGCAGTTTCGCTTCCTACAAAATAACTTCTAGGGGATGAAGCTGATTAACTTTGAAGAAAACTACTGAATATCAATAAAAAAAGGGCGAGAAATGCTAACTCAACACAAATTGGAGAATTAGAGTAATTTGTAACTTGCTTTCTGACAGGACTTAAAAGGTCTGGCTCTGTCAGCAATGCAACATTTATGAACAATTCTCCGGCTCCTACACATGAAGTTCATAAAAAGGAAATAAACTAATAAAAAGTTATGTGCTCTATTTTCTGTGTTAGCTGAAATGAAAACATCTGTAATTTCAGAAAAACTCAAGGTAGGTGAACACATTAGTATAAAGCCACTTTAATGTGCTGGTTTATAACAATTCTAAATCTATTGAAATTAAGTCTAATAATAGACCAGATTAAAATTTATTAAAATACAGCAGCACCCTGGACCCAATGGAAAATATTAATTAAATAAATATTCACAAAAGTCTGTATTGTTGATAGCAAAACTTGGCTCATTAAACTGCAAAGATCACAGCTTACCGAGCACCAGAGCCGCGGCACCGCAGCACATTATATTATGCTTTCTATTTTATTTTTTTGGTATTTTGTTTTTGAACTCCTGTATAACAGAGTCTTAAAACAACAACAACTTACCTACGGTGTAGCAGCAGAGGTTGTTGATTCATTGTGTACTTAATACTTGCCTAGCCTCCCCGCAAGTCAAATACCAGCAATTTACAACTCAGAGAGGTGGGGGCTAAAATGTTGCAAATTGTAAAATTTGCATCATATTAGTCTTGCCCCTCCATGTACACCCATGAATTGTGGCAGTTGATGTAATACGGGCAGGGCTTAATGATGTCAGGCTATTAATAATGAATAACTATTACAAACAACCAGAACTCTCTACAAAAGAAAGGCTACCCCAACACATAATTGGAGGTGGAAAATACAAGATTATTATACCAGTTGCGCAGAATGATCTGGGCTGCACCACACTTTATCTGGGCTGGTTTGACTAACCCTTCCCACAGAAATACACAACAAGAAAAAGGTATAAAGTGTAACGGGCGCTCAGAAGTACTCTAATAAGTCCAATCACTTACACTGATTAGTATAGGATATCAATACATTTTCAAGTACTTTAGTTCCAGTATAGGTCTTTTAGTCCCAGAAAAGGTCTTTAGGTCTCTAATCTTGTGATTAAAACAGGGTGTACACGACTGCACTCGGGATCTCACCACCCGTCTCCTGGATAGCTGCCTCTTTGGAGTTGTCCGGATCCTCCAAAACATGCTTCTGATGAAGGAACGCTAGTTTCGAAATGCATTAAGCATACACATCCCCGGCAGAAGGAGTAGTTCATCGGATGATCGGCACTCACTAAGCACTTTAAGGAGAAAAAGCCATCTCTAACCCACTGTTTACATTTCCGTTTGGAGGATCCGGACAACTCCAAAGAGGCAGATATCCAGGAGGCGGGTGGTGAGATCCCGAGTGCAGTCGTGTACACACTGTTTTAATCACGAGATTGTGATGATATGCTTGTTTTTAATTATGTCATGTGAGTGCAATGTATAAATAAACCCTTTTCCATTGTTTAAGAGGTCTTGCACTACTGGCTATCTTTCATTCTAGATAAATTCTATGAGCGTTGCATGTGGATAATAGAGACCTAAAGACCTATTCTGGGACTAAAAGACCTATTCTGGAACTAAAGGACTTGAAAATTTATTGATATCCTACACTAATCAGTGTAAGTGATTGGACTTATTAGAGTACTTCTGAGCACTCTTTACACTTTATACATAATTGGAGGTGGAAGCACCAAAGTGTTTAGAGTGTTTATAAACATGCCACAAGTAGTACATTGCAAGAGGCATATCAGGATGGAGGTCTGATGAGCAAATTTAACTTAAGATTGTCCTTGTCCTCACTGTGGGCCTTATTCTAGTTCACTCTTAGAGGAAAATTCCTTCTTAGATGGACAAAACCATGTGCACTGCAGGGGGGCAGATGTAAAATGTGCAGAGAGAATACGATTTGGGTGAATTATTTCGTTTCTGTGCAGGGTAAATAATGACTGCTTTATTTTTACACTGCAATATAGATCTCACTTTGAAGTAAAACCCCAAACAAATCAAATTCTCTCTGCACAAGTAACATCTGCCCCACCTTCAGTGCACATGGTTTTGTCCATCATAAGGTGCGTACACACGGGTGGAGATTTATTGCTCAGCAATATATTGCTCAGTATCTCCTTTTCAACAATGACCAGAGATGGTCGCTGATGAAAGGGAACCTCTGCCGGTGGTGCTGCAGAGGTAGTCAGCTGGTCGCAGGAGCAAGCTTCTGCGACCAGCAATTAGAACGGGCTGACAACGGGAGCGCGCACCCGGTGATTTATCGCTGGGGCACACTCCCATCACTGGCAATATGGCCAGCGACCATATTCCAAGCGATATCAGCCCCTATCGCTGCAGTTTGTACATGGCTTAAGAAGGATTTTGTCAGAAAGAGTGAACTAGAATAAGGCCCTGTGTGTTTCAATTATTGCTATACAGTAGCGCACGCAGGGGGGGTTTCCGAGTACCCAGAAACCCCCCCAGGAATCTAAGGGCCATTGTCTGAAAGCTGAGGGTCCCCTCTTTCCATGGGTACAAGAATTTTTAAAATCGGACCTTGGGAACCAGAGATATCTGACTTCAAAGCAGTGGTCCCCATCCAAGCCTGTTAATTGCTGTTCCCAGTCAGATATTTCAGGTTCTGTCTGACGTAGAGTTTTTCTGAGGATATATTCCAAAATCTGTGACTCTCCCCCTTTGAAGAACACTAGAAGCTTGTCTCTACTGTTCCCAGAACCAGAGATATCAGCCTTCCAGCAGCTGGTTACTGCTCCAGCTCCACACACCTGGTATGTAGTTTTATATACTCCTTGGCAGATTACTCTGCCTGCTGAACTCTGATCCCCTCGTCCCCAGTACCATTTGGTAGGTGGGATTCTCTAGTTTTTAATTCCATTAAAATCTATTCTTAAGAACTGGAGATATCTGCAGTCAAGCAAGTTGTCCTCCCACCAGAAAATTATGAATAATAAGCCCACTCCACTATACACCCCTCCTCTGCATATTAAACATCCCCTACCACCCTGGAAGTTATGTATCAGGGCCCCTTCATTCAGCCCAATGCCCCCTTCTCTCACCTCATCCCCCACCATCTGTGCAGTAAAGGGGTAATTAGTGGAAATTACTGATCCAGGCCCTACATGCTGAGCGGTTGATATAATACCCCCTACCACCTGCGGGACATCAAAACATATACTGGGTCACCTAAGTGTCCATCTCCGTACTTTGTTCCGCACCTCTGGAAACCCCCTTCTGAAAATCCTGCGTTTGCCCCTGCTATAATCTCCTATTCAGTCCCACCATTGCCTGCTGATTCCTATCACCCAGGCAACTGTCTGATCCTCTTCCTGTAATTCTTAATAAAGCCCAGGTTTTCCAAATTTAGATGATTCAAAAATACTTATATATTTTGCTCCTCCTGCAGTATAATGTCAAATATATATATATATTCATATGAACACCTACAGTAGTATCACCAGTGCACCAAATATGTAATGTCATTTTACAATTCAAAATAATTTGCAGACATTTATTTAAATTACCATATAAAAAATATACTTTGGGCTTCTTGCTATTGGAGTGATTTTTTTTCATTTATTTTCAAAGACGTTTTCGTATTTTTACATCTTTGAAAATAAATGAAAAAAATTGCTTCAATAACAAGAAGCCAAAAGCATATTTTTTATGTGGTATTTTAAATAAATGTTTTAAAAATTACTTTGGAATTACGTGAATTGTAAAAGGACATTACATATTTGGGGCGTTGGTGACACTACTGTAGGTGTCAAAAAGTGTTGTGTGTTCCTAATAGCAGGGAACCAAGTGTTACTAGTGACCACTACATGTTGAGTATCCCTTATCCATTTATCCCTTATCCAAAATATTCTGAAAACCGTGGTTTTTGGACTGCCTTTTTTCTGCCCGCCCGCAAACCTCCTCCTGCCCACTGAACTCCTCTCCCCCTGCCATGCCTCCGCCTCTCCATATTGTAAATGACATTTAACTGGAAACCTGTCATCCCCATGTAGCAGCGGCGGGGGAAGCTCAGCACAGTGCACCGATGCTTGGTGCGGCCCCGTCTCCTCCCATCTGCTGTCCACCTCTCTCTCATCTTTGCCCCACATCCTCCTCACCCCAGCCATTAGCCATCTCTGTGTATCAGTGGGGGGCGGCAGTGGCAGCCCAGCACAGTGCACCGATGCTTGGTGCGGACCTGCCTCCTCCCGCCTGCTGTTCACCTCTCTCTTCTCTGACCTGCCTCCTCCTCACCCCGGCAATCTCTGTGTATCTGCGGCGGTGGTGGCAGCCCAGCAGAGTGCACTAATGCTTAGTGTGGCCCCGCATCCTCCCACCTGCTGTTCACCTCTCTCTTCTCTGCCCTGACTCCCCCTCACCCTGGCCATCTGCGGGGGCCACGGCAGCAGAGCCACACAGCGCCAGGCTGCTGCAACATAAGTATCCAAGTGGCAGAATGCTTTGGTGCAGTCAAAGACTGGTGAAGTAAGAAAGTATAAGCACATGAGGTAAGAGGTCCCTGCTCATGAGAGCTTACATTCTAAAGAGAAGGGGCAGACAGACAGGGGTGACAGCGGAGGGGTAGACAGGGTGAGGAACAGAAGGTAAGGAGGACAATTTGCTGAGGTTGGTGAAGAAGTGGATCTTAAGAGCCCGTTTGAAGTTCTGTGTAGAAGTTGAGAGCCTGAGGGGGAGAGATTGAGAATTCCAGAGTAAGGGAGCAGCACATGAAAAATCTTGGAGGTAGGAGTGGGAGGAGGAAATAAGTCGGCAGGAGAGCCGAAGGGTATTAGACGAGCGAAGGGGATGAGTAGGAGTGTAAAGGGATATAAGGTCAGACATTTAAATGGGAGAGGAGTGGGTGAGGGCTTCATAAGTGAGTGTGAGAAGTTTGAATTTAATTCTGAAATGGAAGCCAGTGAAGGGCTTGTAAAAGAGGGGAGGTGGAGGTAGTGCATTTGGTGAGGAAGATAAGCCGGGCTGCAGCATCGAGGATAGATTGGAGTGGAGACAGGCATTTGTCAGGGACACCAGTTAGGAGGAGATTGCAGTAGTCCAGCCTGGATATGATCAGTGAGTGGATAATAGTCTTAGTAAGAAAAGGTCTAACTCTGGAAATATTTTTGTGATGAAAATGGCAGGTTTGTGAGAGTTGCTGAATGTCTAAGTACATTTAAAACACTGGATACCCATAATTTTTCTGGGCGCGCCTTCCTGCCCTGATTTGTGTGATCACCTCAGCGACTGTGATAGTCGCTGAAGGTGATAGCACAGGGAGGCTCAACATGCGCATAAATGTGCATGCATAGTCCCCAAAACATCGGAGCGGGCCCAAATTCATAACACGAAAAAAAAATATGAAGCTGAATCACCCCCCCCCCCTAATTTGATTTACATTATTTGTCATTTTTTCAAATATATGGCAGTTATGGGGCCTACACGTGGGGAGATGTGTTCCTGAGTTTTCTGAGTGAAGCTCAGTATTGCCCAGCACACAGCGTTGCATAGTGAGTAGTGGGCTGGATATTAATAACCAGACAATGGCAACGCATGGGGCCAAGCATCGCTATCACTATGAAATTCAAGGAAAGACATGGCATTAAATATTTCAAGGTTTGTGGTGATAAAGCATCTGCTGATGTTACACTCTGTCCTGTCTGGCTGTCTGCTAGTAGCAAGCAGTGAGGAGTGTGTGCTTCATGTGCTCTCAGCTGCATCCACTGATTACCTTGCCTGATGGTATAAAAGGGAATCAGTAGGACTCCGCCCTGCTGGTCATAGTTTCTGTTCCTGCTCCATGTGTGGATGGCCTGTACTCCAGCTCCCCCTGGATATCAGCCTTGGACATTTGCCTTGTCTCTGTCATCAACCTGCTCTGGATATTTGCCTTGTCTCTGTCTTCAACCTGTTCTGGATATTTGCCTTGTCTCTGTCATCAACCTGGTCTGGATATTGGCCTTCTCTGTTTGCAAAAGGACTTGTCAGTTAAGTACTTTAGATCCTGCTTTTACTTACCATATACCGAGTAGCTGGCCTGCATTCTCCCACTACACTGCATCCTGCAATAATCCATATACTCTGCATTATCCACCTGAAATTATCCATATTACTTTGTATTATCCTCCTGCATTTTGTGTACCTTGGAAGTTACTTTATTCTTTTGATGCCTGAATAAAGTATTTCATTGTTACTTTCTATGGACATTAATTTGAGCAGCATCCAGGTCCTGGTTTGGTTATGTCATTGCTATCTGCTGCCCTCCCCTGTGTCTAAGCATTGTGTTGTTTCCCAGACTTTCTGCACAGAAGGGGTTTATCTCACATCCCTGGTCACTACTCATCAGTTACCTTTCCACACCTGGTCCAGAGTCCTGAACCTGTCTGAGGCAGAAGGACCTCAGGATTGCTGGCTTTTTTTTCCCTTTCTTGCTGATATTGCCCCTGGTGACTTCCCATTGATAAAGATCCCGCATTGGAATCGAAATGTTGGGACAGTTTGTAAAACTGACAGCTTCACTTGGTATGTTTAAAACTTTTTTTTTCTGAAATTTTTTTTTTGTTTCCGTCCTTTAGCTCCGCCCAAACGCGTTTCGTCCTACGGGACTTCATCAGTGGGGGACACCCACTGACGAAGTTCCGTAGGACAAAACAAAGTAGCGGGCCATAGGACGAAACAAAGTAGAGGGCGGCAGTCAGCTCTGGATTCATTGATTGGCCCTGTGCCATTAGAAGTGTCCGGTGATGCTGGACTGTTAGATATGGATCAATAAACCATAGCACTAGGGACTTAAATTAAGAAAGACAATGCATAGCCATTGCTCAGTTGACATTTCAGCATGAAAAAAGCTGAAACGTCAACTGAGCAATGGCTATGCGTTGTCTTTCTTAAATTAAGCCCCAAATGCTGCTGTTTATTGAGATAGATATATATATATATATATATATATATATATATATATATATATATATATATTATATTATATTTAAAGGTAATGTATGTACACTTACTTGTTTGTTTGTATAGCCTCAGGACGGGACAATAAAAAGTCCCGAAACGTTGCTTGAATGGCAGTAGTGGTGTGACTTTATTGCAGCTACGAAGTCCGGCGGGTGCGGTAACCCTTGAGCATCTATATTTAACCCTATACCAGCACCGCGGCAGCCGATGAGACAGAGAGCGGGTGCAGGGCCATCGGATGATATATTTGAGGTGGTAAGCCCAGACATCGTCTGAGGAGGACACCCTCATTCCCTTTTGCACCGCTACCTATAAATGGAATACCTCACGGTTATGATGTTTTAACTGGTTTCATATACCCGAAGGAAACACTGGTGAGAGCAGTTGTTTGGTTTCGGAGGAGGACACAGATGAACTTTACAGCATAAAACTTTTTGCAAACAGCAATTCCTGTACGGTCTCCTGCACACAATTGCGTACATATCCACCTCATACCGGGATGGATCAAGCAAGTGGATTCACCTGGACTGATGTCCCAGTAGGAGAATTATTCAGTTTCTCAGAGAGTGAAATGGAAGCAGCATTATTCAAAGAGAGACTCAGAGATGCTGCAGGTGGTATCTCACATGAGGAGATACACATTACATTATTGAGATTAAGAAAAAAAAAAAGAGATGGACTTTCTCCTCCATGGGATTACCCTCTCAGAATATATAAGGGAAAAGAAAATCCCAAGGGGGTTTAGAGTGCGAAATATGCCGACAATTGGGAGCCCAAGAGATGCCTAATAAGTGGTTGGAGAAGCTGAATGGACAAGTACAAACCTAATAGAAAGAACAGATTGCTTTTAAAAAGCAAAAATTTGAAACAGTAAACAGAGACTATGAAGAACTAAGTGTCTATAGATGGTTGTCTGGCAATCGGGAGAAACCTCAATGGAGACGGGGTCAATACAAGAAACATCACAGATACCGGAAAGACTCAAGTGATCCCCAGTCATCCTCTTATGATGATACGAGCGATGTACGTGAAGGACCCTCAACATATAACAAGCCCCCTTTAGGCGCAAGGACCCGCGCTGGACGCGGAACAAAAACAAACGCACAAGATGGGGAGGCAAAAAGTGGAGGAAGAGGGACGAGTCGGGGCCGGAAGAACACCAAGTAGTTTACAATCTCTCACAAAGAGAACTGACACCCGTAGAAATTGAGGTACTTAATAAAGGTCTGGGGTATGTACCCACCACGCACTTTAAACCATTTGAATGGCAACTCGACCAGCTGAACATACAAAGGGAATTGCATCTCCGCGAATTCTTTGAAGGAAAACCATCGAATAAAGATGAACTATCAGTGCAGAAATTTAAAACAAAATCCATTTTTTTCCCGCATTCGAATAATGTGGCTATTGCAGCATTCATGAAGACTACCAATGTCCAAGTAAAAAATTAGGCCAATGTGAACAAGAAACAAAGAAATAATCTGAACCAAGAACAATGGACTGCACTTAAGAACCTCAGTGGATATAACGACATATGCATAAGACCCGCTGATAAAGGGGGGGCAATAGTCGTATTGGACATAGAGAAATATTGCAAAGAGATTTACAATCAATTGGATAATAAGAATGTCTACACCTTGTTGAGTGGCGATCCCACGGATCAGTTTAAGAAAGAAATTGATTTGGTCTTACAAGAGGCCAAAGATAATAAAATTATTGAGCAAGAAATTTATCAGTTTTTGAGGATCGATCAGTCACATATACCCCTGTTGTACACACTGCCAAAAATCCACAAAGATATGTCAAACCCGCCTGGTCGACCGATTGTGTCGGCACGAGAGTCACTTTATAATAACATCTCTAAATACCTGGACTTTTTCTTACAGCCGTGCGTCCAGGCGGGGGAGACATATCTGAGGGATACCACTGATCTATTGGTTTCATTGGACAAATTTGGTGATATTCCAGACAACACCTGGTTGGTGACCCTGGACATCACCAGTTTGTATACAAACATTCCCCATGGCGAGGGATTGTCAGCCATACAGGATCTAATTAGTGGTAATGCCCTTTATGTGGGTCCTAATGTTGATTTCTTTATGCAATTGTTGAAATTAATTTTGGAGTTAAATTATTTTTTCTTTAATGGCAAGTACTATCTCCAGAGAACTGGTGTTTCAATCAGATCTAATGTCTCACCTACCTACGCCAATGGATACATGACACACATAGATAGGAGATTCTTTTTGAACAGGGATATGAGAGACAGGATCCTGTACTACAAAAGATACATAGATTATGTCATCTTGCTATGGCGTGGCAGCTTTGATGAATTTCAGGATGTATTAGAAAAGATCATTAGGGCAGACTGCCCAACTAAATATACTCACACTATGAGCCTGGAAGAAATTGTATATTTAGACGTTAAAATAAAGGTGATGAATAATAAAATCAGTACAAGTCTATATACAAAACCTACTGATAAAAATACAATTTTACGAGCAGACAGCTTTCACCCAAGTAATACTATCAATAGCCTCCCGTTTTCCCAATTTTTGAGGGCCAAAAGAATTACTAATGACCCGGTAACACTTACATCCACATTGGATGAAATGAACAAGAAATTCATTCAAAGGGGATATAATCAGCAAACACTAAACAGGGCAAGAGAAAAGGTGGAAGCAATCCCCAGGCATGAAACTTTAACCAGTAAAATTCCAACAACAGAAGTCCAAAGTGTGAATTGGGTACAAAAATACAACACCTCATCAAAAACTGTTAGAGAGGTATCCAAGAACATCTGGCCAGTAGTACAGGAGGAATTTAAAAGTCTAAAAAGGATGAAAATGAGACATTGTTATCAAAAGGGCAAGAGTATCAGAGACTGGCTTGTACACTCAGATGTGACTAAGTCATTAAAAGAGAACCAAATGAGAACCAGAAAAACCAACGGTTGCTACAGATGCACTGGATGTGCAACCTGTAGCTATATGACAACGGGGAAATATTTCTGTCACCCCCATACAGGCCAGAAATTTACAATTAATCATACCCTTACCTGTTCAAGCTCCTACATTGTGTATTTGGCTAAATGCCCCTGCGGGCTTGCCTATGTTGGTAAGATCATGCGCACCTTTAAGGAACGCATGGCACAACATAGGTCTGCAATTAAAGCAGCAATTAATGGCAAAGGAGGTGATCAACCCTTTGCCAAGCATTTTGCGGAGGCAAAGCATAGCTTGGCAAGTTTTAGATACATGGCCATCAATCATATCCCCGATGATGGGAGAGGAAGGGATAGACATTTAAAATTACTGAAATGTGAATCCAAGTGGATTTTCACACTAGATACGGTCAAACCAAAAGGTATGAATGACCAGCTCCATCTTAACATATTTCTATAAAAATGCACGCATTAAGTAATGTTGTTTCAGTAATGAAGTGGATAAGCGCAAATCAGTAATGCAGGAGTATCAAAGTAGTGAATATATAGTCTGTTGTCCACATTTCATATTACTCACTTTGATGTTTTTATTAATGAATAATAATGTTTACATGTTTACATAGACACATTGTAACACATCTCGTGACAGTCGCCGGCCTCCGCTGACGTCACTGGCACGCTGACGGGAGGGGTGGAGAGATCCTATCCAGGAAGCAAACTGACAGAGACGGAAGGCGGACGCAGAGCGTGTGGCGCCAGAGGTGAAGGTATTTAAAGGTAATGTATGTACACTTACATGTTTGTTTGCATAGCCTGAGCACGGGACAATAAAAAGTCCCGAAACGTTGCTTGAATGGCAGTAGTGGTGTGACTTTATTGCAGCTACGAAGTCTGGCGGGTGCGGTAACCCTTGAGCATCTATATATTTATATATATATATATTTATATATTCTCTATCCAGGCCCCTTATTCGCACTCAATCTGTAGAGATTTTATAACTGTTGTATACAATACATGGCAGCCTTCTCCACAGATCCCCTGTTGGCAAAGGGAGAGAAACAGAAATTTTATATACAATAGGGGAGTGGCGCCTTAAGTGGGAGAAAGCACTTCAGGCAATATTGTAAATGTCATAAATAATGAACAAAAAGTCTGTATAGATGGGATTTCCTTTTATTAAAAGTCCTTCTGCTGGATAAAGCGTATTCAAGTGGTTTTTGTTGTACCATTCATACACGTGTATGAATGGTACAACAAAGACCACTTTAATACGGTTTATCCAGCTGAAAGACTATTAATAAAGAGAAAAACATATATACACTACTTTGTTAATTTTTAATGACATTTACAGTATTGTCTAAAGGACTTTCCCACACTTAAGGCGCCACTCCACCATTGTATATAATAATATTATATATATATATATATATATATATATATATATAATTCTCTTTGCTGGAAGCAGGCACTCACCAAAACGAACTCAGAGCAAGTTGAAGTAGATGGTTTAATCAATCATCATGTATGTCGACGTTTCGATCCGCCACAGGGATCTTTGTCAAGACAGAGTATGTCACAAAATAGGACAGGCAGCACCAGGGAGTGTACATGTATGGTGTCAGTGGTCGGCTTTTATGGGATCACTGAGCTTAATGGGAATACACCCACTTCCTGTATGGTAAAGAACGGAAGTGGAGTAAAAAATACCATCAGCATTAATCTAACAGACTCATAATGATGTTTAAAAGAGAGCCTGGTTGGCGATTAGCATTCTGCAGGAGTTTGTAATATGTAGCTGGCGTGTAAATAAGCCAAAATGCATTTGAAGACGCAAACAAGCGAGACACAAAAGACTGGATGATCCACCTGGCCGTCCGATTATATCGGCGGTAGGTTCCGTGTTGCAGCCTATAGCCACCTATATTGACAGTTTTTTACAAGTGTATGTCCAAAACATGTGGAGTTATGTGAGGGACACTTCCGATTTTCTTGAGAAAGTCCTGACCTTGGGTGACGTACCTGACTCCGCTTTCTTTGTGACTATGGATGTCACCTCATTGTATACGATGATCCCCCATCAGGGTGGTCTGGATGCATTGAGGGCCAATTTACAGGGGGGTCTCCATAGTGGTCCACCAGCAGAATTTCTACTTGAATTGGCGGAGATGGTTCTACGTCAGAATCATTTCTGCTACATGAAAGAATATTTCTTACAACGATCGGGGACCGCTATGGGGTCATCCCTGGCCCCCTCATATGCAAACTTGTATATGCACCAATATGAGAATATGCAAATTATGCCTTTATTTTCTAAAAAAATTTTGAGTTTTAAAAGATTTATTGACGACATTTTTTTGATTTGGGTGGGCACCGAGAAGGAGTTCATTGAGATGATAGATCACCTGAATAAGTTGGACACTACCATCCGTTTTACATATAGCATTTCTGCTACCAAAATAAATTTTTTGGATGTTACATTGTTCAAAAATGATGGACAGATCGGTTTCACATTGTATCGAAAAGATACAGATCGTAACTCTTTGCTATACGCTACAAGCCACCACCCGTGTTCCCTGAAGGAAAGTCTCCCTATTTCCCAATTCATACGTGTTCTTCGGAACAACTCATCCGATTCTACGGCACAGGAACAAATCGATGAGATGTGCTTGCGATTCCTCGAAAGGGGTTATCAACAAACAACCATCACCAGATGCCTATATAAAGCACGCAACAGGCACCAAAAAGAGCAGTTGAATCCCCCAAGAAAATCTGGACAGGATCGCATGATTTTTGCGTCCACATTTAACACAGCATCAGATGACATGGGTAAAGCCATCAAAAAATATTGGCCAATTGTGGCCACTGATGCACGAATGGGTCATATAAGCAAAATACCACCTATGCAGTCATTTCGACGGGGTCCAAACCTGAAGCAGATGCTTATGAGGCCACAGGTACAGCCCAACATTGGTACAGCCACCTGGTTACCAACACAACGCCTCGGGTGTGTTCGCTGTGCCGATTGCACCACCTGTCGATCGATGTTGATTGGACAAACGTTTCCCCATCCGCACACTGGGAAGAAAATAAAGATACGGCATAGGTTGTCATGCACCGCATCCTTTGTTATTTATATCCTTATCTGCCCATGTGGACTGTATTACGTGGGATTAACCACAAGGTGCTTCAGGGAACGTATGGCGAATCACCGCCTGTCCATCCGTCAGGCCCTGGAAAACAAGAAATCGGACAAACCGGTGGCAAAACATTTTTTAGTGCATGGACATTCGGTGGCCAGCCTACGGTGTATGCTTATCGATTATATACCACCTCCTCTGCGTGGTGGCGATCGTGCAAAAAAATTGCACCAGCGTGAAGCCAGGTGGATTTATGATCTGGGGACAGTAGCCCCGCGGGGCCTCAATGAATATATTTCTTATAACATTTTTCTGTAAGAGATAATTTGTCTTCAAGTCTTTTCAATTTTTCTAGACAGTGCTGATTCTTCCTTTTGTGATTTTTTCGATTTTTTCATTTTTTCATTTTATATTTTATTTTTTATTCATTTTTCTCATAAATATTTCTTGTCATCAACTTTCTATGAACAGACCTCCTTGGTAGTCTGTTAGCTTTTCTATGTTTTTTAATATGCATATTTTTGAAGTTGCTTAATTATCAGATCATGTGATGTATCAGGTAGTGTGTTTTGGTCGGTTATTTATGGTCACACAATATAAGTGTTAAATTTAGTTCTCCATATCTAGATTAATAAATAATTTTTGAGACATTGTGGCGATTAGTTAATATTCAGGAGTGATATGCGGCGCATTCTGATAAAATCCAATATTTAGTGACATCAGGCAGTGCTTGGTGTTTGCGCTAGCATCATGATTGCTGTCCATTGCCCCCTCTTCCGGGTTTGCGTGCGTTCCACGTTGCTGGAACGCACGCTACTTCCTGTTATGTAGTTACCAACATCCGGCTGGTTCATTCCAGCCGAGTACCCGGAAGCTCGTGCGTTCCACGGCGGTGGAACGCACACCGCTTCCTGTCTAGCTTGTTTGCGTCTTCAAATGCATTTTGGCTTATTTACACGCCAGCTACATATTACAAACTCCTGCAGAATGCTAATCGCCAACCAGGCTCTCTTTTAAACATCATTATGAGTCTGTTAGATTAATGCTGATGGTATTTTTTACTCCACTTCCGTTCTTTACCATACAGGAAGTGGGTGTATTCCCATTAAGCTCAGTGATCCCATAAAAGCCGACCACTGACACCATACATGTACACTCCCTGGTGCTGCCTGTCCTATTTTGTGACATACTCTGTCTTGACAAAGATCCCTGTGGCGGATCGAAACGTCGACATACATGATGATTGATTAAACCATCTACTTCAACTTGCTCTGAGTTCGTTTTGGTGAGTGCCTGCTTCCAGCAAAGAGAATTATATTTGGGATTTTGATTCCCTTAGAGTGGAGCACCTCCCTGTTGCCTTGTTATCCATCAGTGTGCGGATCCTCCTACCACTATATTTGGGGACTTTGCCGGTTTCGGATATCTCCTTGTTCCAGCACCTATATTACCCTTAATTGGGTTCTGAAGAATACTAAAGCACGGATTTCCTTTTGAACTGGGACTATGCATGCATCCAGGAGTGGGCAAAGCTACATCGCATCTATGTGGTAATTAGCTTTTTTAATAGTTTTCTTGCCTTTTCAGCACTGTCTAGGAGTTGATTTTTTCTTGAAATGTCCAATTTTTGAGGTGAATTGCTCAGTGTGTACTCAGTCCTCGGTGTCCCAAATTTTTTTGTGCCTAATTTATCTTTTTTCTTGTTTATTCAAAAATCTCTTGTTTATTTGTACAACAATTTGCTCTGGTGCATATATATCTTGTTTGGCTACATTGTGTTTTTGGATTTGATCTGATTATGTCACAACCCCCAATTTCTATGCTTGATGACGCGACTCTTGATAGAGCTCAGAATTTACTGATCTCCTTAACTGATGACGAGGCCGAAAAGGTCTTATTTCATCATTCTGAGTTTTCGTCCTTACCAGACGATAAGGCGATTGACTTATATCACAAACTTCTCAAGCTTAGAAGGAGAGAGGTTGATTTGACACTTCACGGTCAATTCTTGTCAGATTACTATAGAAATAAGAGAATACCGAGGGGTTTTCGAGTGAGCAACACACCCACCATCGGGCGTGGTAACCTTGCCTTCTGCACCCGATGGTGTGGTGTGTTGAACAAATGTTCACTTGACCTCCTCCTTTTGGTTATTGAGGAGGTTGGCATAGAATTGACCAAAATTAAGAGTGAAATCGCTGTCCTTAATGCAGCCTCTGCGCCAGTCTTGGCTAGTGATTCTAGTACTAATTGGCTCGAGAAACTTGGTGAGCAAATTAGTACCTACCAAAACGACCTCATAACTTTTAAAAAGAAAAAACTAGAGGTTGTTAACCAGGATTATACTAATCACCAGGTTTACAGGTGGCTTAAGGGTGAAACGCGGAAATTCCAAAGTAGGGGTGAAACCCGTTCATTTAGATCCCGACCGAATCTCTCATATCATAGCTCCTCCCAATCGAATTCAGAGGGTGAAGGGAGACCACCTAGAGACTTTGCCTCATCAGCATCGTCATCTTCATCTTTTTTAGGAAGGGTCACACGCAAATTCCCCGATCCTTCGCACCGCCCAGCAAATACCCCACGAGGAGGGGCGGCAGGGGGAAGGAAGAAGAAGAGGAGGGAAGGGAAAGTAGGTGAATTGGTATTCAATATCTCCAGCCAGGATTTAACAGAGGCTGAACTTGAAGTCCTCAGTTTGGGGTTCTCTTTTGTCCCGACAGTTAGACCAAATAAATTTGATTGGTCTGTTGACAATTTTAAATTTGGTCGCAAATTGCGCCTTCGGGAATTTTTTGGACCCCAGACTAGGGAAATGTCAGAGGTCAATAAATTTAAGAAAAATAGCACGTTTGACCCTGGTTCAGCGAACCCCAGCATCCGCACATTCACGCGGCTGGTTGAACAAGAGATGTCTACCCACCATTTAGTGCCACGTTATGACAACCTTTCCGCACCACAGCGCTCAGCCCTGCGTGGCCTGATGGAAAACAGACAACTTGTCTTTCGTCAGGCTGATAAAGGTGGGGGAGTTGTTGTGCAGGATTGGTTAGCATACGACGCCGAAATTCGGCGACAGCTTGCAGACTTCGATACCTATGAAAAACTTGGTACCAACCCGATGCATAATATCAAAAAACGGGTAGATACTGTTCTGCTCCGTGGTCTGCAGGCCAACTTGATTGATAAAGACACTCTGGCCTACCTACAGGTGGATCATCCAGTCTGTCCGTATATCTATACGTTACCTAAGATCCACAAAAGACTGGATGATCCACCTGGCCGTCCGATTATATCGGCGGTAGGTTCCGTGTTGCAGCCTATAGCCACCTATATTGACAGTTTTTTACAAGTGTATGTCCAAAACATGTGGAGTTATGTGAGGGACACTTCCGATTTTCTTGAGAAAGTCCTGACCTTGGGTGACGTACCTGACTCCGCTTTCTTTGTGACTATGGATGTCACCTCATTGTATACGATGATCCCCCATCAGGGTGGTCTGGATGCATTGAGGGCCAATTTACAGGGGGGTCTCCATAGTGGTCCACCAGCAGAATTTCTACTTGAATTGGCGGAGATGGTTCTACGTCAAAATCATTTCTGCTACATGAAAGAATATTTCTTACAACGATCGGGGACCGCTATGGGGTCATCCCTGGCCCCCTCATATGCAAACTTGTATATGCACCAATATGAGAATATGCAAATTATGCCTTTATTTTCTAAAAAAAATTTGAGTTTTAAAAGATTTATTGACGACATTTTTTTGATTTGGGTGGGCACCGAGAAGGAGTTCATTGAGATGATAGATCACCTGAATAAGTTGGACACTACCATCCGTTTTACATATAGCATTTCTGCTACCAAAATAAATTTTTTGGATGTTACATTGTTCAAAAATGATGGACAGATCGGTTTCACATTGTATCGAAAAGATACAGATCGTAACTCTTTGCTATACGCTACAAGCCACCACCCGTGTTCCCTGAAGGAAAGTCTCCCTATTTCCCAATTCATACGTGTTCTTCGGAACAACTCATCCGATTCTACGGCACAGGAACAAATCGATGAGATGTGCTTGCGATTCCTCGAAAGGGGTTATCAACAAACAACCATCACCAGATGCCTATATAAAGCACGCAACAGGCACCAAAAAGAGCAGTTGAATCCCCCAAGAAAATCTGGACAGGTCCGCATGATTTTTGCGTCCACATTTAACACAGCATCAGATGACATGGGTAAAGCCATCAAAAAATATTGGCCGATTGTGGCCACTGATGCACGAATGGGTCATATAAGCAAAATACCACCTATGCAGTCATTTCGACGGGGTCCAAACCTGAAGCAGATGCTTATGAGGCCACAGGTACAGCCCAACATTGGTACAGCCACCTGGTTACCAACACAACGCCTCGGGTGTGTTCGCTGTGCCGATTGCACCACCTGTCGATCGATGTTGATTGGACAAACGTTTCCCCATCCGCACACTGGGAAGAAAATAAAGATACGGCATAGGTTGTCATGCACCGCATCCTTTGTTATTTATATCCTTATCTGCCCATGTGGACTGTATTACGTGGGATTAACCACAAGGTGCTTCAGGGAACGTATGGCAAATCACCGCCTGTCCATCCGTCAGGCCCTGGAAAACAAGAAATCGGACAAACCGGTGGCAAAACATTTTTTAGTGCATGGACATTCGGTGGCCAGCCTACGGTGTATGCTTATCGATTATATACCACCTCCTCTGCGTGGTGGCGATCGTGCAAAAAAATTGCACCAGCGTGAAGCCAGGTGGATTTATGATCTGGGGACAGTAGCCCCGCGGGGCCTCAATGAATATATTTCTTATAACATTTTTCTGTAAGAGATAATTTGTCTTCAAGTCTTTTCAATTTTTCTAGACCGTGCTGATTCTTCCTTTTGTGATTTTTTCGATTTTTTCATTTTATATTTTATTTTTTATTCATTTTTCTCATAAATATTTCTTGTCGTCAACTTTCTATGAACAGACCTCCTTGGTAGTCTGTTAGCTTTTCTATGTTTTTTAATATGCATATTTTTGAAGTTGCTTAATTATCAGATCATGTGATGTATCAGGTAGTGTGTTTTGGTCGGATATTTATGGTCACACAATATAAGTGTTAAATTTAGTTCTCCATATCTAGATTAATAAATAATTTTTGAGACATTGTGGCGATTAGTTAATATTCAGGAGTGATATGCGGCGCATTCTGATAAAATCCAATATTTAGTGACATCAGGCAGTGCTTGGTGTTTGCGCTAGCATCATGATTGCTGTCCATTGCCCCCTCTTCCGGGTTTGCGTGCGTTCCACGTTGCTGGAACGCACGCTACTTCCTGTTATGTAGTTACCAACATCCGGCTGGTTCATTCCAGCCGAGTACCCGGAAGCTCGTGCGTTCCACGGCGGTGGAACGCACACCGCTTCCTGTCTCGCTTGTTTGCGTCTTCAAATGCATTTTGGCTTATTTACACGCCAGCTACATATTACAAACTCCTGCAGAATGCTAATCGCCAACCAGGCTCTCTTTTAAACATCATTATGAGTCTGTTAGATTAATGCTGATGGTATTTTTTTACTCCACTTCCGTTCTTTACCATACAGGAAGTGGGTGTATTCCCATTAAGCTCAGTGATCCCATAAAAGCCGACCACTGACACCATACATGTACACTCCCTGGTGCTGCCTGTCCTATTTTGTGACATACTCTGTCTTGACAAAGATCCCTGTGGCGGATCGAAACGTCGACATACATGATGATTGATTAAACCATCTACTTCAACTTGCTCTGAGTTCGTTTTGGTGAGTGCCTGCTTCCAGCAAAGAGAATTATATTTGGGATTTTGATTCCCTTAGAGTGGAGCACCTCCCTGTTGCCTTGTTATCCATCAGTGTGCGGATCCTCCTACCACTATATATATATATATATATATATATACAGTGGTCGAAGTGGGGCGGTATACGGGGGTATGGCATACCCCCACTTTAATCTGAAGATAAAAAAAAAAAGTTTTTTTCCCCCCTCAGGATGCTCTCTGATCACTCAGCAGCACATATTGTGCTTTTGTAATACCCCTGTACAACGGGGCAGTCTGGCAGGGGACGTTGATGGACAGGGGGGTGTCCGAAGGTGCGCACTATATTCACTCTTTACTTTTCCATACCCCCACTTCAAAATTTCCATACCCCCACTTCAAAATTTCCACTTCGACCACTGTATATATATATATATATATATATATATATATATATATATATATATATATATATATATATATATATATATATATATATATATATATATATATATATATATATATATACTTCCAAATCAAGAAAGCACTCGGAGACTGTATAAATACAATACAACTGTATTGAAGTGGTTAAGTACTTTCGGCAGCGTACTGCCTTCCTCAGAACCTCCTACAGCAATAACATAGAACAAACATTGCACATATATACCCCCCAGATCTTACCTGTCAGCAGCGTCTCCCGCCGCGTGCACCGTCTCCCGGAAGTCTTCTCAGCTGATCTTCCGGTCTCCGCAACAGCGTTGCCATGGTAGCAGCAAGCTTGCTTTCCACCAGCTTCCAGCTGTGCGTTCCACCGCCTTAGACAGCCGAGACAGGCTGGGCAGGGTTTGGTAACAACGCACTCTGCGGGGGTCTGCATGCCATACAGGTGACCTAAGTTGCAACACAATATACAACAGTATCATTTAATACATTAAAAAACCGCATATAATATAATGAAAGAAAAACCAAAAAAACAAAAAACATAAAAAAACGTGAAAAATAACATAAATAAAACAATTACAGAAAATCAACCACTGCCACTGGTTAATTGCCAATAATACAGATAAATTTATACAAGGCTGTTCCAGTTGATCTTGTCATTGAGGCCACCTGGCTTGGTGGTCCCCAAGCGCAAGATCCACTGGGACTCTCGAATAAGTAAAGCCTTCGCTCTATCTCCTCCACGGTTAGAGACAGGAATTTGATCTATCATGAAGTACTTCAGATCCTCAAGCACATGGCCAGCGTCCCTAAGATGTCTGGGGACAGGCTGGTCTATGTCCTTCCCTCTTAAAATCATACTGATAGAGGACCTGTGTGCCCCCATCCTCTCTTTAAATTTCCTAATTGTTTGACCCACGTAGTATATGTGGCACGGACATGTAACCACATACAGGACATGAGTTGAATTACAATTAAGGACCTGACGGATGTCATATTTTGTCAAGGTGGGGATGTTTAAATGTTCTCCCTGCTACAAGGAATTTACAGGTGACACAAAGACATTTATAGCAGCCGGGGGGTTTTCTAGTCACATTGGGTAGGCACACATTGATGTTGGTCACGTCAGCATGGACAAGACGATCCCTCAAGTTCCTACCCCTCCTGTAAGCCAGAAGAGGTCTGACACCTGCTAGGGAAGGCAAGTCCCGATCAGTGCCTACAATGGGCCACAATGCTTTCATGGCACGGCCTAAGATAGGGCTGGCCGTAGTAAAATCACTAACAAAGGGGATGGTTTTACTGGGCTGTTTGATTTTAGTGGCAAAAAGTTCCTGTCTGTTTTTAGAAAGAACGGTGGCTTTTTGTTTAAGAAGGAGCTCAGTATCATAACCCCGGGCCTCGAACTTAACAACCATCTTATCCAACTCTTCAGGAATAAGTTCCTCACGGTTAGTAATGCGTGCCACCCTCATCATCTGTGATAGAGGGAGGCCTCGTTTTAAGGCTGGGGGATGGTGGCTAGTGGCCCTAAGTAGCGTGTTTCGGTCGGTCTCCTTACTATGCACACACGTTTGAAATTTGCCTGTCTCCAGCAAAATCGATACATCAAGGAAATTTGCTCGAGCCACATCATATGTGAAAGTGAATTTGATAGGAAAATCCCTCTCATTAAGGTCAGCCATGAGTTTAATGAATGACTGTACTCCCCCGGACCACAACATAAAGATGTCATCGATGTATCTCGTATACATAATAATATTACGAGATACATCGGGATCAGAGAAGAACATGTCCTGTTCTACCATGAACATGTAGATGTTCGCGTACGTGGGTGCTACGGATGACCCCATAGCACACCCACGCCGCTGGAGGTTTTAAGAGGGAAGGACATAGACCAGCCTGTCCCCAGACATTTTAGGGACGCTGGCCATGTGCTTGAGGATCTGAAGTACTTCATGATAGATCAAATTCCTGTCTCTAACCGTGGAGGAGATAGAGCGAAGGCTTTACTTATTCGAGAGTCCCAGTGGATCTTGCGCTTGGGGACCACCAAGCCAGGTGGCCTCAATGACAAGATCAACTGGAACAGCCTTGTATAAATTTATCTGTATTATTGGCAATTAACCAGTGGCAGTGGTTGATTTTCTGTAATTGTTTTATTTATGTTATTTTTCACGTTTTTTTATGTTTTTTGTTTTTTTGGTTTTTCTTTCATTATATTATATGCGGTTTTTTAATGTATTAAATGATACTGTTGTATATTGTGTTGCAACTTAGGTCACCTGTATGGCATGCAGACCCCCGCAGAGTGCGTTGTTACCAAACCCTGCCCAGCCTGTCTCGGCTGTCTAAGGCGGTGGAACGCACAGCTGGAAGCTGGTGGAAAGCAAGCTTGCTGCTACCATGGCAACGCTGTTGCGGAGACCGGAAGATCAGCTGAGAAGACTTCCGGGAGACGGTGCACGCGGCGGGAGACGCTGCTGACAGGTAAGATCTGGGGGGTATATATGTGCAATGTTTGTTCTATGTTATTGCTGTAGGAGGTTCTGAGGAAGGCAGTACGCTGCCGAAAGTACTTAACCACTTCAATACAGTTGTATTGTATTTATACAGTCTCCGAGTGCTTTCTTGATTTGGAAGTATATGAATTTTTGTGGACCTAGCACCGGAGCAGTTGCGGAATTGGAGTGCCGGCATAAGGAGACATATATATATATATATATATATATATATATATATATATATATATATATATATATATATATATATATATATATATATATAGTACTGTGGATTATGTAGCGCTGAATGTAAGTCAATAAGTCCAGCAATCCACCTGTGTTCCACACAGGGGTATGTACACCAGAGTCTTTCAGGTGAGACTGCAGCTCAATCAACCACGTCAGAGACGGCTCCCGGGCTCACAGGAGAAGGCAATCTGGGTAGAACAAGGAAAAGGAAGAGAGCGCTACCTGGTGTATTAAAAGAGATTTTAATCGGAGTATACACACTCCACGGTACTACATACAAATGCTCGTACCTAAAACAAGGGCTGTGTGGGCTGGCTACCACAAGGTTAAAAACATATACCAAACAGGCAAATGCAGCTCACACGGTCCGTACTGTCACATCTACCGGGTCTCTGTAGTTGCTAACGCTGGGTTGCGCAGCATGAACTCGGGATACCGGAGAAGCAGCCATCTAGTGAGTGAAGCTGGTTGAACGTAGCAGGCCATATATATATATATAGTGGGTCCAGAGGGTGGCCGGCACTCCATGCAGCAACAAAAAAGACAAATCGGTTGCCCTCCCAGGAGAGGGGGATAAGACCCGCTCCAATATAAAACAACACAGACGGGTGGCACTCCAGAAATAAATACAGTAGTCAAACGATCAGGTGATCCAACGTTTCAAATGTTATTACAGACAGCGTCACTTCTGGGGTATTTTGAAGAATTTTATAGTGCGATAATAATAAAACAGGGTCTCTACAGCAATGTCAACTTTTCAATGCCTGCTTTTGCATTTTCGTCCGGACACACAACAACCACACAGACTAACAAATACCCGCCATGTGCGATAGAAAGGTTTAAATACTTACTGTCCCTATGCCCCCTGCTTCCGGGTACCGGCCGCGTCCCCCACTGCTGGAGTCATCCATCTGCACGAGTTGCCTCAGCAACCCAGTGCTTCTCAGGACACTGTCCCTGGCCACTGTGACATAGCTGGGAACACATACCATGGAAATTAGTCAATAGCATTTCAAAGTCTAACTCATAGTAGAATAGGGCGCACGCTACAATTGTTACTATAGCAGTTATTTGCACATGGTAATTCAGAATTTATATTGAAGAACATGTAACTATACATGACCTATGATGATCTATATCCAACCGCAAAAAGGTGTCACTCTGGAGCATTATTCATTTGGTGAAAACAAAGATAATTTGATTCCATGAAGAGTTCAATCAAACAAGTTTCAGGATTAATGCCCGTCGTTTTTTTTTTTTTTTTTAAATACAGGTTGAGTATCCCGTATCCAAAATGCTCGGGACCAGGAGAATTTTGGATAACGGATTATTCCGTATTTCGGAATATTTTAATATTTCAATTATGTATTTTGAAGTATCTTGCATGTATGCTGTATAAACACATAAAATACACACAAATATATTTTATTACCACATAAAATACACACAAATATATTTTATTTGTTCAAAAAACAAGGTTTCAAAACATGAAACAAAATTTGTGTACTATCTCAGATATTGAATTTGAATGCCAAGCAGTCATTTTCTTGCACATATATAGTGCCAGTTACATATCATGTCACCAGTAGTACTGTTACAAATGTCCCCAGTGAGTTTTTAGCAAAAAAAATATTTTTTATTCACTTTCTGGAATGTATGGTTTTCGGAATAATTCGGATAACGGATACTCGGATACGGGATACTCAACCTGTGTATATATATATATATATATCAATTTAGCAGAATTGGCACTATTCCAATTAAAGTGGCTTGGTTCTGGTGCCCCCACATCCAGACACATGGTCTAGACCTGGGGTAACCAACTCCAGTCCTTGAGAGCTACCAACAGTTAATGGTTTCCAGAACTACTCACAGAATCACAAATGAAGTAATTAGCTCCACCTGTGGATCTTTTAAAATATGAGATTGGAAGAATAGAGAGAAGCTTTGCCGCACTGGGTGTTTTTTTTTTTTTTTAAATACTTTTTTATTTGATTTTTTCTTGCAGCATAAAATATACATGAATACAAAATACAAACATTATACATACAAACACTAAACATACATGGTCTGACTCCATATTGCACTTTAAGTCTTGACTTAAGTATACCTAGATGCCCGCCTCCCCTTTCCTGCCTTATAGTTCTATCTGCAGGGTATTTCTACTTTATGGTATATATCAATTTATCATGGAGAAATTATCACACCCATTACCAATTATTTCTATTACAAGTGTACAGTTTTAACATAGACATTTCTTATCCAATACTCAACTATCTATATATCTTAATGTGATATTCTGTAAATACTATATATATATATATATAAATATGATTAGGTATATTTATTAACCTTATCTCATTCGTGATATCTATTATTCTTGCTCATTTTGATCCCAACATATACAATATTAATTCATTTCATTACCCCCTAAACCTTAATGTGTAAACTTTACGATATATTGTGCATCCTCTTTTACTATTTTTTCCCCTCATTCAGTTGCTATTTCAAAAATACTATACTATATTTTTAACGTGTATTAATCTTATATTAATTCCCATAATAAACGGATCTATACCAACATCCCCATATTTTATAGAACTTCTCCATGCTATTCCTTACCAAGTATATCTCTCTCTCATTTTTAAATACCTCATTGACAAGGCGGATCCAGTCCCCCCCTACCGGCGCCTCATCGGCCATCCAGGTACGGGCCAAACATACCTTTGCCAATGAGGTTAGGACAATTGCAAATTTCTTCATGTCAGCAGACAACCCTCCACTAGCCCATACTCCCAATACCAAGAATCGAGCGGAAAAAGCATGCTGCGGGATGCCTAATTTAGCCATAAACTCTTGTATTTTAACCCAATATTTTTGAACTTCGCCACACTTCCACATTAAATGCCAAAAGTTACCACCCGTCTGTTTACACTTAGGACAGGGGGAGGGTTCTTTGCCTGAAAATTTACTTATTCTTTGTGGAGTTAAATATGTTCGCTGAACAATATTATATTGAATTTGCTGAACTCTTAATGAGTTAGTGGAGTTTCTAATGTTTACCAAGGCTATTTCCCATTCTCCCTCTGTTAGCTAAGGTATGTCTTTTTCATTTCTCAAAGAGACTGTTAAGCCCATCCTCATGGATTTTACCCATTATCTGTTTGTACAATTTAGCGGTATTCTTTTTATTATCAGTTTTTTTTATTAAAATCTTCACTGGACTATCCTGGATCTCTTTCCCTGATTTTTTAACATATTCCTCTAAGGCACTTTTTAGCTGTAGATACTGTAACTGAACAATTCATTATCCCCCCAGCCTAGCTCTCTTTGGAGCACATTAAAAGATTTCATTCTATTTTGCTGTAAGATTTGACCAATAGATTTTATGTCCATTTTAGACCTTAGTTGTTGTAATTCCCTTTTTTGTAGAGTGTCCAATGAAAAAATGGCTGTATCTGGATCTAGTCCATTATATTCGTATCTATCTGAGCTCCATTTCCACACTTTAATAGCTTGATTTAATATTTGTGGATGTTTTTTCCTACATCTAGATGTTAGGATGGCCTGAAGAGGTGAACATCCTGGCATAGCAAGATCTATCATTTTCGCTAGCTCTTTTGTTTGACCCTCATCTGTTAACCACTCCCATAAATGCCCCAGCTGGGCCGCTACATAATATATTCTAAAATCTGGCAGAGCCAGTTTACCTTTATCCCGATCTCGGGTGAGTACGTCGTATCCAATCCTAGGAATCTTATTCCTCCAAACAAGTGAGGATAATATCCCTTTCAATTTCCTAAAAATTGAGATTGGTATATAGACCAGGGGAATGCTGTATGACGTATAGTACTTTCGAAAGAATTATCATTTTTATTAAGTTCACTCTACCTATATTAGTTAATGGTAGTTTCATCCAGTTTTTACACTTTATCTTGATCTGTTCTATCAAGGGAAGAAGATTCAATGCGACGTACTCTCCCGAATTAACCGATATATTAAAACCCAAGTAGCAGCACCTATTTACCCTAGGAATGTTAGTATTATTCTCATGAAGTACTTCCCCATCCTCTACCGGAGCCATAAGGAGATGTGACTTATCTTTGTTGATCACTAACCCAGAATAGGTTCCAAACTCCTGTAGATAGTAAATAATCTGGGGGAGATCATGCTCATAATCCGACATGCCCACCAACAAATCGTCTGCATATAACGAGACAAGGCCCCCCATCTCCCCCACCCCCACACCGGGCAAGCTAAAATATTCTCTGAGTCTACACGCAACTGGCTCGATAGCTACTGAAAAGAGGGAGGGGGAAAGTGGGCAACCCTGTCTAGTTCCCCGCTTTAATGGAAATCTATCCGAGACGTACCCATTAATGGAGACTCTAGCCGTAGGCACTGGGTGTTAGTACACACAAAAATGTATTAATAACAACATATGAAGGAAATCATTAAAAAAATCTAATAAAATACAAATCCAGGATAATCCCTTACCCAGCAATAGTGATGGAGCCTAAGGATGGTATTGCAGAGTGTTCCCAGGAACAACACCCTGCAAGGCTCCAAGAGTTTCACTGGGCTGGGTCCTGGTTCAGTGCAGTGTATAGCAACGCGTTTCGAGTCAAATGGACTCTTTTTCAAGGCTGACATTTTTTTAAATGTGTTAGTGAGTAATGAATGCACCTTTACAGCATCTAGGTTGTCTGGAAAATGTGAACTGTTGGTAGCTCTCGATGACTGGAGTTGGCTACCACTGGTCGAGACACAATATAAATACTAGGAGGAGATTCTGAGGGCAGTGTGTGGTTTTTTTAGGGCCACTCACAGCCGACAGGTACTGGCGCTTAGTATTGGGGTATAATAAAAATATCAATAATTGAAATATGGGTACTTATGTATTATCTGGGCTCCCATGTTAAATGCACCCCATTTTTTCATACCCCTACTATCCAACTACGCATGGAGTTGATTTTATATAGTGTGGCGAGCGCAGCGAGCCACCGTGCCCGAAGCGTGGCGAGCGGACGCGGTCTCATAAGAAAAACGGGAGCCCAGATATTACATAAGTACCGAATTATGTTGTACCACCGATGCTGCAGATGGAAAAAAATGAGTTAGCTAGAACTCAATATAGGGAAAGAAAAAAACTTGGCGAGTTTTTATCACCTTGCGCTGTCAGGTGGTTCTATACTCTGAGAGAAATACCTCTGAACAAAATGAACACCAGACACACCTTATGGATTGAAATATTTATATAGATTGCATGAAAAAAGATTATTTAATATTTACATGAACTAAAAATGAATGTACAATGTACAATATAACAATTCTAAAATCAACACATAAAAAAATTATCAAGCACTAGTAATATGTGACATC
The DNA here is from genome assembly GCF_055691185.1 of Crinia signifera. Classification (NCBI taxonomy): domain Eukaryota; kingdom Metazoa; phylum Chordata; class Amphibia; order Anura; family Myobatrachidae; genus Crinia; species Crinia signifera. The sequence continues at coordinate 101,930,097 of NC_139225.1, read as the reverse complement.
ACGTAAGTATGGTAGTCTCCATGAATGAAGTTTGGGAAGAGGGAGGGGGGGGGGGGTTAGTAGCAGCCAGAAAGCAATTAGTGGGGGTAAGCTTGTTAGACCAAACCAGTAGGGAGTCAGTCAAAGTCGCCAAGCATATGCACAAAAAGCCGTTTTTAGCATGTGAGCTTAACACGCATAGGAAAGTCAATGGCAGTGGCACAGTCTCATGGCAACAATAATCTCACCCTTTTTAGAGTTGGTTGTGGCTTTGGTTTTTTGAAGCTGGGGATCCAGATGATCCGATGGCTCAACCCTCCTGATAGTAGCGGGAGCCCGAATATGAAGCTCTGGGTGGGCGGAATCAATGTGGCCGGAGGCTTGGTAACCCACTCGGTTAGTGTGTCCGCTGGCATTGTTTACAGCGCGAAAGATTATCCGGGCTTGCTGGATCCAATAGCGGGACGGGCAGGTGGCTGCATCTCGGAGGCTGGGGGGTACAGCGTACAGCTGATTATGCGGCAGCTGGGAACAAGGAGATCATGGACGTGATAAGAAAGAATAAGAAGAAAACATATACTATTCCCTGGGTATGTCAATACAATGTTCATTCAGATAAAATAAATCAGCCAAGGCTAATTGGCGAATTATCCAAACAGATCCTGCTTTAGGGCTACAGGAAACTAGGTTGATGCCCTGCTTCTCAAGACCCAAGAATCTCAGGGATATTCTTGTTAAATCAGTTATCTCTGGGAAAGGCATCCCACCTTCAAAACTTTTTTGCAGCACGTGAAGGAGATGTCACATCGTCTCCCACTCTGTGTCCCGTCCAGGCATCCTGGTTGCTAGGCAACCTAGCAACGGTGACCGCTGTAGAGAAACCACAAAAGAACAACTAGATACAGTGACACCAAGTGACATACCAAAGCTTAAGACAATGTTGCAAACATGATGAGGATAATATAGATATATCATGAATAGTGAAAAATTTAAACAGAGCCGAACTGGCCAGACTTGTCATAAGAGAAAAAGTATATTAGAGAAAAATATTGTAGGACATTTTTTCATTAAGTCCTCTAGGAGAAACAGTTTGGAGCTTGTGGATCCAGGATGTTTCCGATTGAAGTAACCATTTGTTATGATCTCCCCCCCCCCCCCGAATATTTAGGGATATGGTCAATCAGTGTGTAGGTGAGACTAGCAAGATTATGCTTTTCTTGGGCAAAATATTTCGTCACAGGTTGTTCATTTTGATAGTATTCTGCAGTGCTGCTCATATCGCAGAGCGCTGGAGGGCAATTCTCTCTCGGAACGTCCTGATGGTTTTGCCCACACGGAAATTTCAAAAGACACACCACATAAGAAGTTGTACAAGTCAGAATGTGTTTAATTTTGTATTTATACCCTGAATGGGGATGGTAAAAAAATTTGAGTCAATGGTATGCATGTGGTGCATCCAGTGCACATATAGCTACACTCCGGGTTTAACTTTCGTACCAGCCGGCAAACGAGAGGAAATATCTGTTCTCACAACCCAATCTTGTATGTTTCTCCCTCTTGTAAAGCAGAACAAATATTTCATCTCGTTTACCGGCTGGTACGAGAGTTAAACCTGGAGTTAACACATTCCCTCAGCGGTGCCATATATGCACACATTACCCCCAGCAGTGCCAGTTACACAATGCCCCCATACCCACAGTAATGCCACATACACAATGCCACCACAATTCCAGATACACATATGATCCCACAGTGGAGAATATGCCCCCACAGTGGTGCCAGGTATGCCCCCACTATGCCACCAGGTGTGCCAGAAATATATACAGTATGCCCCCACAGTTCCAGAATTTCCCAACAGCAGTGCAACTCACCATTGTTGTTGTTGCTGCTGCTATTGGGGAGGGGGGAGAGTGCAGCACAAGCTTCTCCTGCCTGCACCCAAGTCTGGTGTTCCCCTGCCGCCGCTTCCCTTTGGAGGGGAAGAGAGCACATTGCATGTCTCTCCTTCTGCTCACTGTGTCCCTGTGACTGGGCCACAAGCCAATAATACATCACAGACTGGCTCCTGATTGCGCTCTCCTCTCATCCGAAGGGAAGCAGCGGTGGGGTCAGCAGTGGCGGAGGAGACAGACAGCAGGGCAGGCTGCAGAGGTCCCGGAATGCCCGGAATCTATTCCTGATTATGTCATTTTGCAAAATAGCTTTCAAGCCCAAAAATAGCCCTGGGTACTGTATATCAATTCAGGTGAAATGAGACATTTCATCTGCAATGAGGAGTAGCTCATCAAACTAAATGAGTGGGACCCTATTATCACAATCAAAGGAATTGGCAATTAAATGTTGATAGCCACTAAAGTTAAAACAATTACAGCTTGATTGAGAATAAGTTCAAGAACCAAAAGAAAGTCACAGAAATACAAATATATTTTACGTACCAATATTGGGAACATACAGTATCTTACTGCAAATAGTGCCCTAAAGCAAAGAGGCAACAGAGTTCAATTTGTGAGAAAGCATGATAACAGAAATATACAAATTTAAACAATGCAATGTTTAAGAGAGCGCACGTGACACTATTAAATTTTAAACAGTTTTGTTATTTTATTAATATACATAGTCAACAAACATAATATTTATAATAATAAAAATTCACATAAAATGACAAAGAAAGACGTGGGAAATGGTACTGATCCTTTTGTATCCTTTAGTAAAATTATATTTGGGAGTAGGGTCTCGTTTCTAGGATCCTCAGTTATTAATAATTCCACTTATATGTCCAGCAATCTATTGATTCATGAAATAAGTTGCTCCAATTACTATAATCACCCAAGTGGTGCTCTGGTATAAGTAAACACAGTTCCTCACTTAATTGGTAGTCACAGTCTTATGCAAAACTGTTACAATTAGTAACAGGTTGTAGTGTTTAGGTTAGCCCGTAGAATGCAGTTTTGATCTTATTGTTTACATACCAGCATAGACGGTATTCGCCGGAATCGATGTAATGGTGGGTGCAGCGGCTGCTGCATAGAGAGGCAGACCGCAGCGTGAGACCAGCTCACTTCAACTGCGTCTGCGAGAAGTCCACACACACTCGGCTGGGGGCGGACACTCGTTTGTTAGCAGTCTTAGTGCCGCTGCTGCAGAAGGTAACCCACTTCTCTGTATCAATGCGGCTTATGGACCTCAGCTGTTTCGGGCTCACTGTGAGGCGGGAACAATGGAGGGCGATGTAATAGAGCTTCCAATGCACTAATTTTAACAGTCCATACCCACTGGCAATCAAATGGTCAAACAAGGGGTCTCTTGACGCGTTTCTCCGTCATCTAATTTGGCAGTTTCTTCAGAAGATGACCCCAGGTATCGGGAAGGTGTTTAAAAAGGGTTGACAACCAATCAGATGATACCACCTTATCAAATCACCTATTCTTAATGAGTCTGTCTTTTGGCCGACACTTCAGCAAATTTTATAATATAATTATCAGCATATAGTGATGGCAAGCTTTATATAGTAGAACGGCACAAAATAATAAAATAATAAAACAGGTAGAAACAATTGAAAATAATAAAAAAAATATTAAAAAAAAAACATGTAGAAACAAACATAGATAGACTAGTTGCTACTAGTCTATCTATGTTTGTTTCTACATGTTTTATTATTTTGTGCCGTTCTACTATTGTAACAGTTTTGCATAAGATTGTGACTACCAATTAAGTGAGGAACTGTGTTTACTTATACCGGAGCACTACTTGGGTGATTACAGTAATTGGAGCAACTTGTTTCATGAATCAATAGATTGCTGGACATACAGTATAAGTGAAATTATTAACAACTGAGGGTCCTAGAAACGAAACCCTACTCCCAAATATAATTTTACTAAAGGATACGAAAGGTTCAGTACCATTTCCCACTACTTTTTTTGTCATTTTATGTGAATTTTTATTATTATAAATATTATGTTTGTTGACTATGTATATTAATAAAATAACACAACTGTTTAAAATTGAATAGTGTCACGTGCGTTCTCTTAACCCCTTCCCGACAATTGACGTACATTTACGTCATGGTCGGGAAGTACTTCCCGACACATGGCGTAAATGTACGTCATGGCTTGTAACTGTCACCGCGTCTATAGACGCGGTGACAGTTTCAACATGTCTGCTGTCCCTGACAGCAGACATGTCCGTGCATGCCCAGGGGGGGCTGCGATGCCGCCCCCCCGTCGGCGATCGCTGTGATTGGCTGTTCAGTGTGAACAGCCATTCACAGCGTTTTCCTGTGTCACCGGCGAATAACGTTCGCCGGTGACACGGGATCGGAGGTGATTGGTGCTGTAAAGTACAGCACCAATCACCGCGGGGTGTAAGGGTGACACTGGTGTCACCCCACCTCACCCCGCCCGCCCCCAAAGGCCGTGATTGGTTCGTCGGACCGACGGACCAATCACAGCCAAGGAGGGGGATTTAAACTAACGGTGACTGCACTGCAGACGCCATTCCGGTCTGGAATTGCGTGCAGTGCGGTCACCGTGCCTAGCTGCCGCAGTATACTGACCTGAACCTTGCCAAATACTTACCTGATCCTTGCAAATACCTTGCCTGATCACTGCTTGTAGTGTGCTGGATGCTTCCTGGATCCTGCTTGTAGTGTGCTGGATGCTTCCTGGATCCTGTTACTTGTGACTTCCTGTGTTGTGAACTTGTGCTGCTGCAGTGTAATAGCGTTAGATAGAGAGAGATAGAGAGATAGAGATAGAGAGAGATAGTGTCAGAGAGTGCTATATTTTGTGCTGCTGCAGTGTGATATAGTTATAGAGAGATAGAGAGAGATAGAGAGAGATAGAGAGAGATAGAGAGGCCTAGTGCCAGAGAGTGCTATATTTTGTGCTGCTGCAGTGTGATAGTTATAGATAGAGAGATAGAGAGAGATAGAGAGAGAGAGATAGTGACAGATTGTGCTATATATTTTTTATATAACTGACTGCTGCCCCCCCTTTTGTGCTGATCAGTATAAATTAACTGATCAGCAACTTTTTGGGGGCGCAGGTTTTTTTTTATATATATATATATACCTGTCACTGCTGCTGCTGCAGTGTCATAGAGTGATAGATAGTGAGAGATAGAGAGATAGAGAGAGATAGTGACAGAGAGTGATAGAGAGTGCTAAATTTTGTGTCTGCTGCACCCGCCTTTTGTGCTGATCACTATATCTGAGGTGATCAGCAACTTTTTGGGGGTGCAGAGGTTTTTTTTTTTATATATATACCTGTCAGTTGCTGCCAGTTGCACTGTCAGTTGCACCAAAGGTTGTGCACCTGCTGCCCCTCACTGGTAATCAGTGTCGCATCACTGATCACCTTTTTTTTTTTTTGTGGGTGCTGTGGGGTCTTTTCTTAATTTTTTTTTTACACACACTGTGATTTTGTGGGTGTCCTGTGGCCACTGTGCGCTGATCAGTGACGTACATCACTGATCAGCTTTTTCGGCACAGGGTTGATCTATTTTTTTTTTTTTTGATCAAATTCCTGTTGCCTTTGAGCGCTGTTCAGTGACGGACGTTACTGACCAACATCTGTGCTCAATTTTTGGCGCAGGACCTTTTTTTTTTTTTTTTAACCCCTTCAATTTTTTTTTTTAACCCCTTCAATTTTTTTTTTTTAACCCCTTCAATTTTTTTTTTTTTTTGTATAAAGTATTTTTTTTTTTTCTGCACTACATACACACTACATACCCCCCGGGTTGAAATAAAGTTTGTACCCCCCCCTACACTATACACGTGTTGAAACATTTCACTACCAGTAACACAAAAATAAAAATGGCATCCCAAATGTCATCCCAAATGTCATCCCAGTCATCCAGAAGAATGTATTCAGTGGAGGAGGCATATGCCATGCTTGCCTCTGACTCTGACACAGCCAGTGAGGCAAGCGGGGAATTTGAAGGATTCGTCTTAAGCACCTCTTCCTCCTCTGGTGATGAGGGACCCCCTCAAAGACGCCCCCGTAGAGCAGTTGAGACCCCCCCCAATAATTGATCTCGTATGGACCCCACCACCAGACAATTTTGAGCCCCAGGTTCCTGAGTTTTTGGCCATGCCAGGAATCCAATTTGATTCCACAGGTCTCAGAGAAATTGACTTTTTCAAATTATTTTTCTCTGATGATTTTATAAATTTAATGGTGGACCAAACTAATTTATATGCCCAGCAGTTTATTGCTCAAAACCCCACATCATCATTTGCTAGGTGGACCCCTGTAGATGCAGTAGAGATGATGACGTTTTGGGGTCTGGTGTTTCATATGGGCATAGTAAAAAAGCCAGAAATTAGGCAATATTGGAGTACAGATGTTCTGTACAGCACCCCATTTTACCGTATGGCCATACCCCGGGCTCGATTTGAGACGATCCTTAAATTTTTGCATTACAACGATAATGCACAGTGCCCACCCAGAGATGATCCCACCTTTGACCGGCTATTCAAAGTCAGGCCGGTCATTGATCATTTCAGTGCCAAATTTGAAGACATGTACATCCCAGATAAATTCATTTGCATAGACGAGTCCCTTATACATTTTAAAGGAAGGGTTAAATTCCGCCAGTACCTTCCCAGTAAGAGGGCAAGGTATGGCATAAAAATGTATAAGCTGTGTGAAAGCACCTCAGGGTACACTCACAGGTTTAGGGTATATGAAGTGAAGGATTCAAGAATTGAACCGCCAGAATGCCCCCCCTCCCTCGTAGGTGTTAGTGGAAAAATTGTCTGGGATTTATTGCACCCCTTCCTGGATAAAGGTTATCACCTCTATGTGGATAACTTTTACACTAGCATCCCCCTGTTTAAGGCCCTTGGTTCAAGAGGTACAGCAGCTTGCGGTACTGTGCGCAAGAACCAAAGAGGCCTCCCAAAAACGCACATTGCCCAAGTAATGAGAAGGGGTGAAAGCAGGGGAATATGCACCGAAAATATGTTGTTGGTCAAATATAAGGACAAGAGGGATGTCCTTATACTGACAACAATTCACGGAGACAGTACCACCTCCGTCCCTGTACGAGGTACCAGTACCCACACCTCAAAACCTAATTGTATCCTGGATTACAATAGGTACATGGGCGGAGTGGATCTTTCAGATCAGGTACTGAAGCCGTACAGTGCCCTGCGGAAAACAAAAATCTGGTACAAGAAGCTGGCCGTGTATATCATCCAGATGGCACTGTATAACGCTTACGTGCTATTCCGTTCTACCGGCCAGAGGGGGACATTTATGCACTTTCAAGAGGAAGTCATAAAGGGCCTAATATTTGGGAACCAGCAGGCAGAGGGCCCCAGTACTTCTAGTACTGGCCCCCGTATTGTACCAGGGCAGCATTTTCCTGATGAAATCCCCTCCACTGGAAAAAAGGGCAGGACACAAAAAAGGTGCAAAGTTTGCTATAAAAAGGGAATAAGAAAGCAAACTATTTTCCAGTGTGACACTTGCCCCGACAAACCCGGCCTATGTATAAAGGAGTGTTTTAAAATATACCACACATCTATGGATTATTAGGTTCATCATTTCATCAAATCGCGGGCGTCGGGGGTAAAAATCGCGGTGATCGCGGTCATCGCGGGCATCGGGGGTAAATCGGGATGCCTGCGATGACCGCGATTACCGCGATTTTCCCATAGGGAACAATGTAAAAACGGCAGATTGACCGTGATTTTACTGTTAAATGCCTCAATGGACCCGATTTGGGGCCAAATAGGCCAAATTAACCCTTAAATGTCCCCCCAAATTTTTAACGCCACCCCACGATCCACGCCAACCCGAAGCGTGGCGAGCGGCGGCGGTATGCGTCCTCCGACCTTTTCATGCCCTACTATCCACTAGGGGGTGGTGTGAGAATATAATAGTGTGGCGAGCGCAGCGAGCCACCGAGCCCGAAGCGTGGCGAGCGCAGCGAGCCCCGCGAGGGGACGCGGATACCTTCACAGGTAGACGCGTCCCCTCGCGGGCTTCACAGGTGTCCGCGTCGCCACGGACACCTGTGAAGCCCGCGAGGGGATGCGCATAACTGTGAAGGTATCCGCGTCCCCTCGCGGGGCTCGCTGCGCTCGCCACGCTTCGGGCTCGGTGGCTCGCTGCGCTCGCCACACTATTATATTCTCACACCACGCCCTAGTGGATAGTAGGGCATGAAAAGGTCGGAGGACGCGTACCGCCGCCCCTCGCGGGCTCGCTGCGCTCGCCACGCTTCGGGTTGGCGTGGATCGTGGGGTGGCGTTAAAAATTTTGGGGGACATTTAAGGGTTAATGGGCTCTGTGGCCCATTTAACATTGATTCCTATGGCCAAATCGGGTGGATTGAGCCATTTAACAGTAAAATCGGGTCCATCGCGCCTTTTAACATTGATTCCTATGGGAAATCGGGAGCATCGCGTCGCGGGCATCGCGGGTACATTTATGGCCGGCCGCGACGCGACCGACACGATTTCCATGTTTAACATTGGTTTCAATGGGAAATCGCGGGTATCGCGTCGGTCGCGTCGCGGCCACACATAAATGTACCCGCGATGCCCGCGACGGGCGCCGTTCTAGGTAAAGAGTACCGCTTTTTCTCCTTCATACCTTCTGAAAATGAAAAATTTTGAGCCAGAACTGCATTTTTGTGTAAAAAAATGTAATTTTTCATTTTCACTGCCCAGTTGTATCAAAATTGGTGAAACCCCTGGGGGTTTGAAATGTACAATATACCCCTAGATGAATTCCCTGAGGGGTGTAGTTTGCAAAATGGGGTCACTTGTGGGGGGGTTCCACTGTATTGGTGCTTTGGTGGTCTTGCTAATGCGACATAGCACCCACCATCATTCCACCAGAATTTGTGCTGCAAAATCCAAATATCACTCCTTCCCTTCTGAGTCCTGCCACTTTTTGGTCACACATGTAGAGTTTTATTTTAGGGATCATATATCTCTCTTATCCCAATAATGGTTATTGAGATTGAAATATTATATAAAATATATTTATTATATCTGGTATTGATATAATAACATATATATTTGACATCTGCAATTATATTCTAATAGACCTTACAATACAATATGCAGAGTACTTGTCATAATTTGATTCCCCAAATATGAGAGTTCGAGACTTGTAATTTTAGCTCCAATTGGAGGATTTTATTTATAGGCAAAACAAACCATACAGAATAATTTTAACACAGTAATTGATGTATATGCTATTATATATATATTTATATACGCCTCCTTGCTTATATTACATAAAACGACATTAAACAATTGACAGACAGACTGCTACAGACTTCGTTTATAACTTATACCTATACCCATAAACGAACATTCATAACTACCATATTTACTGTTAGTCTCTCACTCCAGCCCATTGCTTTTGGTTCCGTTCTCTTTCCTGCTCGTATCTCACATCTCTCCTCCTGACTCACTGAATAGGTTTCTTGCTGACTGTCCGTGTGTGTCTGTGTGCGAATGTGAGTGAATGTCTACTCTATCTCTCTCCTTATATCACAAATACATGAATTGAAGTTCCCTGTTCTCATGACGTTATTGAATTTATGGATGCTAATGGTGACAGGGTCTCCTGCTTGTCTGGACGCTAGTGGTAATCTCCATTGCGAGATCTCCTGTTTCTGGTCTCTCCCTGTGCATCAATCTATTTTACACTCCTGTTGTCAAAATACACAATAGTGTCCTGTCTGTCCTGCAAAGTAACTTGGATGATGTACTAGCAGCTACATTCTCCAGAAAGGAAACCAGATGGCTGGAGTCTGGCCCATAGTGTATACATTGCTTAATTAATAAATATAGATATATCTGGGGAGGGTAACAACACTATATCTGCTTAATAGTATGCCTTAGACATTTTGTCTCCTAAATTAATTCAGTTGCATTTGATATGTTACAAAGTGGTCATTCATATTATTTAGTAAACCCAAAAGCTATACTACGATGTCTAAACATTAAACTCAGATGTCCTAATTATTAAGCTATTCCTATTTTTATATACACATACATAATATATACTATGGTTAAAATCACATTACATTAATGATGGTATAAAACAATATCTATATGCCTATATTGTAACACACATGAGGCATTGCCGTACTCGGGAGAAATTGGGGCACAGATTTTGGGGTGCTTTGTCTCCTTCATACCTTCTGAAAATGAAAAATTTTGAGCCAGAACTGCATTTTTGTGTAAAAAAATGTAATTTTTCATTTTCACTGCCCAGTTGTATCAAAATTGGTGAAACCCCTGGGGGTTTGAAATGTACACTATACCCCTAGATGAATTCCCTGAGGGGTGTAGTTTGCAAAATGGGTCACTTGTGGGGGGGTTCCACTGTATTGGTGCTTGGGGGGTCTTGCTAATGCGACATAGCACCCACCAAAATTCCACCAGAATCTGAGCTGCAAAATCCAAAAATCACTCCTTCCCTTCTGAGTCCTGCCATGCACCCAAATGGTATTTTTTGGTCACATGTGAGGCATTGCCGTACTCGGGAGAAATTGGGGCACAGATTTTTGGGGTGCTTTGTCTCCTTCATTCCTTGTGAAAATGAAAAATTTTGAGCCAGAACTGCATTTTTGTGTAAAAAATGAAAATTTTCATTTGCACAGCCCAGTTGTATCAAAATTGGTGAAACCCCTGGGGGTTTGAAATGTACACTATACCCCTAGATGAATTCCCTGAGGGGTGTAGTTTTCAAAATGGGTCACTTGTGGGGGGGTTCCACTGTATTGGTGCTTGGGGGGTCTTGCTAATGCGACATAGCACCCACCAAAATTCCACCAGAATCTGAGCTGCAAAATCCAAAAATCACTCCTTCCCTTCTGAGTCCTGCCATGCACCCAAATGGTATTTTTTGGTCACATGTGAGGCATTGCCGTACTCGGGAGAAATTGGGGCACAGATTTTGGGGTGCTTTGTCTCCTTCATTCCTTGTGAAAATGAAAAATTTTGAGCCAGAACTGCATTTTTGTGTAAAAAATGTAATTTTTCATTTGCACAGCCCAGTTGTATCAAAATTGGTGAAACCCCTGGGGGTTTAAAATGTACACTATACCCCTAGATGAATTCCCTGAGGGGTGTAGTTTTCAAAATGGGGTCACTTGTGGGGGGGTTCCACTGTATTGGTGCTTGGGGGGTCTTGCTAATGCGACATAGCACCCACCAAAATTCCACCAGAATCTGAGCTGCAAAATCCAAAAATCACTCCTTCCCTTCTGAGTCCTGCCATGCACCCAAATGGTATTTTTTGGTCACATGTGAGGCATTGCCGTACTCGGGAGAAATTGGGGCACAGATTTTGGGGTGCTTTGTCTCCTTCATTCCTTGTGAAAATGAAAAATTTTGAGCCAGAACTGCATTTTTGTGTAAAAAATGTAATTTTTCATTTGCACAGCCCAGTTGTATCAAAATTGGTGAAACCCCTGGGGGTTTGAAATGTACACTATACCCCTAGATGAATTCCCTGAGGGGTGTAGTTTGCAAAATGGGGTCACTTGTGGGGGGGTTCCACTGTATTGGTGCTTGGGGGGTCTTGCTAATGCGACATAGCACCCACCAAAATTCCACCAGAATCTGAGCTGCAAAATCCAAAAATCACTCCTTCCCTTCTGAGTCCTGCCATGCACCCAAATGCTATTTTTTGGTCACATGTGAGGCATTGCCGTACTCGGGAGAAATTGGGGCACAGATTTTGGGGTGCTTTTTCTCCTTCATACCTTCTGAAAATGAAAAATTTTGAGCCAGAACTGCATTTTTGTGTAAAAAAATTAATTTTTCATTTTCACTGCCCAGTTGTACCACAATTGGTGAAACCCCTGGGGGTTTGAAATGTACACTATACCCCTAGATGAATTCCCTGAGGGGTGTAGTTTGCAAAATGGGGTCACTTGTGGGGGGGTTCCTAAATTTTAGCATCTTATGGTGCCTAGAAACCTACATGGTGCCTAAAAAATAATCTCATAAAAAGGAGGCTCCAAAATCAAGTAGGTGCTCCTTCTATTATGAAGCCTGTGGTTTGGTCAACGTGCACACTAGGGCCACATATAGGATATTTATGAAAACAAAAGAATTGGGGGAATCAATTTTTAGTCACATTTCTCTAGTAAAATGTACTGTGTTCCTTAGAAAAATGTATTAAAATTGCAAATCTGCAAAAAAAAATGAAATTTTGAAATTTCACCTACACTTTGTTTTAATTCCTGTGAAACACCTAAAGGGTTAACAAACTTCCAAAATGCTGTTTTGAATACTGTGAGGGGTGCAGTTTTTGAAATGGTATCATTTATGGGGGTGTCTCACATACAAGTCCCTCAAAGTCACATCAGAACTGAACTGGTCCCTAAAAAAATCAGTGTTTGAAATTTTCTTGAAAATTTGAGAATTTGCTATTCATATTGTAAGCCTCCTAGTGTCCAAAAAAATTAAAAGGAAGTTGAAATAATGATGGAAACATAAAGTAGACATATGGTCTATGTTAGTTATTAACTATTTTGAGTGGTATGATTATTTGTCTCACAAGCAGAAAATTTAACATTTTGCAAATTGCTAAATTTTCCATTTTTTTACGACATTTTGGTATTTTTCACAAAAAAACACAGACTGTATCGACCCAAATTTACCACTAATTTGAAGTACAATGTGTCACGAAAAAACAATCTCAAAATCACTGGGATAAGTAAAAGCAAAAAAAAGTTATCCCCACTTAAGTGATACATGTCAGATTTGAAAAAAAGGGCTCTGTCAGGAACGCAAAAACTGGCTCTGTCAGGAAGGGGTTAAACATTGCATTGTTTAAATTTGTATATTTTTGGTCCATTTTGAGTGACACAGAGGTCCTCAATTGAGAGCTGCAAGTGACACTGTAAATAATTGACACCTGTTCTTGAGATTATTGTGCACCCAATCTAGTGATTCCTTTTCCCCTTCTCCATCTGTAGGTCGGGAGACTGTGTGTCGAAATACATCACACAGTTCTTGTGACGCACAGTGGTAGGGGATTTGGGAGCATTATTGTGTGTTTTTTTGAGCATGATAACAGCTATAGAGTATTTTGAACCAGAAACTACAAGTATGGAAGGTCAACCAAAACAAAAGTAATTTGCTAACTGTAAGTCAAACATCGGCAAGCCAGCAAGAACATATGATGAGGACTTCATAACCATTGTATATAGTAAATCTCAACCAGTCCAAAAGCCAATGTCACAGTCTCACTGAACCCAGCTCCCACTGACTATGTCCAGCAGTGCTGGGGTCTATGCAATGGGTAGTGGATGGGGGAGTCCCTGCCACCCATTGATAGTGTCTCCTCTTTTAGCTCCTTCCTCCACAGCTTCAATGCACAGGTGGCCACAGCTCCCATAGGATTCACATGCCACTCTGTGTGAGAATTAAATGGCCAGGCATGCCAAAAAAGTGGAGTTCTGGTTGGCACCAAATTTGAACTCCAATAAGTGGAACTCTCTGGGAGCACTCCTGTGAAAGAGAGTAGGCTCATAGCTTGCTCCAGTGTATCCGACTTGTACTATTGGCTACCTCTTTCTACCTTTGAAAACTCCTTGTAACTTGATTCCACCTGATACTTTGGTAATGTATTTGGTGATTCCTGGTTTGATCTTGGCTTCCTAGTGAACAGGACCTGCCTTCTTCCTGATATTTTGCTATCTACTTGTGCATAAAACACAAATTAAGTCTTTGTTTAATAAAAAACTTAAATGAAGAATGTGTATGTGGGTATATTTCCATAATGAAAGTAGACTTGGGAGATTCAGGAAGGTAGAGACAAGTTAAAAGTGTTGGTGAAATTGGAGACACAATTGCATCATCATGCCCAGGCCACTGCTGTACAATGGGAATATTTGTGGTCTGGGACAGCAGAGCAGGCTGATGATTACACAATTATGTCGGAATAGCGTCATCAAGTCCTTTGTTGACACTTCATTAGGGAACTAATGTCTGAAAGCTGTATGCACATTCTTTGAATCATGGTAATTGGAAATCGCCATTTTTAAATTACATTACATAGAAAGATTTGTAACTGTTCGCTTGTTGTAACAGATACTGTACACACAAATTTACACAATACTTTATATAAAAATGAACATATTTAGTCATGTGTGATAGGGCTCTGTTTGTTTACCTTGCCTTAGTAGTTTTATTTTTTTTATTTTTTTTAAGGCTCTCAAATTGTAATCCAAAATTAATCCAAATTTTATTTGCTGAAGGTTTTACTTGTTACCTTTACAGTATTTCCAACGCCTTATCTATTTATATATTTTCTTTGATACTTGGAAGATAAATTATTTTACTGCAATTGGTATTTCATACAAAAAATGTACTTTGTCAATGTAAATATTACTTTCCCAGTGTTATTTCTACTTGCGTTGCATTCTTTCTCCAATATCTCAGCCATGAGTTCTGGACATGATCCAGACTGACTCCAGCAATATTTTAAAACATGGATATTCTTTTCTTTGTAGTCTAGCTCCTTGGTCTGCCAGGACTTTGAGTTTCCAACTAGAGTCTTTGACCTTACTGATTATATACACTATATTACCTTTATTTTAAAGCTATGGGAAGTAAATGTGCCTTTCTCATACTCTAAATCATCCTTTAATAATATACCCAAATATTACTGCAATTCACAGTGTATTGTGAAATTTTAAATTGCATTGTATTCCCATAAAATAGAAAAGTACCCAGAAGTCTATGTATTATATTATAACACTTGAAACACCTTCACAGAGTTTATCTGATGTCACAGTGAAGAACCCAAATAGTCTTCACAATAGTTGATGACTTAGTACTTCCAGTATTTTTATTACTCAGCAGTTTTGACAATTAATGGCACCCTTACAGCTGGACTGCTTTATAGATGATCAGTCTTTTGATAGTGCTTTGTCTGTATTGTGTTCTACTCAGTGGCAGAAGTTCGTCTCAGTTGCCCGGAGGCAAGATGAATATTGGTTCCCCCCCCCCCACACACACATACGTGCACCAACCTTATATAAATTTACTGTATGTATTCATGTGTGTGTATGTATATGTTTAGAATAAAGAGAATGTGAGGTACTGTATCTATGGTCCTGCTAGGAGGCGGAGTCAGCCTCTGGTTCTACTAGTTCAGGAGCACTTATGGATAAGATTGATATTGAATCCACATGTTGGTTAGTCCTCTTACATCCTGCTACATGGTATTTTATATGGATGACTTATATTATTTAGATAAGTGCTTGTCTAGGGAATGTTCAGTAACTTGTACTTTTTTTAAATGGTTTATCAATTGTCTGCTCATGGTATTGCTCATTATCTCGATGATTTCTGGTCCATTTGTCCTGACAATTTGAATCAGTGGTTTTACCCATTTTGTGGTTTTTGGTGCCACTCAGAGGAAGTGCCACACACATCATCTGTCCTGAGTATTGAGATTAACAATTTGGGCAGATGTAATCATGTGCTCTAGGTCCTAAATATCTGCATTGTTATTGAATCTTGTTTGGATGCATGAATGTTATTCTCTGTCAGACACAGTTGTTGTTGAGTTTACTTCTTGCAAGGTCATACCAATGGGCATTATGTGCTGCCAGAAATTTAATAGTGCCACTGCAAGTTGAACCTGGTCATAATTATCTTTATTATTAACAACTGAATTGATGTGCAATTTGTCTGCCTAGATGTTATTCTGCATGTTGAGAGGTACTTGTTGTATACATTTCAATTCAATATACATTTCAATTCAGTTTATTGCATTACTTGCATTGGCATTGCACCAGTGGCGTTCTGTTAAGCACTTGTATCTGGGGGTCGATCTTTCAGCGATGTGACTCCAACTCTATGGAACTCACTTCCCCGCTCAGTTTGAGAAGCTTCCACTCTGGAAACATTCAAAAATAGACTCAAGACTTTCCTATTCACCCAAGCATTTCACTAATGTCTCTTGTTAAGTTGTTAAGTTTGTTTTGTATTTTGAGCTGTAAAAGGCTAATGCAAGCACGTTGAGTCCTATTAGGAGAAAAGTGCTATATAAATATTATTATTATTATTATTATTATTATTATTATTATTATTATTATTATTATTATTGTTAAGGCTGCTATGTCTCTGGCTGTGGCTGGTTTCTCTGTACCAGAGGTTTAAGGCTAATGAAAGTTAGTGATTTGCAATATATTTGTTCCTTTTCTAATTGAGCACCACTACCATCTAGAGTAGTCAGTTGTAATTTTTTTCTGTATGCCTGTTGACTTATTTAATCATGTGGTTTTTTCCCAGTTTGTTTTCTTGTTCATGATTTCATTTTACTCTAATTCTCTTACGTGTCCCTATTGTTTTTGTCTTTCCAATTGAAGTGCCTCTTCTCATTGATTTTGGGAGTGGGAGTATTGGGATACCTTTTTTTGTCATCTATAGCATTGTAACTAGTCCCTTAAAAGGTTTATCTATTTTTTTTCCTTTTTTAACCAGGGTGTAAGTAGGTATGGTCTAACAGGATCCCTGAGCTGGTGTGGCGGAGTGTTCAGATCTTTGTGGCACTACACTACATGAGGCAATATCTAAAATGTTTTGGCCAAAATGGAATTAGTTATTTTGAATCCATTAACCCATTTCCCATATACATATCTGTATGCATTTTAGCAAGGGGGGTTTATTTGCTTTTTTTTTGGTGATTTTGTTTTGTGTTTTAATGGTTTGAGGTAACCTTTATGGTCATCACACAGCGCTGAGCAGTATGTGCTAAGCTGTTGAGACATGGACATGGGAAGCTGACATGCTTAGCTGCACAGCACCTAGGCAGCCATTCAGAGCTGCCACTTTGTCATTGCAGCTAGGTAAACACGTAAAAACAGTACAGATACATAACACAACAGGTGAGACATGGTGTACATATTTTGGCTTAGAGGCACATATCATAGGCAGCCATCAGCGGTGCCATCTTGACATCGCTACTCACAGATTTGCAGTGGAAGGGTTTAACAGGCCATCTCCCCTACAGTATACCACAGCCAGTATGGAGGGATCCAGAGGCTTTCCTGCTGTGGGGCTGGGGTGAACCAGTGTGTCAGGGGCTCTGGCTGAATTCGGGGCTAGAGGGAGAGCCAGTGTGAGTGTGGGGGGGGAGAGTCATTGAGGCCAGGGGGGAGAGTCTGTTAGGCCATGGGCTGGAGTTGGGCCCTCTCTGGGCTGAAGTCCACCGCCACTGACCCACTGATACTGGAGCTGCACCTCCTGTCTTAGGGCTGCTCCCGGGAGGGGTGCCACTAGTTTCGCCCAGAACAGGAACATCAATGGGGCAGGCTCCCACAGTCCTCCAGAGGTCTTCGTCGGGGACCTGCAGGCAGGAAATCTCTTCTGCTGTTGGAGTTGAGTGTCACTGGCTGGCCAGGATGTACCTGTTGGTCTTCATCAGAGGGTAATATGGCCATGGAGTTTGCAGCATCTCCATCTCACATGCTGGGGCCTCCGACCAGGGGTCATGGTGTGCTGTGTGGGGGAAAATTGCACTCTCCATCCTCCTCCTCCGTCTATCTCCAACCACCTCCTCCATCCATCTCCTCCGTCAGGCTTCTCCGGGGGGCAAAGACGAGGAGCTCTGAGGATGGGAGATTGAAGCTCCACATGTATGCGACCATCCCTGGCCCCCACCGACAGCTACCCGGCCCCCACCGGAGGCTACATGAATTTGTTTAGTTAAATTGAGACTTATGAATTTGTTTGTTGCACATAAAATAAATCATTTACAACATGTTCTAAAGATGGATTCAATGTCTGTGATGTGTGTTTTGCATACCAGACACACATGCTGTAATTAACATCCAAAACATTTCTCAAGCTCTACTTTTATTCAGAGTCATTTATGCCCATTTTTTTATTATGGATCTGTTGGATGCAAAGAAGCAAAGGTCAAGTTTTAACATATAATGCGTAATGAAGATGCAAATTTACACATTGTTTTTTTTTTTATCTAATCTGTCCCTTGCACATTCGGGCAGCAGGCCGCATGCGCTGTTTAGTCCACACGCAACGCTGTGAAATGTGGTTATACGTATGTCTGTCCTACTGTGTTTTGATTCCTATCGGACTCAGTCAGAGACTAGCATGTTCATAAAGGAGTTAAATTAAATACTTTATAAAATTAATATGATCGAGTTTAGCCATGGGAAATTTATAAGCTGGGGGACACTGAATATCTTTTAGCCAACTGTCAAGAGCCACCCAGTGGCATCATTAGGGGGTTGCGCAGGCTGTGGTTGGCAGTAGGACACATTTAGGAATCTGTAGGATACCATAACAGTAGTGTATAATGTTAATAAAATCCAATAAAAGCAACAAATATGTACAGTATACTGTATATTAGGTGACATATTTAACCATCAATAAAGGACCAGGAAGAATAAGAATACAGTATGTACAATGTAAGCAGGGCCCTATTCCCTTATGTTCTTTTCCCTTTCTTACAGTACTTAACTCTTTGAGTACCAACACCTCTGTGAGATGTGCAAAATATCCAGTATAAATGGCAACATCTTTGTGAGAGATATGCAAAATATCAGCTAAAAATGCCAGCGTTGCTCACTTTTGTGTGTGTGTGTGTGAGTGTGTGTATGTATGTATATATATATGTATATGTATATATATATATATATATATATATATATATATATTCAAATAAAAAATGTTGTGTAAAAGAAGATTATAATTCCTATAATACAGATAGAGCACCTCCCAACCAGTGCCGGGGATTGGCAGAATGACCACAATGGTGATTGCCGGCGGAGAGGCGCTCCATCTGATTGGGATGTGCGAGCATCTTACATGCACATGAGTCCCAGTTTTCTGGCGGTAGGGGATGGGAACCCTGCCGGTCTCTGCTTCAGGGAGACAGGCAGGGTTGGGGGTGGGGTGCGGGAAGGCAGCGGGGACCAGCACATAGTGACAGGGAGGCAGTGGGGACCGGTGGGGAGCTCTGCCGGAAGGGGACGCATGAGCATCTCATACTTGCGCATCCCCTTCTGGTGGCTGGTGGGGGCTGGCGTTTGCCGATGTGACAGCCAGACCCACTAAGCGAGAGGCGCTCCATCTGTAAGGTAAACATTACAGGTAATTACAGTATGATTAATAAAAATATTTGCTTGGAAATTTTCACACCAATTTTGACAAATTTTCTTGGCACTCGAATGGTCATAACATCTATGATGGCATCAAATCCTGTGTTTTTCTGCTACACATACTTATTCCAGTGTCCTCTGCTGATGAAGCTATGGTTATATACCCCATCCTTGTCCTCTATTGTATTCAATTGTAAGTCATTGTTTTACTTATTAGTTTATGTACCCTGTTATTGGGGGCTGTGTATCTACAGGAAATCCAACATGGTTGAAGCTAATACTTATCTGAGGCATGTTATTTTTGAAAAATTCTGAGAAATAAAACTGCCAAAAGACACCCTAACAACATTAGAAAAAAGTGGTGATTAAACAAAAAAAAACCTAATACAGGAAAAGAGACCACATGCAGAGATCAGATGCTCGAGAGTTGGGATAAGCTTGTAACGAGTGAAGATTATATTAAACATTGGCAATGACTTCTGAGAGATTTGAAAGTAAAACATAGATTTTAAATATTTATTAGATTTAAGCAGTAGCAGACATACTGTACGGTAGAAATGTTTTGGCGGACAATTATTTAATTAGTTAGAATGACCAGTTTCTTAAGGTAAGGGCAAGGTAAGGTTGAAACAAAGAAAAAAAGTTTATAATTTAATTAAGCTGAGTATGAAATGATTAATTTCTAGGACATAAAAAAATTATGGGGATTTTAGAATTGTATGGTGCTATGGTAAAGCTTCCTAAACTTATTTATACATTAGTGCATGGTGAAAAAATTAATTAGATTGAAGAAATGAAAAAACATCAAATCACTGTCCAGCTCGTTCACAAATCATAATTTATAATCTCATAATTTAAGGGAAAGATGAATAAAATAAGATCTTATAGTTAATATACCAGGTATAACACACAAGCAATAAATAAAGTGGCTGCACTTGTGACCTACTTTATGCTACAGCTGAAATCCATAGTTATTGAGAGGATCCTTGTATCCACATGCAGGAAGCCACACCGTCACTGTTAGTAGTGTAAGCACCTGCAACTCCCAATGCTGGGTGCAAGAGATCCGTTCCCCTCACTATGACAAATCTCTTGTGTGTTGCTGCCAAGATCTAGCATTGAGCCACCATATTCAGAAAAGGACATACAGTATGCAAAAATGCACAAATCTGCATATCTGATACTGTATGCTAAAAATCCCTAGTTAGTGCACAAAAATACATGTGAATTAGCCTCATAAAGAGGCTAATTGAGATCTGTTTGCACAGGTTCAAATTTGGCTGCTGTACAATGGCACAATTTCCACAATGCGCATGTGCAGGGCCCAGCTGCGGGCGCCTTTGGAAAATTTTTGTGTGTGCAAGATACGCGCAGCCTGAGTGATAGGGGTTGGGCGTGTGGGAGTGGATCCCAGGTGTCATGAGGGTGCCAACAAAAATGATGGGTACACCCAATGAAATGCAGAAAGTGCCTGACAAAATGCAGTCGTGCTTATGCCTGCTAGGGGCGGGTGCATGACATCAGCTCCCGCATTGTCTGAATGCCAAAACCCAGAAACATAGATGTTGACATCCCCATTATAGCTTTTTGTTATAGGGAGAGAAAGAGAGGATTTCCTGACATATCAGAACCAGGATACACGTTGAGCGATGTTAATGAAGGAAATATTTATCAACCTTCATTAGCATACATGGTCTAGCTAGCACTATTTCCAGGTTCAATGTGCAGCACATTGAAACTGATGTCGCTAGTGACCAGGGGAATTGGGAATATACATTGCCAGATAAGTGCAAATATGAGTATATATCTGTTGTCTGATCTGCAAGATCAGCAAACATTTTTCTCAGTGTTAACACATTTTTATATCTGCCCTACCAAGAGTGCAACATGATTTTGCCAAGTTGCTTGCTTTGTTTTGTAATCTTTAACCCTTGTGTAATTTAAGGCTATTGGTAATTTTCTCTTTTCTCTTAGATAACTCATACAACCTATCCTAGGTTAGTGCTAGATGTTTGGCGTGAGTGAACCATGGTTGTGCTAAGCATTTTTTTTTTCATGATAATGCATCTTAGTTGCATTGTAAAACACTGCTTCATGAGAGTGCACTAATTAATTTAATATGCAGCACATGTATTCAGGGGCGTAAGTTCATCTCAGTCCCATGGAGGCAAGTTGGAGTGTGGTATGCCCCACCCCAAATATGGTTGTGTGCTTGTTGCAACACAGGTTGCATGGTACCAGGCAGGAGCAATCCTGTCCCCTATTGCAGGTGTTATCAGGGCTCCTAGTATAGAACCAATTAACTACAGGGGTGACCCACATGTGCTGCTTTACATGCAGATGCCCCTTTGGTGCTTGGGGCCTGGAGGCTGGAGACTCCATTGTCACTGGGAGTTACGCCCCTGCTTGTATTATATATCTATGAATGATGCTACGTACAATGCAGAATGAAATGTGAAAAAAAGTTGCAAACAATTTACTGTAGCATTTAATATACATATTCAAACTCAGTGGCACACAGACATACATGTATCATACAGTATATGCAGTGGTTTAATTATATTGCATCAAAAGTAATATGTGCATTCATGGGACAATGAAGCTAGGCACAAACCATGTCACAGAGGTCCTGGCCCAATGAGAAGGGATGTTGGGCACGACTGCAGTAACAATTTATGACAACACATTTGTACTGTACATTCTATATTTACACTATTTTAGCAATATATTGTTTGGCAGTATTATATATTTTTTTGCTGTACATCCTGGTTTCTTCCTGTCATCCTGTTGTTGCAGCAGTAAGTGTGAAGCTGTGTCATCATTTCAGTATTTATAATGGTTGTCTTGTGTGTGGGGCACACCAGAGATCTGTGCATAGGCAGTAGTATCTGAGCATTCCCCTTCAGAATTTAGAATGTAAGCTCTCATGAGCAGGGCTCTCTCTCCTCATGTGATTTTCTTAATTGTCCTAAATTGCATTGTACTGTAATTTAAGATTTTCTTGTTATTGCTCATTTACATTGTGGGGTGACTCTGGTTTGGTTGCTATGTTGCGAATTCGCAACGATGACCAATGTTTTAAACACAATCGCTTATGCACACGTACAGGTATTCACTGCGAGTGCAAAACATGCAAAACATCCATTTGCAGGCCAGTGTGTAAAATCAGCGACTAGCGGGGGGCGGACATTCGCATGCCCAGCAGGCGGCATTAGTTGGCTCGCATACCAGAAAAATACTGCTGCCTTGCGAGTCAACCACAATCAGGGCCTGTATGCATTGTTAAGCGCTGTGGAACCCTTGTGGCATCATATAAATAAAGGATAACAATCATAATAAGTGTATGTTTTGAAAACACTCCACCATGTCTGCACATTTAATAGCTTTCAACAGTTTGAGCTTTATCTCTCTGTAAAGTTACAATTTGCAGATAAAAAAGGTTCTTAACTCAAAATGATCTACAGTATATATGAATATTTAGTGAAAAATAGAACACATACGATTTATGAATGTTGCTGATCTAAAAACTTCAATTTATCTCCAGTATGTATTGTGTAACCATTATCTGCTTATTAAAAGCTTTAATTCATTGTTTTGAGATTTCATACAGTATTTTGCATCACAATTTTTGCGAGTGATTTATTTATAATAAAAATAGCAAATTAAAGAATCATTAAGTTATTTTATATTTTCCTAGAATCCTCCATTTGTTATTACTAATGAGTTTTGATAATTTACAATAGGATGTCTAGTGCACTCAGAGAGGCATAATTATTGTTACAATTATATCTAGTATACTTCCATTATTGTTCCTTAAACACATGAAAGAATAAAATCTTCTTTGAAAATACAAGCAAATTACTATAATCATATTATAATAGAAAAATGTCATCTGCAGTTGAAGATAAACACTCAGTGAAAAACAGAACTGCAACTGGATGACAACTGCTGTAACATGCTGATTGCCTATGTCTTATAGAGGGCAAGGTTTATACAGTTGGAATCATTTGATACTGAAGCATTTATTACTTTTTTTTTTATTTCTCTTTGAGCAGTAATAATGAGGTCGGCCACTATGCACTAACTACAGTAAAAGGGCACATGAGCTGGAAGCAAAGCTAAAGAAAATGATCCGATCAGACTCTGACACATGTTAGGACAAACACTCTTGTTCATTTACATTATAATGTGTACTGAACTTCACTGGACTTAAAAAAGAGCAGGTGCAAAGTAAATGAGCAGACGAGTTTACTAGGGGGAACAATGTTAATCTTGGTTGCTCTGTTTTGCTTCTGTAGTAGGTGCAGCGTGACTGCATTCAGCACACTAGTTCACTGTGACATCAGAGTTAAGGATCATAGATACTGGGTGACTTTTAGCAGAAACTAGTTCAGTTTTGTCGTTTGAGCTGCGTTCAGCTCAATATCTATCCAGTGAGTACGTGCCAGCGATGAGCAGTGAGTGATGATGCACGCTTACATTATACATTCCATTCACAAAGAAAAACATCAGTCAACTATTCTATAAATCAAATGATTGACAGTAGCTGGTTAAGGACAAAATTATGTGTCAAAATGCAAAATAAATGATGTCTTTTTGTTTGTGTTATCAGAATCATTTAGGCCAACTTTGCATGAGCACAAGAGCGGATGCAAGTATTAGCTCCCAAAAATATGCTTGTGGAACTAGACAACTGTATCATGCTGAATTGTACCAAATTTGTGGTGACCATCTACCTCACCTCCTTTTAACAAGTGTCCAACAAAGTCTAAAGTAATACTGGAACAATTCCTTTTGGCGTTTGGTCAACATGAGGAGCTGCCATGGGGATA
The DNA here is from genome assembly GCF_055691185.1 of Crinia signifera. Taxonomy (NCBI): domain Eukaryota; kingdom Metazoa; phylum Chordata; class Amphibia; order Anura; family Myobatrachidae; genus Crinia; species Crinia signifera. The sequence continues at coordinate 101,906,164 of NC_139225.1, read as the reverse complement.
TACTTGCTAAAATCCTTAGGCACATATATGTGTCCTTATTGTGTCTTGTAAAGTTGTATTTGCTTCAAAACCTTAACTCAGCCAACACTTGCACATGACCTAAACAACCAAGGGAAAAAGGAAACATACTTGCCTTCAAGGTCTTGGTGACTTTTTAGAATGCTCCAACTGGTTCCTCACAAATGACTCCAAGTAGAATACTTCATATTGTCCAAACTCCATAGACATCTCTACCAGATCTACGAGAAGGTAAGAAAATATAAAGCAACAGAATGGGCAAATTGTCCTCATCATATTTCCTAGCCTTTGAAAATTGGTCATCGAAGCCTTTCAGTGAACTAAACTTTGTATTTTTCTCTATTAAACATGATAGAGATTCCTGGGCCTTCTTTATTAAATGTACAGTAGCTATTTTTTTACTTTATTGTACATTCCAAAATGGCACTAAAACAGTTATGCAATCATTGTTTTCTCTGTAGTTCACAATGTAGACCAGTGGCTCCCAACCTAGGTCCTCAAATACCCCCAATATGTCACATTTTTCAGGTCACCCGGCAGGTGCACAGGTGCCCTCATTATTCACTGACACATTTTAAAATATCCACAGTAGTCACTGATGTAGACAATTACATCCAATAATATACATCCAGCTCAAATAGTCATCATAGTGTATCTACTTCACAATGCATCATTCTCCGTGCTTCAGATTCACACCACCAAATAACTGTGTTATTAGTTGGTAAATGTGCACATGTATGGATGCCTTATATGCATAATTTGACCCAGACCACTAAAGATGCATCGAGAAGCAGCTTTCGTTCAACATCCTGGTATGATTTAGAGACTATTGCTGATGGTGTTCCCCCTTTTTGATAAACCTCCAGTGTTTCCCCACCTTTTACAAAAATTGTAATGCGAATAATAGATTAAGAATGAGGGGCTTCAAAAGAGAGATGTGAAAAGAATTAGAAATATTCAGTGCAGGTGGAAGTTTAAGACGAAGAACTATTGCATTAATTACTTCTGTAACCTGAAATGGACCAATGAACCGAGGAGCTAATTTAATGTTTAGAACCTTTAAATGAATATGGCGGGTAGATAGCCAAACTCGATCCCCAACTGTAAAGTGGAGCAGCCACTCTTCTTCGATCTGCAGAAGTCTTGTACTGATCAGAGGACCATTGTAGGGCTGACTGAATGTTTTACCAAATGTTGGTGAAGAAACGTAAGGTATGTATGTATGTATGTATTGACAGTTGGTAACTCAGTAGTTGGAAGTTTAGGAAATTCAGGCACTCAGGGATGTAATCCATACACTGTAAAGAATGGTGTTGACTGACAAATGATAAGTGTTGTTGTGGGAAATTCTGCCCATGGTAGGAGATCGGACCAATTATCTTGCGAGGAGGAAAGATAGAGTCTCAGAAATGTTTCTAAGTCCTGATTTACCCTTTCCGTATGGCCATTCGTTTGAGGATGATAAGCCGAAGAAAATTTAAGATTCACCTGGAGCGCCGTGCATAATGCTCTCCAAAACTGGGCTACAAACTGAACTCCTCGATCGGAAATGATTTCTGAGGGTAAACCGTGCCTAAAAGAAGCGCCACTAGGTAATCCTTTCAGAGGAACAAAGTGGACTATTTTAGAAAAACGATCGACCACAACCCAAATAGTATTATACCCATTAGAGGAGGGAATATCAGTAATAAAGTCCATGGTTGTATAGAATCAAAGTGCTGGGGAGAAGGTGGAGAAAGAGTTAATAGGAAAAGAAAGGCACAGAGAAATATTGCAATACCAAAAAATTAAAAAATATGTTAAAAATATATAAACGCCAGTCCAATGACTGGAAATGTTTTAGCTCTTTTCAGACTAGATGCAAAGTCCTTTCACAAGTTTAAGGAGATTGATGTGAGGTATAAACGCTAGCTGTCCCTTACTATTTTCTTGGGACTTGCTTGCAGCGGTACTCACTTCACGCCGGGAGCTCCGTACAGTGACTTCCGGTTATTGCACTCGTGTTTCCAGATGCGGCTCTCCACTTGTTACAGCTTCTAGGCTTTGCTTTTAGACTGCACAAACGCATTTCATGCCTTGGGCACTTACTCTGTATGCGCTGGTTTTCCACCATCTATTTAGGGAACACTTGAAAAACTTTATTCATAAAAACAGAAACCACTGCAGGAAATGGCAAAAAATTGGAGGCAACCACATGTTTGTGTCCAATTGGTAAAAATATGATCAAAAATGGTATTGCAATTTTGAAGAAAAATGATCAATAGTAAAAAAAAAGGAAAATTGAAAATCTAGGGGGTTATTCTAGTTCATTCTTTCTGACAAAATCCTTCTTAGATGGACAAAACCATGTGCACTGCGGGTGGGGCAGATGTAACTTGTGCAGAGAGAATTAGATTTGGGTGGGGTTTTACTTCAAAGTGAGATCTATATTGCAGTGTAAAATAAAGCAGTCAGTATTTTCCCTGCACAGAAACAAAATAACTCACCCAAATCTAATTCTATCTGCACATGTTACATCTGCCTCCCTGCAGTGCACATGGTTTTGTCCATCTAAGAAGGATTTTGTCAGCAAGAATGAACTAGAATAACCCTAGATTGTATTTATTCTCATGCTTTTTTGAAAACTATTTTTGGTTTGCTTGGTATGATGGTCTAATTTCAAGATGTGCCAGTGGTTTTTCAATATTTTATCGATTTCTTGATGTTCGGGGTTATATTGTGTAGTGAAGCTCAGTTCATATTCTGTATTGCAAAGAGGTTTTTTGTTCACAAAGGTGCGCTCACAGGCGGGCAACAGATATATCAGAGATATAGAGGAGGTTTTCCCACAAATCCTCCGGTGAAAAGATTCAAGAAACAGATAGATATATATCTCCAACACTTTAGTGCACCAAAACCTTTCACATGTGTTATATGAAAAAAATCGTCTTATCTTATTCCAGTCGATTGTATCTCACTTCCCTTTTTCCCAGATCTCTTGGTGTGTATCATACAAGAGAGAGAAGTAGAGCTACCATAGCGTAATAACGTTTTTTTAATGATACAATCTTACACACAATAAAAAATAAAAAATACAGCAAATCCTTAAAATGCAATTACCAAGTGATATTGAGAACTGTAAAATAAAGTTCTCTATAAAGGCATATAAATAAGGAGATCCACCCCAGTCAGTTCAGCTACAGAAGAATAAGGCAACAATTACCAGATGGTGTGGAGAACATAAGGTCCACTTAGTTCTCAAATAGGCAAATAGTCGCAGTTCTTATACCATTCCTGGAAGCCTGCAGTAAGTCCCCGGGCGGCGTTCCTTTCTCCTGGCTTCCTTTTCTGGCGATGGGTCTCACTGGTCCTCTCAGGCAGGCCGACGCGTTTCGACCACAACTGTGGTCTTTATCAAGACAGATGAGTGAGTGTTTATTCGCACTGTCCGGTGAGTTTATATTGCCCGGGCTCCCTCGGGCGTCCAATCCTGGCTTCCATTAGGAGTCCAATCGCACAGCGCCTCGGCCGTCACGTGACCTGTATCTCCGGGTCCGTCCGCTGATAGGTCCTATCGTTGGAGCGTCATTTTCCCACATTAAAGATGGCCGCTGTTTGATTTCCAGTTGGTATTAAGGTGTCGGTTTTCCCTTACTTAAGATGGCCGCCGGGCCATTTCCTCTATATTGTCGGGCTGTGTATATGTACTACTTCCCGTGACGCCCGCAGGTCCAGGTCACATGACTACCGAAGGCGCCATTTTCTTTGTTATTTGTATTTCTAATCGTCATGGCGAGGCGGTATCTTGTGAACTTAGTCTTTCTATATAAAAATCGGGAGAAATAGAATAAATATAAGACATAATACCTATAAATATTCTTTTAACAAATTATTTTTAAAACATGATCGTATTTAAAAAATGCAAATTTAATACATTTAAGAAAAATGTAAAATCTTTTTAAGAGATAGGTCCCCATAACCAATATGTTAAAATATGATAAAACCAACATATAGCTATAATAAAACCCTGTATAAAAGTGAATAATAGAGGAGAAATGGAAAAAATGATAATGAAAAAGAGGGGAGATATTTCCTATAAAAACCACTTTAACTCAAAATCAGTGTTTAAACCCCCTGGTGCTAATGTGCTATATTCGTATATCATTTCCATTTCTTTCTTTGCAAGCATAGTAGCTGTATCCTTGTATCTCATGTTCTTTTTAATGAGTTTTATGCCTGCAAAGTACTGAATTTGGTCAGTGGAGCAGCTATGTTTGAGTTTAAAGTGGTTAGATAGTGTATGGGTTTCCATGCCTTTTTTTATATTTCTTAGGTGTTCACCCAAGCGTACTTTGAGTGGCCTGGAGGTTCTACCTATATACACCTAGCTATGCCAATATATTCATGGGAAGCTGGGAGTCAGAATATATTTGGCCAAAGGAAAGGCATGGGGCGAACCTGGTGACCTGGAGAAGATATATAGATGACGTACTGTTTATATGGCAGGAAGACAGAGAATCTTTAGAGGTTTTTTGTGCTACCCTTAATAGAAATGATTGGAATATTGAACTAACGTTCAATATAAGCACTACAAGCGTAGACTTTCTGGATTTAACCATCTTTCCAGAAGGAAATAAACTAAGCACAAAAACATTCTGTAAACCAACAGACTCTGGATCCTACATTAATTATGACAGCTGCCACCACTTAAATTGGCTTAACTCAATCCCGAGTGGCCAATTAAAACGAATTAAAAGGAATAGTACAAGTTATGAAACCTACCAAGAACAAGCAGGACGAATGATAAATAAATTTTCTGAATGTGGATATAATGAAGATGTGATTAAAAAAGCAGTTTCACATGTGGGAGAAATAGATAGAGAACAATTACTAAAGGGGAGAAGCAAAGAAATTAGCACCAATAACAAATATGAATGGGCCTTTATAACGGGATATAATGTACAACATAAATAGATAGAGAAATCCTTTCGAAAACATTGGAAAGTTCTCCAAAAAGACCCCATTTTGAAGGGAGTACTACCAGAAAATCCAGCCTTCATATACAAAAAAGCCCCAAATCTAAAAGACAATCTTGTAAGCAGCCAGCGCCTTCCTCCCCAAAAAACGGGAAGGCAACATACGAACAAAAAGTTTCCACAGATGTGGTGTCTGCTTGGGATGTCGGGCATAAAGGGAGAAGGGAAAAGCAAAATAGAGAAGGTTGAAATAAATGGAAAAATATGCACGATCCAAGACTTTATCACATGCCACACTAGCAATGTTACATACATGTACATATACATATACATGCTTAAGTGTTCATGTAATTTAGTGTATATAGGTAGAACCTCCAGGCCACTCAAAGTACGCTTGGGTGAACACCTAAGAAATATAAAAAAAGGCATGGAAACCCATACACTATCTAACCACTTTAAACTCAAACATAACTGCTCCACTGACCAAATTCAGTACTTTGCAGGCATAAAACTCATTAAAAAGAACATGAGATACAAGGATACAGCTACTATGCTTGCAAAGAAAGAAAAGGAAATGATATACGTATATGGCACATTAGCACCAGGGGGTTTAAACACTGATTTTGAGTTAAAGTGGTTTTTATAGGAAATATCTCCCCTCTTTTTCATTATCATTTTTTTCCATTTCTCCTCTATTATTGACTTTTATACAGGGTTTTATTATAGCTATATGTTGGTTTTATCATATTTTAACATATTGGTTATGGGGACCTATCTCTTAAAAAGATTTTACATTTTTCTTAAATGTATTAAATTTGCATTTTTTAAATACGATCATGTTTTAAAAATAATTTGTTAAAAGAATATTTATAGGTATTATGTCTTATATTTATTCTATTTCTCCCGATTTTTATATAGAAAGACTAAGTTCACAAGATACCGCGTCGCCATGACGATTAGAAATACAAATAACAAAGAAAATGGCGCCTTCGGTAGTCATGTGACCTGGACCTGCGGGCGTCATGGGAAGTAGTACATATACACAGCCCGACAATATAGAGGAAATGGCCCGGCGGCCATCTTAAGTAAGGGAAAACCGACACCTTAATACCAACTGGAAATCAAACAGCGGCCATCTTTAATGTGGGAAAATGACGCTCCAACGATAGGACCTATCAGCGGACGGACCCGGAGATACAGGTGACGTGACGGCTGAGGCGCTGTGCGATTGGACTCCTAATGGAAGTCAGGATTGGACGCCCGAGGGAGCCCGGGCAATATAAACTCACCGGACAGTGCGAATAAACACTCACTCATCTGCCTTGATAAAGACCACAGTTGTGGTCGAAACGCGTCGGCCTGCCTGAGAGGACCAGTGAGACCCATCGCCAGAAAAGGAAGCCAGGAGAAAGGAACGCCGCCCGGGGACTTACTGCAGGGTTCCAGGAACGGTATAAGAACTGCGACTATTTTCCTATTTGAGAACTAAGTGGACCTTATGTTCTCCACACCATCTGGTAATTGTTGCCTTATTCTTCTGTAGCTGAACTGACTGGGGTGGATCTCCTTATTTATATGCCTATATAGAGAACTTTATTTTACAGCTCTCAATATCACTTGGTAATTGCATTTTAAGGATTTGCTGTATTTTTTATTTTTTATTGTGTGTAAGATTGTATCATTAAAAAAACGTTATTACGCTATGGTAGCTCTACTTCTCTCTCTTGTATGATACACACCAAGAGATCTGGGAAAAAGGGAAGTGAGATACAATCGACTGGAATAAGATAAGACGATTTTTTTCATATAACACATGTGAAAGGTTTTGGTGTACTAAATTGTTTGAGATATATATCTATCTGTTTCTTGAACATATTCTGTATTGGTTTAATTTTTTGGTTTATATTAAATGAGATCTTTTCTTTCCATATTCTCAATTTTTTCTAATTGATTTTTTCATTGTTTGTTCACTATATCCTTTCTGAATGAACTTGGTTTTCATGATTTCACTTTGTTTTTGGAAATATTATTTTTTGGTGCAGTTTCTCCTTAGTCTTCTGAATTGACCTCCAGGAATATTGCTAAGCTATTGTTGGTGATGGTTGCTTTTCATAGATAATACATATTGTCTCCGAGACAGAGGCATAATTCTAAGATCACCGCCCACAAACGTTGACACTGGATGGACTGACAGAGTGGACCCACAGGCAATAAACATCTGGCGAGGAAGATCAGCCTCACAGCTGCATTCATAACGGATTGCAGTGGTGAGAATTTATTTTTTATAAGAACAGTAAACGCGTCAGGTGTTTTTATTGGATCTGGAGACCATTCTGGGGACCAGCCTATGATTTATTTTACACAAGGAGGACGATATTCACTTTAAAGTTGGATTTATTACTGTTAAGCTGATTGCTTAATTTTCACAAGAATTGCATTTGGATTGCATACATCTAAGGATAACCTTTCCATCCAACTTATGGCGACCAGCCTGGAATGGCTCATCCTTTATCATAAAGAAATATGGTACCGTATGGACTAATCCTATACCCCCATCCCCTCTTTAGCTTTAAAAACCTATTGTTGTTATTAAACATTAACCATTTTTATTGTCATGTAAATGATTTTTATTGTTTACTAATAAAGGTACTTGTGTATTATCACAGTGCCCACTACTCCATTTGTATAGAGGGTTATTCAGGGTAGTGAATCCCTTAAAAAGATAGGATGTGATAAAAAATCGCATCGCATGCCATTATTGTATGGCATGCGATGCGATTAGATATCGATTCTGATGGAACCTATAATAATGCCATTTAATGGTAAAATGACATATAATGTCATTTATTTTGGCCCCATGCCCCCCCCCCCCCCCCCCACTATCCACGTCATCCAGAAGCATGGCGAGCGCAGCGGTACACGTTCGACTGACCTTTTCATACCCCCACTATCCACGTCGGCGTGGAGTTGATTTTATACGAGCGAGCGCAGCAAGCCACCAAGCCACAACGGGATGCGTAATACATGTAACAATACACATCCGCTCGCCATGCTTCGGGCTTAGTGGCACGCTGCGCTCGCCACACTATACAAAATCAACTCCACGCCGACATGGATAGTGGGGGTATGAAAAGGTCGGTCGGACGCGTACCGCCGCCGCTCGCCACACTTCAGGATGACATTGATACTGGGAGGGGGGGGGGGTGCATTAATAAATGACATATGTTGTTTAATGCTATACTGTAGTACATTAAATGCCATTATAAGCCTCAAAATCAGATCGCATCGCATGTTAAACCATAACAGCGTGCAATGCGATGCGATTTCACTACGTTTGCATACGTAGTAAATTTGGGCGCCGTGATAATACACAAGTACCCTAATAAATAATTTTTTTAACAATAGATAACTATTGGCACCTTGTTAACTATATATTTAAAACTTTTCAGCGCGGTGTAAACCCCTCTTGGTTTTGTTCTTGTATACGGGTGTGACTACCCATTTTTAGTACACTGCAGCTTGGCCAAACCACTCATTCAATTGCGCCTCTATAGATAACTTGTTATCTTCACCCCACCTTGTCTGAGCAGGTCTGTCTAAAGAGAAAGCTGCCACAATGCTGTCGATAACCTCAGAATTCTGGAGTACCAAGATCTCCTTGGCCAATCTGGCACTATCAGGATAACACATGTTCCTTGTGATCTCTTCAGTACATGGGCAATCATTGGAAAAGGGGGAAAAATATATGCCAACTTGATATTCCAGGGCACTGTCATGGCATCCACCGCCCAAGCTAGTGGATCCCTGGTCCTTGCACAGAGCCTGGGAACTTGACAATTGTGCCAGGACGCCACCAAGTCCACTTCCGGAAGGCCCCAAAGTGCTACAATCTCCCGGAACACTTGCAGATGTAATGCCCATTCCACTTCCAGAAGCTCCTCTCTGCTTAAGATATCCGCCTCCACATTCCGAATTCCCGGAATGATGACAGCAGATACAGATGGAACATTTTTCTCTGCCCAATCGAAGATCTGAGACACTTCTACCATAGCCATCCTGCTGTGAGTACCCCCTTGATGGTTCAGATATGCCACAGCCATGGCATTGTCTGATTGAATGCGAATGGGAAACCCTCTCAGCATCTCTTCCATTTGGGAAAGCCTTTTCCAGACTGCTCGCATTTCCAGCACATTGATCGGCAATGTTGATTCTTGCCTGGACCACAGGCCTTGCACCCTCATCTCCAGAGCCACTGCTCCCCTGCCCATGAGACACCATCCATTCCCAGGACCAAAGACAGCGACCCAATTGGAGAGATTCCACATCCGTCCACCAAATTGAAGATGACCGCGTCTCTGTCTCCAAGACCACTTTCTCTGTTTTTAATGGTCTTGAGATTTCCTGATCAACATGCCAAAATGTTCCATTGAAACAGCTGAGAATGGAATCTGGTGTACTGAAGGGTCTTGAAAGTCGCCACCATCTTGCCCAGTAATTTTAGGCAATGTTGTGGCAGGTGACCTCAGAATGCCAGAGACTAGCTGACAAATGTCCCTGGCCTTCACTTCCGGTAGGAATACACAATGAAGATGTGCATAAAATAAGATTCCCAAAAACTGAAGACTCTGAGTGGGACACAGGTGAGATTTTTGTAGATTTAAAATCCACCCGTGGCTCTGCAAAAACTGAATGGCCTCTGAAAGATGTTGTTGCAGTTTCTCTGCAGAATCTGCTTTGATCAAAAGGTCATCCAAGTACGGGATGATTACTATACCCCTGAGTCTGAGGACAGCTGCCATGACTGCCATAATTTTTGTAAACACCCTAGGCGCTGTAGCCAGCCCGAAGGGGAAAGCTTGAAATTGCAGATGTAAGTCCCCTATTGTGAAACGTAATAAAGACTGATGTTCTGCACATATAAGTGGAGATTCAGGGACATCAAATTCAGAATTGGTCTGAACGAGTTGTCTGGCTTTGGTTCTAAGAAGAGAATAGAGTAAAACCCCTTGTTTCTTTCCTTTCAAGGTACCGGAACCACCACACCCTTTTCCAGGAGAGACTTTTCTGCCCCCAAAAGGGCTTTTCTGAGGTGCGCCTCTCTGGGCAAAGGTGTAGGTAAAAAACTCTTTGGAGGAACCCCCTTTAGGTTTATCCTGTAACCCTGGGACACAAAAATTGAGGACCCAAGGATTCTGGCCTAACAAGGCCCAAGTGTCCCGGTACTGCAAGAGGCGACCCCACACCATGAGTATAGATTGGTGAGCCTCCAGGCCATCATGCTGAGGGCTTCTCCTCACTCTTGGAAGCCTGCTTTTTTGTAAAGGCACCGAACCTGGATTTTGGAGCTTTCCCTTTTTCGGCAACAAATCTTCCTCTGCTGGAATGTCCCCTGGAGGACATTAGTATCACTGGACTGGAATTATGCACCAGTTTCACTGGACTGGAATTATTCAGATGTATCTCTGGACTGGAATTATGCACCACTAGTATAACTGGACTGGAATTATGCACCAGTAGTATAACTGTACTGAAATTATACACAGTAGTACACACAGTATACATAGTAGTATAACTGGACTGGAATTATGCAGAAGTATCACTGGACTACACCTAGAAGCACCAATGGACTTTGTTTTATGGAAAGTCCAACACCGGTCACCAGCAGCACTAGGCAGCAAAGGACTGGAATTATGCATCAGTAGTATCACTGGATTGGACATTAACGGCAAAATTAATGGAATTTAACAGAAATACCACTGGTCTTTAATGGCAGTATCACTGGACTGGACATTAACGGCAAAACTAATGGACTTTAACGGCATTACCACTGGACTTTAATGACCGTATCACTAGACTTTAATTCCAGTATCACCAGACTTTAAAGGCAGTATCACTAGACTTTACAGGCAGTACCACTGAACTGAACTTATGTGGCAGTATCACTGGACTGGACTTTAGCGGCTGTACCACTGGGTTTTAATAGCAGTTCTACTGGACTGTAAAGGCAGTACCACTGGACTGGACCTCTGTAGCAGTACCAATGGACTGAACCTCTGCAGCAGTATCACTGGACTGGACTTCTGCAGCAGTTATCACTGGACTTTAAAGGCAGTACCACTGGACTGGACCTCTTCAGCAGTATCACTAGATTGGACTTTAACTGCATCAGTATAATTCAGAATCAATACCAATGGAGCAACACAGGACACTGACAGCATTAGGCAGCACAGGACACCATCTGCAGCACTAGCACTAGGCAGCACAGGACAGTTCTTACAGTATATAGCAGGTCTCCACCCCCATAGACCACCACAGATCCCCACAGACCACCACAGATCACCACATACCACCACAGCCCCAGAGCACATCCACCCACTACCCTCTCCAATGTCGGAGTGAAGATGGTGGTGCCAGTGTGGGATTTATATAGAGTCTAGATCTCTCTCTCGCAACGGCGGGAGGATGAAGTTTTGAAGCGGCCTGAGCTCTGAGTCTGGAGGACAGTGTTCTGGTCTATACTCGCATCCGGGGTATTCAGATTCCCAATAAATGTATATACTTAAATTATTTAACCTAACTTTACAAGAAATTTTAAAACTAGTGTCTAACAAAAAGACCTAAAATAGCGTATCCATTAGCAGGATTCGGAGTATTATACATTGTACTTTCTTGTTAAAATACGGTATTTATTTTAGCTGGAATAATGAATCTAAATGCTAGCTGTCATTTTTGTACAGGGAATGACTTTATTTCAGGAATAGCTCTGAGTGTCATTTTGCCCCAAAAAAAATCATAATTAGATTGAGCCCATCATTTTTATAAGTGTACTTGACTTGGTATTTCTAGTAGGAATTTGTAAGCTATTCAAATTTGACAAAGCCACCTACAGCATATGTCTATAGGGAATATTCTGAAGTTGGTAATATATAGAGCTTAGATTTTTCTATCCAATTTCTATCAAACTGGATAAATTAATCTTGGGTCCCTGAGGACAAAGATGACTGCTCTATATTATAGTAAATGTAAAATGGAAATGGAGTATATTGCAGAAAATCTATGAAAACTGGTGAACAAGTTCCTTTACAAAAAGTGTTGTAACCCATAGCAAATATATTAAATACTGTGGTGTTTTTATAACATTCGGAAAATTAGTTATGGTTCTTTTTGATTATACAGTATCTCCAGTTTAATAAATTTAATTTTATAAAGATTTTACAGTTAAGTTAAAGTTATCAGTATCAATTCAATAGTAGTTTTTGCTCTCTCATATTCCCTGTAATCCTGCAAAGTCCAACAGGTATTTCTCCCATGCTACTGCTACAGTATAAATCATTACTTACACCCTGATATCCTGATATTGGCTTTAAACTGCTTACATATTTAAATATTTATTTAAACCATTTCTCTGTTGAAGATGACATTGTTTATCAGACTATAAATCCAAAGTGCAAAAGATGAATTCTCAGGACTGCAGCAGATCAGAGGAGAGGGGTATACTTACATTTACTCCACATGCTGGGGTGAAAACAAAGGAAGTGGAGGGCACATGCTTCTTTATTGTGGCAATGCACATTGACTTTAGAAAGCACCAATTCATAGTCAGTACACACAGAAAAATCATAGGGAAACAACCAATTACTTCCTATAAAACATCTGGAGTGAAAAACTGCTGGCTTATCGGGGCTAATTAGATATTACCTGTGTAATATGATATTCCCCTTAATAGGTTTTCAGAGACCATCAGGACTTCTTCTGGCCAACTATCAGCCCACCAGCCAACTATCCAACTCTGTAACTTGTATGTCTCGATAACATTGTGATCCATAGACCTAGCCAGATCCAGATTTACCGCTAGGCAATTGGCTCCAGAGCACAGCCACAGTTACATCAGGCTATAAAAGACACCACTAACTTCTTCAAATACTTCTCACTGAGAAGCACTTGCCACATGGTGCCAGCAGGGGAAGCTGAGATGATTACTAGCTTCCTAGGAACAGCTGCTACTCCAATGTTCCCTGATCTGTGGAAGAAGAGAACATTCACTAGGTGATGATTCACCTGCTGCTCTGCAAGTGCCTGCACTTCCTCCTCTTTGTCCAAGATTAAAAATGGCTTAAGGAATGCAACAGTGGAGATTTAAAGCCACAGTTTGCAGGCAGCACAGCAATTCCACTGTGCAACCACTATGCCTACTCTGACTAAACCTGGGAAGCAGTTCACAACTTAAATCCAACTAAGCCTGGGAAGCAGAGCACAACTTATCCTTGAAAAACCCAGTGCTAAATGCACTTCAAATTAGAGAGTGAAAAAGTTGAAACCATTACATATAAATGTATTATTAAAAAATAGCTTAAAAAGTGTTAAATGCCAAATAATGTAAGAACAATACTGTCTAGGGTGCTGGAAATCCTGCAATACAATAGTTATCCGCCCATAAAGGCCTTTGATCAATTATACCTCTTTGTGTCCTTCTCCTATGGAGCCCTCTAGGAATAATGTCCCAAAAGATGATAAAGTGCAGTAAGTGTCAGGTTCCATTTTCCAGACCTAAACAGGTGGCATTCTTCCAAATAAGTGCTGGGCCATGGTGAGGTAGCAAGGGATCCTGGCGAAGCGGGTGTAGAGTTTTCAATATGCTCACGTCGCTGTCCTCAATGAAAGAACTGGTAAGGTCACTTGGAGGTAGCATTTGTGGTCATGGCATAGAAGAGTAAAGAGGCATCACCTGAATGGGCACATATTTATCATCAACATCATCATTAGTGTTAGACACACAATTATGCTTTTCATCCTGTTGCACATTTCCAACTTCCAAAGTAGCAACCTCATTTTGTATGTGTAAACAGCCACTAGAGCAGTGGATCCCAAACTGTGTGCCTAGGCACCCTGGGGTGTTCAGGATGTTTGCAAAAGTGCCTCGGGTTGGTGGTCCAAAACCAAAACAAATGATTTATGTTCAAAGTGATAGGCAAAACAGTGCTGGTGGCTGCCAATTATAAAAGGTATGGACAATTAGAACCACAGCTATGTTCCCCACCACATAACTGAACCTGAAGGTGACGTTTAAGCACAATTTACTTAATTTTTTTTATTTTTCCATAAGAAACTTTTGACTAGGGGTGCCTTGTACAAATGCTGATAATCTAGGGCGCCCTGGTTCAAGAAAGTTTGGAAACCACTGCACTAGAGAATATTTTGAGTAAGGTTTTAATCCAGTTCAGTAAAGGCAGAACAAGTGCAACAGTTTCTTACATAGGATTACCAGCAAAACAGGAACACAAAAAAGGATTTTCAGGAAACAGCATTTGCATGAGTATAGCATACAGAACAACCAACTGTACATCAGGGTCTGCGGTATTAAGCAGAAGGTGCACACGTTCCTGTCTCTCACCAGTGACTGCTCACACAAGCAGGTTTGTTTAGCTGATGTCTCCTTATTTCTAAAAATGGTTTGTTTTTCCCATGAGCATCAGCATGATAACGCTTTCCTCAAATATGGGAAATATCATATGTGCCACATTCCTCTACTGTTAACGGTTGATTCTAAATTGCACTTGATAAAGCCTGTTTCCCTCTTGAAAGCCTAAATGGAGCTGGCCACACCAACACCCCAAGTGGTTCCAATTTTTCCTATTGTTTCATACCCTCTTTTATCGAAGGGAACCCCTACAACAAGAGGGGGTGTAAAATATGAAACAAGAGACAGACATTTTATCACTGTCTATTCTAAATGGGTCTGCTGAAACACATCCTTCATTTGTTTGTACTGAATTATACAATGTGATATATTTTCTTTTCAAACAACTGAAAATAGTCATGCTGCATTTTGCTTCTATTATTGGGGCAATGTGACACACTCCAGTGAAAGCACATTTCCAAATACCCCTTTCAGAGAAGGGATTCACCCTTGGATTTTTCAGATATCCGCATTAGCAGGCATGCAACCACATCAATTGGTAAAGTATCTTGGTTAAATAAAACAGCATTCACTGGCAAATTAGCATTGTAAAGTGTATCAGCATTAATAGGCACATGATCGTGATTACATAATGACTTACTGTACTTCAAAACACAAAAACTTGAAATTAAGAGCCATTTATCATATCACAAAGGAATAATAATAATAATAATAATAATAAAAAAAAACGATTAAATCGCCTCCCTGTGACATCATTGGGCCTTATTTTGGTTCATTCTTTCTGACAAAATCCTTCTTAGATGGACAAAACCATGTGCACTGCAGGGGGGGGCAGATGTAACATGTGCAGAGAGAATTAGATTTGGGTGAGTAATTTTGTTTCTGTGCAGGGAAAATACTGACTGCTTTATTTTTACACTGCAATATAGATCTCTTTGAAGTAAAACCCCACCCAAATCTAATTCTCTCTGCACATGTTACATCTGCCCCACCTGCAATGCCCATGGTTTTGCCCATCTAAGAAGGATTTTGTCAGAAAGAATGAACCAAAATAAGGCCCTCTGTTTTAATCGCATACTGTAGATGAATCATGGATTTGCAGTTTAAAACTTTGTAGGCAACAGACTCCTTTTGAGAGCATTTATCAACACAAAGGATCAGTTTTTGTTTCAAAAGTGTTTTTAACACGACAAAGTACTTTACTTAACACAGCAGCCATAGGGATACAATTGCAAGTGTGTATCACTGTAAAAATGTCCCTTTAATTGTCTTTACAAAAGCAGCTTTGTTCTCCAGCTTTGGTAAAGCAGATTCAAACTTGATTTTTCCCAAGCAACAACTTGTAGACACCATTTATTTTATTTCCTCTTCAAAGGGAAAAAAAAAAATTCAATTAACACTTTAACACACTATCTTTTATGACCAAATTTTAATGTTTAATGTTTAAAATTGTAATGTTTAATGTTTAATGTGATTTAATGTTTTATTATTATTATTATTATTATTATTATTATTATTATTATTATTATTATTATTATTATTCCTTTGTGATATGATAAATGTGCTTTCATAAATATTGGATATGGCCTGGACATCATTTGAGGGTTGCACTTTGAAGAGTACAGGAGCCAATGTTTCGGTCTGCTGCTGTTGTGTCATAGCCTCAATGATGATTACTTTTTTTCTGGGAACTCATATGTCTAATATGAAGGTAAAAGATGAGTTACAGAAATGTATTTAAAAATATACTTTTAATGTATAGTTTTGAATATAGATACACAAATATACTCTGACCGGATGCCTGCCCTATATGCCCTCCGGGTCCAACACTGGTGGTTTCTGGTCTCACGGGACCTGTCCATTAAGGGAATTCCCTGTTACCATCAGTAACCGCTCATTACTGACTCCACCCACAATGCAGTGGGCAGAGACATCACTGCCACCACCAGACTCCTACCACGTCGCGTCTGGAACCACGGATACCTCCTTAGGCTCAAATTATGGCACCTGAGTACTACCTGCTAGGGCATATGTGTCGACACACTGCTGACACCCCCACGAGTGGTGTCGGTTGGTTCACCACTGGTCACGGACCAGGCCTCTGCTTCTGTAGCTGGCAAAGCAGGAGGTGCTGGATGCTTTACCAAGTACAGCCAGAGAACAGGATTACGTTTGGCATATTCCTGTTATTTACAAGATGAAAATGGTCGTTATGAGGCAAAGGATGTTTATTTGCTCAAATAAGCCCTTAAAAGTACCTTTTCCTATCTCTAGGAAGTACAGCATACAGAAGATGTTACAGCATTCAGATCCAGGTAGAAGTACAATTTTTACAGGCAAACCTTGTGCCTTTTATACAAATTACACCACAGAATACCAATGGGGGTAATTCCACTCTGTGGTCTCCACCCAATCAGTATAAGTGCAGGAGGTGTACATGCCTGGGACATATACATTCATAGATCAATTGGAACATTTTCCTGTCATAAATAAATCCAGATTACATGCCACAGGGTTCAATCCAATTTTGTTAGGTTATCTGCCAAATGGACAGGAAAGCATGGATTCCTTGACACATCTCATACACAAGTCCCCCTAACAACACCTTTACACAGGAACTACAAACACAAAGCCTGCTACCTGCTGTGCAGTGGTCATTTATCAGAGTTCTGCTAGGAAAGGACAATTTAGCATCTAATTTCCTTGTCACAGAGTCTGCTGGGCTCCTTCCTCCAGAAATTTACAAAGTGAATGCATCTTACTTTCAAAAATACATCTGTGGTAAACATCTTATATCATATTATAATAATACATTTGATATATTTTATACGTGCTCTGTGCCTGGTGCACAGCACCAGGCTTCACCTCACAGCACCACTGCAGCAGGGGACCTGTCCCAGCTCAGTGCTGCTAATAAAGTTTAAAACACATTTTAAACATGTGAAGTGCCTTTATCCAAAATGGCACCGAAGCATGGAGGGTTAACCCCTTCAGTGCCATGGCAGCCATTGCAAAAATGTGCCAATGTGCCAGGGTCTCCGGCCACATATACCCTGTGGTAAAGTCCCTCTTTTGGAAAAAAAAATGTCGGGGGGGGGATGGTTTAAGGCCAGCTTAATCGCATGGATGTATCAATTATCGCATGCAGGGACAGGGTTTCAGAGAAGGCTCTGGAGGTTATTCAGACATGATCATTGGGCTGTGAATTTGCAGGCCCACTGAAAATTGAGTGACTGTGCATGTGTAAAGATCATAGTGCTCATGGGCGAAGCCGTCCCACAATAAAATCCACCCTCTTTTCTAATCGCAAGCTGTTGATAAACAGGAAGCCGACATTTGGGGGTGTCACCCGCCCATTTACTGGGAGTATAAACAAATATGCAGAGGTGCCCAAGCATTTTCAGGGAAGGTGTGTGACATCAGCTCCTGCCCTGATCAGCAAGATTCTATTGTCCTGAGTTACTCACACAATGGAAAAATAATTAGATCATGAGTGAGTTGTAAACGGATATGCAGCTATTTTCTGTGATATAATCGCAAGCCATTTGCAGGGCTGAATTTTACTTTGGTGGTGTCTATCTGATTGCTGGGCTCTAGTAGGCAGAAAAGCGATCAGGTATGAATACCCTCCCCCCCCCCCCCCCCCTCTGTCCATGCGGATGCACTTCACATCCTTTTTTGGGGAGGGTTGTGAAAAAAGTATGTGCTGCTGCTGTATGTATGTTTGAATGTTATGTATAGTATGTTTTACTGTAAATAAAGAGAGTGTGATGACTAAAGTCCTGCTAGAGGGAGAGTCAGCCACAAAAGCGATATTTGAGAGCTTTCAATGAACTGATTAAAATGTGCAGGGGAGAAGAGTTGCCCCCTTGGGAGTAGGAGCCCAGTGGCAGATGACTTTATTGCCTCCCAGAGATATGCCTCTATGTAGGGGCTCACAGTGGATGCAGAGCCCCTTCTCTTTTACACTACTGTTACATACAGGATCTGTCCTATAGCACAGGCAGTGGAGCCAGACTTAGGGGTCCTGGGAACCAATGTCTAAGTTATCCCGGTAGCCTGACCTGGAGCCTCTTAAAGTGTTTTTGTTTTGCTTTGTCTTTTACAGAAAAAAAATGGAGAATGTTTCCACCGCTAACCGGGGCTACTCCTGGTATTTAACCCCTTCAGTGGCAATCCCAAGAATTTTCCGGGCTGTGCCTCAGTGCCCAGTCTGGCAAGCCCGGAAAATTCTCGGGATTGCCACTGTTTGGAGCCTCTGCGGCTCCGCCTCCTTCTCTCCCCTCCGGGTTTCTTATTGAAGTCCCCAGCACCGGCTTATGACAAGGCGGTTGCCGGGGACAGGGATGCGGCGCAGGGGGGCGCAGGTCCGGGCAGCCGCTGATTGACAGTGCAGCAGTTCTGCCCGGACCCAGGGAGGTAGTGATGTTTTTTTTTAAGGGATAAAAAACTCGCCCAGTGGGGAGCGCTCCCCAAAAAAAAAAAAACACCACTGAAGGGGTTAATGGCTGCCCCAGTGCACCAAAATTGTTTTACTTCCTGGTGGGAAGCTGGAGGGGTTCAGTCACCATGGCAGCTCAGCTCTATTTACCATACCTCACAACTTTAAGGCGGGACACAGAGGGACGCTCAATATTTTGGGGCGCTTTCGCGAGGCCATGTCCCCATTATTGCCGCTGTGGGTGCATGAATATCTCCACCCATAGGATTTGTGCAGTCAGTGTAGGACAGCCTTTTTTCTCTCTAATACTCCTTGAATAGGCTTTTCATTTATAAGTAACCCCTCCGCTTAATTTGAAATATCCACAGTAGTTACGAGTGGAGTGGAAGTGGATGGTTTGCTTATTTTTATGCATGTACTTATATTAAGGAGAAGAGGAGGAATTGTGTGCGGTCAGGAATTGGGTCCCTCAGTGTGTGACCACTGGCTGTGTACTGTCTCTGGGGTTCCTGCTAATGCCTGTAGGCAGTGCCAGATTAAGGTCTAAAGGGGCCTGGAGCTGAAAATTATCAAGGGCCTATTATGTGCAATAATAGGGGTTGTGGCCAGCACCTAATAATGTAGGGGGCGTGACCAGTCTTCTGGTTGGGTGGTCTGCTCATGGGTGTGTCTCTATTTGTATAAATACTTTCAACTAATTATATATGCCTGGAAAAGGCAGGGGGCTGGCATAGAAAAAATGTAGGGTGGCAGCAGCATCCATCCATTGTCATAATTTTCCATTTACATCCTCATTTTTATTATCAGCAAACTGTACGCCACATGCTCTAAAATATACATATAGTGTAGATTTCTCAGCTCCCCAACTACTGTATTATTTCCAGTTACCCATTCTAGACTCACTGACCTTGTTAGGCCTCACAGCCCCTTCACCTTCTGATAATATACATACATAAAACAAAGACACAATCAGGCAAAATTGATTTTTAAATAAAATAACTTAATTACGTTTTTAAGGAAATTACAGTTTTTTTACTCTGCATTATAAACTAGGAAATATTTGACCAGGATCGGTGATTCATTCTTTCAAGCTTGTCCTATAAGAGGACCAAGCTGGTGGTAGCCTCGTGACTCACAAAGAGTCATCCTTCAGCACTCAGGAGAGAGAAAATCCCCTGTGGGGGAAACCCTTGGGGACTCGTGGCTGAAGGACTGCCCGTCCCTCTGGGCATTAGGAGACTATGCAGATTTATATTACCGATTGTAATTAAATACTGTATGAACATGGAAGAATGAAATATACATTCATATGAAAAAAAAAAAAAAAAATACAAATATACCCCAATAGCTATCATTGGCTGATGTCAATAATAAAGCTTGTGTCCACATTACCTGATATTACCCAAATCATATTCCTCACAAAGCTACACAATTTTCTGAAGAGGCTGGCCATCTCCATTTGAGAAGCACTGAATTTATCTGCTAGAACCTCCAATGATAATAAACAAGTCCAAGATTTTTTCTTTTAGGGTAGTCAAGCTCCAAGTCTGCAGGCACATCAACATATGGAACCTAGTCTATGACAAGATACTTACCTCCCCCCAAGAAGGCTGGGTATATATATGAGGAAACATCAAGTAGCAGGAGATGTATGGAGGATGGTAATGACAGCACAACCTGATTCATGTTCTACCTTTCTTAAAAGGAGAAGTGCACAAGGTAATCTCTAGTTATGTGTCATATGTTCAGGGTTGCCAAACCATCCCTTCAATAAGCGCACATTTAAGTTACACAGGTTCTTGACTGCTCATTAGAGACTGTAATGACAGTTGGTATGAACTTAGACACCTCCCAACCATACCAACTGTCATTACATCTAATGTGCAGTCAAGAACCTGTGAAATTCATATGTGCACTAATTAAATGGATGATCTGGCAACCCTGCTTTTTTCCCCTCGGGGGAGCAGCAGCAACCATAGTGCAGGAGGAGCAGGACTGCTGCACAAGGCAGCAGTGAGGAGGAGGCCAGGGAGGAGTAGCTGATAAGCTCTTCCAGACCGGGACCCAGCACCATACACTGGAGGTAATGGCAGAGGAGCTGGAGGGCCCTTACTGTTGCTGACACAGGGGCACTTACTGAAGGTATTACATGGTCCAGGGGGCATTTGCTGTGGGTGATAGATGCAGAGTTGCACTTATTGTGGATGATGTGCTAGGTGCTCTTACTGTGGATGACTTGGATAACAGGGAAGCACTTACTGCAGATGTCATGGGCACTTACTGCCAGTAACACAGGGGCATATTGGCATGTGGGACAAGGGTCAGTTAATGCAGGTGGCATGGCCATTTAATGTTGGTGACACAGGGACAAGGTGGCACTTAATGCTAGTGACACGAGAAGTTGGAAAGTAACTCAGATGACTTCTGCTATTACTGCGAGTCACTCAGTCAATTACTTTGCATCACATGGGCTAGGGGCACTTGCTGTGTGGTGATTACTTTGAGGGACACAGGAATGGAAGAAGTTTTACAGCAGATAAGAACCACTTAGTCTTAATGCAACTTGAACAATTACTACAGATGACACCGACACATACTGTGGGTTACACAACAAGCAGGAGGCACTTACAGATGAGTGGCTCCCAGCGTGATGACCGCCAGCATGCACCATACGACAGAATGGGTCGCGCACACACGAGATGCTTGCGTGCACCATTCTTGGTAAAAGGAGGCACGAGTGAGTGAGCCGCTCTCCCGTCCCATCCGACAGCCCATCTGCCCATCGCCAGTGCTCGCCAGCTATTGAAATCTGGCGAGTGATCAGCATGAAAGAAAGCAGCCCCATCAGTATTTCAGGTGACATGGACAGGGGTAACGTACTGCATGGGACACAGGGGAAGATTACTGTGGGTCAACATGTAATTTAATAGGATGACACAAGGACAGGTTAAAGGGTAATATTTAGGGGAATGACACAGACATAGGTTCCTGTGGACCACAGAGCATTACATAGGTGAGTCATTATACTATAATAGTGAGATATACTGCAGGGTGAGGCAGTTGCACATGAATACCCTAACATAAACCTAATACCCTAAATACAATACACTAGTCCCTTGCCATAACACCCTTACCCTAAAGGTGCCCATACACTAGGGTGTTATACATGCAATTTAGACACTAAAGAACAATCGATACACACTGTTTGAAGCCCCACCCCCACAAAAGTTCCATCCCCTATGCTCCTTCCCAGAGAGTTCCTGAACCTATTTTTCTACAAAAATAGCACTGGCTATAAGTATGGTGCAAATGAGATCCTGCACCACACCTAGTGATTCTCAGACATATATACTTTTTCCTACATGTAATACCTTATTCTCATCACCCTCAGTACACTTTTTGTGAATACTTTCCTGTTTCATATAACTACAGATTATTGAAAGAAAATACAGAAGTTAATTTGGGAGTTTTTTAAAGTTTAATATTATGACACAACTCTAACAGCACAAATTAGATGTAATATTCAAGACACAGCGCCAACATTACAATGCTACATTTCTACTGATTACATTCTAGATTGAGGAATTGATATTTGGGTGGCTTCTGTAATCAGAAATTGTTTTACATATTTTAAAATTATAAGCAGCCTAAAATGGGAATTTTATCAGAAGCGAATGTTAATCTGTAATGGAACTATTGATGTATTGTTTGTTAAATATTTTCTTATCTATCCCACTGCCTTTCCAATCCAGAATAGTTAGTTATAAAATGAATTGAAAGCTAATGTTTTTTTTTATTGGCATTGTGAGAGGATATGGTTTTCACACAGTAATATCACAGTCAGTTTATTACTTTTCTATCTCGGCATGGCAGTTAGATGTTAAATGAATACTTTTGAGTACTTTTTCCTAATTAAATACAAATGATCCTAAGGAGCTATTATGCTTTTTTTCTAGATAAAACCATTAGTATCTTATACCCCTTTCACATTGCACAAATAACCTGGGTTATTGCCGTGTTGACCCGGGTTGAGGTGCGATGTGATAGCATCAAACCTAATAACGCGGTTTGACCTACAAGGCAAATTGACCTGAGTTATAAGAAGGGTTAATCCCGGGTCGTCCTGTGTAGAATGGGAAAACTGAGTTGTGTGTGAAAGGATTGGAATTGGGTCCAACCCAGGATCAAGTTCCCGGGTCTGACTCAGCTGTGCAATGTGAAATCATTAGTAATGTACTGAAATCCAGGGCTCCCCTTCTCAGGAAAAAGGCATGATAAGGAGACAATAACAAAGTATGCCCATTCATAAGCCCAGTATCAAAAACATTGAGAACTGATCAGCACATAATTCATACATCCGAACTGTCCTGATTTTCCTGGGACAGTCCTATTTTCTTTGGGCTGTCCCACCTGCAGGCAGCAGCATCCTTCAGTGGTGGGCAGTTGAAAATCCCCTATCACTCACTATGGAATAGGCGCATTTGCATTTGCTGAACCAGGGGGTAACTATAACTTTTGCTCACCCCTGCCAAAAATTTGTGGCGCCCCCCGCCTTCTTTAGTAAAACATGACATTGGTGCAGACTGGTTACCTGGGCCACTGTGCGCCACCATGAGTAGTGCTTCAGCTCCCCAGGAGTGATGTGCACCTATGCTGCATAACAGGGAGGACATCCCATCAGGTTACATACTGTAGCCTTCCTTCACCTAGGACCGACCGGAGAAACTAGCGTCCGGAAGTGTGTGCAGGTAATGACACCGGCCACCCAGGCACAGAAGAGTTGAGGAGACTGGGGAGGGGGGGGGGGAATTCATGCTGTCACCTATGGTAAGCAGCTACAGTACACCGATGCCGCCACCCACTACTATTGAGTGACACCAAACTGTGTATTCATATAGGACAGCAGATATTTTTCGGTGTGCCCCGAGACTGCTAGCTCCCCCAAGCCACAGCCTGGGCTGCCACACTATAGTTACGCCACTGTGCTGAACGCATTTGCACAGTGTCTATTCACAAGAGAAAGAGGGTCTGGGGAGATGGCCATCAGCTCTCAGAGTTGCACCCATAGAGACAAAAATGGGGTGTGACTCATAATGACATCAGCCGCACAAAGCCCCTTTGATGAGGACATGTCCAATGTATTGTGACACAGCATGTTCAACAGCCTCAGTGCTGGGAGGTATGCTAAAGCTATTCGCACTGCTTTCTCTCTATATATATTTATATATTGCAATATGATCAGCACTCTGAGCAAACAAGCATTCAATTGCCGGTTGCAATTCAAATAGCAGAAATATAAGGATAGCAATCACAGACTTAAATGACGCAATCTGTTTGTAATTTCTTCTACATTTGGGTTTATTGCAAACCGTCATCAGTAATATAAAAAAAGCATAATGGCTTACCTTTATACATTCTAGGAAAAAAAAAACATGTGTATCCATGTGCAAGTGACTCCAGGAGCATGCTGATGTCATCAAACACCGACGGCTCCGGTAATGTGACATCAGTCCCAAAATAAACATTAAAATCAGTGACTTACTCCCTTCACCATGGAAACTATACAGTATACTACATTGCAAATTGCCACTGTCTGGGGCTGGTTTAATATTTAGGTCCTTATTCAGATCTGATCGCAGTACAAATTTGTTCTCAAAATGAACAAAACCATGCTGCACTGCAGGTGGGGCAGATGTAACATGTGCACAGAGAGTTCAATTTGGGTGGGGTGTGTTGAAACTGAAATCTAAATTGCAGTGTAAAAATAATGCAGCCGGTATTTACCCTGCACAGAAACAAAATAACTCACACAAATCTAACTCTCTCTGCACATGTTACATCTGCCCCACCTGCAGTGCACATGGTTTTGCCCATTTTGAGAACAAATTTGTACTGCGATCAGATCTGAATAAGGGCCTTAATGTTTAAAATATTCTTTATGCTCAAGAGTTTGAAACTAATGGGTTCAAAATACTATTTTAAAAATAAAGTAATCTGACAGATGACCAAAGGACATTTCATAAACAAAGCAACAATTTATTATTGACCTTACTAGGTTGCAGAAAACCATTTTTTTATTCACTAATATGTATTTAACATACAGTGCAGAATAACTAATGAGAAATAATGCATAGTTTTCTTTCCAGCACCATGGATAGTTCAGTTGAAGAAGGTTTAATTCAGATGTTGCCTAGCCTAACAATCAAAACAGACTTTTGTGCATCTATTCTACACTTTCCCCTGTTCATGAGCTACAGAATATCACGGAGACAGAATTAAAAAATCACAGTCTGTCTTTCTATGTTTATCTGGAATTTTAAATGCATTTCAAGTCTCTTTGCTGATATCTAGTATTGCTCATTTCCTTTCCTAATTTTGCCTCTATCAAAATCTTTTAATTGAGGCAATCAAGCTGGTGCATACTGAAACTGATTTGAAACACTTTGCTGCTGAGAGCAAGCACAAATAGTAATACTCTGATCCTTAACTCTAACTTTTATGTAAAAGTATTGCCATCAAAAATAGAAATGTACTCACATAATTTACTTAACTCAGAAGGACGCGACAATATATCAGTGTGTTTCTGCAGGTTTTAAATAGATATTTAATTATTAATATAGTAAGAAAAAACAAAGGAAATCCAACTATAAAACAACAGCACTTAACCACTGCTTGAATATGTAAACCATGTATTTCATGAAAGGAAAACAGAACAGGAATTAAAAATCAGGGAAGGCTAGAGAACTATCCAGTGTTCAAGTATAAAGTGTTGTTGCACACTTTAGTAAATCGTCTGCAACCATAAATGCAATGTAGAATAAAGATGTGCGGTTTTATGAAAACCAAACTCATCAAATTTTTTCATATCCAAGTACTCCCAAATCCAAGTTCCTGTAATTCCACTAGACTAGGATTCCAAAACAAGTCAACATTTCATAATCCTGATTTGGATATTGCATGTTTGAAATTTGATAAAGGTCCAATGTTCGAGATTTGGTCGCCATTTCAAAAAGGATGCTGGAGGTTTTGGGTGGGTTGTTTAGGCCCAAATTAGATTTGTTTTTAGCCTTTTTTTGTAAAAAAAAAGAAAGAAATACAGTTCCAAAAACGAAACACAGGGATTGACACATATCTCTATACAGTATATAGGTGCTGCAGATTAATTAACCTATACTAATTAAAGTTATATAAACGTTAAGACACTATTTTTGGGACTTTGCCAAAGCCCCCAAAAATTATATAGATAGATACAGGATATCACGGCACTCGCCATTCCTACAAATGGGGTGCAAGGTGCAAACAGCACTCCACATTCCCAGGTTGGGGTACAGTGGCCTGTGACCACATGCGCTAGTAAATATAAATACAGGGGGTTCCTCACCATAATAAACTAACTCACCTTAATATACAAATAATCAAATTAATAAATAATGGGGTTTTAGTTCATGAATTGATCAATGCATTTAAGCTTGCAGCCCATCGCCAAGGGACCCCATTTCACTGCAAGTCCTACTAACAATTGGTCTCTTAAGAACCTGGAAACTGCTGACACATCATAGCTAAAATGGCTGAAATTGGGTCCTTTGGCCATGGGTTGCAAGCTTAAATGTAATAGATTTTCGTAGATATTTTGCCATCTCTCATGGTCACAAACACATCAAGAAAATTGATTTCACTGTCACATTGAAATGTAAATGTGATGGGTCCTAAAGTACTGCTGATATCAAACATCCGATCTTTAAACTGTTTAGGACTTTCTGTCCACAGCATAAACAAATCATTGATGTATCATCAAGATATGTTAGTTGAGAGCATGTTTAAAAAAAAGGGTGTGTTCCTGGGTGTGTTCCTGCTGGGCCATGAACATGTTTGCATACTCTATGAGAGTGCTACAGCAGACCCCATAGCACAGGGGTGGGGCAATAAGCGGCCCTCCAACTGTTGAACTACACATACCAGCCTTGCTTAGTATTGCTATTTGGCCAAGCTGAAACTGATGCAAGGTATGCTGGTATATGTAGTTCATCAACAGCTTGCCCACCTCTGCCATAGCACAACCATCTTGTTGGAAGTAGATGGAGCCATGGAATAGGAAATAATTCCTAGTTAATACCTGGTGTAACAGTTGAAGAAACAATGGTACATCAAACATGAATTGGTCACTCAAATTCTCCAAGAACGTTCTCATGGCTTCAAGGCCTAGATCGTTTGGTGCGGACGTATATAGAGCTGTGATGTTCATAGTGCACATGGTCATATATGTAGTGATGTCAGAGGTGCGTGGTGTGGAGAAGTTGTAATAAATGGCTGGATTAGGCTGTCCAGCATTTGTGAGATGGTCTGATATAATCTGCCATGTGCCGATATGATAGGATGACCAGACAGAGCTTCCAAGCTTTTATGAATTTTAGGCACAATGTATAACACTGTTATCACCAGATGAGTGGTATTGAGGGCCTCTTGGGCTTTGCGGTTTATTCATTTTGAATCTGTGGCTATTTAAAGAATAGCAGTACGATTTTTTTATACTGCACTGTGGGTCTTTAGACAATTTGAGAAACACTTTGTTATCTGTTAGTTGTCTCATGAGTTCATCACGATAGGTGTTCAAATTTTGGATATAGTAGTTGTACAGTAGCTGGTGCTCACTGCTTGAGTGGCTATACTCTGTGTGGGTGCTGCTGGTTACAAATGAGGAGACCTTCCTCACATAGAATAGATAGTGACAAAAAGAGGGATTTTGTAACCTGTGCTCCTAAAGTACACCAGTATGGTGAATGTGTTTCACATAGGAAACTGGTGATGATAACACAGATGAATGTTACCCCACAGTATATGTTAATATATGTGCTGAGAGTGCTGCTTGCATAAAAAAGGCTTTTATTAATAAAAATAACCCAAAGGATTGGGGTGGGAGCTGAGAAAAAATGAATAATAAATTAAAAAAATAGTGATGGTCGGGGTAGGGGATCAGGCTTAAACCTTGGCCTGTGTCCTTTCTTTGGTGTCAGGGTGATTGGGGCAATGGATGGGGATGTGAAAGGTGGAACAAAGAGTCACAGTCTTGGTTGGATGAATCAGGAAGGTGTCGCGGGAGGCTGGTGTTCCATCCAACCCGCGGTGCACTCTTATCTGTCTTCGTGGTCCATCGCCGTCCTCTTTGCTGCCGGGTTGTGTGGAAGTGCTGTCCTGCTTCTGGGTCCTCCACGGCACCTCTGGGCTTTGGTGCGGCCATAAAGTGAGTGGTATCATGATATCCCGCACACCCATGGCCGCAAACCTACGCCGGGCACCGTGCGCTCAACTCCCTGGTGCAGGGAGGAGACTTGATGAATGAGTCAGTAGTGTATCTCCAATGTGTGGTGGCTCCTTAGCCAACTCTCTGAAGAAGGCTAAGAAGCTGACACCAGTTTCCTATGTGAAACGAACACATTCACCATCTGTGAAACAAAATCCATCTTTTTGTTCAAATTTGGGATCACTATGGCTATTGGGTCGTATAATGATACTTTTATTATTGCTGAGAGTTTTTAATGCTGAATATTCCTTTCTACTGAGATTGGGTTGAACCGTGTTTGAAGCATTCTGATATGGGGGATCGAAATTCGATTTGTGTCTGTTATGAAGGAATCCTGTCAGAGGACTAGGTTCAGCACTACTGGGTTTATCCTGGAAGAATTCCCCTAATGAAGTCACTTCAGTGACGAAACACATTGGGCCAACAACATCATATGGAAGTTCATTCACAGATTATGAAATATCAGATATTATACTGAATGTTTTTATGAAAAATGTCATCATTTTTTATCACTATTGTGTTACTGCAATTGTTATTAGCGCACTCTGAAACCCTTTTCTTACATTTCTAAAATCTCCCGGATCTGGCCTAACAAGGGATCCCCCAGAGTTGCTGCTCTTAAAACTTTCTGGCGTGGTAGGGGTTTTTCTTTCTATCTGTGTGTGTATATATATATATATATATATATATATATATATATATATATATATATATATATATATATATATATATATACGTGTGTGTGTGTGTTGGGTCTATTTATTAAGTCTTGGAGAGAGATCTTTTGCCCTTTCTATCATAGACTTCCCTATATTGGGGGTTATTCTGGTTCACTCTTTCTGGCAAATTCCTTCTCAAATGGACAAAACCATGTGCACTGTAGGTGGGGTAGATGTTACTTGTGCAGAGAGAGTTAGATTTGGGTGGGGTTGTACTTCAGTGAGATCTATACTGCAGTGTAAAAATAAAGCAATCAGTATTTCCCCTGCACAGAAACAACATAACTCACCCAAATCTAATTATCTCTGCACATTTTACATCTGCCCCACTGCAGAGCACATGGTTTGTCCATTGAAGAAGGAATTTGCCAGAAGGTGTGAACCAGAATTAACTCCATTGTCTTTCAGTCTTCCTGCTACCAATAGGTAAAAAAAAAATTCTAAAAAGCCTTTTTTTGTGATTATGTTTTCCATATTTTTTTATTACATATGGATCAATTCAGTTGTATCTTACAAAGGTGTAGTCATTATCTTTTCATTATCGGTATCTGTGTTGATTAATTTTGGGCAGTTCAATGTAATATGCATTGTGGTCAACAGATTGTCAACAGTCAGCATGTCCACATCCATATTATCTAGAGATGTGCGAGCTCGGATTTCCCAGATCCGAGTCTGCACGAAGGTCATTAATCTGAGCCCAGATCTGAGCAGCGCTCGGTGCTTCCCACCTGACTCGGATCTGGGCGCGCAGGCAAAATGTCATTGCCCATCGCCAGATTCTCGCGAGATCCAGACCGCTATATAAAGAGCGAGTGTCCGGCACCATTTTTCACTCGTGATTTGAGCTGGTTAGAGAGAGTAGGATAGTCTGCGTGTGGAGCTTTGTTAGGTTAGGTTAGGGAGCTGTGGTTTTTTTGCTGCTCTGCTCTCTGGTGGTGTGTGCTCTGCACTGCCAGTGGCTGGCTGCCAGCCCAGTCAGCAGTGGTACCTCTACATGGGCACTTCAATCATACATGTGCATATGACTGCAGTGTGTACTGTTGTAAAACTTATTAACCACTTGTATACCAGTATTTTTTACAGCCTTACATAACTAGTAAACATATTCTCTGCTGGTGCATCTACTGTACTACTGAGTCTGACAAATAAATATTAATAAATTAACAATGTACTGGTGCATCTACTAAATAAAATAATATCTCTGTTGGTGCATATTAATTATACTGCCGTATATATATATATATATATATATATATATATATATATATATATATATATATATATATATATATATATATATATATATATATATAATATCTCTTTAGTGGTGCCTAATTAATTTACTGCCATATATATAATATCTTTCTGGTGGGGCCTAATTAATTTACTGCCGTCTATATAATTTCTTTCTGGTGGTGCATAATTAATTTACTACCGTATATCTTTCTGGTAGTGCATAATTAATTTACTACCGTATATATAATACCTCTCTATTGGTGCATCTACTGCTGTATATACTTGCACTCCAGTGGTGCTGTCCTGTGGTGTAATATATTGCATAACTCCACAAAAATAATGGAGATCCAAAATATGGAGAATCAATTAGGGAAAGATGAAGGACCGCTTCCTCTTACTTCTGAATCTGCTACAAATGCATGTAGTAATAATGACATAGACAATGATATGCCATCAAACTTGTCTTCCAAGGCCGATGTTTAGTGTCAAAGTACGGGGCATGTAAAATCCAAAAAGCCAAAGTTGAGTAAAAGGAGGACCAAAAAAAATAAATTCAAATCATTGGAGGAGAAACGTAAAATTGGCAATGTGCCATGTATGACACGGAGTGGCAAGGAACTGTTAAGCCCCTGGCCTGTACTCATGACTGGTTGTTCAACTACACGTGACCATGCAAGTCCTCCTACTCCCCCCTTTAGAAATTTGAAGAGATTTCAGCTGTCATCAAAAACACAGCAAACATCTCCGCCTACTAAAGAGGACATGTTATCACAAACCCCCAAGGAGAGTCCAAGGGTGTTGGTGGTTGCGATGCCTGACATTCCCATCGCTGTACAGGAAGAGGTGGCTCCTTCCACCATTTTCAGCACTCCCTCTGCATATGCTGTAAGGATCACCCACAGTACAGTACCTGATTTAGGTAAGGAAGTTGTCAATGTTGTAGACTGAGAGGAGGATATTGATGTAGCTGGTGCTGAGGAGGAAGTTGATGAGGAGGATGCTGAGGTGGTTTGCTTAAATGAGGCACCAGAGGGGGAAACAGTTGTTGTCCATGGGATGACAAAGCCCATTGTCATGCCTGAGCAGAGGACCCATAAATCCACCTCTACGGTCTGGATTTTTTATTATCCAAATCCGGACAACAAATGTATTGCCATATGTAGCTTATGTAATGCTCCAATAAGCAGGGGTAAGGATCTTGCCCACCTAGGGACATCCTCCCTTATACGTCACCTGAAGACCCTTCATAAATCAGTGTTTAGTTCAGGAACTGTGGCTATCAGTCCAGGGACACCTAAATCCATTTGTCCTCCTATTGGAGCCAAGCACCTGAAAAGCACACCACCAACTCCCTCCTCGTCAATTTTCTCCTTGATCCAGATCGGAGAGTCCTGCAGGCCATGTCACCAGCATGACTGACTCCTCTTCTACTGGGGTTCCTCCGGAGGATCCTGCAGCGCTACGCCTACTACTGCTGCTGCTGCTGTTGCTGCTGCTGGGAGTCTGTCATCATCCCAGAGGGGAAGTCATAAGACCGTTACGTCTTTCACTAAGCAATTGACCGTCCAACAGTCCTTTGCCATGAGGACGAAATACGACAGCATTTATCCTATGGCAAAGCAAATAACTGAGGTCTTGACAGCTATGTTGGTTTTAGATATGCATCTGGTGTCCGCCATCAATGGAGTGGGATTTAGATGGTTGATGGAGGTATTGTGTCCCTGGTACCAATCCCATCTAGATTCCACCTCACTAGGCAGGCGATACCCGGAATGTACAGAAACGTCAGAGAAAGTGTTCTCAGTGCCCCGAGAAATGCAGCTGTACCCACTGCCCACTTAACTAAGGACATGTGGACAAGTGGATCAGGGCAAACTAAGGACTATATGACTGTGACAGCCCACTGAGTAGATGCATAGCCTTCTGCAGCAGCATCTCCTGCACGCCAGCTCTTTCCAAGGCAGGCTACGCTGTGTATCACCGGTTTCAGAAAGAGGCACAATGCCGACAACCTCTTAGTGAAACTGAGGGAAATCATCTCCCAGTGGCTTACCCCCTTAGACTCTCCTGGGGATTTGTGGTGTCAGACAATGCCAGTAACATTGTGCAAGCATTACACTTGGGCAATTTCCAGCATGTGCCATGTTTTGCCCACACAATACATTTGGTGGTGTAGCATTTCATCAGAAGTGACAGGAGCATGCAGGAGATGCTTGCGGAGGCCCACAAAATTTGCAGACACTTTCAGCATTCTGCCACTGCCTGCCGAAGGCTGGAGCGGCAGCAAAAACTCAACCTGCACTGCCATCAACTTAAACAAGAGGTGGTGACGCGCTGGAACTCCACCCTCTATATGCTGCAGAGGATGGAGGAGCAGCAAAAGCTCCTCCTTCACTTTCTCCAGCTGCTTCTGCAACAGCCTGATCAGGGAAATCACTTGACAAATGCTGGCAGTGTCTAAACTGTCTTCATGTGTGGCTAGTTCAAATGGCTGGATAACCTTGCAAAACACGGAAATCTGCCTCCACTGCGCTTGAGTCAGGTGCAGACTGAATCAAGCACAGTGGAGGCTGATTTCCTAAAGTGTTGCGATTCCGCAAAGCATGACGTTCTTGTGGATGAAGCCCTCCATACACTTTGCCAGGATATGAGGATGGTCAGTCTGTTAAGTCAGAGGAATACATTCTGGCCACTGTGCTCGATCCTCGGTTTAAGCATATGTTGTGTCTCTGTTTCCGGCGGGCACATGTCTACAAAGGTGCAAAGACCTGCTGGTCAGAAGATTGTCATGTGAAGGGGACCGTGACACGGTCCCAGCTCCTCCTTCATTTTCTCCCACACCTGTGTCTGTGAGGAAACAGCTGCGATTTCCCACACAACCCACTGGCGGGGATGCAGGGCAGGCAGGAGGGAGTTTGGACATCTCATCTGGACTAAAGGACCTGGCAACTATTGCTGACATGTCTACTGTCACTGCATTGGATGCTGTCACCATTGAAAAAATGGTGGAGGATTACTTTGGTGACAGCATCCAAGTAGACATGTCAGACAGTCCTTACCTGTACTGGTAGGAAAAAAAGGCAGTTTGGAAGCCCCTGTAAAAACTGGCAATATTTTACCTGAGTTGTCCCCCCTCCAGTGTGTACTCCGAAAGAGTTTTTAGTGCAGTGGGGAACCTGGTCAGTGAGCGGCGAAGGAGGTTGCTTCCGCAAAGATGATGTTTACAAAAATGAATTATCAATTATTCAATGAAGACCAGGAATGGCCTCCAGAGATTATAACGGGACCTGTGATTGTGGAGTCCAGCGGGGGACGAATTGATAATCTGTGAGTATGAGGAAGTACACACTGAAGGAGACAAGGAATCAGAGGAGGTGGATGACTAGTGAAGATGACATCTTGTTTCTGTAAAGCCAGTTTATACAGGGAGATATGAATTGTTTTTTTGTGTTGGGCCCAAACAAACCAATCATTTCAGCCACAGTTTTGTAGGCCCTGCCGCTGAAATGTTTGATTTGTCAAAGTGTGCATGTCCTATTTCCACAATATAGTGGTGGGTGGGAGGGCCCAAGGAAAATTCTATCTTGCATCACCATTCATTAATCCTACTGCTGAGAGTCATTGATATGTGAGATACGTGGACTCATCTTTAATCACATACAACTGTTTGTGCTCAAGTGGTAATAATAACAGAGCGGACCAATCCCACTGCCGAGAGTTGTTGATTGCTGCACGAATCACCCACTGCTCCTCGGCTGGTCGTCGCCTGGTTATGTCTGGTCAGTAGGTTCCATTCCATTCTACTGCCATATATATAATACCTCTCTACTGCCTTAGATAGGTGTCTCTGGGAAGCCATTCTGCAGTGTTGTTAATGTAGGCACTGTACCTTAAGCACAGATAACACGTACATGCCTGTCACATTCACAGACACTGTAATGCAGATGAGTATATTCCCTATATTATTCCCGAAGTCTGCCACTGCCACTCTCACCCTGCATCGCACAAACAGATGCCGTCGGCAGACAGCCTACCTATAAGTAGGTTCGGAAGCTTGCAGAAGGCTCCCGAATCGCCCACTGCTCCTAGGCTGGTGGTAAACATGATCAAGCCAGATAGTGGTCTTATTGGATATTAAACTGATAAAAACAGATACCCGGCACACTCACAGACCAACTCAGTGCTGAACCAATTGCCCACTGCTGCTCGGCTGGTCACCGAATGTGGTCAGAAGGTTCCACCCCTATGCAGCTATTGCATTGCTGCACCAATCGCCCACTGCTCTTCGGCTGGTGGTGAACACGATCAAGCCAGATAGGGGTCTTTTTAGGGCCTAGTTTTTCAAACTGCCATCCTGTCTGCCGCTGCAGTGCCACTCCTACATGAGCGCCACACACTTGTGTGGCTTAGCATAGTTATCCAGCTACCTCGGTGCAACCTTTTGCCCTAAAAACAATATTGAGAGGTGTTCAGGACAGACTGGAAATTAAAGGGAAATTAATGTTTTTGAGGATAATAATAGCGTAGGAACAAAAAAAAAAAAAAATTCTGGGATTTTAGCAGTTTTAATGCTTTAAAAAAAATCAGAACCCAAAACATTAAGGGGGTGTTTTAGCAAAACCCATTAGAACCCAAAACCTGAAGGTAATCAGAACCCAAAACGTAAAAAGTGCACATCCTTAATATTAAGAGCCAAAGGTCTAAATTAATGATGCTTACATTGTCATACATACAGATGGAGCCACTGCCATCTATCTCTATAATAGGATTAAGTGAGTAATTGGATTACTCTGCTAATCCCCTACTCTATTGATCTATGTATTGTATTGCAGCTGAGAACAATAGGATAGCCATGGCTAGCCATCCTCAGCCATGGCCTAAGGAAGATAGATGAGATGGGCTCCTACTGTATGACATTTCCAGGAGCCCTAGGATTAGTGCTACCTATAGGGTTACTTATTTCTGGGGAGTTAAAGGCAGGTAGGCAATGTAACAAAGCAATGAAGAAAGCAAGTTAGATGCTTGGTTGCATAGGGAGAGGTATCAGCAGTAGAAAGAAAGAAGTAATAATGCCACTGTATAGGTCATTGGTACGACCTCATCTAGAGTACTGTGTTCAGTTCTGGAGGCCATATCTCCAGATGGATATAAATACATTAGAGACTGTACAAAGAAGTGCAACTAAAATGGTGCATGGCCTACATCACAAAACGTACCAGGAAAGACTAAAAGATCTTAATATGTATACTTTGGAGCAGAGAAGGGAAAGGGGGACATGATAGAAACTATCAAGGGCTTTAACAAGGTACAGGTGGGAGACATTCTTCACAGGAAGAGGAGATACAGAACACGAGGACATGCACCGAAACTAGAGGGAGGAAGATTCAGGGGAAATTTGAGGAAGAATTACTTCACAGAAGGAGTAGTAGATAAGTGGAATAGCCTACCATCAGAGGTGGTAGACGCAAATACAGTAGTACAATTTAAACATGCTTTGGATCGGCATATTGATATCCTTACAAAAAATAAGGATAAAATATGGTTTGAGGTAACATGTTTTAAAAAAGGGGCAGACTAGATGGGCCAAGTGGTTCTTATCTGCCATTAAATTTTATGTTTTCTATGTTAAGTTTGTCAGGATTATAGACAGTTTTACAACAAAACTAACTAGCACACATGATAACAATGTCTGCTTTATATGTGTGTTGGCATATTGAATGTCCATGGCCAATGTTAACATTATGAATATCTCAACATGTCAATGTCAATATGGATAGATTCTCAAGGTGCCATGCTGAATGTCAACATTGTAAACATAGACCAAATTTACCACACAGACATTATATTGTGAATGTGAAAATTGTAGGATTCTTTGATGAGAGAGATTATGGGCCAGATGTATCAAGCTTCAAAAGTAATAACACGGAGAGTGATAAACAGCCAGTCATTCAGCTCCTATCTGTTATTTTTCAAACCCAGCCTGTGACATGGCAGGTAGGAGCTAATTGGCTGGCTTTTTATCAATGTCCAATTTATCACTTTTCAGCTAGATGCATCTGGCCCTCTATTATTAAGCAATGCTGTTGGCAAACCATTTATATTGAGACACTAGAGTATTTACATTTTGGTCTATATTAAACTTTTGGGCTTTTACCCAAAGGCTTGAAACTTATATGCATGCCAAGCTTGTAAGGTAATGTAGATTAGTTTTTTATAGCTTTTTTTTCTTCTGTCCCCCTATTCATTTTTTTTTGTATAATCTTGCTACTAGGTGTTTGATTTTATATAACTCCTAGTCATATTCATTACATTTTTTTCACCATACCTTGTAGAAAGATGCTATAAACATAGGTTGTCTATATATAACTTAATTATACCTGACCAGACAGATATCTTGTATGACATACTGTAGCCACTCCACTGTAAGTCACCTTATTATATATGACCACTTGTCTAGCACAGTGTTGAGTGGTGATTATAATGATCTGATAGCTGACTGGACTTATCACAGCAGGAAGAACTGGGTTATCAAGTATGTTAAGTCATTTCTAAGTGAGCATGTATCATTAGGAAAAAGAACCACTTTCAGCAGTCTAAATGTGTTTGATAAATGAATGCTGATATATTTCAATTTCATGCATGCAACAGTATATGACTTTCTACTGCATCATGTTAATTCTTTCTTCATTGTCTATTACTTGTAAATATCTCGCTAAGGTATATTTTAATCAATCATTTGGTATTTTGAGAACACCACCACAGATGCAGGTGAAAGTGAGTACAATTTTAATTACATATAGATGTGCAAAAAAAGAAGCAAGAAGGGAATGGAAGGTTTCAATTCAAACTCGAAGCATGTCATTTTGTAATACAGTAGGTGTGAATTAGTGTAGTGTAAACATAGATTTAGATTTTGGCTATACTTTATTACATAGCTTGTTTATTTTGTAACACAACAATCAATGTCAAAGACTTTACAGTACGTATGAATCGTTGGGGACACTAATTTAACCCTTTGAGTGCCAATGTTGCTGTGAGCGATCCTTAAAATATCCTTTCAAAATGGCAGCGTCGTTCACAGTGACTGTTCTTTTAGTATAAATAAATACAGCCAAGTTAAATATTGCACCCACAAATAGAACAGTCGCCATGAGCATTTTTAATGGATATTTGGAGGATCTCTCACAGCAACGTTGGCACTCAAAGGGTTAATAAGAAGGGTTGGTTCGCACTTTTCACACCTATTTTGACAATTTCCCTTGGCACTGAAAGCTTTAACTACATAATTACCTACCCTCTCCGAATGGCTGGGAGAGACCCGGAAATTGGGTCCCCCTCCCAGCCTCCCAGCCCTACAAAAGGGCAAGCCTCCCGTCATTTATTACTACCTCCTCCCCAAAGAGCTGTGGGAGGAGGTAGTTTAAAGGGCTGGGAGCGGGGCGTGATGGGGTGGGGTTTAATGCTGACAAGCCCCGCCCTGGTAAAAGCTGCAGAAAATCTCCTCTCTGGGCATCTCCCGGAGAGGAGACTCTAAAGCTAGGCAAGTATGGGTAACTAATACCTGCAGAATAGTAAAGACATATATTTATTTGAAGTATCATATGGGAGTTACAGATTTGGTGTAATGCATATCTTTGTGAATAATCCTCCAAACCACACACATTCCCAACAAGATGGAAAATATCAAGTATCAAGTGTCCAACCATATGTAGCATTCACATACTGTAGCATCCACCATGTGTATAACTTTTTCCCAGAGCGATGCCCTGTGCCCAACAGTCATTTTTCTCTGCTTTTTTTTTACATGTATCTACATATCCGTCTGGCTCTGCTGCTTTTAAAGTGCTGACTGAGCCAGCAGCTTTCACTTTTGCACATCTCATGAAATGACATGAGGATACTGGCAGGTTCTTAATGCCCAGAGGCAAACATTGCTGCATATCACATAAATCCGGTGGCACCTTCATATCACCTCTGTGACGTGCCACGCTGTACTGCCAGAGAAGCAAAACATCCTCGTATTTCTGCAAATTCTCCACTACAAAGGTGATACAAAAGGAAGAAAAGAAAAAAAAGAAATGGAGCAGTAAGAACAAAACACCACAGATCTGTCCTGTAAATAAAATAGAACAACTACAGTAGAACAAAATCTATTTTATTTAAAAGCCACAGCAAACATTACTTATTACAGAAAATAAAGTACAAAAACTTCAAATGGACATCTTACATCCTAATAAGAATACTCTTTAAAGCAATTATATTATAAAGCTGTATACGGGTTAGTGCAAAGTAAATACAAACCAGCCAAAACTGCTACCGTACTGCAAGGGCAGAAAAAGAAAAGTGAATTTGCCCCTATGGAATGTTGTGTGTGTGTCTGTAGTCAGACCGGTCCTGTTTATATTTTTGTTTCATTGCATTCATAGTCAATCATTCAAGTGCTCTTGAACAAGCCATATCCCTGTTTCTGGTTGACTCGCAAGGCTGCGAATCCCCCCCCCCCCCCGCCAAATGCTGGTCTGCCACCCCCTCGCATGCTGGGTTCATTCGCACGGGCTTCAAATGGATATTTACCATAAACATCCATTTGCAGGCTATGCAAAAACACCCACATCATTCGATGGTCACTTAGATATGCGTGCACACTTGAGAGGAACTGAGCAGGCAGCTCATATCCGGTGATGTCAGCTGCCCGCCCCCGGGATCCACGTTACGGGCCAACCACCTTGGGAATGCCAAGTGTTTTCATGGGAATGCCTATGAAATGCTGGGTGTTCCCATGGGCGCCACTATCCGCCACCGCCCTAGGCCCTCCACCCGCAGTCTTGGGTGCATGTGCCCGGCGAACAGTCTGTGCATACGCACATCGATCCCCCATGCAAATGCATGGAGGATACGAACGAATTAGAATAACCCCCAATATGTTTTTGGTACCCATAGAAGGTCATTTTATTGTGCTACCATATGCATAATCTAAACTCAGTTCAGTTGATATATTTTCTTTGAATTTCATCTACAGTATATTCTAATTCCTATTAGCACACTATTTCACACCTTCATCCACAAGTGGAGATGGGACTGTGTAACATATCATGCATATGAGACTATGGGCCTTATGCTAGTTCACTCTTTCTGACAAAATCCTTCTTAGATTGACAAAACCATGTGCACTGCATGGGGGCAGATGTAAAATGTGCAGAACTAGAATAAGGCCCAGTGTTACATTTGATACATATGATTTAGCATTACCATTTCTTATCGTGCCTGTGTACATTTACATAGTTATTTTTACAATCAAATTTTTTCTTACAATATACTAATTTGTGTTTCATGGTTTTTATTTTGTACAGTATATGCCTATTTATGTAAGCTACAGATGGAGCCTCACGCATATGTACTGCTGGGACTCAGAGACGACCCATTTCAGCATGCAACTCACTGGGACAGGGTAACGCGCACCTCATTCGCGCCACGGAAGCAGAATGCCGACCAAGAGTCACAAAGAAAAGTGAAACTCCAGCACACTTGCTACTGGTGTGAAGAAAGTGCAGAGGTCGTATGTACTATTTGAACATAGGCTGAAGTAGGAGTAGTGGCAGTCTAAACCCTGGACGGTACTAAGTTAGTTCTCAAAGCTGAACTGGGCAGCCTATAATATGAATAATGCCTAGAGACAGTAAGTAATAGAAGCTTCCTAAACCAGCAATAATATGGGCACAGGGCTGCAAGCGAAAAAATGGTTCAGGAACTGGGCTGGACTGCCAATAATACTGACACAGAGATGGAACTGGTTAATGCTTTGGAATCTGAGCTAGTCTGGTGGCAATATTCCATACAATGGGCTGTAAATGGTTAATGCGTCAGGAGTGGTGAGGACGAGCACTGGGCCAGCCTAGATAGAACTTTCAACTGGCAGAATCCTTTTATTCACCCTACAGCAAACATGAAGTGGCACTGCGAGCACCGGGACGAAGACAGGGCGAGCAGCTGACGTCCTATGACATCAGCCACCTGGCCCACATTGTCCTGCCCACATTCCCATGGGAACACCTAGCATTTTCATTGGGTCCCCCATGAAATGTTGGCCATTCCTATGCGTGACCCCTGTCCCAGCCGCCAACCACCGCTGACCCGCCCAATGCCAGCAAAGGTTTGATGACTATGCAAGTCACTGAAACCGTTTGCAAAAGGGACCTGAACATGCGAATAAAAGATCATGCGCAGTCCCACAACCATCGGGACGGGGCCAAACTCTCTGTTTAGTGAGTCGATTAGAATCACCCCTTTATCAATTTTTGCGTTATTCATATTATTATTATTATTATTATTATTATTATTATTATTATTATTATGTAAAGCACACTATACTACTAAGTGATGCACAAAGGGTGTTGCAACAGCCCCTTATAGTCACGTGGGGTAGATTTACTAAAGTGTGAGTTTTTAGCCATGAAAGATGTTACCATAGCAACCAATCAGAGAAGATAATAATTAGAACCTAAAAGTTGCTATTGGCAACAACTCTCACTTCAAAAAACCCACGCTTTAGTAAATGTTCCCCTGTTTTTGTGTAAATTTCCTACACAAAAACAGCTCCTTTAGGGCAGGGGTGGGGAACCTCAGGCCCGGGGGCTGTATGCGGCCCCCGTAGCCGGTCTCAGTGGCCCTCCCACCGGCCCTGCGGCTTTGCCAGGAGTCAAGTAAAGGGGAATTCTCGTGAGAGGTCGGTAGTTCTTGTGAGATTCCTCTTAATCAGCAGTAGCCGGAGACTGTCAGTCCTATTCAGCGGCAGCCGCTGGAGCGTGGGACGGCTGCAGCAGGACAATTTGCAGGACATTTTTACATATGGCACCTGAAGGATTTTTTTCCTCATACAAATGGCCCTTGGCACACAAAAGGTTTCCCACCCCTGCTTTAGGGGGAGATTCTCTAAGCTAAAAATGGGATGCTGTAAGCATCCTCCGCCGGGTTACCGCGCACTGACCCCCGCTGCCCCGCATGCTCCCCCCCTCTCACCTGTGTCCGGGCAGCACAAAGCTGTGCTGCTCGGATCTGTGACCTCCTCCTCCCTGCACTGATCCTTTTCCGGGTGCAGGGAGGAGGAGAGCCCGGCGCAGCAGCAGCAGCGCCGGGTGTGGGAGGGAGGGGGGAGCCGCCGGGACCTTTTATGTTAGAACATAGAGTATGCGATAATTATAATTGCGATGGGCGGCGAAGGGGGATGTGGAGTTTCAGAGAATCTCCCCCTTATACAGAAGCCAAGTAGCCTATAGTACCAGTATTTTTGGACTGTGTTAGTAGACTGGAGTGCCAGAGAAAATCAAAATTACCATGGGAAACATAGAAACTTGAGGGGCACAGGTCTGTCACTTCCTCCATTGCCCCTCCTTCCTATTACCTGTCCGCAGCAGCCTCGGTACTTATGTATTATCTGGGCTCCCATGTTAAATGCACCCCATTTTTTTCATACCCCTACTATCCAACTACGCATCGAGTTGATTTTATATAGTGTGGCGAGCGCAGCGAGCCACCATGCCCGAAGCATGGCGAGCGCAGCGAGCCCC
Organism: Crinia signifera; assembly: GCF_055691185.1. NCBI lineage: Eukaryota > Metazoa > Chordata > Amphibia > Anura > Myobatrachidae > Crinia > Crinia signifera. The sequence goes on along the minus strand of NC_139225.1, from coordinate 101,864,515 downwards.
GAGAGGGGAAGCGGTCTCATAAGAAAAACGGGAGCGCAGATATTACATAAGTACCGCAGCCTCTGTCTCCAGGAACACCTACTGTACATTGCTGTCTCCTCGATGAGGAACAGCCTCTACCCCCAGCAACACCTAAACTGCTCTATGCTAGGCTGCAGATGGCCAGGGAGGCTTTTAAAGCTGAGCAGCAGAAACAATCTCTCCTATGTCTGTGCATGAGGTGCTGTCACACTGAATGCTCCCCCGTGGAATTACCCCTGGCTAGTTATAGCAAAAATTAAATAAATATATATTTTTTAAAAATTTGTATAACTTAATATCATTTTACATTTTTCATATTAACATTCAAATATCAATGTAAATAATCTTTGCAGTCTTTTGAATTGTGTTTGTTGTGGAGGAACACAGTAATTATTTGCTGTCACAGATGGATTTACAAATATAAATGATTTTGGACATCTTCAGTACGAGACAGGTGGTTCCTAATGAAGTTATTTTTGCCCAGACTGCCTTCATCCCTCTCTGCGAAGGCATACAAACAGCAGAAGGCTGGATATGATCTCTCCTTCATGCAGAAACTACAGCTGGTCTACATAAAAGAGATTTTCTCCTTCAGTCTTACCCAACAGAATTATAAGTGATGAGAGGTAATGCACTCACGCTAATTCGTTTCACTAAAAAGTTTTTAATGTGCTGTATTTAAACAAAATCTGTCTTCAGTTTTCCCCTGCTAAAGGGAAGGTCAGGCTGAGAGCTTAATGTAATTTTACTTTTACAGTTTATAAATACTCAGTAATGAATAATTTCACAGAAATGTCTTAGTACAATTATAGCAATCACCTTGCGCTGCACCTCCAGGATATACAGTATTAAGTCTATCAATGCAACAATAACTAGTGACATCATTGATGCAGGCAGGACTGTACTTTTTTGGGGGGTGTGGTCTAATCAGGAGGAGTACATGGCCATGCCCCCCTCAGAAAATAAAATAGAAGGAAAAAAATGTAGAGCCCTGCATTCTAAATGGGGTGAGTGGATGAGACCACTAGCCGGGGGTAATTTCATGGGGGTATTTTTCTTGAAAAAGTGCCCAAAGGCACGAAACGCGTAGAAGAGGCTACCCCGTGGATCCCCCAGTGTGTTCCCCACCTCAGGAAGCAAGCTCCTTTACATCAGAGCTCAAGTAACATCTGCCGCAACCAGGTGACCGTTCAGGCTGACGGGAGCAGAGAAGAGGCGTGCGGCATCTCAATCTACCAAAGCACGCCCATCTCCCAACCCTCCGCACCCAGTCCTGGCACCAGAGCACTTGGAAGAAGAGAAAGGACGTGCAGCGCATCCACCAGCAGCGGCGCACGGATCTCCTAACCCACCACACTCGATCCCGGCAATAGAGGTAGTGACAGCTAGTCTGCACACTCCACGGACTTTCCACATCAGCTCAGAGGAGCTGTAAGCATTGTTTATAACAGGCATTTTATTTTCAGGTGTTTTTCCAAACTTACTTTTCTTTCCTTTATCTCAAACATCTATTCTTTTAATTAGCGATCATCCCTAAAACTATATTTATCATGACTATTTATGTTATTTGAGGGCAGATTTCTCTGGAACCAAATAACCCAGTTTCACGGGACCAAATCCATTCGAAGCCAACTCAAAAGTTTTTCAATATGATACTGGTCTCATGTAAATGGGTCAGTTGGTTCCAAAGATATAGCTGGTTGGTTAAAGGGGGGTAGGGAGAGGGGAGTGGTTGTCTCTCCGCCTCACACCAGAAAATGCAGGGACTAGGCTGGTGTATAAGGGGTCAGCCTGGGAATGTCCCTGCATGATCCTGGGACCATATTCCTGGGTAAATCCCTGCATTTTCTGTTGTGAAAGGGGTATTATTTCAAACAGCCGTGACCTGCAGTGCTTTGAATACAGCCAGGCAGCCCCCTGCTCTCTGCCCAGCTGTCAATGACTGTCACCCCTGCAGCTTCCGCTCCAATTCTTCTCCCCGCTTTCACCTCAGCCCGCCGCCCCCCCTTTAATCATGTTGTGCCAGTGCCCGACGTGCTCCCCCGACGTCACGCACAACAACAGCGCGCACAATATTTCAAATGTCCACTCGGCTAGAGGGGACACCAGGAGGGGAGTGGGAGCGTGCTCTGCGCTGCGCTCTGCTCCTCTCCCCATAGAAGCAGCTGCACCGCTCTCCATCTCTCCCTGCAGCAGCAGCGAAGGCTCATATAATAATTTACAGTAAATGGCACTTTTTGGGGCATTGCTTAAGAAATGCTACAAGTGCCGGTATGTGGGGGCATTACGCATTATGTGTGGCTTAATATGTAAGGGGCATTACGGTGTGCAGCATCATGTGTAAGGGGCATTATGTGTGCATCATCATGTGTAAGGGGCATTATGTGTGTAGCATCATGTGTAAGGGACATTATGTGTGCAGCATCATGTGTAATGGGTACTATGGTGTGCGGCATCATGTGTAATGGGTACTATGGTGTTCGGCATCATGTTTAATGGGTACTATGGTGCCATCAAGCAAGAACCCTCTAGCAATGAGCATGTAGGTAAGCAGCACTTATGTGGCAAATATGGAATGGGCATTACAGTTTGTTATATAGTATGTAATGGGCACCATGATGTGTGGCACAATGTGTAATGGGTATTATGGTGTGTGGCCTTATGTGTAATTGGCATTACGGCGTGTGGCTTTACGTGTAATGGGTATTACGGAGTTTGCTAAAATGTGTAATGGGCATTACTGTGTATGGTCTAAAGTGTAATACCACACCCCTTTTTGTGATACCACGCCTCCTTTCCATGAGGCCATGCCCCCTTTTTGCCACGCAGCTAAGCCGCGCAATGGTCCCCCTCCTATTGTGTTTAGATCTGGGACCACCAATTATCATAATTCTAGATTCGCCTATGCAAACCTGTGCCCCTCAAGTTTCTATGTCTCCCATGTTTGTTTTGATTTTCTCTGGTACTCCAGTCTACTAACACAGTCCAAAAAATACTGGTACTGTAGGCTACTTGGCTTCTGTATAAAGTGGCTGTTTTTGTTGTAGGAAATTTAAACTCTAAGGGGTACATTTACTAAAGCGTGGATTTTTTGAAGTGAGAGTTGTTGCCCATACCAACTTTTAGGGTCTAGCTATTATCTTTTCTGATTGATATGGGTAACATCTTTCATAGCTAAAAACTAACACTTTAATAAATGTACCCCTACGTGACTATAATGCCCTTTGTACATCACTCAATAGTATAGTATGGTGGTACTTTACACAGCAATAATAGCAATATTAATATTAGTAATAATAATAAAATAATAATAATAATAAAATAAATGAATAACGCAAAAAGGATAAATTGGGTTATTATAATCGACTCGTTAAACGGCGAGTTCGGCCCCGTCCCGATGTTTGTGGGACTGCTCATGGTGTTTTATGCGCAAATGTTCAGGTCCCCTTTGCAAACGGCTTCAGTCCAGGGGGCGGTCGGTGGCGGGGACAGGGGTCACACATGGGAATGCCCAGCATTTCATGGGTAACCCCATGAAAATGCTAGGTGTTCCTATGGGAATGTGGGTGGGAAATGTGAATGTGGGGTGGGGTGGGTGGCTGATGTCACAGAACGTCACCCGCCCACCCTGTCTTTGTCCTGGTGCTCACAGGTATTTGGATGGTCTGGCTCTCTGGTTCTCCATGAGCTGCGATCTTCGCAGCTTACTGAGTCAACAAGACCCAGGTCCAAAGTTCCAAGCAATATACAGACATATCATATCTCATAACAGTGTACCGGTTCTGCTGAATTGAACTGTACTAAAGTGCTGACAAGTTTGAATTTCTTATGATATTTCTTACATGTTTAAAAGGGATTTTTATTTGTAGACTTATGTAAAAAGTATATACAGTATTACATGAGCTTATTATATATATATATATATATATATATATATATATATATATATATATATCAATGGGGATGGCGGCACTCCCGGCAAGCTGGAGGATGGAGGGAACAGTCGGTGCCTTCCACAGGTAGAGACGCCAACTGGCGATTACTGCATATACAATGTAGTGGGGGCGGCGGCACTCAATGTAAATAAACGACACGGCAGACGTGAGTTACCAACGTTTCGTGGCTTGTGTTGCCACTTTATCAAGGTGCCAGAGAACAAATGAAAACAAGCTTACACTTACTTAAGTATTTTAGGAGAAAATAAGGGAAAGACTCTCTTTTTGTTGGGGCACTCTTATAATGAAAATTTATATTTAAATGGTTCAATAAAGTATTAGAGTATAGGAAGAGGACACACACAAAGGCCCCCCCCCAAAAAAGCGGTAAGTATTGATTAGGATAATTAGTGCGACATTCGCTTTACATATGTGTATGAAAAGATTTTTAAAATTCTCTTTAATAGTATATTTATTAAAACTAAGCACTAAACACAAACGGACAAAAATACATGTAACATAGAACACTAATTGAGCTTCTGTTGGTAATGGTAATCAAATTAAATTAATCGGACCTGTGGAGAAAATTTTTTATCTCTAGGAGAGGGACTCTCCTCAAGGCTCAGGATTAACTTTACACTGAGGTCAAAGCCCCCAATTTTAGATACTTTCCAAAGTAAGCTCTAATATTGACAATTCTCGTTCTAATAGGGATCAATTTTATCACAGAAAAAAAAGAAGAAATAGTACTATCTTGTGTGGCTCATTGGAGCTGAGGTGACAGAGAAAGTGTTTACCTCAAAGGATGACAATTGTCATCCTTTGAGGTAAACACTTTCTTTCTCTTTTCTCTTGTCTTTCTACTTTCTTCTAAACTTCTGCCCCCCATTACTTTGCTCTTTCCTCCCTCTCTGACTCCTTCCTAACCATACTACTATATTTACCCTCTTGGGGAGAGGAGACAGTGTTTTCCTTGTACTTATTGAAAGAATTTACTAAAAAATTTATATTTTCGCTATCTTTTGATTGATGTGTGACGATTATTTTACTGTATAAATTGATACACATATTTTGACTGTCAAATAGGGACGTAGATTAGACAGCTTGTCACAAAAATAACGCATTTGATGTAGGTGTTCAGTTAGGTGCTGTGGAGGATGTGACAAATTTAGTTTATGTCTTACAATAGCGTGTCGCCACTGTGGACACCGGGGCTAACACAAAGCCCATCATCTGATTAAGACATATTTTCTCTGTCACCTCAGCTCCAATGAGCCACACAAGATAGTACTATTTCTTCTTTTTTTCTGTGATAAAATTGATCCCTATTAGAACGAGAATTGTCAATATTAGAGCTTACTTTGGAAAGTATCTAAAATTGGGGGCTTTGACCTCAGTGTAAAGTTAATCCTGAGCCTTGAGGAGAGTCCCTCTCCTAGAGATAACATTTTTTCTCCACAGGTCCGATTAATTTAATTTGATTACCATTACCAACAGAAGCTCAATTAGTGTTCTATGTTACATGTATTTTTGTCCGTTTGTGTTTAGTGCTTAGTTTTAATAAATATACTATTAAAGAGAATTTTAAAAATCTTTTCATACACATATGTAAAGCGAATGTCGCACTAATTATCCTAATCAATACTTACCGCTTTTTTTGGGGGGGCCTTTGTGTGTGTCCTCTTCCTATACTCTAATACTTTATTGAACCATTTAAATATATAATTTTCATTATAAGAGTGCCCCAACAAAAAGAGAGTCTTTCCCTTCTTTTCTCCTAAAATACTATCTTTACTCTCTAGGGAGCACCTCCACAACTTCCATTGTTTTGTAAGGACGCTAGAAAGCTAGCCCAATTTATTTTTCTTAGTATTGTGGATCATACACACTATTTCGTCGCTATGTATAATATATGCTAACCTGTGCACTGGTCTACTCCCATATACCCTTTTCCCCTCAAAGTAACTTACTTAAGTAGCCCACTGAGACGTCCATGGAACACGGCGTGCAACTCTGCTGCGTCAAGATGACGTCACCTGCATAGGAGCGGCGCAGTGTGTCACGGAGGACACGTGATCTACACACCAAAATATAATAGGATAGAAAAAACATGAATGAAAGACATAAATAAACAAACTACACATTACAACAAAACGGAAAGCATGAATGGCAAGTATCGCAATAACAAATACAATGAATTGACATGATGCGCCAATAGACAGTAACCGGACAATGCATGAAGCTGTTATAAAGAGCAATTATAAAAAGCAGGACAGACCGAGATTTTCATTCAGGCCGCGGGGGGGGGCAGAGTATCTAGCAAGTAAATCCACCGACTCTCTGCTTTCAAGAGTACCAAAGATCTATCCCCACCGCGCGACAGCGGGGGAACATGATCTATGATACGATATCGCAGAGAAGTCAGTGAATGTCTGGCTACAACAAAGTGTTTGCTCACCGGGTGCTCACCATGTCCAGATGTTAAAGCAATTTTTATGTTAGACCTGTGAGCCGTGGCACGCTCCTTAAATGCCCTGTCGGTCTTGCCGACATAGTGTCGACCACAGGGGCAACTAAGGAGATAAATGACGTATTTGGAGTGGCAACTGACACGGTGCTTAATTTAAAAAATTTTCCCAGAAAAGGGATGATGGAAAACGTCGCCGGGTATCATGTAGCTGCACGTAGTGCAGCCACAGCAGCGAAAGCATCCAGGTTTGGGAGTAGATTCTCAAGAATGGCCCGTGACACTGATTCGTTCAGAGAAGATTTTTCCTCTGCCAGTGATGCTGAAAGAACGGCTCCAGTGCCGGGTTCTAACCCTTTAGGAGCTCGCCCAAAGGATCATCATCCCCCCATGCTCCAAAAAATTTACCCGCAGGGGCGGGCAGTGGAAAAGGACGAGGGCACAAAACCAGGTTCCAGCCGAAGAGGTTTCCAAAGAACTAGTGTTTAACCTCTCCAACCGTCCGCTATCTCCACTTGAACTCCAGGTGCTTTCCAAAGGCTTAAGTTTCGTGCCCTCCACTAGAGTGGATCCTTTTGCCATCAAGGTGGAACAGTTCAAATTGAATAGATCATTAAAATTACGTGAATTCTTCCAACATAAGGAGTCTCCTGTACCCATTCCGCAACTCCATGATTCCTTTCCTGCAAGGTTAAAGAAAAAATCTAAATTTGAACCGATGTCACTAAATCCTTCCATCCGCACCTTTAGCAGGATGCTTGAAAAAGACACCATGGACTGCATCAATGCCCCTTCTAGGGCTCCATCCAACTTTACAGCTGCCGAATGGCTCGCCCTCAAATCCTTGAGCAGTGACAACACCATCTCTGTACGCTCGGCAGACAAAGGTGGTGCCACTGTCATCATGAATACATCCGACTATGTCGCCGAGGCTAATAGACAGTTGTCAGATTCTGACACTTATTTATTGCTGGACAAAGATCCTACTGTGTCTTATAAAGCTGAACTGGACAAAATTCTTACTGAAGCGGTTGTCTAGGAGATTATTTCTTCACCTACGAAGGATGCACTAACTGTCACCCATCCAGTGACAACGCTACTTTATTTGTTGCCCAAGGTGCACAAGTGCTTGGTGAAACCCCCGGGGAGACCCATCATCTCTGCCCGGGGGTCACTCTACCAGAACACCTCTGTGTACCTTGACTATTTCCTACAGCCTTGCGTTCAAAATATGAACACTTATTTGAAGGACACCAATGATCTTCTCTCTAAATTGACCAATGTTGGTGATATTCCTGACAACTGTACCCTTGGCACCATTGATGTTGTGAGCCTGTATACGTGCATCTCGCATGAGGCGGGATTGGATGCCGTATGCAGGCTCATAACTGATAACCCTCTCTACAAGGGCCCTTGCATACAGTTTTTTCTACAATTATTAAAGCTCACCCTGAAACGCAATTATTTTGCATTTAACGGCAGCTTTTATGTCCAACTACAGGGATGTGCGATGGGGTCTTCTGTGGCCCCGTCGCTAGCAAATGAATTTATGTATGTCATTGATCAGAATTTGTTTTGCAATAACCCCTTATCTATTGGTAATTTACTTTTATACACCCGTTTTTTTGATGACCTGCTGGTCCTGTGGGTGGGTGAAATCTCAGTGTTAAAGACCATGTTGGACTCCCATAATGAGTCTTCTTCTCCAGCTAAACTGACATATTTGATTGACAAAACGGAAGTGCAATATTTGGACGTCAATATTAAGATCGTGGACGGACAAATATGCACCTCATTACACGTTAAAAGCACTGACAGAAACACGACTTTACTGGCCTCCAGTCACCACCCGGTTCCCCTTAAAAAGGGGTTACCATTTTCTCAAATGCTCAGAGTGCTCCGCATTGAGAGTAACCCTGTTGAGCGAGACAAATCCCTCAACACCATGGTTCACAAATTTCTGCAGCGAGGCTATGCCCTCCCAGACCTCATCCAGGCTAAAAACAAGGTCTTAGCATTAACCCGTGAACAAGCCCTCTTGAGTACATCTAAAAATAAGAGCATTGACAACAAACTAATTTGGGTGAACTCTTTCCATAATAAAAGCAAGGAGATAAAGTCCATCTCACATAAATATTGGCCTCTCATCACCAGCGACCCTGCCCTCCCTGGTTTAAAAGATAAATCGATCATGTGCTCATACAAAAGAGGAAGAAACCTCCGCGACTATTTAGTCAAAAACAATGTCAGTTATCCACCCCCTAAAGCCACCACGTTCTTGGGTACTCCCAAACCTGGATGCTTTCGCTGCTGTGGCTGCACTACGTGCAGCTACATGATACCCGGCGACGTTTTCCATCATCCCTTTTCTGGGAAAAAATTTAAAATTAAGCACCGTGTCAGTTGCCACTCCAAATACGTCATTTATCTCCTTAGTTGCCCCTGTGGTCGACACTATGTCGGCAAGACCGACAGGGCATTTAAGGAGCGTGCCGCGGCTCACAGGTCTAACATAAAAATTGCTTTAACATCTGGACATGGTGAGCACCCGGTGAGCAAACACTTTGTTGAAGCCAGACATTCACTGACTTCTCTGCGATATCGTATCATAGATCATGTTCCCCCGCTGTCACGCGGTGGGGATAGATCTTTGGTACTCTTGAAAGCAGAGAGTCGGTGGATTTACTTGCTAGATACTCTGGTCCCCCGCGGCCTGAATGAAAATCTCGGTCTGTCCTGCTTTTTATAATTGCTCTTTATAACAGCTTCATGCATTGTCCGGTTACTTTCTATTGGCGCATCATGTCAATTCATTGTATTTGTTATTGCGATACTTGCCATTCATGCTTTCCGTTTTGTTGTAATGTGTAGTTTGTTTATTTATGTCTTTCATTCATGTTTTTTCTATCCTATTATATTTTGGTGTGTAGATCAAGTGTCCTCCGTGACACACTGCGCCGCTCCTATGCAGGTGACGTCATCTTGACGCAGCAGAGTTGCACGCCGTGTTCCATGGACGTCTCAGTGGGCTACTTAAGTAAGTGTAAGCTTGTTTTCATTTGTTCTCTGGCACCTTGATAAAGTGGCAACACAAGCGACGAAACGTTGGTAACTCACGTCTGCCGTGTCGTTTATTCACATCGAGTGCCGCCGCCCCCACTACATTGTATATATATATATATATGTATATATATATATATATATATATATATATATATATATATATATATATATACATATATAGTGGGTACAGACAGGCGGCACTCTCAGGATTTCCTGTTGAAAAACGTGGTATTTATTTTCAAACACGTTCCAACATGTTTCGGGTCTTGCCCGTCCTCAGGGATCAACAGTGTAAGTACAAGTGCACATATTTAAACATCAAGGCAGAACCCACCCCCTGAAACAACACACCCCACCTGGATTGTGCTCACCTGAGGCGTCCATCGCCAGGTCCGGCTCCCGCCGCCGCATCCACGTGCGTCGCTCCGCCAATGACGTCATACAGGGAACCCAGTACCTATTCTGGGAATCATCAGCCGTGGTTGGGCAGCGAAGAGGAGCTCAGGAACATCTTGGAGGCTTACAACTCAAGTAACTGCCCTGCTAAATTGACCTTCAACATGAGCACACAGGATATCAACTTCTTGGATGTAAAGATTAGTTTAAGTAATAACTAATTGCAAATGTCCATACATGTTAAAGAAACAGACCGCAACACACTGTTAAGGTATGAGAGTTGCCACCCGAGGGCGCTACGATATGGCCTCCCATACTCACAGATGTTGCATGTCAAAAGGATCACAAGTGATGAGGAACAGGCTAAAACGGACTTAGAAGTTCATTGAAAGAGGGTATAGGAGAGATGACTTTGAGGCCACCAAACAAAGAGTATTGAGGATGTCTAGAGAAACGGCCCTCTCATCCAACAAAGACAAAGAAAAAGATAAAGTACTGAAGTCTAAAAATAGAATACCTTGGGTCACACAGCATGCAGCCAACAGCTCTGTCTGACTGAGCTCGTGCTGCTCTAGCTGTACGTAAACAGCGTTGCGGCCGGCCAGCAGCAGCGCTGCCCAGGTGCTGACAGGTCAATGTCACTGTGGCACTTGTAGTTCCACAGTGAAATAGGCAGCGCCTGGGCACCGCTGACAACGGGGGTATGTTAAAGTGGACACCCCGGCACAGCGATGCCGGGGCTTCTAAACTGTACGCGAGATTCAGACGCAACTGCGTCTGAATCTCGAGTCACATAGATAGCCGCTAAGAAGCCTGAAACCCACCCTCAGTGCCACTAGTGGGCGCCACAGCTGTGGACCATGTAAATCCCACTATCCACGCCCACCTGAAGCGTGGCGAGCGCAGCGGTACGCGTCCTACGACCTTTTCATACCCCCACTATCCACATCGGCGTGGAGTTGAGAATAGATTAGTGTGGCGAGCGCAGCGAGCCTGAAGCGTGGCGAGCGCAGCGAGCCCCGCGAGGGGACGCGGATACCTTCACAGCTATCCACATCCCCTGGCGGGCTTCACAGGTGTCAGCGTCCGCTCGCCACGCTTCGGGCTCGGTGGCTCGCATCTTTGGACTGTTCCAGACCAGCCTTGGACCCCGTTGGATTTACCTAACCGTGGACACCATAACATCACTAAGGACCCCAGAACCATCTTTAGGAGTGCCATTTCCGGGTGTCTCCCCTACTCTGGACGGTGACTCGGCCCTAATACAAACTCGGGCCTTGAGTCCCAGGGAGCACAAGTTACACCCCGGTGTGTCTACAGCTGGACGGTAACCCCTATCCAATTATTTTTGCATTTGCACAATATATGGTCTTCGGCATAATAGGAATGGACAGCCTTGCATTGTGATTTTACTATTTCCCCTTCCCCCCGTACTTTTTATCGTACCAGCACCATTGGTCACTATACTAATAAAATGTATTATTGTTTTTAATTGTACAATCAGTCCAATCCTTCATTTATTTTATTTTTATTTTTATAAAACCTTTCAATTAGTTTACAGCACTATTATATATACCAGTTTTTTCTCTCTGTCCAGTTCGGGCCCAACTAACCCGACAAACCATCAGCTGCTAGTGACACAACCCAGGTCACAGCGCCACCATATCACATTCCCCCTTTGTGGAGGAACCCTTTTTTTACACGGTCCACAGCTGTGGCGTCCACTAGTGGCACTGAGGGTGGGTTTCAATAGTGTTCCCCTAGGGCCACGTCTGAATCCAGGCTTTCCGGCTTCTTAGCGGCTATCTATGTGACTCGAGATTCAGACGCAGTTGCGTCTGAATCTCGCATACAGTGAAACAGAGCCTCTGGCAGGCTGCCAAGTTTCATAGCTAGAGCGGCACGTGAGCCTCTGCACTTCCGGCGCCGTGAAACTACAGAAGTACCCAAAAAATTATGCCAGCATACAGAAGGGGCAGCAACCTTGCAGACATGCTGGTCAAGGTAGACGTTACAGAGCTAACCAAGAAACCAGTGGTGGGACATTTCCTAACCCGCCCCAAAGGATGTTACAGGTGCATTGGGTGCACGACTTGTAGAGCCATGCTAGTTGGGAGCACTGTCAGTTATCCACACACGGGTTGCAAAATTCCCATAAAACATTCAGTGACATGCTCCCCCAAATTTGTTGTGTACGTTCTGTCTTGTCCATGTGGACTATACTACGTGGGCAAGACAGAATGTCAGTTTAAAGAACGCATGGCAAACCATAGGTCTGCTATCCCACATGCCCTCAGCACAGGTACCAGTGACCAGCCGGTCGCAAGGCATTGTGCCCTTATGAAACACAGCATAGCAAGCATTAGATTTAAAATCATTGATCATATACCCCAGAATGTCCGAGGGAAAAATAGGAGCAGAAGATTGCTACAAGCAGAATCCAAATGGATTTTTATACTGGACACTCTATCACCGAGAGGGTTGAATGAACAACATGGATTGCAGAGTTTTATTTAAAATAACCAGGTTGCTGTTGTGACAGTAAAACATAAGTACTACGTGCATTATATAGTGCGCGACATGCTTTCGTTCATCACTGACGGTGACCTTTTGCCTCATTTATCACACATGGTTATAGTGCGTTTAATGAAACAGTTTGGTATAGAATGGGATTATTCATACTTTACATTGAACGGTATAATACAAACTGTATAATATGAACAAAAAGGGCACTCCCAATGTGATATGTATTTCCTGCATTTGTATGTTTTAATCACTGTTTGTGTTTTCACTTATAATCACTCAGCACATGTGATATGGCAGCTTGCTGCCTCCTAAATGGCTTATATTAAGCCTCTTAATCAAGTTTTTAAATATCATTTGTTTGTTTTGTTTTATAGATGTGTCACCATGGAGATGGCCTCCTGCGGTGCCCAGAGTGGGGCTTGGCTGTGAGCTGCGGGTCACGAGGCGGGGCAACGGCTGATGACGCGGCCGGTGATTTCCAGACTACTGTAGGTACTGGGTTCCCTGTATGACGTCATGTCTTTACTCCCCCTCCTGATTTCCAGACTAGGTACTGGGTTCCCTGTATGACGTCATGTCTTTACTCCCCCTCCCTCCTGCAGCATACATCTACCCCACCATGTGTTTTTCCTGTAATGTGTACCTCCACAGATTGCACACCCTGCTAGCTCTGACCTATGCAGTGCACCAAGCTTGTTGCCTCAGATGGTTTCTCTGTGGGCAGGATGTGGATGTTTCTGTGCAGGGTTTATTATACTACTACACAAGTATTTGCTTTCCTATATATGCATTGGGTCCTTGTATGGCTCACCTCCTGCAGTGTAACCTTCCTAGTGCGCCCACTATGGCTGCCTCATCTGGTGCACTTGTGGATGGGATGAAAAATACATGGACCTGAGTATACATAGAAACATAGGGGGTTATTCTAGTTCACTCTTTCTGACAAAATCCTTCTTAGATGGACAAAACCATGTGCACTGAAGGTGGGGTAGATGTAACTTGTGCAGAGAGAATTACATTTGGGTGGGGTTATACTTCAAAGTGAGATCTATGTTGCAGTGTAAAAATAAAGCGGTCAGTATTTACCCTGCACAGAAACAAAATAATCTAATTCTCACTGCACATTTTACATCTGCCCCCCTGCAGTGCACATGGTTTTGTCCATCTAAGAAGGATTTTGTCAGAAAGAGTGAACTAGAATAAGGCCCATAGAAACATAGAAATAGTATACATTGAAATCATACATTTTGGGTAATTTATTTTAGGGGTAATCTATTCCACCCAGGGTAATCCTACGCAGAGCGCCTAAAATGGCTGCTGCACCTGGTACCTTGTCAGGGTGGAGCACACAACCCATAGATGTTATCATCCAAAATGCTGCACCACTCCTGCATTATGCTTACTGTGTGCTCAAGGGTTTGTCTGTGACTTGTCTGTTACTGTACCACCAACATCCTCTGTATTATGTGCATTGTTTTTTAATGTCTGTAAAGCGCCTTGAGTCCTGTTGGAGAAAGTGCGCTATATAAATTAAACTTACTTATTATACAGTTTATAATTTATTTTAAGAACATGTGAATAACTGATGTTCAGAATAGTAAATAATCTGTAATATTCTATTGTATCCTGAGTGTAAGTGGATTTCTTGTAAGGTATTCTTTTACCTTTATTGTACAGTTGTTCTTTGAATTGTAGGTTATACTGGTCATTTGAATAAATGAACATGTATTGGAACACATTACATTTACAGATAAGAAAAAAAATGTATATATTTGCTAAAAATTGAATGTATTTATAATATCAATAATGCAAAAAAAATCACAAATTGTAATGTTTAGAATCCATAAGGCATACAGACCAATATTTAACATCACAATACACTACAAAAATAATATCTATTAATTATAAACCCCTTCTTTCAATTAATATATTCTATTCAGAATTTAGAATGCAAAGAATGGAATCATTCAAGTCCATAACCCATAACTTATTGTATGTTTCTGGTCTATGCTATTTTTACAGACCCTAACCTCTGGTATGATACTTATGTCACAGAAACACACCTGAAATTCCCCTGAGAAACGGTAGCCAGAAGCTTCTAAAGTCAGCTTGGTTAAGAAATAGATTGGTTTCTACGGCAACTAGTGAAGATGTACTGTACAGGTAGAAACTGCAATTGCTAACTTTACTCTCTGGGGCTTATTGAAGATACATGCCTGACACACCATTAATCTCCTTTTCTACAAATGCTCCACCTTCTGAATCTTTAAAGACAAAATTTAACTCGTTTATGAATGATCAGACTGAAAACTCCTTTTACCTAAATCAGAACTATATTGTTGTTTATTAATTTGGGACCATGATGCCAAGTTTTCACATGATGTACAGCAGTGTATTCAGAGCCGAATTTCCCATTAGGCACATGAGGCACTTGCCTAGGGGCGGCACATGTTTGGGGGCGGCACTTGGATGCCTGTGATAGTACTGTCAGCCCAAAATGTACCAATAACTGCAAAATACCCACTGTACTGTACTATATTCCATCTTAAATAGAGTGTAAATGTATGGGACATGCAGATACTGCCCCTGTAACTGTCCTACTTAGTAAACATTATTGTTGTGCCTAGGGGCGCCCTCATCCCTAAATCCGCCCCTGAGTGTATTAGCATCTGTATGTTTATTGTACAGTATCTAAAAAATTTACTTTCCTAATGTATCCCGTGTCACCTGCTGGATGATGAGAGGTTCAGAGATAAAAAAAAAAAGTACTCTCTTTTTGTCAGGGGCACTTTATATTTAAGTTAAACTGTAACTTTTATTTTGTTCATCAATAATATGATAGGGAAATGTTATCCCAGATAATTTACAATAGAGGCACTATACAATAATACAGGCACACAGAGAAACACACAAAGGCATGGCATAAAGTGGTCATGCAGAGGTAGGGGAACTAATTTCCCTATGCCACCTAATTATACCCCCTGGTACTTGTGTATTTTGGCGGCGCCCGATTTCAGCATCGTTCGATGAACGCATCGCATCGCATGCCATGTACCCGATGGCATGCAATGCGATGCGATTCGATTTTGACCCCCTATGCGATGAAAAATCGTATAAGCACCCTAAAGGGTGCTTTTGAGCACCCTAATGGGTGCTTACAATGTTAAATGCACCCCCACGCCACCCCCCCACTATAAACGTGAACCCGAAGCATGGTGAGTGCAGCGAGCCCGCGAGGGGCGGCGGTACGCGTCCTACGACCTTTTCATACCCCCACTATCCACGTCGGCGTGGAGTTGAGAATAGAAAGTGTGGCGAGCGCTGGAGCCACCGAGCCCGAAGCGTGGCGAGCGCAGCGAGCCCCGCGAGGGGACGCGGATACCTTCACAGGTATCCGCGTCCCCTGGCGGGCTTCACAGGTGTCCGCATCCCCTCGCGTGGCTCGCCATGCGGACACCTGTGAAGCCCGCCAGGGGACGCGGATACCTGTGAAGGTATCCGTGTGCGCTCGCCACGCTTTGGGCTCTATTCTCTATTCTATTCTCAACTCCACGCCGACGTGGATAGTGGGGGTATGAAAAGGTCGTAGGACGCGTACCGCCGCCCCTCGCGGGCTCGCTGCGCTCGCCACGCTTCGGGTTCACGTTTATAGTGGGGGGGTGGCGTGGGGGTGCATTTAACATTGTAAGCACCCATTAGGGTGCTTAACATTGTATAAGCACCCATTAGGGTGCTTATACAATGTTTTATCGCATCGCATCGTATGGCATTGTATGCCATGTACAATGGCATACAATTTGAAAATTGTATGCCATCGCACACTATGGCACGAAATTGCGTCGCATCGCATACCATCGCATGCGTTATGGTATGCGATGCGATGGGCGCCGCCAAAATACAGTACACAAGTACCTACCCCCTCCCCCCATCAAACAGAGACAGGGCCAGTTGCAGGGTTTTTGGCACCCCTCTGAAAACTAGAATGTGTTTCTGTTAGAATTACTGTGCAGGGTCAATGTGGAAATTAAAATGTTCCACCTCACCATTAGAGGTGGTGGAACTCAGTTCACCTCTCATTTTTACCTCTGCACACAGGTATGAAGGAGAGGTCAAGCAGTGCAGAAAGAGGGCAATAGTTGACACAATGGGTAATATTTACTAAGATGTGAAATACACTTCACAGGTCATGTTGCTATGGGCAACCAATCAGAAGCTATTTTTTATTTATTTACCACCCTCTAAAACAGGGGTGGGGAACCTTTTTGTGGACAAGGGCCATTTGTATTGGTGAAAAATGCCTCGCGGGCCATATTTAAAAAATAAAAATGTACAAATTCACCTGTGGCAGCCGTCCCGCGCTCCGGCGGCTGCCGCAGTTTAAGAATTGCCAGTCTGTGTGGTCCGACGGCTGTGCAGGGAGTCAAGTATAGGGGAAATCTTGTGAGAGGTCGGTAGTTCTCGTGAGATTTCCCCTGTACTTGACTACCTCCGCAGCTGCCGGGTGGGTGGGCGGGCCGGACAGACCGGCTGCTGGGGCCGTATGCGGCCCGCGGGCCGGAGGTTCCCCACTGCTGCTCTAGAAGATAGTAGACAGGATGTGATTGGTTGCCCACAGCAACATGACCTGTGAAGTGTGTTTCACATCTTAGTAAGTTTCACCCAATGACCCTTATTCAGATCTGATCGCAGTACAAATTTGTTCTCAAAATGGGCAAAACCATGTGCACTGCAGAAGGGGCAGATGTAACACATATAGAGAGAGTTAGATTTGGGCGAGTTATTTTGTTTATGTACAGTATAAATACTGGCTGTATTATTTTTACACTGCAATTTAGATTTCACTAGATATCTCTTCACTCATTAAGCATTGGTTGGTTTAGCGCCAAAGACCCTGTGCGCGTGCCGCTAGCGCTGCCCACATCCCCTGGGTTGACAACCATCAAATGATTTCTTTCCCCTTCATTGTGGGACGCCCCAAAAACGCTGTGTGTTCCCATACATGAGCCCCCGTATCTGACCCCGGCCCTTCCTCTCCACAACCAACAGCCCAGTGAGTGTGAGACTCGCTGAAGCCGTTGATTGGTGGGGTCTGCACATGCGCAAATTTGTACTTGCACATGTGCATACCCCCCACCATAGGAGCGGTGCCGGATTTGCCCAGTTCTGATCTGTGTTGAATAATCCCCTGTGTTCGATGTCATTTAGCAAATGCTTTGTGTGAACCGTGATGCATGCACAGTTAGAAAAACATTGCTCGGATCCAAAAATATCCTTATTAAGTCTACCTCATTGAGACATACACATGCACACACTACAGAGGTTCCTTGGCATTTTACTGGCATACAATTAGATAACTAATAGTAGTAGTGGAATAGATTATTACATCACTGGGATTTGAAATAGAAATTCACTACTTTAAGTGGCTTAGTAATATATTGCAATGCAGCCTACACTATAGTATACTGTACACTATATAATATTTACTGCTATGGTATGAAACAATGGGACAAGGTATACATTTTGTATTCTTTTTTTTACAACATGTATGATGGGTACAATATATTTTTCCAGTTTTTACAATTTCTATTCAATATATTTCCTTTTTTAATTTACCCGTGTTATCAAGTGTGTTTGATTTTGCATTCAATTATTTTTGTGTAATAAAAAAATATTCCATTTATAGTCTGCCTTTTCTGACAGTAAGTGTTGTCTTCTCCCACCAAGCTCACCCCCATGACGTAACTCACAGTCCCAAAACTAAACACAAAGCAAACAGTTGGAATGAAATAGGAAGGGGACCTAGTGCATAAACTATTGTGTCAAGTGGACTCTAAAACAATATGCTGGGCAGCACATAACCCTCCATTTATGCAAAGGCAGTTAGGCACCATTAGAGGCCCAGAACAAAGCCTTCTGTCTGGGGGGCATCACGCCCTGGCCAACAGCACTGGCTAGGCCACCCTCACTACGATTTATAATGAAAAATAATAATTTAAACCTTATCAGTTGTTAATCTGTCGTCAATGATTTGTCGGTTTAATAGTCAATATAACAATAATAGCTATCAGTTACATTGCTAATATCCTACTTAATTCTTGCCTTCAGCCTATCCAAATATTTACTTTCCATATTCTTCTATCTTACTCTGCAAACCCATGTACCTTAGTAGAAACATGAGCAGACAATTGGATAGTAATGCACTCGGGTCCTTTGTGGTTGTTTGTGAATAACACAAACGGTGTAATGGGTAAAACAAATGTAATATTCTGAACTCTGTTTTAATGTTCTGATACCTTTCTTTCTGCCTTGCAGGTAAGTATCCTTTTCTTTACAGGTTCGGAGTGAAGAGGACACGGGAACTTCCAATCAGTTATAAGATTTAAACAATTTATTACAGAAATAACAAATATAGATATTCACAAACAAATATCAAATTCATAAATCACAAGAACAACTGCAACTCAGATTTTATTGATCTGGAACAACAGCCGGTGACTCTAATTCAATTGTCTCACTCCTGCAGGGCCCTAAAACAAAATCATTAGGCAACCCTACCTGCTGTTTCTAAAACCAATAAAGTAATGGTTAACTTTCACAATATCAGTACATATTATATACAATAACCAATTACTGTAACACTTATAGATTATTATTGCGCAATAATGTGTAATATAATGAGTGTACACTAGTCTCTGTCTATTGTAAGAAAAATAAGCGCTTCTAGTTTATAATAGTTTCCTTTCCTGAAGTTGTAAAGTTCCTCCCTGGGAATGGATTCGCACTGTGTATTTGTAATCCAATAGGAATGGCTAGTTGAAGGATAAATATCCCTTACTTGTTCTTGAAGCCGCTGGCTGCGTATTGCTAACACAATAATGAATTAATTCTCGATGTTGCCTGAAATAATACTGTATCCAGTCACAGCCTCCAAATTAACTTCAGCCTTCAAAATACTGAAAGAAATGTTTTCCTAGCTCAGGGGAGATGTTGGGCAGTTTTACTCCAATGTGATCTCCGCGGGGAGGAGTTAACTTAATTAATATGTCTCTGCTTTCTCCCTTCTCTGATAAATAAATAACTGACTAAATAAAGTAAAGTAAAGTTCAGTTGTTCTTTCTCTCTCTCTCTTTGGCTGTCTGCTTGCATTCCAAGGGTTAACCTTCTTCTCTTAACACTGTACTGTATAACGCAGTAGTTATTACCCAGTCTTTTCTTGAACAGAACTTTTTATTATTTCTGCCACCTCAGTGTAAACCCTGTATAACTAACATTATACCTGAGGGAATTATTATTCCTAATAATGCAGGATAACTAGTTACTCTGTCTCTGGATACGCTGTTAGATGGTAAGTGGGATACGTTGCCCACAGAACTGCTAGGCATCAGCAGCTGGGTATCACTTAGGAATTATGGATGACAGCTGTCAGTCTACTTTCGCTGCACTGTATACTGGGGGAAGGCTGACCTGAAGGAGCTATCCTGTGTAGGAAGGATACAAATGGATGTAACGTCTCACTCAATAACAACTATAGTCCTGCTGTTAATCTGGCTCACTACAGCTGGAGTGAGTCAGATGTTGCTGCGGAGACTTTATCATAAGCTGTCAGCTCCGTTTATACTAAGTTACTCTGTGTGTGGTGTGGGGCTGTCCTTAACTTTTTAGCTTGCCTTTCGGGGATGGGCTGGTGGTCACTCTCCACTCCCCTCTCTGTTTTGTGGGCTCTGGTGCCCAGCTCACTCCCCGCCTCCGGGCCGCCCTCTGCCCGATTTAGCCGCCGCCTACCACAATGATGCAGCCATCGCTGGCTGTCGGACCCGCCTCAGATGCTGCCTGTTGATGAGATGCTCCCTCCTCTTTACTGCCGTCTCCCGGATGATGCGTCTGGGATTCTCCGGCATCCAACCGCGCTGACAGACGCCTCTGATCAGCCTCCGCCTCCTGTCACGTCGCGGCCCGCCTCCTGTTGATTGTTGCTGGACCTCAGCCGAAGAAGCTGCTGAGACTGTCCCCGCACACTCCGGCTCCGTTCCCCGCAGCAGAGTAGGCTGAAGGAAGCTTCGGTCAGAGTGTCTCTCTTCACAGCACAGCTATCCGCCCTGCCTGCTGCGCAGCTCTGCAGTTTTTAACCCTCTCAATACTTGAGGTAATCTTTTTCCGTAGCCTGCGGCTCTCCCTTTTTATAGACACAGTTTGTGCGGGGAGAAACAGGGGGCTCGCGCTGGTCGCGAGCTCCCCAACTTTATTTATACATGTTTTTTTATGCTCATCAATTCTGAGAACAAACTTCCCCTTTTTCCCCCTATAGCGTTGGTACAGTCCAGTAACTTTAACATAGGCAGGCTGTCCGGGGCAGTCCACGGTATAATACGTCAGGGATCTAGGCTATGCTGTGCATCGCTTTCCACGAAAGTATCCATGTATACACGTATAATCTTTATATTAAAGTCCATACTGCCCTCAATGAGGGTATATGTATGTCCACCTATTAATTAAAGGCTAGCTGTCTTTTTTGTGGAAGTCTGTGTTGCCTTCTGTGAAGGTAGTCCTGTACATACCCACATAACATTGAAGGTCCCCTATGGGGGTGATATATATGTACACAGGAACCATATCTTATAATAAAGCAATAAAACAGGGCATCACAGGCCCACCGTAGGTACATACTACACTAAACATAACATCATTTACACAGGATATTACACAAAGTGTACTTAATAAAACAATACACAATCGTGCATAAATGATACAATGCAGGGGGTACAATTTGGTTATTCAGACCTGAGCGCACAGCTGTGTATTTGCAGGACAGGTGATAATCGATAGACTGCACATGCGTATGGCTGATAGTAGGCATGTGCGAGGTCTTCCTGTGGTAAAATCCTGCAAATTTTTTAAATCACTGGCCGTGTGCAAGATGAATGACTGAAAGCCGGCATTTCGGGGTGATAACTGGTCATTTTGTGGGATACCATCCCTTAGCCCAATTCATACAATTTGGCAGTTGGCAATTCTTGATTAAAATTAATAACAGAGTAGGGAACCACCCTGGAACACCCGCTACCACTTTTTGCCCATGGTATATAAAATAGGCAGCAGCAGACCTTTAGCGACATGATTGGGAAACTTTATCTTACCCTAATTTTTATCTTATTACCTTAATGTGAAAGTTATACTCATAACTTGATTTACCTGCAAACTATCATAAATAATTGAAGCTGTTTGAAATATAAGAAAACGGCAGTGTGTGAAACTTCGGCAATGTATAGAATCCCTTTGCATTGTATCGAATGCTGAAGGTTTTCAGGCAAAGTGTGAAACTTGGGTCTTTTGCCATTCCTTAAACACTTTGCCTAGGCATTACATAAAATACCCAGGCATTGTAAAGAATGACAAGTACAGGATGCCTAGGACATGTGTTTAATAATAATCATCTCATACTTTACCAGACAATTTTTTGGCATTTTATACAATGCCTAGGCAATGTATACATTGCCGACTTTCACCATTGCCGATAACATATATAAATATACAGAATATTCTGCACTGTTTGTGAAGCACTTATGGTACTGCAGGATATTACAAAAGGTACTTATTGACACCATCATCTTTGCTACATTATCTTATATATCTTTGCTGGCTATCTGTCCTAATTGATACATTACCAACATATTGTCCATGTGCAAAACATACAGTTCAATCTCAATTATTTTTTATCAGATAGCCCAAGGAAAGACACGTCTCTAGTGCAGGCAGCAAACTTCAGTTTTGTGATTGTAAATACTGTAACTCTTACATTCTTTGCACCAACAACGTGATATTTGGTTTTACAGGTATACTCATTAGTTCAAACCAATAATTTGCCCTAAGATTGTGTGATTACACTTATAAACAGCATAATAACAAACATTATCTCATTGGTGCATCAAACTAATGTGACAAGATACTGATGCAACTCTTTATGGAGACTTTTTGACTGGCTACAGTGGCGTAAGTTTGTCCAAGTTCCCCGGAGGTAAAATCAATATTGGTGCCCCCCCCCCACACACACACACACACACACGTTTTTAAAAATATATATATAGTCTGTTAGGAAATATATATTATATACTGTATGTATATACAGAGAGAGAACACACACACATATATATATGTGTTCACATGCCATGTCTTGATAAAGGGCTCTGCCCGAAACTTTGAAACAAATTACTGGTGTTTGACTGTTTTTTTCATAAACCTTATTGTCCAAATCTTGGGAGTGCCATCCTGCCCGCTTGCTACATTCATCCTTCTTTGGATTGGAAAGGCAACCCAAGTCGCTGTCTGCTCTTACGTTTGAGTGCCGGGACCCACTTTACTACATCATTCTCTGCTGCCTCTTCTCCTGGCTGCATTGAACCGTGGCACCTCCAAATACTCTGCCTGGAACTCTCCTTTGCATCCAAGACATCACCACCCTTCCCTCACCACGGGTGTTTTTCCACTTGTTCCGAGAACCACGCACCAGCAGAGATGTCGACTGAGACCAACACCCCTGGCTTGAAAGACATCACCCTGACATTGGGCGAAACGCTGGTCCTGACTGACTCTGATGCTGATATCATTCTCTTCAAAGATCTTCTTACTGAGAGGGACACTGCAACTCCCATACCACAACTCATCCAGCTTCTGACCCGCTTGAAAAAGCGTGAAATCGACTTCTACCTACACGGGGTTACCCTGTCCCAATATTACAGGGAGAAGAAAATTCCTCGAGGCTTTAGGGTTAAGAACATTCCCACGATTGGGAGGCATTATCCAGAATTTTGCCGCAAATGGACTTCGGTCCTTAATAAATATTCCCAAGACCTAATCATGCTTGTCGTGGAGGAGTCCAGAAGGGAATTGGATGCCGTCAAAGAGAAAATTGCTTCCTTCGAAGCTACTCATTTACATACGATACAATCTGACAAATCACAAGATTGGCTCAAAGACCTGTCTACCAACATCGACAAATATAGGCAAGATCTGATCAACTTTAAAAAAAACTAAAATGGAGACTGTTAATCGAGACTATGCTGAATACAAGGTTTATAGTTGGGCGTATGGTGGTGCTCAACCGCACGAACGGAGAAATAGATATCGAAGGAACTACAAACCCCGTTTTGATACTGATCATTCGAGTGATCTTTCTTCCAGCGAAGCAGAACCGGCAAAAAACTACCGTGGCGCCAGATCAAGAAAACCACCCTTAGGGGTTTCAACCAGATCCCACGGCCCCCCGCCAGAAGCAGACCCACCCGCAGAGGAGGTCAGTGCTTCAGGCAGGCCAAAAAGTCCCTCAAAAAAGAAGGGGAAATAGTGTTTAACTTATCCCAACGGACACTCACAGCTGAAGAAACTGCCATCCTGAACAAAGGTCTCTCGTTTGTCCCTACCCACTCGCCTAATTTACTTGAGGACTGTGTCGACCTTTACAAACTGGGTCAGAGATTGAGGCTCCGTGAGCATTTTGGCATTCAGCCGACTGTGGCCATAACATCCCCCCAGCTGCGTAAAAAAAGCAATTTTGACTCCACCAGCACGAATGTCTCCATCAAAGGCTTTCTTAGTCATATGGAACAAACCATCAACACCCTGCATACGAGCAAGGACAACTCCCCTGCCAACCTGAGTAAAGGTGAGCGTCAGGCACTACAAGCACTGAGCAAATATACTGACATTGTCATACACTCAGCAGATAAAGGTGGAGGAATTGTTGTGCAAGACCTATCTGCTTACAAAGACGACATTTATCGCCAATTAGCAGACGAGGGCACCTACCACAGTTTACCCAGCGACCCCACTACAGCCTTCAAACGCAGTCTCAACAGTTTCCTATCGGATGCGGTCACCAACGACATCATTCCTGATGAAATCCGCAACATCCTCACCACTGACTTCCCCAAGGTACCTATTTTGTATACTCTGCCGAAGATCCACAAAGATCCCCTTCACCCTCCAGGCAGGCCTATTATAGCCGCCAGAGACTCTCTTTTTTACACGGCCGCACAATTCCTTGATCTCTTCCTGCAGCCTATTGTCCAGCGGCAATTCACCTACTTGAAGGACACCACGGCCCTCCTGGTACACCTTCAAGCCCTCTCTCCGCTGCCCAAAAAATACCTTCTGTGCACCATCGACGTGGTGTCGCTCTACACCATCATCCCCCATGCCAGGGGCCTGGAAGCAGTTAGACGGGCGGTACACAACAGTGACATTTATAATGACCTGACAGTGCCTTCTTCATGGAATTACTGGACCTTGCCCTCTCCAACAATTATTTCATATTTGACAGCAAGTTTTACCTTCAACACTCTGGGGTCGCGATGGGATCATGCGTGGCCCCGAGTCTGGCTAACATCTTCATGTTTGAGACTGAAAAATACCTATTCTTCTCCAGACCAGAAACTGCCGACAAAATTAAAACTTACTTTCGTTACATTGACGACATCATTATGTTCTGGGATGACACGCAGGGAAATTTCCTTCTGTGAGTGGTTTGCAAATGGATTTGTAGCTAATCACCGATCCAGCTAATTTTTGCAAGTCATGCTAAGCAATTTGGGGGCTTGCACGGGGTGAATAACTCCAAACATCCTTAACATTCACATACTATATTTTTAACTTTAATATTTCACTTTGTGTCAATGTATTGGTTAACATTTACTGTTATAACAAATGTTACGTCTTATAACGAATTAGGAGGGTTTCATTGAGAAATGAAGAATGATTATTTGATAAACCACATAAATCTAAGAGGACTAGCTGTGACCTTATTACCCAGTGCTCCTATTTAGATTAATCTTGCTTCTCTTTACGATTTACCATAAGCTGTCCATTATCCCATACATACGGTATATAATGATAAGTACCATTGTCACTGATCCCGGAACTTAGGGGGTTAGGACAAACTGATGAAATACACTATATATCTCTGCAACTACTGAACTGCTTGAAACTTAACTTTTGGAAAACCCACGCAGTGACTCAGGGCACAATCCTTTTTTTATTTTTTAAGTTGTATTGTCTATCATGTCATACATTGAAATCCATGACTGATATGCAGTTACGCAAAATACAATGAATAAACCTATCTTTTGTTCCAGGAAAAAAAAAAAAAAGATTTCTTCACTTGACGTCTATCACACTACAGGTATGCAATTTACATTTGATATTTTATTAAAAATAGGAATAAAAGAACATCAAGGAGAACATTTTGACTTCAGCATAACGTTTGTGCACACAGTACAAGAAGATCATTTTTTTCTACGTTATTGGAATCATGCGTATCTTGGCATCTTTCACCTGAACTATGCATGTACATGAAAATGCTTTGTGTTTTGGTCCTACACTTCTCAGTCATTCACCCTAAAACATTCTTAAATGTTTTAGTGAAAAACTGTAGATTTTGTTATTAGCGATGAGCAAATTGGCAGCAATATGAATTGCTGCCCAATTTGTTGATTTTGACAAGTTAATAGCTTTTTCGTGATTGTTATGCCACTGATTCAACACTTTAAAAGCTTTCAAGTTTTAAGCTAAATAATGAATTAAGAATTGTGATTAAACTGACAGTGTACTGGATTGCAAACATGAATCACTCTTTTATGGAGTTTAAATTATTTTCAGTTGATAATGGCTTACTGTTTTTGTTAACCCAATATCTATTCAAAAGGAATAGTTGAGTCTATGGCCCTTATTCTGGTTCACTCGCAAATACAAATTCATTCTAAAATGGACAAAACCATGTGCACTGCATGTGGGGCAGATGTAACTTGTGCGGAGAGAATTAGATATGGATGAATAATTTTGTTTCTGTGCAGGGAAAATACTGGCTGCTTTATTTTTACACTGTAATATAGATTTCACTTTGAAGTAAGGAATTTGCCTTTGCCAGTGAACCAGAATAAGAACCAGTATGAGAAATTATGAGAAATTAATAAAAACAAAAAGCCAGGACAGGCTAGTAAAGCGAGTGACAAAGATGATCTAAGCAATAAGTACACAATTACTATAAAATGCAAAGATTTCACTGTCATATATCAATTATAAACTTGGCGCATCACATGTACTTCAGATCAGTGCTCATTTTGAGATCATAACCAATTTCCATTTAATTACGTTAAGTCTTATGGTGTGTACACACGGTCAGATGTGCCTTAAGGTCCTATCCACGATACGATCAGATCGGATCGTGGATAGGATCTTAAGGCACATTCGTATGCATCCAATCTTGACTATATAGTGCAGATCTGCACTATATAAACAAGTAGAAACAGGAGAAAGAAAAGGAATGTCCTATATCGGTGCACCAAACAAGAATAAAATTTAACTTGGTACTCTTTACCTAGAACGGCGCCCGCGATTAGAATCGCGGGCGTCGGGGGTAAAAAATCGCGGGCATCGCGGGTAAATCGCGGGTACATCAAAATCGTGTACCCGCGATGACCGCGATTTTCCCATAGGGAACAATGTTAAAAAGCCTGATTGACCGCGATTTTACTTTAAAATGCCTCAATGCCCGCGATTTTCACATAGGAATCAATGTTAAATGGGCTACAGAGCCCAAATAGGCAGAATTAACCCTTAAATGTCACCCCAATTTTTGTACGCCACCCCACGATCCACGCCAACCCGAAGCGCGGCGAGCGCAGCGAGCCCACGAGGGGCGGCGGTACGCGTCCTCCGACCTTTTCATGCCCTACTATCCACGTCGGCGTGGAGTTGAGAATAGAATAGTGTGGCGAGCGCAGCGAGCCACCGAGCCCGAAGCGTGGCGAGCGCATCGAGCCCCGCGAGGGGACGCGGATACCTTCACAGTTATACGCGTCCCCTCGCGGGCTTCACAGGTATCCGTGGCGAAAAGCGGACACCTGTGAAGCCCGCGAGGGGACGCGTTTACCTGTGAAGGTATCCGCGTCCCCTCGCCACGCTTCGGACTCGGTGGCTCGCTACGCTCGCCACACTATTCTATTCTCAACTCCACGCCGACGTGGATAGTAGGGCATGAAAAGGTCGGAGGACGCGTACCGCCGCCCCTCGCGGGCTCGCTACGCTCGCCACGCTTCGGGTTGGCGTGGATCGTGGGGTGGCGTACAAAAATTGGGGGACATTTAAGGGTTAATTGTGCCTATTTGGGCTCTGTAGCCCATTTAACATTGATTCCTATGGGAAAATCGCGGGCATTGAGGCATTGAATGCAAAATCGTGGTCAATCAGGCTTTTTAACATTGTTCCCTATGGGAAAATCGCGGTGATCGCGGGCATCGCGTCGCGGCCGTTTATGTACTGCCCGCGATGCCGCGATCACCGCGATGGGCGCCGTTCTAGGTAAAGAGTACCTTTAACTTTTATTGATTCTTTTTAAGAACTGCGAGATAAAAATAAAGACATATAATAACAGACAAGGGTAGGGTTCACACAATTTTAAAACCAAGGTGGCAGGCAGACGTTGCAGAAGTGTTTGTGTAATACTGTATTTGTGTGTCTGGTCTGTTCAGAAAAAGGTAAGAATCTGACAAACCAGGTTGCGCGTACAAGAGCGGGTTTAGAAAAAAAACCTCTTAGTACTAGCTCTTAGTGACACAGGTTCAGATTGCGTGCATATGGGGTTTTAGGCCTATGAGGTCATGGCAACGTCAGTGGGGATCTCCATACACTGTGATAATTGCCCAATGTATGAGTGAAAATTCACTTCTGACTCCTGAGGAGGATCCCTCTGAGGTTGCAACCCCCTCTATATGGACGCAGTTAGCCTAAACAGATTGCCCTGTGTGTGCGATATTTGAATATTCTAAAATCGCACAGGTGTCAGTGCACCTGCAGGGTATCTGGCTGCGAATATCCAGGTGGAGCCGCCTCCAAGTAACTGAGCGTGCTGGATAGTAAGCTCCGTTATATGAGCTGTCTCAGCGCGTCACTATTCTCTGGAAATATTCACCCCCTCTGTATAGATGAAGTTCACCAGTACAGATTGCCCAGTGTGTACAGGATCTAGCGTGAGAATGCTCTAAGATCACTCAGGTATTAGCACAACACCGGGGTAACTGACTGCAAGGGTCCCAGTGGAGCCGCCTCCAACTGTTAGGACAGTGAGCGTGGGTATGGGGGTTATCGCAGCGGGTCATAAGTTAGCACACACAATCAAAATACATAGATAAGAAAAATAACAAAACTGCAAGCATCTGCATCACTCATACACTGGGCAATTTTCACAGTGTATGGAGATCCCCACTGACGTTGCCATGACCTCATAGGCATAAAACCCCATATGCACGCAATCTGAACCTGTGTCACTAAGAGCTAGTACTAAGAGTTTTTTTTTTCTAAACCCGCTCTTGTACGCGCAACCTGGTTTGTCAGATTCTTACCTTTTTCTGAACAGACCAGACACACAAATACAGTATTACATAAACACTTCTGCAACGTCTGCCTGCCACCTTGGTTTTAAAAGTGTGTGAACCCTACCCTTGTCTGTTATTATATGTCTTTATTTTTATATTGCAGTTCTTAAAAAGAATCAATAAAAGTTAAATTTTATTCTTGTTTGATGCACCGATATAGGAAATTCCTTTTCTTTCTCCGGTTTCTACTAACTCTCATGTCCGATGGTAGCACACCCCCAGTATTCTTATTAAGAAATTAAGCACTTAAGGGGGTCCACCCATATCTACTCTGGGTCTTGTGCGACCGACAAAAAATCCTTTTTTGTCACTATATAGACAAGGCAGCCAAGACTTTCTGGCTTCCGATACGTGAACGCGCATCGGGATCGGATCGGGATCGCAAGGGTTAAATTCCGATCCGATGCCGATTCGATGTTGACTATATCGTCAACATCGGAAAGGAAATCGTGTGTACACACTATAATCGTGTGTACACACTATAAGACATGTTTCCAGATAAATAGATTGTAGTGTATCAATGAAAACATATAAGTACAATTTAAATTGAAAAAAGTCTTACTTGTTAATGCCACACATAAATATTAATTCAACGTGTGGAGGAATTGAGGAGACAAGTGAAGTGTATATAGGGAACTGTCTGTGGGAAGTAACTAAGTTACTTTATTTTACATTGTGTGCTAGATGAAGGCCCAACAGTTGGAATTCCAATGGTTAGTACTCAAACATCGGAATCCCAACTGTTCAAATGACGACAGTCGGGATCTCAACTGACAGGCGATAGTCTCCCTTGTGGGGGTCCACGACCCCCATAGAGGAAGAATAGAACCTATGATGAGCACAGTGAAGCACAGAGCCCACAGCATAGCAAATGCAGCGCGCACACAAAGGGTTTTATTTTGTTCACCCCACCTGTCAGAGTACTGGCAGTTGGGATATGTCAGTTACTGATCATCGGAATCCCAACTGTCGGCCCATCATACCACACCACCAAATATCTTGCCCGTTTAAGATCCTAATGTCCGTGCTTATACAGACACAAAGTGCCTATGTCAAGTATTATGCGCATGTTCAAAATCTGTACTGTTCATGTGCAGTAAGGGTCCTGCATCATCGTATTCGCTAGGACTGAAGATATCCTCAAGTGACTGACAGTTTGCAGTAATTTGGGGTCCGGAAGGGGTGTCAATTGCCTCCATTTTGTGGAAGTGCTAATGCCAGAACCTTTGTCTTCTGATGGAGATTTCCTGGCCTTCATAGGTCACTCTGATGGTTCTTCCTCCTATGGTAACTCATCAGATGCAACACTGTATCACAAAGTTATATAAGATACCTCCTGCTGCTCTATAACGAAATCTGAGCACTGAAATAAGCTCTGTCCAACCACATCTAAATCAAGTCCTTGTTACTTTGTAAACAAAACCTTACTATGTACTGAAATGCAATTAAAATGACCATGAAACATTGGATTCAACATTGGTAATTTTATTTTAAGTTTATTACTATCCCCTGGGGCAGCAAAAATATGACAGAATTTATACATTTTCTAAGGTGCTGTCTTCTTTCAATGTATTTCTGCAGTCTGGTACTTTATGTTATTAATAAACTGGTTTTGCATTTAATATTTTTATAGCTTATTCTTGTAATAAGGGATGTAATATGTTCTTAGCCTGCCGTTTTAGCAAGCCATTGTTTTATATTTATTTATATTTTAAATGTAGTTTCTGTTACAGTACTGAGTATTAGTTAAAACTGTATTTTGTTTGTGAAGTGCAGTGAACAATCATGTTTTGGGATTTCTAACTTCTGCTTTTAAAGTTACAGAAAAACTAGCTTGGGTAGAATATGTACATTAACCATTTGCGTGCCAATGGAATTTGATCAACATACTGTATGTGTGAAAATTGCTCAGCAACCTTTTTGTTAACCCTGTGTGCCAATGTTGCTGTGAAAGATCCTCAAAATATGAGGATGAATATGCTGCAATATTTACCTAAACTTCAATCAATTGATTTAGCAGTATTTGTCCATACTAATAGAGCAGTCGCTCTAAACAACACTGACATTTTTTAGGGGATATTTTTAGGATCACTCAACATTGGCACTTAAAGGGTTAAAGGCTATTTGTCATGCTTTCTTTTGTTTGTGAATCCAGAGTCTGGATCTGGTTAGTATTGGGGTCATGAATATGAATCTCTTCTTGAAAAAGCCTGGAGCTAGAGTTCTGAATTTGACAGAGCTTGAACAGTAGATTGCCTGGCTTGGCCAGGTTGATACTGTGAACCAGGGCTTGAAGATACTCTATAGTAGAATAAAAACGTCATGACTGGTCAGGAATCTGGAAACTCGATCGGATGGTACTGATTATGGACCTAGACCGAAAGGCAATCTCAAACTGGAACTAAGGAGCAGATTCCAGTTGAATCGCACAGGGGAGTGATGTGTCGCGAATGCACATGCACATAAACATCTACATGCACATGTAGCTGCATTGTGCAAGCGGCCAAGGTGAATTGATTATTCACCAGCCGCTCACACACAGCACTGTGGGTGAGGGGCGTGGGGTGGAGGACCGCGGTCGCGCCCATGGGAACACCCAGCGCTCATAACCATGAAAGCACTGGGCCTTCCCATGGAAATTCTGCAATGATGGGGGCATGGGGGATGGGCATCTGGCATCAGCGGATGTCAGCAGCCTGCCCTCTTCCTGTACAGGGAGTCCGCAGATCTAAGACACCATAGAGGTGACCATTGAATGATTTTGTCCACACACCCAAAGCTGTGAATGGATATTTATGCAAAACATCCAGTTGCATGCGTGCAAGGATATTCGATGTGCGAGACATGGGCGGCGCATTGATAATATACAAAGCTGTGAATATTGCAGCTTTGCATGTTAACCAGAATCACCCCCTAACTGTGGTCAGCTGAACAGAACTGTTATGGCAGCATCTAGGACCTGGACCAGGTGTGAAATGTAGTCTAGTGTTGCCAGAGGCCCATAGTATTATGGTGGACATGACTTGTACATTTTGCAGCTGGCACAGCTGACTTGCAATGGTTGGGGTACTTGGCACAGAAGATGCATTATGTAAACCAGCAGCAGGGGAGACCAGACTGGTTTGTGACAATAGTTAAATAACAATATATTAATTAACAGTATCATATAACAGCCTGTGCAAAACACAATGCATTTCTATGTTTTACAGTACTTTGTGTGTGTTTTACTGAATGTTACACTGTCATTGAACTGTTATATTTGCATTGCAACTGTATATGAAATTGTGACAACCATAAGGAGAGCAGTTTGCCAATGCAAAGTTACAGTGGTGTACAGATGGGCATGAGACAAACACCACATATAGCTGTTTGATCAAATACAGTATAAAAACAAATAATAGAAATTTAATTGTAATTCATTTCCTCTTCCAACGTAACAGAAAATCACAAAAAAAAATTGGTATCTAAAGTATTGGGTAGGGGAGTGTTTAAAGCCGTGTGCCACATCAGATAAAAAATTGGTATAAAGCAACATAAAAATATTGAATGTGAATAAGAAGCAGTACACTGTGGTGTGATGTGAATAAGGAGTGATACAGTCTGGTGTAATGTGAATTAGAAACAATACAGAATAAAGAGAAGTAAGATGCAGTGTGATGTGAACAAGAAGTGGTGTTGTGTGATGAATGAGGAGCAGTATGATGTGGTGTGATATATGGCACACTATAGTGTAATATTATGTGAAAAACCATGGCATGAATGAGTGGCATAATTTGATTTACAAACTATTATGTGCCCTAGCCCCTTTTTGGCCCTGCACTCATTATCACTATGTTAAATAAGGGGGTGAGCACTTGACTTGACCACCGAAATGTAGATTGCTAGGGTAAGGGTTGATACAGTAATTGCAGCTCCTATGATCTATGCTGCTTTGGAAAGCGGTGCTGGATCAGTTGGAGTTGGGACAAGGGCCAACAGTAGGGGGCATCAGTCAAACTCTTGCTTAGGGTATCAAATTTGTTAGGAATGGTTTTGAAAACTGCAAAGTTGGGCTCATTGCATTGGTTTTGCCCAGTAGACTGAATAAGTGATACATGAAGATGTGAGTTACAAAGTCACACTTGATACACTTCGGAGAGATGGATAAGATAGAAGCTGGTGGGTAGATTTAGGGGTTATGTATACTCAGCCTATGAATTGCATTGTCAATACCAGGCAAAGACAGAAACCAGGACAGTACAAACTGTATACTGTACCTCTGGAACTGATTGATCACACGCACACTGAATGATATATACTGTGTGTGTTTGTGTATGTATACATACATACATACATACATACATACATACATAATACATACATACACATGCATTGGGTAGGGGATGCTTTCTAAAAATATGGGTCTAAAGTAATTTTATTTTCAAAAATGAGCTAGAATCTAATCTAAATCCCCCCCCCCAATAATGAATTTCAAGCACAGCCTAATAAAACACTTGTTTTTAAAGTTAAATAAACAGATTCTAAACTTGTTCCAAATAAAACCATACCAGTAATAGCATTAAAAGTTGGCTTTACTGTTCAAAAAGCTCCATGATAAAAAGCAAAAATACCTAAAGTAAGCCTCCTAATGATTTCTCCTGGGATCGAAGAGCCTGTCATATCCAGCTGCTGTAATTAGCACAGATTTACTCCAAACTATAAGAGCAATAATCCGTATAGCCACAATAAACATTTATGGAATAGTATTGAGTTATTTTACAGTTTATGTATTAAATCAATCCCAGAAATATTTTGAAATGTGCTTATAGTAAATATTATATCATAGTTTAATTACATTTTACAATAAATGTATTTAATTAAACAGTACAATTACTGCAGTTGCTTAAACCACATAAAAGTAAATGTGAATATAGTTTTTCCCTTTCCTGACAGCAGGCTCGTTTTAGTATCTACAGTACAGTAGTATGGCGTCACAGAAGCTCGTTTGTAAATGTTGTATTATTTCAGCTAAAGAAACATGTCATTCCGCAGTTTAGTTCAGCATGCAGCACTTATCTATAGTGTGCACGCTGTCAGAGAATAGGAGACCGGCATTTCACACATCTCATGTTATGTGCAAGCCAAATATTTCTGTAGCATTTAATTTGATATCACATAGTGTGATTAAGTTGTAACTCTGTGCTAACAGCCTAAGCTTTCCTGGATAGTAGTTTTGTTACACCAAAAAATTGCTTATATCAAGCATTTCCAACCTCAGTCAGTCCTCAAGGCACACTAATCTTTCCGATTTTAGTGACATCCATGATTGAGCCACGGGTAACTTAATTAGTACCTCAGATATCGCTGAATTCTGGAAATCACTGACACTTACACTATTAATGTGCCTTGGGGACAGGTTGGGAATATTCTGGCTTGTACAGTAGAGTCATTATTGCCACAGTAAATAAATATAATTGACTCATATTTTTTGAGGCCTTTGCCCTACAGGTACCATTGCAAAGGGTGCACCCACTGCACACTGGGGCAGGCCGCAGGATGAGGGCTTGGCCTTACGTTACTCCCCTATCCTTCTTGAATACATGAATGTCAGGCAGGGGGTAGGGGTGTGGACAAATTGAGAGAAACTAGGCTGCACTGTGCGTATGTTGTCTGCCTGTAAATGTAATAGTTAACTGTTCTACCTGTCGTACCAAACCATATGGGCATAAATGGCATAATACTAGGCAATGGATGACCATAAATGGTTTCACCTATCGATGATCATACCTTCTTTTATTAGTTGTCCCTTGGACAAATCAGAAATGGGGGGGGGGGTATGACCTTATGGGTGTCAAGGCGGAAGCATGCTCCATGTCCCTGCACCTGGAGGAAAATAAATAATTGGTTATGTTGTGCCATTGATGTAGAGAAACCATCTGTTTCTCCCCATCAATTGCAAATGTATTCTACAGCGACCATAAACCATTGATGATTATATATGTTTTATATATATATAAATAACACTTTCTGACAAATATATATAAAATATCTGAGATGCATTCGAATGCATATGTCTCATCACATTTCTTTCTTTCTCTTTCTTTCTTTCTTTCTTTCTTTCTTTCTTTCTTTCTTTCTTTCTTTCTTTCTTTCTTTCTTTCTTTCTTTCTTCTTGTCTGCTTTCCCTCTATCCCTACACTGTGTCAATTTGGCTGGCCTTTCTAGCTTACCCCAATGTCAGGAAAGTCATTCCTGGTCTCTTTTTCTCGTTGAACTCAAGCTTTGCCCTTGTTGTATTGGCTCTGTTCTCCGTATGTAAAAAAATTACATCTTACACTTTGTTTATCCCTCTCTACCACTCTGTTTATTTTTTACTTTAAAATTTTAACAACTAGCATTTGTGGCCTGCAGGCTTAGATTAGAGAGAGAGAGAGAGAGAATATTTATCAGCACCTTTGGTATTTAATATTTATATTACTAGTTTTTAAGTCACACACCCATGACAGTCGGTATGTTGCTTTACTAATGAGAGAACCAGGAGGAGGCAGTCTTATTTAAGGATCAGAAATTTAAAGAAAGCACAGATATAATAAGGATTTAAAATGAACTGAATAGGTTAAAAGGTATGTATACATTATAAATTTGATGATGGTTTTCACTTTTTAGGGTGTCAGTGTCAACACGTTTCGGGCTTGATCAACTTTGATCAAGTGATTACTAAAACCTGGAAAACATTACTATCCATGAATATTGGATTATCATGGATAGTAATGTTTTCCAGGTTTTAGTAATCACTTGATCAAAGTTGATGTGAACTGGTATAAATATCAGTCAGAGGGCAGTAAGCCCACACACCTTGAAAAAGGGCTATTCTAAACAGCCCGAAACGCGTTGGTGGGAGGTGAGGACCTTTGGAGTGTTGGAGGTAATTTGGCTATTTAACATCACGAGCCCCTTTTGGTGGTATCCCTTCCATCCGGATAGGAGGGCACCCCAATTTTTGCCGACAATACCCAAATCTCCTTGCCATTTCAACTTTTTGTATTTTTGTACCCTTGTGTACATTACTGTACTTTTATTGGACGTTTTAAGTATTTTTTATCTGTATCCATTGCATCTTGGAAATAAATCCTTTTTATGTGACCTGGATTGCCTGATTTGAGTGACGTCCAGACCAAAGATACCTTTTGATGAACATAGGGCACTAGCCCTTGGTAAGTCATTCTTAATTTGAGTCCCCCGCCGAGGAGACCAGACTATTGTATCATGTTTATCGGTGTAGGAGGAAACAGGCTGACTAAAGATACCTTGATGTGCACATAGGGCACTGGCTTAAGGTCAGTTATCAGGGTCCTTTAGTCAACTACTAGACAAGGATCTACTATACAAGCTTTTGGTATACCAGACCAAGGAATAAAGAACACAGCGCCTATGATTTTCCAATTTTGTGTAAGAAATGATAGCCCTCTAATGCTAAAAGCGAAGGAAACACTGAACAGAATATGAGTCATATAGATCACCGGACCAGCGCGATGGTGATCACAGATGATCAAACATTAATCCATCTAGAAAAGAAGATAATTTACTGTATATGATATCCCTAAAATAAATAAAATAAACTATTCTAACACAGATACTGTATAAGGAAGATTTTTAGGATGAAGAAATTTTCAGGACCAGAAGGGCCTTGCCTATCAAACAGGTACAACCTATTAGCATTGCCAAAAGAATAATAATATCAAATTCCATAGAAAAAGAAGAGGGAAAAAAAAAACACATACCATTATATAAAATAAAATTATAGGCTACAACAGGTGTATATTAAACCTCTCAAAAAAATAACTAAGGGCCTGTTTCAGATCTGTTTGCTAGGCTGCGTATACAGGCCAGCAAACAGGTCAGTGCATCCCACTGAATGCCCACGCCCCCTCCCGCTAGCATGCGAGGGATGTGTAAGATAACACATCCCCTGTCATGCAGCTGAAGGGGCAAAAAACCATTCTTTGGTCACCGACCAGCAAATGATTTTTCTTACCTTCGTAAATAAAAGTCAGTCTAAACTGATTTTTATTTCCGCCAGAGGTGGCCGAAAAGGGGGCGGGTGCTGATGTCATGTGGGTGCTGAGGTGCAGAAGTGCCGAGGTGGCATTGACCTACCTGCGTTCCCAGGGGATGTTCATAAAACCTATTCCACCATCGGAAACAGAGAAGAATTTGATGGGGCTGTGTGCTCTGTGCTGGCCCCGCAGCTATAAGACTGTCAGCGCTTTGGATTACAAATACCCATCTGGGTGGTTCAGCGGAGTAATACTTCCAAATTACTATTTCCGGAGTGCAATTCTGGTAAAATTTTGGAGAGACTGACCCTCAACCAATCCACACAAAAGTGCATCACCCCACAGGGTTTCAAATCCTTATGCGGGACTGGTAAATATATCATAGCCATTGCCTCTAACAGAACTTTTTGGATAACTATATAGCCTCATCTATAACTGATTAATTACTAAAAGCCGCAATTAAGCCATCTATATACATATATTTATGTTGTATGTCCTGTTTGTCTACTCATTGTGCACAATTGATATATATATATTTTATATGAATTACTCTATATGAATTTTTTTAATAAATGCACTTTTTGTTACATAATCAGTATAGACATTTCATTTACTGAGCAGGACTGAGCTTCTTAAAGTGACAGTTACCTAGCTGGTTTCTGTCACAATCCTCCATTTCTGTTCGGTAAAAAGGCCAGGGACGATTTTTGGTCCCAGTCCATCCCTGATTAATACAGTATTGATTGGATATTCTTTTTAGAGGCTCAAACTGGCCTTTAGTAAATGCTGCATTTTAATTGTAAAATCTTCTGTCACTCTGCAGTCGATCCTATCGGTTTCAAAACCCCTTTACAAACCACCACTTGTTCTTTTTCAAAACTGTCCTTTCTTCACAATCACTTTAAAAATTAAAAAGGAAAAAAAAAGGGAAATCAACCAAAAACATTTAAAAAAAGTTACAGAAATACAGTGCAAAACAGATGGGGAAACCCCAAAAGCCAATCATAACATTTGGCAATATACAGTATGCCAACTTGATTTAAAAAAAAAAGGAAACATGTACTTTTGGTGTTTCAGTTCACTCAACTAAGAAGATTATAGTTTGAAAAGCTGTTGGATTTCCAAATAGAACTCAACAGGAATAAACTGAAAGCAAAATAGTTCCATCTTGTGAAGTATTGATCCATTTGCTGAACAGTGCATGCTGTCTAAAATGAGAGCAATTAAATATGCAGCATCAAAGTGATCTCTAGAAAATGATGTGTGCATCATTTTCCCATGTCACAGTACAGCCTATATTATTGCTATTTGTGTGGACGGCATACAGTACATAGAAATCAATAGAACCATCCAGTTATGTTTTACTGGTGGTTTACATGTGTTGTTTTCCTTTGGGAAAGCGCCAGAAACAATTTCTAAAAAAGTGCTCACCTAGATGACCCTTAAAGGTCGCTTAACTCTAGTCATTCTTAACTAACAGTCGCTTAACTCTAGTCATTCTGCAAATGCAGAACACAAATCATTTTTTTATTTGAAAGCCATTTTTTTATTTAATTACCATACAGATGTGTCCTCATTCACCTTTGCTCTATGCATCACAGTGTCCTTGTGCCTTACAGTAACATCAGAAATTCTCCTTTTTTCAATACTTATATCTTTTTTTACGGGATACGTTCATTTGGGCTATAGCATGATGGTCGACAGTCATTAGGTCAACACCATTAGGACGACATGGGAAAATGTCAACATGGGTCTAGGTGGACATAGGGAAAGGTTGACATGGTTCTAGGTCAACAGGTCATTAGTTTGACAATGTTTAGGTCGACAGTCAAAAGGTCAACATGGGGTTTTTCACTGTTTTTTGAGCAAACATGTGCCGACAGGCGGTATTTCATGCCCTACCATCCACTAGGGCGAGGTGGGAGAATAAAATAGTGTACGACGCATTGCGAGCGCAGCGAGTGATGCGAGGACATGCGGTGCACTAGAAACTGTGCCCATATCGACTGTGTTGACATTCAGGTAAAAAACAGTGAAAAACCCCATGCTGACCTTTTGACTGTCAACCTAGACATTGTCGAACGAATGACCTGTCAAACTTACAACCTGTCTAACTAATGACCTTTCGACCTACAACCATGTGGACCTCTCCCCATGTCGACATACACATATGTCGACATTTTCCCATGTCGACCTAATGGTGTCGACCTAATGACTGTCGACCATCATTCTGTAGACCAAATGATCCCAAACCCTTTTTTAAACCAGCTAGGCCATAACAGGGATCTACTGTGTCCTGTGTTGCCCCCTCTCCTTTGTGTATGATGTTACTCAAAGGGCTAGTGCCAGCACACATCCAGAAGCTTAGCGGTACCTAGTCTGTAAGACGTTCCAAGCTGATACTGTGTAATATATATAGATATAAAGATATAAAACCAATGTAAATTAAGTGGATTTCCAAGGGCTTAAAAAACATGAAACAATCTTTATGTGCAAAATGTACTCTCAAATTCCAATGTTTTGAGATGCAACCCTCTCTTTTTCAAGGTGAGTAACAAATAAAGCAAAATGCAACTTATATAAATAGAGGAACAGGTCCCAAAAAATCCCCTCACCCGTGCCAGCCAGATGGGAACATCAAGCGGCGGCCGTCTCCAGGCCGGCCCGTATCCATGACGTCAGGCTATTGAGACCCGTTGCCATAGTGAATGACCTGGTGTCTATCGATTTGCGATTAATGGCACCCAAGGCTGATATATATATATATATATATATATATATATATGGGCAGGTACTGTCCTAAGGGTGCTGCTAGCTGCAGGAGGTTTCTGTCCTCCTTGAGCTTACTTTAGAACCCCTGCATTAAGGTTTAACAGGTGTCCAACTCCCCACCTGCCACTGTAGTCTGCTAGCCAGAAGAAAGGGCTGTGTTGAGGCAATGGGGCCATCCAGTCATGCACATTGCTAGTTTGCACAGTCCACTGAGGGTTGCCTTACTTGCACATCTGAGTTTAAAAGAATGTGTAAAAAATAAAGTAATCCAGCCACAGCTATTCTGAATCTGTGTATTTGTATGGGTAGACAGTGTCTACATCAACAGTTAAAAGGTTGATCACCATTGGTCAACAGTCAAAAGTTTGACATATAACATAGATCGACGTGAAAAGGGTCGACATGGGTGTTTCACCTTTTGTGTCTATGTTGACATAGGTCAACATGGGCACCATAGAAGTGTACCATGTTCCCTTGCATGGCTCACTGCACTGCTTTGGGCAGCGGGACTATTTTACTATGCGCACTGGGTTGGTAAAGTATGAACAACTCATGTCGACCTATTGACCATGCCAACCTGTGTTGACCTTTTGACTGTCGATCAATAGTGGTCAACCTTTTGACTGTCAACCTAATGACTGCATGCAATTTGTAAATACTGTAGGTGCACCCGTTCTTTTTTTGTTCTTTTTATACACAAATACAGTACAAGCTAATGTTTTTGGTACAGTACACTGTGAGCTAGATAAAGGTCCTAGGTTTACAAGTAGATGTCTGCATTGGCTCTGAGCAATGTAGAATATCATAGAGCTAAAATCACATCATTAACGTTGATAACATTTGGTAGACCGGAAACTTTTCAGATATTTAGTCCTATGTTGTATCCTACCAGGATGCTGCTGATTTTATATCCATTTAGTGGTTCCATCAGCTATACACCAGGAGCCACCGCTCATGACTCATTCTTACTGGATATTTTTTTTTACCAAATACAATATAAAACAGGTTCTTATATTTTCTTTAGTCTTTAGTCACAGAGGAACTATGACATCATTTAAGATGAAAAACATAGTTAAACTTATTTTATAGAGCAGTTCAGTAGCAAAGTTATGTATAAATGCAACACTTTTACTGGTATTTCTTATTATTTTTAGAATTATGCTACTTGTCAAACAGATGTTAATGTTACAATGTAGTCCACCCACCTGTTCTATTTATAGAATGGTTTACAATAGAAGTACTAGTTTTATTGAAAGAATTCTTATATGTAATAATCCAATATAGGAATAGTGTACGGTGCACTAAGCAGTGTTCATTCAGTAAATTTCCACTTTATGAACAATTTTATTTCTCTAATTTATTTTAAATATATACTGCATCAAATGTATGCTCTAAATTTAAAATGAAAATGATCACAAAAATGTTTTGTTAAAAGTGGTAACAATATCTTGTAACCAATATTTACTGCACTTAAAATATATTGATTAGAGCACTAGTCTCCAACCTTTTTTGGGGCGTGAGCTACTCACGTCAAATTAGCTACTAAAGTAAAAAAAAAATGGTACTTGTTTCCTAGCACGGCGCCCATCGCATACATTAACTTAAGGTATGCAATGGGACCCAACGGACCCGATTTCGCGCTTTTTTTGAGGTTTCCCGACAAATGTAAAATCGGGTCCATCGCATGCCATTATAATGGCATGCGATGTGACCGATGCGTAATACATCTGAAGTAATGCACGTGCCCTCGCTGGGCTCGCTGCGCTCACCACGCTTTGGGCTTGGTGGCTCGCTGCGCTCGCCACACTATATAGAGACAACTCCACGCCGACGTGGATAGTGGGGGTATGAAAATGTCGGAGGACGCGTACCACTGCGCTTGCCCCGCTTCGGGTTCATGTTGATCGTGGCGTGGCGTTAAAAATGGGGGGCATACAATGAAAAATGGGGTCTGGGGGCATTTACCATTGGGGCCAATGTAAAATCGGGTCTCAGGGACCATTTAACATTGGTTCCAATGTAAAAAATCGGGTCGGTCGGGTCAATCGATGGTTGCATGCAATGTGATGGTTGCATGTGATGCGATTGATCTGATTTTTGTGATGCGATTGATACGATATTTGCAACCCGATTACATACAATTAAAATCGGTGGTGCCGTACTAGGAAACAAGTACCAAATAAATCTGCCTAATGACCAAATAATGCCCTTTACACATTATGTCACACACTGTAATGCCTCTTACACATTATGCCACATACCGCAATGTCCCAGACAGTATAAGCCACACACTGCAATGTCCAATATGATGCATACATACCTCCCAACACTAGAGGCAGAGGAGAAGTGATGGTACTTGTTTCCTAGCACGGTCACACCGATTTTGATCAGGTCGGAAAAATCGCGTCGATCGCATGCGACCAAATCGCATGTGATGCGACCGACGCGATGGACCCCAAATTTACATTGATTCAAATGTGAATAGGGTCCCTGGGACCCTATTTCACATTGGATTCAATGTAAAATTGTCCCCAGACCCCAATTTAAACCCCCCTGATGGCTCAACTGCCCCCATTGTGAACGGCACCCCACGATTAATGCCAACCCTAAGCGTGGCGAGCACGCGAGGGGCGGCGGTACGCGTCCTCTGACATTTTCATACCCCTACTATCCACGTCAGCGTGGAGTTAAGAATATAAAGTGTGGTGAGCCCGAAGCATGGCGAGCGCAGCGAGCCCCGCAAGGGGACGCGTATAACTTTACAGGTATACGCGTCCCCTCGTGGGGCTCGCTGCACTCCCCACGCTTCGGGCTCAGTGGCTCCCTGCGCTCGCCACACTTTATATTCTCAACTCCACGCCGACGTGGATAGTAGGGGTATGAAAAGGACGGAGGACGCGTACCGCCGCCGCTCGCCACGCTTCGGGTTGGCGTCAATCGTGGGGTGCCGTTCACAATGGGGGGGCATTAATTAATACCCATGACGGGGGCATATAAAATGAGAAATGGCCCATATTGGGCCATTCCCCTTTGTTTCCTATGTAAAATGTAGTTAATCGCGTCCATCGCATCTTGTGCCATTATAATGGCACAAGACCGAAGCGATCAACGCGATTGCAATGTTAAAAATATTTTAACATTGAACCCTATGGCAAAATCGCGTTAATCGCGTCGTTCGCGTGCCATGTTAATGCCCGCGACCGACGCGATTAACGCGATTTTGCCTTTGCCGGCAAAATGTACCAGATTTCAAAGGAAATCAGGTCCATCGCGTTACTCGTGTACCTTAACTTAAGGTGCACGAGTAGTAACGACTGTGGCCGTTCTAGGAAACAAGTACCGAAGGGACATCTGCGCGTGCCGAAATGAGGGGGCATGGCCTACTATTGTGGAACTCCTACAAGGCCACATCCCCCATTTTTTTCTGCTATGGGGTCATTGCCAGTGCTCTGAGAGCTGCTGGCCATGCCCTAACATATATACACATGCAGCAGTTACACAATGCCACTAATACCCACGCTAATTCCATAAACACAATGCCAGATAAGCAATGGGTGCCTGATTGTGGTGCCATTGCAAATAAATACTGTGGAGGTACTGTGTGCGCGTCAAAAAATAGGTGTAGCCACATGTCATGCGACCAATGAAAGTGAGGGTGTGATACACATATGCCCCCAATATTGCAGTGCCAGATATACATATATGTCCCAAATTGTGCCAGGTATGCCCCCAATAGTGCCACATACACATATGCCTCCAAAATAGTGCCAGGTATGCCCCGAACAGAGTGGGTGCAGCCAAAGAATGGTCTGAAGTAATAAATAAGTATGAATATTGAGTGTGGATTAGAGACAAAGATCTTGAGAAGAGTGAGGAGGTCAGGTTGGGAGAAATTTGAGATAAGCAGAGATGTACTGTATGTTGGTTAATGGTCTTGTGTGGGAGTAAAAGCATTTTATATTGAATTTGGTATAATTAAGGTAACCAACGGAGGGATTGACAATGGGGATCCACAGGAAAATAAGAACAAGCAAGGAAATTAGCCTCAAAGCTACATTCAGAATGAGATGTATTGATGAGAAACTTTTTTTGGCAAGACCAATAAGAAAATTATTGCGGAAGCCAATGAGAGGATAGATTACAGTTTAAGCTGTTTCTTGTGCAAGCTATGGTTATACAGGTTGAGTATCCCTTATCCAAAATGCTCGGGACCAGGAGAATTTTGGATAACGGATTATTCCGTATTTCGGAATATTTTAATATTTCAATGATGCATTTTGAAGTATCTTGCATGTATGCTGTATAAACACATAATATACACACAAATATATTTTATTACCACCTAAAATACACACAAATATATTTTATTTGTTCAAAAAACAAGGTTTCAAAACGTGAAACAAAATGTGTGTACTATCTCAGCACTGAATTTGAATGCCAAGCAATCATTGTCTTGCACATATATAGTGCCAGTTACATATCATGTCCTCAGTAGTGCTGTTACAAATGTCCCCAGTGAGTTTTTAGCAAAAAAAAAAAAATTTTTTCACTTTCTTGAATGTCTGGTTTTCGGAATAATTCGGATAACGGATATTCGGATACGGGATACTCGACCTGTATGTCATACCCAAATCTAACTCAACCTGTAGTGCACATGGTTTTGCACATTTTGAGAACAAATGTGTCCTGTGATCAGATCTGAATTAGGCCCTAAGAGTTATGAAACCTATGATAGCATACCTCCCAACAAGACCCATTGCAGGAGGGACATACTGCTCTGTTCCTGTATTTGACTCGTAATGCATGATGCAATCACCTGCTTTAAACAGGTTTCTTGATAAGAAAGGTAAGAAAGCTGAGGGTAATTATAAATTATGAGGGAAGTCCAGGAATAGAGAGGTTCATTGTGACCGGACTCCTGCCCTAGGCTCTGGCTACACCTTTTGGGTCCGCAGATGGGGGTTTCTGACTAATAGGGGATTACCTGTTACTGACTAAACCCACTATTTAGTGGGTGGGCTATCACTGCCACCACCAAACTCCTACCACATGGCATCT
The DNA here is from genome assembly GCF_055691185.1 of Crinia signifera. Lineage (NCBI taxonomy): Eukaryota > Metazoa > Chordata > Amphibia > Anura > Myobatrachidae > Crinia > Crinia signifera. The sequence goes on along the minus strand of NC_139225.1, from coordinate 101,819,820 downwards.
GGAACCACAGATACCTTATCAGGCCCACACACTGGCATCTGAGTACTACCTGCTAGGGTGTATGCGCCAACACACTGCTGACACACCAACTGGTATTGGCTTGTTCCCTACTGGTCACTGACCAGGCCTCTGCAACAGTAGGGGGCAGAGGCAAGCTGGGAGACGCTGGATCTTTTACCCAGTACAGGGGGAAAACGGGACTATGTTTTGGTGTATTCCTGTTGGTCACAAGATGAAAATGGTCATCTTGAGGCAAAGGATGTTTAATGCTCAAATCTGAAAAGAACTCTTCTCTCATCTCTAAGAGGCACAACATACTGATATTCACAGCATTCAAATACATGTAGAAGTACAATTTTACAGACCAACCTTGTGCCTTTTTATCCAGATTCAAAGAGTAATTCCACCCTCTCCAACTAATCAGCATAAGTGCATAAATGGTACACGCCTAGGACATTTGTATTCATATATCAATTAGACCATTTTACTGGCATAAATAAATACAGATTATACACCAAAAGGCTCAATCCAATTTCCTTACAACAGCGGTTCTCAAACTATTGGTCCTGGCCCCACAGTGGGTCTTGACCTTCTCAGCATGGGGTCGCAACTCCATGTTGCGGACTATCAGGCTGCTGAATTTTCTAATCTCAGTCAGTGTTTCAAGAAATCTGAAAAATCTGTTGAGTCGTCTGTTTTTTTTAGACTCCTCCCATCATTTTGTGCCTCCACAATGCTGCCATGTAAGTGCTGTCTGCTGACTACACATGTGATTACCTTCTGCAGTAACTTGCTGGGGTCCTCTCATTATTTTTATTGTCTGATGGGGTCCCAGAGCAATATTGTTTGAGGACCCCTGCCTTAGAATATCCACCAAATGGATAGGAAAGCATGGATTCCTTTACCTACTTGACACTCCACATACAAATGTCCTCCGTAACTACTAACACTTTGCATACAGGACAGCAAACACCCAGCCCGCTACCTGCTGTGCACTGGTCATTCAACAGCATTCTGCTAGGAATCTCATCTCTTTGTCACAGAGGCTGCTGAATTCCTTCCTCCCGTCATTTACAAAGTGCATTTTACTTTTAAAATACATTTGTGGTAAACTTTATATGGTACTCTTTACTTAGCACGGCGCCCACGATTTTGATCGTGGTCATCGCAGGTAAAAAAATCACGGGCATCGCGGGCATTGAATGCACTAAAAATCGGGTGCGATGCGACCGACGTGATGCCCGCGATTTCCCATAGGGAACAATGTTAAATGTCTCAATTGACCCGAATTTCCTGTTCAATGCCTCAATTGACCCGATTTTTCCATAGGAAACAATGTTAAATGGCCCACAGAGGCCAAATAGCCACCCTGAAGTGTTAAATGGCCCCCACAATTGTTAACGCCACCCCACGATCAACGTCAACCCGAAGCGTGGCGAGCGCAGCGAGCCCGAGAGGGGCGGCGGTACGCGTCCTACGACCTTTTCATACCCCCACTATCCACGTTGGCGTGGAGTTGAGAATAGAATAGTGTGGCGAGCGCAGCGTGCCACCGAGCCCGAAGCGTGGCGAGCGCACGCGGATACCTTCACAGGTAAACGCGGCCCTTCACGGGCTTCACAGGTATCCGCTACGCTCGCCACGCTTCGGGCTCGGTGGCTCACTGCGCTCGCCACACTATTCCATTCTCAACTCCACGCCGACGTGGATAGTGGGGGTATGAAAAGGTCGTAGGACGCGTACTGCCGCCCCTCACGGGCTCGCTGCGCTCGCCACGCTTCGGGTTGACGTTGAACGTGGGGTGGCATTAACAATTGTGGGGGCCATTTCACACTTCAGGGTGGCTATTTGGCCTCTGTGGGCCATTTAACATTGTTTCCTATGGAAAAATCGGGTCAATTGAGGCATTGAACATTGTTCCCTATGGGAAATTGCGGGCATCGCGTCGGTCGCATCGCACCCGATTTTTTAGTGCATTCAATGCCCGCAATGGCCACGATGGGCGCCCTTCTAGGTAAAGAGTACCCTTAATATAATAATACATTGGACCTACTGTATATATTATATACATGCTCTGTACCTGGCTTCACCCCACAGCAACACTGCAGCAGGGAACCTGTCCCAGCTCAGTGCTGCTCATACAGTTTAAAACACATATTAAACCTGTCAAGTGCCCATTTGCGTGTAAAGATTTTGCGACGGCACTGGGAGAAACCCTTTCAGTCCCATGGCGTCTATTTTGTCTGTGTGGGACGGGATCTCCGGCTACAGACATGTTGGGATGTATGGTGAAAGAGATGTTTATATTAAAGATTGGGATAGTAAAATGACTACCCTTGAATGAATACACCCAGGGCCGGTGGTGTCCGGCGCCCTCCTGCAAACCATACATTTTGTGTCCGCAAAATGTTGCAGGCACTAAAGGTGCCCATACACGCTGCGAGAATCGCATATGTTATGGGCTAGATCGCATCGCACGGCATGCATGCAATGTGTGTGCAATGCGATCCGAAAGCAGTACAAAAAGTATGTGCAGCACATACTTTTTCTACTGTGCAATGCGATGCCCTCAGGAGCGCACATTGCATTGCACGCTGCTATTGCAGCATGTATGGCCACCTTTGGGCACATAACCCAAGCCCATTATTTAAAAAGTGTCTAAATTAATATTAAAAAAATCTACAATTATTAAAATTTTTGTTATAAACATGTATAATAAAAGACTCACTTTTTATTTTGCTGTTTAACTTATCTTGTGCAGTCCCTCCTCTTCTATCTGCATAGGCAGGATGCTGAGGACACCATTACACCCCACTTGTGACTGAGGGGGAAAGGAGGGGAAAGAAGGAGGAGGTAGAAGAGGGGAGGAGATAGAGGGGGCGGAGTGTTGAAGACTGGTAGTGGCACTGGCACAGCACACTGAGAAGAGGGAAGGAAGGGGAGGCGGCACTGCTGCCTGTTCGTCATTTGATTGAAAGGCGCAGGGAGCAATGGGTAGGGGGCGGATCCAGACATGACATTTCATCCAGGCATTCACAAACAGCACTACATGCCTCAGCGCAAGTGTCTGTGAGGAAGAGGGGGCAGGTCGCAGGAGGAGGACAGTGTGTGCACGGTGCAGGGAGCTGCTCAGCCTCTCCATACTGCTGCCCGATGTCAGACAGGCACTGTGGGTGGCGTGCAGGCTGTGTGCACTCGCGGTGCAGGGAGCAGCTGTTTATACTGCCGCACACTGTCAGACAGGCGCTGCGGGTGGCGTTCAAGAGGCAGTGACAGTGAGGGCTAAGGCAGCTTTAGCAGAACAGGGAGGGAGCAGTGGCGTAACTTGGGGTCCGCAGCCCCAGCGATGGCGGGGGGAGCAGGCGGCACCGGGGCGCAGGTTCACAGTGTTTTCCCCGTCGGCCGACTGGTACACAGCATTGTATATTCGCCGCCTGGGAGCCCGGAATACACAGCAGCGATGCGTGTAAGCTGGAAGGGCAGCGGGTATCGTGGAAAGGGAATCGCTCTCTTGCTGTCTGTGTGAGGATGCAGTGACAAGTTCACTAAGCGTCCTTACACAGACAGCGCTCCCCCTTCATCCATGCCCAATGCCCTTCCAGCGTGCATGCAGCGCTGCTGTGTATTCCGACCGGGCTCCCAGGCGGCGAATGTACAATGCTGTGTACCAGTCGGCTGTAAGGACCTGGCTGGATGCGGTAAGCAGGAGGGGGAGAGAGAGCGTCAGCCTGAAAAGCGCTCACCTCCGCTGGCTATTATGCCCTGCCGGGGGATCTGTCACACGTGTCATTGACTGTCCAGCTTCCCCTGATCCCCAGGCGGCGTTGCCCACTCTGCTTGATCCCCGGGGGCTGCTGGCATTAAAAAAAAAAAAAAAAGAGAAGGGGGGGGGGGGGGGGGCAGAATTCATTTTGGCAGCGCCGGCCCTGAATACACCTTTAGATTTGTCAGCCCAACCTTTCTGGTGAGAACACAAATCTGGTAATGGATTCCAGCACATTACAATCATCCATTCATTCACAAATGCTGGAAAAAGGACAAAAAAATAACCATTGTCTGTTTTCCAGTGTTTATGAGCAAATGTTCAATTCTCCTATGCTCCCATACATTCCCAGATTTTTGTTTCCAACAGAGAGATTGGACAGATACATCTTTAGCTGTGTACCCAGTTTTAGTGATATGAATAAAATGTGTATGTGAATACACACTGACCAGCACAGCTGACCCTAGATTGCCCCTATGTTTGTATTCTAATTTGGAATATTACTGTTAAGATCTCACAATGTTTCAGTGTTTTGTTGTCTCCTACTGTCGTTTTTATTTATTTACTTTCTCTACTCTGCAATTTAAATTCTTTTTTTTTTTACAAATAAAATAATAGTTTCTAACAATAACATGTAAAATAGCCAAAACGTAACATCACAGGCGGAATGTAATGTAAAGGCCCCCTTACATTTGTCCGACTTGTCATAACGACAAGTCGGACCCGATTGTCCCAGCAGCTCCCCGGGAGGGATCACATGCGATGGCACTTCATGTGCCAAGTTTTGCATGTGATAGATCGCATGCGATTTATCACATGCCACTCCCGGGGTGCTGCAGGGACAATGGGAGCGGGGGACAGCAGCGGGGATATGCCCGCTACCAGAGAGCAGGCGGGGGTGGAGGGGGCGCAGGGAGCCGCGCAAGAAGCCGCTGGGCAGGAAGCAGGGGGGGGTTGGCGGCGCAGAGTACCAGGGAGCCGGGCAGGAGAAGACGATGCAGCAGCAGCGCGAGTGGCACGAGCAGCAGAGCACTTCCAAAAAATGAAAAACCCCATACAAATGCATAGTAAGCCATTGATTGGCTGAGACCTCTCTCTGGCTGAGAGAGGTCTCAGCCAATCAATGGCTTCCTATGCGTTTGTATGGGCTTTTTTTTTTTTGGAAGTGCTGCTGCAGCGTCTTCTCCTGACCGGCTCCCTGGTACTCTGCGCCGCCCCCCCCCCCCCCCCCTGCTCCCGCTGATGCTGCCCGGCTCCTTCTGCTCTGGTAGGTCCCCTGTTGCGGGGGAGCACGGCTCCGGGCAGCACATAAGATTTAACAAATCTTATGTGCAGCCCGTCCGACCTCCCGTCTCCGATCCGATGCGCACGGGGCCGCGCATCGGGTCGGAGGGGATGTCTCCATATGCGATTTGGGACGATTTCACGGCCCGATTCATTGGAATCGGGCAAAATCGTGCCCAAATCGCATAATGTAAGGGGGCCTTAAGAGTTCAGCAGCAGTGCAGGATGATGGTTGAATTTGGATTATTTTTTTTAAATGGCAATCACTTACAAGGCAAAACCATGCCTTGTAAGTGATTTTCCCTTTAAGAAAATTCTGAGTTCTGCCGGCATCCGGCACCTCTGCGGCCCACCGAACTCGGGCGGCATTAAATTTCGGCCCTCCTCTGTTGCCTTTGGTTACTGATTTACCGATATCTACTTTGACTGTGAAAAGAGAATGGGAACTTTTGCATACTTTGAAGAATCATTTCTCAGAGTGTTGGTGCTATATAAACATAAAACACATAAAACAAGTAATAAAAGCAAGATAATCATAATACATTATTAATATTCATTTGATTTCCTACAGCAAAATTGTGAACATTTGCAAGATTTAGAGCATAGCAGCAGTAAATTCCTTTTCTCGTTAGAAATGCGGTTTGTCTTTTGAAGCAAATCTCCCTGTTAGGGGCTTAGAGTGAAATTGGTAGATTTAATAGCTAATGTGAAGTTCATAAAAGTAAGAGTTTCTTTACACCTCACTGACAAAAAGATTCCACATTTATAATGATGTGAAAACAACTGGTGAAGCAAACCTTTGCTAACAAGAGATATATGCAAAGTGCTGTAATCGGGGCAGAATTTTCCATATAAATATGCATCATTGCTGCTGCTAGGGAGACATATAATAGGTCCCCAATGGTCATCACTGACATGAAGAAAACAATGTTATATGCAGTCTGTTACATTGCCACTTAATTCAGTTTAAATGTTGTTTTAACATTATATCATTACAGATTTGGCATAAACGAATACCCATAGATATATACAGCAATAAATGCTGATAAAGCAAACATCAACATTAATAAATGCAACAAGATACAGTATGTTCAAAAATATAAATAGGTGTTAATCGACTTTATTACCTTTCAGATTTACACTATGAATGCTTTGCAAGTTCATATTGTACTAGGTCTTAAAGTCTCCGGGAGGGTAATAACAGTAATCTGACATTTACTGCACAATGCTAGTACTGTCTGCTTTTCTATCCTGTGTGAATTAGGGATGGCCACTGACAATCAATGATTCGAAATCATAGATGGTTTATGATCGATGTAGAATAGTCAAGCATAAACAAATATATATTTTTTGTCCCAAAGGGGCCGGGACACGAAGCATAGCTCCTTCCCAGACACCCATGAAGCCCCGCCCAGAAGTTTTGATTGGCCCACAAAAAAAGAAGTTTTGCTTGTGGATATCGATACTCCCGGTATCGCTGTCCCTATCTTACCCTGATTTCAAAGTTGGTACCTTCTCTGTGTGACTTCTGGTTCCTTGTAGATGTGTTATGAGGGCTTCCAAGCGCAGAGTATAGCTGAACCACACTTTCATGTGGCAGCCGCTGTATTTTTACCCCATTTCCGGAATACAACTTCCGTTTTTACTAATAAAGTTTTCCCCATAAAATACCCACAATGCTGGCACATTCATTTATCTTTGAAAAAGTGCGCATGACGCACGAAACGCGTTGGCCCAAACCAAGTTCCCCCGGCAAGCTGTCTCCTGCACCCGTTTCCAACTTCTCTGCGGCCGTATCATAGCTTCCGGCAACTTCCGGTTTCCTCATCAAAGACGGAGCAACGGCGCAGCGGCTGCCACATGAAAGTGTGGTTCAGCTAGACTCTGCGCTTGGAAGCTCTCATAACACAACTACAAGGAACCAGAAGTCACACAGAGAAGGTACCAACTTTGAAATCAGGGTAAGATAGGGACAGCGATACCGGGAGTATCGATATCCGCAAGCAAAAAAAATCACTTTCTCCCCAAAAGGGTGTAAACATCCATATTAACCATTTCATTCCTTACAGGTACCACTTGTTATATATTTTTATATTCATAGCCACTCCTCCCATTATATATATATATATATATATATATATATATATATATATATATATATATATCTTTACTTTAAGTTCACCTAGCGCTCCTTTACCAAAAACCTCATCCATGTCATCCATCAATGATAATGGCAACAATACAGTTTGAGGTATCCCGTATCCGCATATCTGTTTCCCAAATTATTCTGAAACCCATAGTTTGCAGAATGTGCCTTTTTTCTTGCTAAATGCACTGCAACTGTAACTGGCACTCCTGGGGACATAATATGTAACTGGCACTCCTGGGCACATGATATGTAATTAACACTATTGGGGACATCTGTAATTGCCACTATTGGGTACATCTGTAACTGGCACTACTGGGGACATGACATTTAACTGGTACAAATATTGTATGTGCAAGAAAGTAATTACTTAGCATTCAAATTCAGTGCCTGAGATAGTACATAAACTTTGTTTTATGCTTGAAACCTTGTTTCATGCACAAATAAAATATATTTGTGTGTATTTCATGTGTTTATACAACATACATTTTGTGTTCACACATGGGTCAAGTCCTAAAAATACCTAATTGAAATATTGTAATGCTGCAATATGGATTAGGGTCAGGGTGCAGTAGGGGAGCACATACTGCAGCTGCTACTGCAATGGCCCCAGAGGGATCTAAGGTGAAACAGAGAGGCCAGAAATCGTCCTCTAGTTTCTGTAGATAGCAATGTAGTAAGAGCAAGTATTAGCATGTTATTTACTTTATTTGTGGCCTTTATGTTGGTGGCAGCTCTAGGACGGAAGCATCACTTGGGTATTGTGTGGGGAGGGGGGGGGGGGGGGGGGTTGAAGACCACAAGGTGGTCACCAAAATTTCAGCTCTTCCTCACTGACCAGACACCAGTTGCTCCCCTGTCACATTATTGTACAGCATAACTTAAAGGAGATGGTGGTACTTGCAGGTTATCCAGGAGAAGCCCTCTGGAAATGGAGTGATGAAATGGGGGTGTACCCCAAAGACATAACCCTCCCCATGAGACCAAGCCCCATTTCAGTCATGCATGTTGTTTTGGCATACAGGTGTGGCACCCAGTGATGTCACTGCTTTATTACTGTTGTTTTTAGATGCAGTACCTGTCTGATATCTATATTTTATGCTTATTAGTTACTTGGGGAACCAGACATTACCAAAAGAATTTGATAATAAAGGCTATCAAGAACTGGGCTCTGATTTTGCAAAAGGCTTACTACGTTAATTCCTCTTCAGTTTGTAGTTTTGTTGGTTTGCTAGCATCAGTACTGCTTAGTGTTTTATTTCTCTCCACTTTATCTCTTTCCCTACTTTGATAAATTCCTCTAAAAGGTATAATATTGAGAAAATGTCTAAGACATTCTGGTATATTTTTTTTTTTCCAGGTTATAAATTTTCACTCTATGGGGGAAAGTAACTAAGATGGCAGTTCTATTTCAGACTGGGGGTGAAATGTAATAGGATGAGAGATTCAGAAAGTGAGAGATTTGGTAAGAAATCTCCATTTTTTTTTTAAACCGGCAATCATTTACTCTGCACAGCCAGTTTGATTTTGAAGTGTAATCATTTACACTTCAAAATCAAACTGGCTGTGCAGAGTAAATGATTGCCGCTTTAAAAAACACCTGGAGATTTCTTACCAAATCTCTCACTTTCTGAATATCTCACCCTATTACATTTCACCCTCGATGTTGTTATGGGCAACCAATCAGATACTATTTGCTATCCTCTAGAAGGTGCTAAACAAATAAGATACTGATTGGTTTCCCACAACAATATGCCATGTGAAATAAAACTCCCATCTTAGTAAATTTCCCCTATGACCTGCAAGGCACAGAATAGCATGCAACACAAATGGGAACACACAACTGGCAAATACTGTAACTGTAGTTTGGACTGCACAATATATAAAGAAGAAGAGCTGGCTGTCTTTTGATCTTTATTTGGGACCAGAATTACTTTAAACCATATTAGAATCAAAATTGCACTGAAATGGGCTGGAACCTTGGCCCTTATTCTGATTGATGCGTACTTTTCCGCATACTTTCGGATAGCGTCTTTACGGCGTCTGCGCATGCGTGGAGAACGCCACGCGCATGTGCCACGCATTGACTCCGTACCTGTTCGTGCAAATCCCGTACAAAACTGTGCCCCGCAATCACTCTTGAAATATGGGCGTATTATGGGCGTCATGCGGAATGAGACATGGGCGTAGTTTCAAAGTGGGAAAAACTGGGAGGAAACATGGGCGGACACGGGGGAGTACACTTATGTTGGGGGGCGTACATTCGGATAGCACTCCGAATGCACGCGACCAAAACCGATAGAAATGTGCGGTGTCCATAAGTCAAGTATTGCTTTGCGGAAACCACTCGGTCTTGCGGTAGCCGAACGGAACGCCTAATGACTACAAGCATTAACACCTGAACCCAATACAATCGACTCCTTTACTCATTACTCACTAATAGGACGCTTGTCAGTGCTTTAATTGAAACCATTGCTGCTTCAAGGAACCTTTACTAAACACACACATATGCTGTACTTGTCCCACACTTTTAAACTGCTAAGAATGGACATCACTGAATATTAATCCTATCAATACACATGTGTATTCTACATGTACTAATTAAACCACACAATTTTGGTAAAGTAAAGAAATTTATTTAAAGACATTTCACACACAATGAAACTGTGAAGCAATTAAAAAAAAAAAAAAAAAAATTATACCAAAAACCATGGCAGGAATGTACCAAAATAACTTATAATCCAAAATAAATATAATTGCACACATTCATAGCCACAGCAGAATCATTTGGAACACAACCGGGGACTTAGCAACATCACTTCAAGTACAGCTGACAGTAATGGCAGGCAAAAGAGGGCAACAGGGGAACCAAAAATGACATATGAAGCAAGGGCTCATCTGGTTACCCTCAGCACGTGATTGGACACAAGAAGCTGACACACACAGCACAATGAAAGAGTTGGGAACACATAACGGTGGAGATTAATGCAGCCACAAGTTCATTTACGAGCACGTTTGCCCTTGGTAGGCTCCTTGGCCTGTGCAGCAGCTCTTCGGCCACGGCCAGATGCTGTGGCAGGTGGAGCAGATGCTGGTGAGGGGGTGGATGGTCTACCCCTCCTGCCAGCAGGGAGTGTTGCAGGTGGTAATGCACCAGAAACAGATGACATTAGGACCCTATTGCTGTTAACTAGCTCCACCATAAGCTCATTATGGTGGAGGAGGAGATCATTTTGACGCGTGGCTTGCTCGGCCAGCACCTGAGCACTTGCAGCCATGGCCTGATGCGCCTGAACCATGGCCTGATGCGCCTCAGCCATGGACTGCATGCTCCCAGCGATGGACTGCTGGGTGCTGACCAAGCTCGCCATGATCTCCTCGGTCCTACGCATCTGTTCTGATGCCAACTCTCCCTGCTGGTTAATGTCCCCAAGCATCTGGGCCAAGCTGGCATAATCGGCTTGGGCCGATGGCTGCTGCTGCACACGGCTACCACTGGGGCCAGGTGGCACGGACTCCTCCACCTCCTGAGAAGACTCTTCACCAAGCAGTGGGGTGTCTGTTGAAAATGATAAACACAATTAGGACACATTCTAAGATAATTACTTGCACAAGCTTATGGCATGACAAATATTTACCTTCCAGAAAAGACGCAAACACTTCAGCTGGGGCCTCGCTATCCATCGTGCTCACCCCCCTGACCTCCTCAACTGCTACACAGCACTCGGCCATCAACTCCAGGGGGGTGAACTCTAGCCCTGATGGCATGGGCCCGGCCCCAGATCTCTGGCTGTGTTCCCACCGCTTGGTCATCTTCCTCTTCAGGTTGGTTTTGAAGTCGTGCCACCTGCAATGTAAGTTGACATATTAATACATGTCACTCCAGATGTTTGATGTTGCAGCCATTGCTCTGTGCTACATATTACGACATGTGCTTCATGTCAAAAACATGACATTACATTCAACTATGATATCAACCGTTACAATACACATTCACACTCACCCTACTCTAACTCTCAACTAAATAACATGGCAATCATGTCTGTGTATCGTACCAACCTCACCGGCCATTTGCCAAATCCATCTGAGCATTAATTCAAACATTACTTGTCTATTACTGGGCACATGTATCACAAAACAACTTGCCTCTTCTTGACATGCTCGGCCTCACGAACTTGTGGCGCCACTTCATTAATCTCTGCCGTTATGTCTTCCCAAATCTTCCATCTGCGTGTGTGTGTCAGCCTCTCCGGTGGACACTCAATCCAATCACGTGCTCGCGGAACCAGGATGGCAAGCTCCTGTGCTTCATATGCCTTATTTCGGGAACTTGGTTCCTCTGTTGGCCTCTTTTTCCCCTTGCCACGTCCATGGCCACGCCCACTGGCACGTGGCGCTGTACTTGAAGTGCTGCCCATGGTAGTATCTTGTGAAGTCCCCGGTTGTGTTCCAAAGGATTCTGCTGAGGCTGCATATGAGGCAGCTGCAGGTTACCCTGCTGTAGAAGGGCCAGGTGCAGGTTGCCCTGCTGTAGAAGGGCCAGGTGCAGGTTGCCCTGCTGGAGAAGGGCCAGGTGCAGGTTGCCCTGCTGGAGAAGGGCCAGGTGCAGGTTGCCCTGCTGGAGAAGGGCCAGGTGCAGGTTGCCCTGCTGGAGAAGGGCCAGCAGCCTCAGCATTTCCCACTGCCTGCATGTGCAGTGGCACATAGGAGGTGCTGGAGTCCATCTTGTCAAAAAGTAGCTGCAACTCTTGGTCCACCTCTGATTGGGATCCAGACATGTTAGCAGCAACTTTGTCACATTCTAATACACCTTTATATACTGTTTGTGTATCCTGTTTGGCGTACATCAGCGGCAGCTGCGTTCTGTGCTCGAGCATAACGGCCGCCTGCGTACGGCGTGGTTTTTTCGCGCCGCATACGTTGCGGAAATTCCATTGTGTAAAACCTGGCGAAACTTCTACATGAAATATTGGTCACCAATTCTAACATTGCATAGAATCTTCGGATACACCTGTGACTATCGCACAATATACATGCTATTTGGTAGCATGACATGACATTTGGTTCATGACTACTGTGGTATTGTTGATTTTGATTGCAATCTAAAAGTAGCCCAATCCCTTAGAAAATCCAGGCCACAAGTCATGCAATACTCATCACTACTGTTATAGACAACACATGTGAGAGGCCTATAAATAGTGAATTGCTGCTAGAATCATTTGTCTCCAGATCTGTACTTGTCAGGGTCTAAGGTAAGCTCTTCCATGGTCCTTGTAGATATGATATCCATTAACAATGTAAGTGTATGAATGTATGCACCATTGCCTCACTGACTACAGATTGTTGGGCCAGCAAAGTGTTTGTAGCATTATAGCAACATGTCACATGTTCACTATTTCAATCACAGGTCTTAAACCTGTGTGTGTCCATCTATTGCAGGACAACATGTCCCAGCAATAGGTGAAATGTGTCAGAGTACATGATGTCGGCAACAAATGCAGACACCTTTGATACTCAAGTAGTGTTTAGTAGTTCGATGTTGTAAGCATCTGTGTGTTTAGGACGGTGTGTATTGAGTTCATATTATTGTTACATCATTATAGAGTCAAATGGATCTTCGCTATTTGACGGGGCGGCCATCTATTGTACGTATTGAAGCCTACAAATCTAATTGTTGTCGGATATGGCCATTATGTGCATAGGTGCATCATTATTTATGTTCATTTCTTTCTAGGTTGCTGAAGCAATGATGGCATTCATGGAAAGGAGGCTAAGGGCACTTGCGGCTCTCCCCACTCGTCGCCCAAGGAGGCCAGGACGTGCTAGAATCTATCGCACACGGGTGACTCTGTTTGGTATGCCCGATGATGAGGTACTTACTAGGTACCGGTTACCGCCACATGTCATTCTGGATCTGCTCTCGTTAATTGAGAGTGATCTGGAACCTCTTCACGGGATCACGACAGCAATTCCGCCTCACACACAGCTGCTGGCGGTGTTGCATTTCTGCGCCTCAGGATCATTCCAACAAGTAGTGGCAGTACTTGCTGGAATATCTCAGCCGGCCTTCTGCCGAATCCTGAGGCGTGTGACGTCGGCCATGTTCAGGCGCAAGGGGCACTTCATGGCCATGACATTTGCCACCGAGACCTTGCGCAGAAGCCAGCAGGCCTTCCATTAAATTGCTGGCTTCCCTAATGTGATAGGGGCTGTGGATGGCACCCATGTACCATTTGTGCCTCCATCTCGAAGTGAGAAGATATATAGGAACCGCAAATTGTTCCACTCACTGAACGTGATGGTGGTATGTGGCCCATCCATGGAAATTCTCGCCTTCAACTCGAAGTTTCCCGGAAGTGCCCATGACTCTCATGTCATCCGACAAACCGGGATATGGCAAAGACTACAAGAGCTGGAAGGCCGTGATGCGTGGGTTCTGGGTGACTCCGGTTACCCATGTACGCCCTGGCTACTTACGCCGTACAGCTCCCCAGCACCGGGCCCACAGGAGGCATTCAATCGGGCGCATGTTGCCACCAGGCAAGTGGTGGAGCGCTCAATTGGCCTTTTAAAGGGTCGATTTAGAGTGCTCCACCGCACTGGTGGTGACCTACAGTATGCGCCTGAAATGGTGTCGAGGATCGTGGGCCTGTGTGTATTTTTCCATAACATTGCTGTGCGGCGTGAGATACCCTTTGATGAGTGGGAGGTTCCATCTGAGCCGCAAGATCCGCCCATGCGCCCATCCCGCGCCACTGAATGCCGGAGGGGATACCAGCTGCGGGACTCTGTGGCGCAAAGATTCTTCAGGTACATTTTATATAGTTGACCAGAACACACCAATTGTTGTAAAAATCACCCCTTCAAATAAGTACAGTGTGTTAGTTGTCAGTGTAACAAAACGACAATTAGCCAGCCTGCCCTCCTAATGGCAAAGAAATACTAGATATTTATCATATGTGCTTAGTTTTGGTGGAAGTACAATATAGGTGCTCATGATTATACCTTGTGCAAGGGATCTTATGTGTTTGTTATATCTTCATTATTGTAGTTGATACTATCCCTGATGTCTGGTGAGTACATTGATTTATTCTCTAATGTGGTGGGGACTTTTTTCTGTGTTGATGTATGATTTGTTTGCAGATATATATATATATATATATATATATATATATATATATATATATATATGATATTGGAATTTATGAACATGTTTAAAAATTTCAAGGAGCAGCCAGGCAGCCAGGCAGGCAGCCAGGCAGGCAGGCAGGCAGGCAGGCAGCCAGCGCTGGTGTATAATGCTGGACTCAGGATACCTGCAAGTATGTGTATGTGTCTTTTAAACATAAATGTACGCATACACATAGATGCATAGAGTAAGTAATGCTAAGTACAGCTATGCGTTGCTAAGCTATAGCACGCGTTGCTTGGCGGAGCGAGGCGTTATTGGATTTGCAAAGTGCATACACACTGTGTTTTATATATATCAGATTTGTTCATTGCCATACATCAGCACTACCGTTTTGAAGGCATGCGAATTTGTCACCATTTGTGTTGGCGCAGAGACGCTGTTCATGTCAAGATGAACAATAAAGTTATTAACAGAAATAACTGTGATAAACCAATGCCACCACATGATTGGTTGATTGATGCCATTGTTAACATGGTGGAGACACGCAGGGCAGAGCCGTTTTCGCCTGCGGAACTGAGGGCTCTGGTCTCCGTCATGGAGACAAGGCTGGGCCGTGCAGGGCCGTTCATAACAAATGGCCAGAAGCGGCGGGCCTATGCTGCGGCAGGGCGCCGCATTTTCGCCCGCACTCGGGTGCGGAGGACCATCGGCCAGCTAGAGAGGCGGTGGTCAGACCTCCGCAGGCGCCAGCCCCAGCTTCTCTACCAGATTAGGAGGGAGATAGCTGATTGTGAGTATTTTAGCTATGAAATTTCGCACTGACATCATAGCATATATAAACTATAACAATTGGCTCATGATAAGTGGTTGTCCATGGGTTTAAAAGTCCATAGACTGTTATGTGTGCTTCTTCCTGGTTAACATGCAGTCATGTGCCTTTTATATGTAATTACATAGCATTCATGATTCTGATGCATACAATGTGCCAGATCTAATATGTGTTAAACATTGATAAATGCCAGGGTTGTAATGATTGAACAAATTACTAACAATCACATAATAACTTAAATGTCACACTTTGGAGTCCATTAACAGTAAGGAGCTACTTTCAAACATCGTTTGCCAACATTATCACCCTTCCATGTATGTCTTGTTATGGATTAATACATGTGCCCCAATGACCCTACATTGACCATGATTTTGGTTTCTTCCACACAGCACGAGCCAGAGCACGACAGGCACGTGAAGAGGCCGAGGCAGGCCAGGCCGAGGAGGAGGGGCAAGAGCCTGATGAGGAGGTGCCGCCGATGGTGGAGGAGGAGCAAGTGGAGGAGGAGGAGGAGCAGATGGTGGAGGAGGTGGAGGAGATGGTGGAGGAGGTGGAGGAGATGGTGGAGGAGGAGTATGTGGTGGAGGAGGTGGTGGAGGAGGAGGAGGTGCCTGAGGAGGTGGTGGTGGAGGAGGTGGAAGAGGAGTTGGTGGCGGAGGAGGAGGTGGAGGAGGTGTTGGTGGCGGAGGAGGAGGTGGAGGAGGTGGAGGAGGTGGAGGAGGTGGTGGTGGTGGAGGAGGTGGTGGTGGCGGAGGAGGAGGTGGAGGAGCTGATGGTGGCGGAGGAGGTGGCGGAGGAGGGGGCTGAGGAGGCCACGGTTGCCCCGGAGTTGTCCGAATCCGAGGGGGAGGAGGCGTGTGAGGCGCCGGAGGCCCAACAAATCGGTATGTATACATAATGCATCATTCATGAAGTAGTTGTACTGGTATTTGTTATGTAGCACTGGTGATGGTAAATTTTGTTAGAATACTATTAATACAGAACCCAAAGTGGGTAGCTACAGATACAGGTACGGGTTAGATGGGGTGTCCAAGGCATCCCTTTCATCCAGGACACCTCTGAATTACACAGGTTTGTGGGATGGCTTGGAGCTCCATTTTGACTGCCACATAACCGTTGTAGTTAAACAGGATCCTGGAGTAAAGGGATGAGTGTATCATTTGTGGATTAAATTCACCTGCTGCAAGCGTCGATTCTGACCCATCATATAGTGGAATGTATCTTTTTGTTGAATGTTATTTATAAACTATATGATGTATGCTATAAATGGAGTATGGGCCGGCCTACCTTGGAATGGAGTCACAAATTGCCAGTGTCCCTGGAGCCTCCTCTACCTAAACACCCCCTGTAGTTCAGATTGTTTTTTTGCCCTCACAGAATTGTAGGTTGGTTTAGACTGAATTATGATTTGGAGGATGTGTACTGTGCATTCCTGACATTTGCATAACTCCCATGCCACGAACCATCACTGAACTTAGACTGAGGAGATTGTGACAAGTTCTTATTGACGGAGGCCATGACATGCTTGTCATTGGTTAGTCATGGGTGGGTTGTGAATGACAAGAAACACTATGACTGTTATGTCTTCTGCAGAGTAAAGGGTAGAGGGACAAAAACACAGTATGTAGTAAATAAGTTAGCATGTATGTATGTATATATGTATGTGTCATATCTATTTATCTATGCGTGTCTCTATCTCTCTACATATATATATATATATATATATATATATATATATATATATATATATATATACACATGTCACCTAGCATTTCTGCAATTTATGTAGCAGTATGTGAAATGTATGCATGAATATCATGACTAATTTTTGCCCCTTTCACATGCCCACAGATGCCACAACACCGGCAGATGAGGGGGTTCGTGGGGCCCTCCTGCGGATGGGCCACCATTTGCGGCTACTAATAGCTGACCTACAGGACCTCCGAGATTTACTGTTATAATTTATTATTTTTTCCTTTTATATTTAAATGTTAAATATTCAAATCAATAAATGTTTTATGCAAGGTCAAAGTTGTTGGTTTTATTTGCACATTAAACAGTATATGTGTAGATTCTTTATAATATTTTACACAGGGTCTAATACAAACCATTGCACTTCAATTGCTGTAAGGGTTAATGTGTGCAATGCATGTGTTAGGCATGCTTGTAAGGATATATTGGCATCTAATTGATTCCAATTCCAAACAGGCATTTTTGTATGAGGATAGGTAATTGAATAAGTGGGTCATGTGATGTATTGCAGAATAGACATAATAGTTTGTAGTTTGGCGTAAATACACCGCTTCCGTGCGGAAGCACCGCTTGCCATCCATTTGGATGCGGGATTCCCGTGCATACTCTGTAATACCGTGCAGAATCGGAGTGTTTCCCCCGCACACGTATGGTTTGTATTTCGTCCGTAAACACGCCCTGTTCTTAAAGAGTGAGTCCGTCCGAATGCGGAGGACACGTGGGCGTTTCTACGGACGATGGCCGCACGCGGCAGCACACCGTGGCGTGCGGACCGCACCATAAGAATTCGGGAATATCCGCACCGATCAGAATAAGGGCCCATGTTACCTGTGAATTAGTCGGGAACCAAATTTGCTGTGTACTGTGCTGGAATTGCATTGAATGGGGCTGGAACCAGGTTTGCTGTGAAACAGGCTGGAACTGGGATTGCACTGAACAGGGCTGGATATTAATCAAGAGCTAGCTTTCTTAGTGAAAACTCAGAATACACACTGAGGAACACAGAGAGCCTACTCATGGAGCAGGCTGAGAGACGTTGCTCTAGGAATCTTCGAGCACCACAGGAAGTCCTTTTCTAGGTATTACTCACTGCTGATTGGCTTTGCCTTCAGTTGCACCAGAAACTGGGCTCCTATTCATAGTGAAGCTGTCACCTGACTGAGGAAAAGATAACTGTGTCCATAGACCAAGGCTGGTGAGAGAATTGGAAGTGAAGACACCAGAGCTACCAGACCATGTTCCATACTGATATCAGCAGGGAACAATCGACCCATCAGAAATATATGTCCCTTCCATATATGCATAACTCAGAATCGCATTGACCTTTAGGCCCTTATTCTGGTTCACTTGCAAAGGTGAATGCCTTCTCAAATGGACAAAACCATGTGCACTGCAGGGGGGCAGAAGTAAATGTGCAGAGAGAATTAGATTTGGGTGGGGTTTTACTTCAAAGTGAGATCAACATTGCAGTGTAAAAATAAAGCAGTCAGTATTTACCCTGCACAGAAACAAAATAACTCACCCAAATCTAATTCTCTCTGCACAAGTTACATCTGCCCCACCTGCAGTGCACATGGTTTTGTCCATCTGAGAAGGAATTTGCCTTTGCGAGTGAACCAGAATAATGGCCTTAGAACATTTCATGATACTTACATCAGGAACAGCTATTCATTACATCTTGAAACTCACCACCCATAAATGCCTACTGTACTTTCCATTACACTCTATTTGCATAAGATGTTCCATGAACACATCAACTTGCATCTACTGACACATAGAGCTGCACATGAACATCATAATTTGCAATAAGGAAGCATGCACAGTCGGTTCCAAACACGGAGCTCAGTCCATTTCCACAATGCATCAGAATCATTAATTATAAACTATAATTTATTCCATTAACCGCTAACATTATTAAATCCACATCCTACTGTATAAAATAATGCTGTACACTATTTTAACTGTAACTCTCCTTTAAGCCATACTGTATTAACCTTTGAACTAAACACACTGATGACGCATGATGCAGAGAAAATCAACTTATTCCGGACAAACTTTCGTTACAAGTTCAGGAATAGGTAAATAAGCAAAGTCATTTTGTGGATAAATAAAACTTTGCTGAGCCATAGATCTCACCTTTCTTATAGAAAACAAATAAACATAACTGTCTGTGGGAAATAAAGTGAGTCTGATGTACGGACAATATCTGAATTTTATGGATTTTGCAGAATAACCATCAGAGAGCAATGGAGAAGAAAGATGGTACTTGCCACAAATGAAACTAGTTTTGTTGGTAGTAAACTTCTGACATTATTTGGAGAGATCAAAAGAAATGTGGCAGCAGAACTCCATTTTGCATTCATGTTGATGATTTAACAATGTTTGAAGGAAGCTTCGCCAGATGCTATACTACCTTTTATTTGCTCCGCATGAATGAACAGACACCTGGAAGGAAATTAAGTGTCGTCAATAATGGGAAGAAAGTGCCTGGGACTAGGGAGATAACTGTTCTTGACGACAGTTCCTTTGACCTTAAAGAGAATTTAACATGAAACATTTAGATCAGTATGAATGATGCTTTAGAGAGCTTCTTCTAACATGGAATGTGTTTGTGTTTGCTGATATAACAATAGCACTGATGATTCTGGGAAAATTAGAAATCCATCTGAGGAGATTAGTATATTCTTCAAAAACCACTACTTAAGGCTTGCCAAAAATAATTCTTTAAATGTTATCTTGAGATAACAGGGCGGTTTATTTGTTGTTGAAAGACAGAAACTTTGCAACATTGAGCAGCACATATGTTTTATAATTACGGTAACTGAGCTGTCCCAATATACTGTAACTACTTGTAAACTTTGCAGATGGCACCCTTTTAACAGTAAATCTTACCTGGCATTAAGGGTATTTCTTTAGGACCATAGTATATTAGACTACGGCTCTATTCTTAACTGTCCCATATATAATTTTGTTCCTAATATATAGGTCAATTCAGGGAAGGAAGGGATAGAATTGAGCCTTTGCACATGCTCAGTGGTAGCAGCCATGTTTGATGTTTGTGTGTGGATCTGAGCCGTCAGTCAGTGCACTGGACCAAACAACAGCTGCCAGAAAGAAGAGACAGAATCCTTACCTTGAGTCGGAAGAATGTGTGCTTTGAAAGTGCAGTTCTGTGTTCTACTGGTTCTGTTATGTTTATTTATTAAATTATAATGAAATGTTTACCCTTTTTCTGACCACTTAAGTTTAAGTTAACCATTTTTGATATATAGTAGCCTATACCAGGGTTTCCCAACCATAGTTTTCAAGGCACACTGGATACTGGATACTAATACTGGATTACTTGAGCACAGGTTACTTAATTACTGGGATACATATGGGTACTGATGCCAGCATTCTGACAGGGGACTGTAAGTATAATTACCCTCCCCCTTCTCCCCTAGCCATCCTTTCTAACAGTCTAACTCTTCCCGTTGGCTAGTGCCTAACCTTAACCACCAGATACAGCCTCCAAAACCTTACCCCCTGCCGTGCAGCCTAACCCTACCCCAGCTTACCACAACCTAACCATAAATCCCCTCGCTAGTGCCTAATCCTAACAACCCCACCCTGACCCTAACCTGCCCCACATACTCGACGATCCTGATCCTTTCAGAGTTATGGCGCCAGTCAGGATGCCAACATCAGTATAGTGACACTGGCTTTCCGACTGCCTTCAGAAAACCAGTGCTGGAACCCTGAAAGCATCAGGTCCGCATGCCTCTAAACCATCTATACTGATAATTATTAATTTAGTAGATTGTAAGCTCCTCCGAGTAGGGCCCTCTTCCCTCCTGTTGTCAAAGCCCACTTCTCTTCACATTTCACTCACAGCTCTCCTTTACTCCAACACTCAGTGACCATCTTCATACTCATCTCCATCATTGGCCTCAAGCCTCTAGTTGTATGTTGATTGGGTCCTCACTACTTACATTTAAGCTGTAATGTGTATTGAACTGTGGTGCTCTTTATTTGTACTGTATTTTTGTTATTTATTCAATGTTATGCCAAGTTTTGTCTCCCTGTATTGTTCCTTTGTACGGCGCTGCGAAACACCTGTGGCGCCTTATAAATAAAATTATAATAATAATAATAATAATAGTATTTCGACATACAGTATACAGTGTACAAATAGATTAACATGTATATATATATATATATATATATATATATATATATATATATATGTTTACAAGGTCAGTACTAGTGGAGTACTAGTACTTTATGTCTCCTCCAACGCATTCCATTTTTTATTAAATTTGGAAAACCCCTCTAGAATCTTGCATTTGCCCGTGCAATATGCCATCATTAGGAGTAGGAAAATTCACCAGTAGAAGTTAAATTTGATCTTTTTTTTTATCTTCTTACTCATCTTTTAATTTTGACAAAGACTGGTGGACAGAGCCCCTGAATGATTCCTTTTGAGACACAGGGGGTTATTCAGATCTGATCGATGCTGTGCGAATGCACAGTGACTACGCATGCATCTGCATTGCAGCACATGTGCGTGACGGCACATAGTGATAGAAATCAGCAACTTTTTTATTTACAATCTGGCTGCAATTTGATTGACAGGAAGTCACTGTTTGTGGATGGTAACCTGATTTTTTGGGTAGCGTCAGGTAAAATGCGGGCAAGACCAGGCATTTTCAAGAAGGGAGTGTGATTTCAGCTCCGGCCTCAAGCAGCCTGTCTCTGTCGCACAGTTGTGGAAGTGTCAGAGTTACACACATTTGCACAGACTGGGAAAATTCTTCAATGGTGAGCGAGTTGCGGATAGATTTGCAGCTGGACCATGATTGGTGATATTTTTGCAAGCCATTCATAGACTTACATGGAGCAGTAAGTAACTGAGCGCAGACCACTACAATTTTGCACAACAGTGATTAGGTTTGAATAACCCCCACAGTATAATGTATGCCATTAGAAGTGGTGATGCTAACAGGACCACAGTACTCTATTTTTTTTATACATTTATTTTTTATACTGTGTGCATCAGTTGCAAATGTACAGTAATATGTCTATAATTACTTCAAAGTATGATTTATCAGTTCAAATTTAAATACAGTATAGCAGGATACAGTACAAGCCACACCAGGTGCAGAGCTATGTATGTCATAATGTCATGACATCCAAACTGGTCATCAAATGAGGGCTTATGACCAATCAGGGGTGCCCTGATTGGTCATAAAATTGAAGCCCTTACCCCAAAATCTACCCATTGGTGGGGGAAACAATTTTGTTTAATTAGATAAGTAATTAACCAGACAGTTATTTTACTCCCAAGGATATATGTTATTTATTGCATTATGGTTCACCAGATTACAAAGGTTCTTAGTGGTTGTATGATATGTTCACTGAGCAATGATGGCCTGGGGTCAGGAGGATGGGAAGGTGAAGAAAGGGAAATATGTGATAATATGTTTGGACTGAACAGTGGGGCTATAATAGGATAGAAACATTTTACCAGTATTTGCAGTTTCTTACATAGGGCCTTAATCTGGTTCACTCTCAGAGACAAAATCCTTCTCAAATGGACGAAACCATGTGCACTGCAGGTGGGGCAGATGTAACTTGTGCAGAGAGAAAATTAGATTTGGGTGGGGTTTTTCTTTAAAGTGAGATCTATATTGCAGTATAGATATAAAGCAGCCAGTATTTTCTCTGCACATAAACAAAATAACTCACCCAAATCTAATTATCTCTGCACCTGTTACATCTGCCCCCCCCCCCCTGCAGTGCACATGGTTTTGTCCATTTGAGAAGGAATTTGCCTCTGAGAGTGAACCAGAATAAGGCCCAAAGTGCAGCAAATTCGGTTGCACTTTACAATGGGAAACAACAGTATTAAAACAAACTGGGCAGTTACAACAAACCATCATAAAGGTAGAAAAGTCCTAAATATATATATATATATATATATATATATGTAGAAAAAGCCAGAGAAGCGCACAAATGAGCAATATAAAAGTAGTACTTTACTATAATAAAATAGCTCACATACATGTAAGTTTAGAGCAATGTGTAGGCAGAAAACCTGCAATTCATAGCCCGGGCGACAGGAGTCCAACAACAGCACGATGTGATGACACCAGACCGGTGTAGGGTATGACTTCGTCAGGAGGCCTGACGAAACGCGTTGGGGCGGATCCTTGGCTGACGCTGACATCCCGCTGACGCTGCTGTCGTCCTCAGATCTGTCTGGTCCCGGCTGCAAGTTCCTACACCGGTCTGGTGTCATCACATCGTGCTGTTGTTGGACTCCTGTCGCCCGGGCTATGAATTGCAGGTTTTCTGCCTACACATTGCTCTAAACTTACATGTATGTGAGCTATTTTATTATAGTAAAGTACTACTTTTATATTGCTCATTTGTGCGCTTCTCTGGCTTTTTCTACATGTACCTCCACGTGGGTTATGGTGATTCCCACAACTGAGTAAAGCTGCACTACATGTGGAATTAATCTACAGACGGATCTACCTACATTCTGGGACTTTCTTGCGCAAATAGTGGAAATTACTGTATGTATATATATATATATATATATATATATATATATATATATATATATATATATATATAATAGTGTTCTAAGTACCTTGCCATCAAACCTTATTTTATATTTCAAAGGAGATTTAAAAATACAGCTTCAGTTTTGTAAGAAATAATACTTTTTCATCTACTGTCCAATGTACATGCGTGCTTTCTTTTTCATTGTCTTTTCTGCCACAGGCAAAATGTTGCAGGTTCTTTACTCAGGGACAAATATGTATGCCTCTTAGCACTGATGAAAATCAAAGAACTGTCATTGCACAGTGTGAGGTTTTCTTTAAAGATTAATTATTGGTTCATGTACTGGAAACAGATTAAAAAAGCTTAAATGATGACACTACTGCCACCATATGTATGTATAAGGTGTTAGGTTATAATATTCTGAATACTAAATGATGAAACTAAATGAATGATACCTGAATAATTCTTGCAATCCTTTACTGCTGGTGGTTCCCATGGAGACAGGACACAATACATAGACATGGAGAAGCACATGCCACAGCCATTTCTGGGATCACAACAGTGACTATGGGGAAGATGCTCTAAACTAAAAATGCATTTTGGGATGCTCTAAACATCCCCCACTGGGTTACTGCGATGGGGGCATCGCCAGCAAAAGCTGCCAATGCCCCATAAAAGCCTATGGGCTTCTACCGCGACCCACCGCACACCCCGCACCGACCCCCGCCGCCCAGCACTGACCACCCCTCACCTGTGTCCGGGCAGCTGTGCTGCCCAGACCTGTGACCTCCTCCTCGCTGCACTGTGATCCTCTTCCGGGTGCAGGTAGGAGGAGAGCCAGCGCCGGGTAAGGGAGGGAGGGGGGAGCCGCTGGTACCCGCTGACTCACCGCAAAGGACAGCTCTTAGCGCAAGAGCTTTCCTTTGCAATAATTATCGCATATATTAGAGCATTGACAGCAGAGTATGCAAACAGGGTCCTCACATAAGGGGCATCCAACCGATTTTTTGGAGCCTTCGGGGCCATGCCAGAATGGTAAGCAAGTATGATAAGGGCCCATATGCGAAAAATAGAGTGTTGATAATGGGTGGTCCCAGAAATTTCAGATTTTTTAACAAATTGCAATTACCTACAACACACAAAAGGTGGTGTGGCCTCACTGCATGGGGCATGGCCTTGTTGCAAGGGGTGTGGCCTTGCAGGAAAAGAATGCCTTATACTCCATACATTGGCCAACACATGAAGCACAATCTATGCACAATCTAATATTTAAAAAAGACAGCACTTGCCGAAGGTGCATTCAGTAAAAAAAAGGTGTATAATACTCATAGCAGTAGTCCCTCTTTTACACATAATGTGCCCAGTAGCAGCAGTGCTGTAACTTGACATTTTGGTGCCCTGTGCCAGAAAACCAACCCCCCCCCCCCACACACACACACACACACACACACTAAAAACAGAAACAGTAGGCGCCAAATGCTTCATGCTTTGTTGGGAAGGGGCATGGCCACATAATAGTACCAATTCAACTTACACCACACACTAGTGTCCATTATTCGCATTACAGCACATAGTAGTGTTCCTTATACACATTGCACCAAGCAAGAGCCCCCTAGGCACACTGTGCCAGGTAGAACTCCATAGACACACTGGACAAGGTAGAGCTCCTTAGACACACACTGTGCCAGGCATATCCCCTTGGACACACTGCACCAGGTTAAGCTTGGACACACTGCACCAAATAGAGCCCATCATAATGCTCACTACACATGATACCACATCATAATGCTCATTACATATTATACCATACACTTAATACCCATTATACAAAATATGCCACACACTGTAATGCCCTTTACATAATATGCCACACACTGTAATGCCTACACATTATGCCACACATCATAATGCCCATATTAAGTTATGCTGCACACCATTATGCCCATTACATATTATGCCATGCACCATAATGCCATTTACACATTATGCCACACATCATAATAACAATATCACATTATGCTGCACACCAGAATGCACATTACAGATTATGCCGCATACCATACTGCCCATTACACATTATGTCACACACCATAATGCCCATTCTGCATTATTGTTCACAGGATAGTGTATTGAAAATACACAAGGATGTGCTCCCTCCACTGACTTCACTCATATAAGGAAGATACCATACTGTACATCCCTCGAAAGGGGATGGGCATCTTCTCTTTTCCACCTCTTAAAATATGTATGTACACAGAGGATGGATATATCTGTAAAGTTCTCACAAACTAGAACCTTCCCATTGGTCACGGATTAATAATAAAAAATGGAAATAAACCAATAATAGTGTAATACTATTTAATTCATAAAATGACATAAAAAAACTTGCAAATAAAATCAGAAGCAAGGAAATAAAACACAGTCCATGATAAGAGGCAAATTACAGGAACAGGTAGAGAACTGAGATGAAATGACAGTTCTCAAATAGCGCTCAAATTGAGTGGCAGTCCTGGTTTGTGGCACTGCCATTGGGCTATCTGATCCTCCTTCCTGGGTGATCTTTACACATTATGGGCCTTATTCTAGTTCACTCTTTCTGACAAAATCCTTCTTAGATGGACAAAACCATGTTCACTGCAGGGAAATTTCCAACATGGCCAAAAAATTTGCAGCCAGAGGATACCCTATAAAGCTACTCAATCAAACCAAAGAAAAAGTACTGCTGATGGACAGAGACAACTTACTAAGGAGGAAAGATCCTAATCCTCTACCTAACAGGATAATTTGGACACAATGCTTTTCCACAGCCAGAACCGAGATGATTAAAGCAGCAAGACAAGTCTGGCCACCTATCACTGCTGACCCCAACTTAAGGTCCCTTAAGAATACCTCCATCATGCCGGCCTACAAGAGGAGTAAAAACATCAAAGAGTACGTTGTACACAATGACACAAGGATGCCCCCTTCCCGACTACCTTCCTAAAAAGAAAAAAATGGGAACTATAGATGCTTGAAATGTGTGACCTGTAGTGGTCTGGAGACAGGTGACTACTTCTTACAACCTGAAACTGGCACAAGAATTCCAATCAGGAATGCATTGACGTGCAGTAGTAGCTATGTAGTATACTACATCAAATGCCCTTGCAGATCCCTTTACATCGGGAAAACTATCAGGCAATTTAAGGAAAGAATAGCATTGCACAAATCCAGCATCCGGGCTGTGCTAAGTGATAAGGGCTCGGATCAACCTGTAGCCAGACTTTGGAAGGCTTTTAAGCACAGCCTTCCCAGCATCCATTACAAAATGATTGATTGCAAACCCCCCAATTTGTGTGGGGGCGACAGGGAACGAGCACTGCTGAGACTTGAAGCTAAGTGTATACATGCCTTGGACACTGTCCAGCCGCACAGCCTTAATGAACTGCTACCGTTGTCATGCTTTCTGTAAACTACTGCTCTGTGAACTTTAGACATGACCCCTTGTACTTTTACTGGATATTCAGTATAAGGTGACATGATTATACCTTATTGAGAGGTTGCTCGTTGAACATGGCCATATTGGCACAAAACCCCATACTGTGAAGTGTATGTAGTGATTAATTGGAACCACTACAGAATGTTTACTTACAGACAATAAGTGTCTCCTGCGGACTATTATTCCTTACCCTGTGGGGGTTACCCTTAGCTGTTGTACTCTACAGCCTGACTTGACATTGTTACTATTTAACCCCTTCCCGACATTTGACGTACATTTACGTCATGGTCGGGAAGCACTTCCCGACACATGGCGTAAATGTACGTCATGGATTTAAACTGTCACCGCGTCTATAGACGCGGTGACAGTTTCAACATGTCTGCTGTCCCTGACAGCAGACATGTCCGTGCATGCCCAGGGGGGGCTGCGATGCCGCCCCCCCGTCGGCGATCGCTGTGATTGGCTGTTCAGTGTGAACAGCCATTCACAGCGTTTTCCTGTGTCACCGGCGAATAACGTTCGCCGGTGACACGGGATCAGAGGTGATTGGTGCTGTAAAGTACAGCACCAATCACCGCGGGGTGTAAGGGTGACACTGGTGTCACCCCACCTCACCCCGCCCGCCCCCAAAGGCCGTGATTGGTCCGTCGGACCGACGGACCAATCACAGCCAAGGAGGGGGATTTAAACTAACGGTGACTGCACTGCAGACGCCATTCCGGTCTGGAATAGCGTGCAGTGCGGTCACCGTACCCCCCTGCCGCCATATACTGACCAGAACCTTGCTCCATACTTACCTGATCGCTGCTTCATCACTGCTTCCTGGATCCTGTTGCTACTTGTGCCTTCCTGTGCTGTGAAATTGTGCTGCTGCAGTGTAATAGCTAGATAGAGAGATAGATAGAGAGAGATAGAGAGATAGAGAGAGATAGAGAGAGATAGAGAGATAGAGAGAGATAGAGAGAGATAGAGAGAGATAGAGAGAGATAGAGAGAGAGATAGTGTCAGAGAGTGCTATATTTTGTGCTGCTGCAGTGTGATATAGTTATAGATAGAGAGAGAGAGATAGAGAGAGATAGAGAGAGAGAGATAGATAGAGAGGCCTAGTGACAGAGTGCTATATTTTGTGCTGCTGCAGTGTGATAGTTATAGAGAGATAGAGAGAGATAGAGAGAGAGAGATAGAGAGAGATAGTGACAGATTGTGCTATATATTTTTTATATAACTGACTGCTGCCCCCTCCTTTTGTGCTGATCAGTATAAATTAACTGATCAGCAACTTTTTGGGGGCGCAGGTTTTTTTTTATATATAGATATACCTGTCAGTGCTGCTGCTGCAGTGTCATAGAGTGATAGATAGTGAGAGATAGAGAGATAGAGAGAGATAGTGACAGAGAGTGATAGAGAGTGCTAAATTTTGTGTCTGCTGCCCCCGCCTTTTGTGCTGATCACTATATCTGAGGTGATCAGCAACTTTTTTGGGGGTACAGAGGTTTTTTTTTTTATATATATACCTGTCAGTTGCACTGTCAGTTGCACCAAAGGTTGTGCACCTGCTGCACCTCACTGGTAATCAGTGTCGCATCACTGATCACCTTTTTTTTTTGTGTGTGTGCTGTGGGGTCTTTTTTTAATTTTTTTTTTACACACACTGTGATTTTGTGGGTGTCCTGTGGCCGCTGTGCGCTGATCAGTGACGTACATCACTGATCATCTTTTTCGGCACAGGGTTGATCTATTTTTTTTTTTTTTGATCAAATTCCTGTTGCCTTTGAGCGCTGTTCAGTGACAGACGTTACTGACCAACATCTGTGCTCAATTTTTGGCGCAGGACCTTTTTTTTTTTTTTTTTTAACCCCTTCAATTTTTTATTTTTAACCCCTTCATTTTTTTTTTTTTTTATTGGTATAAAGTATTTTTTTTTTTTCTGCACTACATACACACTACACACTACATACCCCCCGGGTTGAAATAAAGTTTGTACCCCCCCCCTACACTATACACGTGTTGAAACATTTCACTACCAGTAACACAAAAATAAAAATGGCATCCCAAATGTCCTCCCAAATGTCCTCCCAAATGTCCTCCCAGTCATCCAGGAGAATGTATTCAGTTGAGGAGGCATATGCCATGCTTGCCTCTGACTCAGACACAGCCAGTGATGCAAGCGGGGAATTTGAAGGATTCGTCTTAAGCTCCTCTTCCTCCTCTGGTGATGAGGGACCCCCTCAAAGACGCCCCCGTAGAGCAGCTGAGACCCCCCCCCCAACAATTGATCTCGTATGGACCCCACCACCAGACAATTTTGAGCCCCAGGATCCTGAGTTTTTGGCCATGCCAGGAGTCCAATTTGATTCCACAGGTCTCAGAGAAATTGACTTTTTCAAATTATTTTTCTCTGATGATTTTATAAATTTAATGGTGGACCAAACTAATTTATATGCCCAGCAGTTTATTGCTCAAAACCCCACGTCATCATTTGCTAGGTGGACCCCTGTAGATGCAGTAGAGATGATGACGTTTTGGGGTCTGGTGTTTCATATGGGCATAGTAAAAAAGCCAGAAATTAGGCAATATTGGAGTACAGATGTTCTGTACAGTACTCCATTTTACCGTATGGCCATGACCCGGACTCGATTTGAGACAATTCTTAAATTTATACATTACACCGATAATGCACAGTGCCCACCCAGAGATGATCCCACCTTTGACCGGCTATTCAAAGTCAGGCCGGTCATTGATCATTTCAGTGCCAAATTTGAAGAGGTGTACATCCCTGAAAAATTTATTTGTATCGACGAGTCCCTTATACATTTTAAAGGAAGGGTTAAATTCCGCCAGTACCTTCCCAGTAAGAGGGCAAGGTATGGCATAAAAATGTATAAACTGTGTGAAAGCACCTCAGGGTACACCCACAGGTTTAGGGTTTATGAAGGGAAGGATTCAAGAATTGAACCGCCAGAATGCCCCCCCTCCCTCGTAGGTGTTAGTGGGAAAATTGTCTAGGATTTAGTGCACCCCTTCCTGGATAAAGGTTATCACCTCTATGTGGATAACTTTTACACTAGCATCCCCCTGTTTAAGGCCCTTGGTTCAAGAGGTACAGCAGCTTGCGGTACTGTGCGCAAGAACCAAAGAGGCCTCCCAAAAACGCACATTGCCCAAGTAATGAGAAGGGGTGAAAGCAGGGGAATATGCAACGAAAATATGTTGTTGGTCAAATATAAGGACAAGAGGGATGTCCTTATACTGACAACAATTCACGGAGACAGTACCACCTCCGTCCCTGTACGAGGTACCAGTACCCACACCTCCAAACCTAATTGTATCCTGGATTACAATAGGTACATGGGCGGAGTGGATCTTTCAGATCAGGTACTGAAGCCGTACAGTGCCCTGCGGAAAACAAAAATCTGGTACAAGAAGGTGGCCGTGTATATCATCCAGATGGCACTGTATAACGCTTACGTGCTATTCCGTTCTACCGGCCAGAGGGGGACATTTATGCACTTTCAAGAGGAAGTCATAAAGGGCCTAATATTTGGGAACCAGCAGGCAGAGGGCCCCAGTACTTCTAGTACTGGCCCCCGTATTGTACCAGGGCAGCATTTTCCTGATGAAATCCCCTCCACTGGAAAAAAGGGCAGGACACAAAAAAGGTGCAAAGTTTGCTATAAAAAGGGAATAAGAAAGCAAACTATTTTCCAGTGTGACACTTGCCCCGACAAACCCGGCCTATGTATAAAGGAGTGTTTTAAAATATACCACACATCTATGGAATATTAGGTTCATAATTTCACCGTGCTTCGGGGGTCTTGCTAATGCCACATAGCACCCACCATTCATTCCACCAGAATCTGAGCCGCAAAATCCAAAAATCACTCCTTCCCTTCTGAGTCCTGCCATGCACCCAACTGGTATTTTTTGGTCACATGTGAGGCATTGCCGTACTTGGGAGATATTGGGGCACAGATTTTGGGGTGCTTTTTCTCCTTCATTCCTTGTGAAAATGAAAAATTTTGAGCCAGAACTGCATTTTTGTGTAAAAAAATGTAATTTTTCATGTTCACTGCCCAGTTTTATCAAAATTGGTGAAACCCCTGGGGGTTTGAAATGTACACTATACCCCTAGATGAATTCCCTGAGGGGTGTAGTTTGCAAAATGGGGTCACTTGTGGGGGGGTTCCACTGTATTGGTGCTTTGGGGGTCTTGCTAATGCGACATAGCACCCACCATCATTCCACCAGAATTTGTGCTGCAAACTCCAAATATCACTCCTTCCCTTCTGAGTCCTGTCCCTTTTTGGTCACACATGAGGCATTGCCGTACTCGGGAGAAATTGGGGCACAGATTTTGGGGTGCTTTGTCTCCTTCATTCCTTCTGAAAATGAAAAATTTTGAGCCAGAACTGGATTTTTGTGTAAAAAAATGTAATTTTTCATTTTCACTGCCCACTTGTATCAAAATTGGTGAAACCCCTGGGGGTTTGAAATGTACACTATACCCCTAGATGAATTCCCTGAGGGGTGTACTTCGCAAAATGGGGTGACTTGTGGGGGGGTTCCACTGTATTGGTGCAACATAGCACCCACCATTCATTCCACCAAAATCTGTGCTGCAAAATCCAAAAATCACTCCTTCCCTTCTGAGTCCTGCCATGCACCCAACTGGTATTTTTTGTTCACATGTGAGGCATTGCCGTACTCTGGAGAAATTGGGGCACAGATTTTGGGGTGCCTTTTCTCCTTCATACCTTCTGAAAATGAAAAATTTTGAGCCAGAACTGCATTTTTGTGTAAAAAAATGTAATTTTTCATGTTCACTGCCCACTTGTATCAAAATTGGTGAAACCCCTGGGGGTTTGAAATGTACACTATACCCCTAGATGAATTCCCTGAGGGGTGTAGTTTGCAAAATGGGGTCACTTGTGGGGGGGTTCCACTGTATTGGTGCTTTGGGGATCTTGCTAATGCGACATAGCACCCACCAAAATTCCACCAGAATCTGAGCTGCAAAATCCAAAAATCACTCCTTCCCTTCGGAGACCTGCCATGCACCCAACTGGTATTTTTTGGTCACATGTGAGGCATTGCCGTACTCTGGAGAAATTGGGGCACAGATTTTGGGGTGCTTTTTCTCCTTCATTCCTTCTGAAAATGAAAAATTTTGAGCCAGAACTGCATTTTTGTGTAAAAAAATGTAATTTTTCATGTTCACTGCCCACTTGTATCAAAATTGGTGAAACCCCTGGGGGTTTGAAATGTACACTATACCCCTAGATGAATTCCCTGAGGGGTGTAGTTTGCAAAATGGGGTCACTTGTGGGGGGGTTCCACTGTCTTGGTGCTTTGGGGGTCTTGCTAATGAGACATAGCACCCACCAAAATTCCACCAGAATCTGAGCTGCAAAATCCAAAAATCACTCCTTCCCTTCGGAGACCTGCCATGCACCCAACTGGTATTTTTTGGTCACATGTGAGGCATTGCCGTACTCGGGAGAAATTGGGGCACAGATTTTGGGGTGCTTTTTCTCCTTCATTCCTTCTGAAAATGAAAAATTTTGAGCCAGAACTGCATTTTTGTGTAAAAAAATGTAATTTTTCATGTTCACTGCCCACTTGTATCAAAATTGGTGAAACCCCTGGGGGTTTGAAATGTACACTATACCCCTAGATGAATTCCCTGAGGGGTGTACTTCGCAAAATGGGGTGACTTGTGGGGGGGTTCCACTGTATTGGTGCAACATAGCACCCACCATTCATTCCACCAAAATCTGTGCTGCAAAATCCAAAAATCACTCCTTCCCTTCTGAGTCCTGCCATGCACCCAACTGGTATTTTTTGTTCACATGTGAGGCATTGCCGTACTCTGGAGAAATTGGGGCACAGATTTTGGGGTGCCTTTTCTCCTTCATACCTTCTGAAAATGAAAAATTTTGAGCCAGAACTGCATTTTTGTTTAAAAAAATGTAATTTTTCATGTTCACTGCCCACTTGTATCAAAATTGGTGAAACCCCTGGGGGTTTGAAATGTACACTATACCCCTAGATGAATTCCCTGAGGGGTGTAGTTTGCAAAATGGGGTCACTTGTGGGGGGGTTCCACTGTATTGGTGCTTTGGGGGTCTTGCTAATGCGACATAGCACCCACCAAAATTCCACCAGAATCTGAGCTGCAAAATCCAAAAATCACTCCTTCCCTTCGGAGACCTGCCATGCACCCAACTGGTATTTTTTGGTCACATGTGAGGCATTGCCGTACTCGGGAGAAATTGGGGCACAGATTTTGGGGTGCTTTTTCTCCTTCATTCCTTCTGAAAATGAAAAATTTTGAGCCAGAACTGCATTTTTGTGTAAAAAAATGTAATTTTTCATGTTCACTGCCCACTTGTATCAAAATTGGTGAAACCCCTGGGGGTTTGAAATGTACACTATACCCCTAGATGAATTCCCTGAGGGGTGTAGTTTGCAAAATGGGGTCACTTGTGGGGGGGTTCCACTGTCTTGGTGCTTGGGGGGTCTTGCTAATGCGACATAGCACCCACCAAAATTCCACCAGAATCTGAGCTGCAAAATCCAAAAATCACTCCTTCCCTTCTGAGTCCTGCCATGCACCCAACTGGTATTTTTTGGTCACATGTGAGGCATTGCCGTACTCGGGAGAAATTGGGGCACAGATTTTGGGGTGCTTTTTCTCCTTCATACCTTCTGAAAATGAAAAATTTTGAGCCAGAACTGCATTTTTGTGTAAAAAAATGTAATTTTTCATGTTCACTGCCCACTTGTATCAAAATTGGTGAAACCCCTGGGGGTTTGAAATGTACACTATACCCCTAGATGAATTCCCTGAGGGGTGTAGTTTGCAAAATGGGGTCACTTGTGGGGGGGTTCCACTGTATTGGTGCTTGGGGGGTCTTGCTAATGCGACATAGCACCCACCAAAATTCCACCAGAATCTGAGCTGCAAAATCCAAAAATCACTCCTTCCCTTCTGAGTCCTGCCATGCACCCAACTGGTATTTTTTGGTCACATGTGAGGCATTGCGGTACTCGGGAGAAATTGGGGCACAGATTTTGGGGTGCTTTGTCTCCTTCATTCCTTGTGAAAATGAAAAATTTTGAGCCAGAACTGCATTTTTGTGTAAAAAATGTAATTTTTCATTTTCACTGCCCAGTTGTACCACAATTGGTGAAACCCCTGGGGGTTTGAAATGTACACTATACCCCTAGATGAATTCCCTGAGGGGTGTAGTTTGCAAAATGGGGTAGCTTGTGGGGGGGTTCCTAAATTTTAGCATCTTATGGTGCCTAGAAACCTACATGGTGCCTAAAAAATAATCTCATAAAAAGGAGGCTCCAAAATCAAGTAGGTGCTCCTTCTATTATGAAGCCTGTGGTTTGGTCAACGTGCACACTAGGGCCACATATAGGATATTTTTTAAAACAAAAGAATTGTGGGAATCAATTTTTAGTCACATTTCTCTAGTAAAATGTACTGTGTTCCTTAGAAAAATGTATTAAAATTGCAAATCTGCAAAAAAAATGAAATTTTGAAATTTCACCTACACTTTGTTTTAATTCCTGTGAAACACCTAAAGGGTTAACAAACTTCCAAAATGCTGTTTTGAATACTGTGAGGGGTGCAGTTTTTGAAATGGCATCATTTATGGGGGTGTCTCACATACAAGTCCCTCAAAGTCATATCAGAACTGAACTGGTCCCTAAAAAAATCAGTGTTTGAAATTTTCTTGAAAATTTGAGAATTTGCTATTCATATTGTAAGCCTCCTAGTGTCCAAAAAAATTAAAAGGAAGTTGAAATAATGATGGAAACATAAAGTAGACATATGGTCTATGTTAGTTATTAACTATTTTGAGTGGTATGATTATTTGTCTCACAAGCAGAAAATTTAACATTTTGCAAATCGCTAAATTTTCCATTTTTTCACGACATTTTGGTATTTTTCACAAAAAAACACAGACTGTATCGACCCAAATTTACCACTAATTTGAAGTACAATGTGTCACGAAAAAACAATCTCAAAATCACTGGGATAAGTAAAAGCAAAAAAAAGTTATCCCCACTTAAGTGAGACATGTCAGATTTGAAAAAAATGGCTCTGTCAGGAACGCAAAAACTAGCTCTGTCAGGAAGGGGTTAAGTGTTTTAAGTCTGTTGCCAGCACTCACTTTCTCATGCTTCACCCCCATACAGTTTTCAATTTCTCACACATCTTTTTACACAACCACCTCCTTTTTATTATGCACAGTAACCGTTTAAACACTGTCCCTTCTCTCACACCTGAGCGCACCACACAGATGGTTCTGAAAGACGGTAGCGCTGTCCTTGCTCAGTCTCTGCCACCAGATGGTTTTTCAGTTAGTACTCGGTGTCCCTGTGCCCGCACAATGCGTACTATGCACTTTTGTAATGTACTTATAACAGTGGGTTTCTCTTACATCCTGCACTTTATTTACTCTGTTACCATGGTAACCTGAGGAACAGTGATTGGCACACACCCCTGGTGACCATATACACGCTGGCACCGTTGCGCCGATGATGTCATCAGTCAACAGTGTCCATTGATTTATTTATGTGAAACTGCCGCTGTGCAGTTTTAGAGAATCTTGTGAGTGCCCTCTGCTTCTGTCTGTGTGTGTGTATATATATATATATATATATATATATATATATATATATATATATATACACACACA
Source organism: Crinia signifera (assembly GCF_055691185.1). Classification (NCBI taxonomy): domain Eukaryota; kingdom Metazoa; phylum Chordata; class Amphibia; order Anura; family Myobatrachidae; genus Crinia; species Crinia signifera. The sequence continues at coordinate 101,784,170 of NC_139225.1, read as the reverse complement.
GAATGGATATGGCGGCACCCACAGGACTAATAGAAAAAAAAGACCACTCTGGAGTTCTGTTGCAGTTCAAAGTTTCAGTCTAAACAACTTTTTCAAGAACTTTTGCAAAAGTTCTTGAAAAAAGTAGTTTGTTTAGACTGAAACGTTGAACTGCAACAGAATTTCAGAGTGGTCTTTTTTTTCTATTAGTCCTGTGGGTGCCGCCATATCCATCCTGCATCTTAGTGTTCTGCCAAAGTACCCAGGAGGGCACTCGGGCAAGTATCCCTACATACCAGTGTGGAGTGCCAGCCTGCTTTATTTATTTTTATATATATATATATATATATATATATATATATATATATATATATATATATATATATATATATATATATATAAATATATATATATCGTACAATCATGGTAAACAGAATATTTCGTTCTCCGTATAACCCTATGTCTGAACTCTGACATTTGACATCTTACTTTTTATTATTCATCTGCAGCTATAAAGGAAAAAAATCATGACTATTCATTTGCCTATTAAAGTAGAGTGCTTTAAGCTCAGTTGTACAGTGTTTTTTTTTTTTCTACTGTATGTCCTTGAAAATGGATTTTAGTTGTCAAGTGACCTTTTGATGTAATTACTTCTAGGGAGGAAGTGAAAGGCAATCACAAGGTAAATTCTCCATAATATTGCATTACTTTGATTAATGAACCTAATATCATTTCAGTTGTTTTTTTTTTTTTCCATTCTATGGAACAGGGAGCAAATAAACTGAGAAACACATAAATGAACTGGAAATGCAGTTATATTTTCTAAATAACACTTTAAAAGTAGACATTGCCTTGTGATATGGGCTTCCTGTATATAGTTTTAATATAATGTATAATATTTTCTACACCCACTGCATGAAATGAATTGGACTTTCTTTATTATGGGGATGACAAGCGAGTGCAGAAATTTATTGCGCCAACACAAAGCAAGGATACAGGAGCTTGGCATAGTAAACTTTACAATGTGTTTTTTGTACAGTATTACAAAAAAAACCTCTACTTTTTAAAATAACTACTGTTTACTTATTCTGGATTAAATTAGAGATGTGCAGGTTCTGATTTACTCTGATTTCAAAACAGGATCTCATTGACTATCCCAAATCACATGACAGTTGTTGACAGTTGATAGCCAATAAGATCCTGCTTTGAAATCAGAGTAAATCAGATGACCCTGCACATCTCTAGATTAAATTAACCTCAGGAGTCTGTACACAATTCCACGTAGAAAATATTTTTGTCATGTCAGCTCATTTTGTTTGCCTACCACAGCCATCCATGACAGGCAATCAGGCACAACAGCTATTCCGACGTCTTTCCTACTTATCCGGTGAGATCTCTTGTTGCATGTGGAAAAACAAATGAAACAGAACAAACTTTTTAGATCAGCAATGCACTGTACTTTAAAAGAAAAACAGGCCACAAACATAACCTTATGTGCCAATGCTGTAAAGTAAAACCATGGAAACATCTCATGCAAATTGCGGTTTTGCTGTTTTTTGCAGATGAGAATTTCCAGCAATAAGCTTTTAAGCTCCATTTTTGCTTCCCTATCCAACAGAATACTATTCCGCGCTGTGGGCCTAAATTAGTATGGACCGCTAATCAGACAATTTACAATCTGTTTGATTATCAAATGACTGCGGGTGCATTGCGCATGCATGGTGGCAATTGGTGAATAAATATTCATACTCCTAGAAGTCGCAGAGTAGTCACAGTTTAAATGAATGGAAGCCAGAGTTTAGGGGCAGAAACATGGCATTTTTTAGGTGTGTTTAATACAATGGTGTGCCCAGGCGTATTTGTAGGCGGGTCTCTGGGGTCATCGATAACCACTTTCAGCCTGGTTTATGAGCAGATTAGTGGAAGCCCCAGACTGGCACAGATGGTTTGTTGCTTGTTAATGTATATGCAAATTGCATTTGCAATTTTGCCAGTGGCAACTTTCTGTGTAGTGATCAATGCTGAATTAGGCCCTGTATGTGTTCATTTCCAATTCATAGTAAATGTGTACAGCTAGGGTGTGGAGAAATCATACTGCAGGAAAATACCCTGCTCTGGCCCTAACTACCTGGCTCCAAGAAACTGAGCAATTTGTAAGCAGTGCCTAATGCTGTGAACTACCCACCCCCATTGGAGACCTGTGCTGTGCTGTAGTTTCTCCTGATAGCTCCCTCTACCTTTATCTCTCTCTCTCTCTCTCTCTTTCGGATACACTCTCGTTCTGCCTGATTTTGACTCTCTCTCCCTCATTTCCTTACTGACTCTCTCCAACACTGTATTGCTCTGATCCAGTCTTTCTCTCTGGCATTGCCTCTTCCCCCTCTATTATGCTTTATCTCCCTCTCTCCTTGGGACTCTCTCTCCTTGATGCTGTCTCCGCCTCTCTTCCTTACACGGTCTCTCTCTCCCTTGTCTCTCCCTGAGTCTGTCTCCCCCTGGCTCTCTTTTTTTTTACACTGTTTCTCTCTCTGACACTGTCTCTATCCCCCACTCTCTTCCTTATACTATCTCTCTCTCTCTGTTTCTCTTTCTATCTGATGCTCCTTTTCTCTCCATGACACTGTCTCTCTCCGTCACTCTCCTCCTGTATTCCTCTCTCCCTGGCATGGTCTCTCCTTATTTCTCACTCTCTGACATGGCCTCTTTCTTCCTCTATGACACTCTCATTCTCTCTCCCCCCGATATCTCTCTCCCTGACTATGTATATTTCTTACTCTCATTGCCTTTCTTTCTGTCTTACACTATCTCTCTAATGGATACCCCCCTCTCTCTCTCTCTACCTGACACTTTGTCTCTCCTGACTCTCTTTTATTCCTCTTGCAATCTCATTCCCTCTTTTTTCTATTAACAATGCTTCTTTATTGAAGATTACAACCTTTTAAACAAAAATATATACTATTTCATATACATTTTAAAATATAATTTCCCATATATTTACAAACATCAATTTGTTCCATATTCCCAAACCTTCCCACCATCCCCCCACCCCACGTCCCTCTCTTTTTGAAACATTTTCCACCTAACAAGCTTATAAAAAATAAACCTTCCTATTCTACACTTTCTCCTGATCCTGAGTTTCTCTATTGTTTTCCTTTTCCAGAACATTCACCCTGACTCACTCTCTCATACTCATACCTCCCCATACATCCCTCCTTCCACTCCACTTTATACTTACCATCATTCTTACCTTATCCTCCCATCCTTCCACCTTCATTCTTACTTAATTCATACCTATCAAACATCCTCTAAACCAGTGGCGTAACTATAGCCCTGCAGCCCCCGCGGTGGCAGGGAGGCGCTTAGTAAGTGAGGGCACCGGGGGGGGGGGCGCTATGGTTACCTGCTGCTGGCTGCCTCCACTTAATGCCGCCGCCGGTACCTGCCGCTGTGCCACATCAGTCTGCGGTCCCTAGCGGCTCTCCCGGCTCCTGCTAATGTAAACTGACACTTAGAAAATGGCTGCCCCCGTACTGCAGACAGTTTTTGAGGATGCTAGAGGAGCCGCAGGCCTCCTCTAGCATCCTTAAAAACAGTCTGCTGTACTGGGGAAGCCAAAATGTGTGGCGGGGGGAGCTTAATTAATAGATATGCCACTGTCCTAAACCTTCACCACTATACCCATCACCTTTATAACACATTCATTACCCTTACCCATGAGACGCCTTTCATCTCTACATTTACTTCACCCAACCACTTTCTCCACCTACATTTATTTTTAAGTGAAGGATCTGGTATTAGCAAAACATGTATGTAAAAAATAATTTTATCTCATATTCCATATTTCCCATACTTTGTGTGAAAAGAAAAAGAACAGAGTCCCAGTATGTTCCAGGTTCTACTATTTGCCACCTACTAAGGAGGTTTCAACTGGCCCCACAAGTGAGACCAGCTGATGGCATCCAGCTTCTCCTTTTCCATTTCCATCATTACCTTCACTTCATGTAGAATAAGACCCACCACCATCCTAACAGGGATGATCTTTTGCCTCAATATAAAATGACTTTGTGCATTCCACGTGTTATACCTAACTGCTAAACTAATCATATAAATTGTGCATAAATCAAAATTCCCATAACCTTTGAATGCCCCATAGACCCACTCTGGGTAACTTAGCCCCGAAAGACAAGGGATCCCTAGAGCAACTGAGACCTACTGCCTGTAGGCACATGTCGGCTCAAAATGTAAACAAAATTAATTGTGCCGAAATTTTTCATGTCGACCTTTTGACACTGTTGACCTTTCGACACTGTCGACTAATAATGTCCGATCTTACGACTGTCACCCTAGAGTCAATCTATCATGAGTCCGGATAGAAAGCACTAGCACTGCGTACTAATTCTGAATCTGGGCAGCACTGAGTCAGGTCCTAAGTCATGTTTTAATAGTTTAAATAATGTATAAAAAAAACCTGAAAAAACAGAATTTTAGTGCTGGAGTGAATTTAAAAAGAAACCTAAGAGGAAAATTATACAGTGCATGACTCATAAGTGGTGCTTACATGCTGAGACATGTAGTGCCATGCAGAAAAAAAAGAACTTGCAGGTGTACATTCTAAGCTGTAAGAATACTGATAAGACATTTATATTAAACTCTACAATTTGAGGTTCTAAGCACATGATACAGTAGGTCAGAAATGTGAGACCACCAAACAGCTCACTTATTAGGTGGATCTTAACGTAATGCCAGCAATAGACATGGAGTGAATTAAACATCCCCATTATGTGTGTCACACTGAGAGGCATGTGACTCGGGGATCCAATAGGGGCATAGGGCTGGCAGGTTGGACTGAGATTAAGTATAGCAGGAAGAGGAGGAGACTTCCTCTTCTTCCTGCAGAATTCAGGGTGAGTGGCTGCGTCCATTAGGAGCTCCCACGTTCTTTGCTATTTTGGAGGATTTCAATGGCGTGAGGATCTGGTTAGCTCCAGCGGTTGCTAATGCTGAGCTGCAGCTGTACACTGACGCTTCCGGCTCTGCAGGTTTTGGCTGTTTTTTGGCTGGTCACTGATGCGCCAAGAGGTGGCCCAGCGATTGGTTTGCGCCTGGTCTCACTAGAGACTTACTGTTGCTGGCACTCTTCCCTATCATGGTCTCCATGGAGATTTGGGGTCCGCGCTTAGCTAACAGGAGCTTGCTATTCTGGTGTGACAACTTTAGCGCAGTGCATGCGAACAACAACCAGAAGGTGAAGTCGCGTTTGTTGGCACAGCTTTCCCTCCAGTGCTTGTGGCATAACATTTTGTTTAGAGCTTGCCATGTCCCAGGTGTCGAGAATGAGATTGCTGATTCCTTTTCATGTTTCCAGTGGCAGCGTTTTAGAGAACTAGCGCCCCAGGCTGATGATGTGGGGGTGCCCTGCCCCTCTTATGTTTGGCAGGTGATCGGGCCGGACTGGAGGGGTTAGCCGAATATTCTTTAACCTCTACTACACTTCGGAGCTATCGGGCAGCCTGACAGAGTGGGAGTCTTTTTCAGGAGGGGCTGCGCAGTCAAGTAGGTAGGGGCAGCGTCTGTTGTTGCACGGGTAAATCCATGGCAGTGGCAGCACGTTATTTAGCTGGGATAGCCTTCTTTTCTAGACTTAAGGGTTGCCCTGACTTTACTAAGAGTTTCCTGGTGGTCAAGGTGATGAAAGGCTGGTCCCGCTTGGTTCCCGCTATGCCTGATTGTCGCCGACCAATTGATGCCGCACTTCTTCCAGCTCTGCCGGTACTATACAGAGCCCAGCATGCTCAACAAATGGTTTACAAACGTAATGGCCAATTGCTCCTGGACACAGGGAGCTTGTATTGGTTCCACGGTAGAAATTAAATATTTGGTCCATTACAGAAAAGTGGTAAATGCAAATTATAAACTATACCAGCTTAGAAAAAGAAAGCTAGAATAGATATACCATTTATAGATGTACTGAACTGCATAAATAGTCAAAATCAAAAGCAAGTTAGTTCAAATCGCACCATGTTTAGCCACGTCTGATCTCAATGCAATCCAGAGGTGCAGTGTCAGAACTGAAAGTAGAAATAGACTGTTTGTTAAGCACAGTGCAACTGCCAGGAGACCTGGAAATGTGCACTGATGGGGGTCCTTGAGGACCGAGGTCGAGAACCACTGATCTATAGAATTCCCTTAGTTGTCAAAAAATGCATCCAATTTTGAATTCAATTCATTAACAGTAGTTGCTGTAATCTCCCCCACTGGCAATCCCAGTCGGGATTCTGCCGTCAGGATTTTGACTGCCAGGATACTGACCACTGGGGTTTAGTACAAATCCCCTTCTCCCAGTTCCATATGATTCCCAATCGTGTATTTGAACATACTAATCATATCACCTCTCAACCTCCATTTCTACAGTGAAAACATACTCAGCCTGGTTAACCTATCTTTGTATTCTAGTGATTTGAGACCTTTTACTAGCTTAGTCGCCCTGCTTTTTAAGGTGCAGTGCCCAGAACTGAACACAATATTCCAAGTGTGGTCTCACCAATGCCTTGTAAAGAGGCACTACCACATTAGCATCCCTTAGCATCCCTTTGTGCTGACAGCTGTTTCAACTGAGCAGTGGCAGTTTTCATCACCCTTGATTTCTTCATACATGAGTGCCGGTTCTGACTCCTTCCATGACCAGATTGCCACAAAGTGTTACACTCACCAGGAAGTGTTGGTGAACCCTAGCAGGGTTTTCCTGGGGAACGCCTGGAGAGTGACGGAACAGATGAAAGGGTAGGACCACTATGGGTACTGGACTGCATGTCTTCAACCAAGGGCCCTCTGGACGTCTCCTGGGCAGCCACCCAGGACACCCAGGTCTAAGTCCACAGAGCACACAAGAGAGACTTCTTGCCAATAACAGCCCTTTTCCCATAAGACTGTAAAAATCTACTGGTACTTGTATGCCGCCTGGTCTTACGTGGCAGTGTAGACTTAACCCCAAGGGCCCTGGGCAGCTACAGTACCAGTAGGGAGCAGCAAGCATGGGACTACACTGCCTACAGAAACTAACTAAACAATAGGATTTAGAGACAAGAAGGGGTACAAGAAGCGAGGACTAGGATACATAAACTCAGGCTTACTGAGACAGAACACTGAACAATGACAAGTGAGCAAGACTTAGACAAGGAAGGTGCAATGACTGATAACAAGAATAAATGCAAACACAGACTATAGAGACACGGACAAACAGTAATAACTAAGGTATATACATACACTGAACTGTGTGGCCTAAAGCCATGGCCTATGCACAGGACCAAACTGAGAAGCTGACCTCAACAGCTAACGATGAATGTCTGCTAAACTCCCTGCCAATAAACAGTATAACAAAAGCTAGATGGTACTTGATTGCAGAGGAGAAGGGAATGAGCAGCCTGGAGGTAGCCAGAGGTAGCTTCCCGGGATTCAGGTATCAAGAGGTTAACCAGCAGGACCGGATATAACAGCAAGATCAGAGCAGTCTCCTAACACTTCTATAACCAACATTGGAGCAGCCCAAATGTGTCCACCCCTGATTAGAAACAGAGAGCAGCTGCATGCTGCCACAGGTGTACTGGCTAATTACCTGCTGCTACCTGGCTTCTTCATAGCCTAGGTAACCGCTGGGGAAGAGGTGCTGCTGGCAGGGAGAGACGCGCTGAGCATCTAGCAACTGTTGCCGGGACCAGTGCCACTACTGCGGCCTCTAACACAAAGTGGCTATTCAGATCTAATTGAAGACGACACTCACCACTTTTTCATTCACACAGAAAGTATTTAATCCTTAAATTGATTGCATTAATCCAACGTTTTGGTCCTGCAGTGAACCTTCGTCATGGACCAGTACACCATATGCCTCCTAGCCAGTGAATGATCATACCTCCACATATGATTCTCCGTTGAGGGACATATAGCATGGACATTGATGTATATGTTCTTTATAGGTGATTTATGTTTTGTAGGTTTTGTAATGTTTGGAATATGTGTATAAAAATAGAAATATTTGCAACATGTACACAGTAAATGAACATGCCCCACAAATATGTACAGTCCCACAAAACCATGTATATATGCATATGTATGTTTGGGAATTTGTTTGGAATATGTGTATATAGAAATATTTGCAACATGTACACAGTAAATGAACATGCCCCACAAAAACAGTATAGTAGGCACATATTGATCTGTAGTTTTCCGGCGATAATACATTGCGAGATTGCTTTCCTGATCAGATGATCAGTAGAACGCATATATTAAGTGGACATAAGAGCGCCGGGTATATTCCTAACTACTTCCAGGTTTTTATGAGAAGGAAACGGATCAGGGACCTGTGACATGCATACCGGAAGTCAGGTGGTCACATATGGAACGCAAGTACTGTATGAAATTATGTGACCTGCAAATGGCAGTGAACACACTACATGCTGGTATGAGAGCAGGAGTGGACTACAAGAGAGGGATTAATAGGTAAAAGGTTCTGACGCATATCTCATTCTTCTACTTTATTTGTGTGCTGGAAAATGCAATATTAATGATGTGCATGATGATATTAGTGCTTAGCGATTGAGGATCTGCATCAAAGACAAAGCACATACATGCTTTACAATGTGAATGATTTTTCATTACAATTTATTTTGTAGCAATTATTTGTCGAGAAAATTGAATGGTATGTAGCCAACTTCAGCCATTTTCATCAGTTATTAAAGTAAATTATTGTAATGCTATGAAAACAATATACATTATCAAGTGGATAAAGGACATGGCAAAAATTTGCCACATGAATGTTTCACGGCCTTCAGTGCAAACATAAGAGATACAGACAAGAGATAATGTGCAGATTTGAAATTATTGCTAAGAAGGATGGCAATTTGTGTAAATTAAGTACTTTTAAAGGAAGTAGGCGTCTGCATGTGGTAACTGTCCATTTAGTGGGAGTGGAAAGAAAAACGCAGGTTTGCAAGAAAAAAAGCTATGCGTGCCTAGGAAAATGCAAGTGTGCATAAGCACTTAGGGGGGGAGTTTGTGGCATCAGCTTCAGGCCAGAGATGCCTGTATTCATTACACTGGTGGTGCCCAGTGGAAAAATCATTTGATGGTGAGCCTGTAACGAAGGATTTTGGACATTCACACAGCAGGAACATTAATTTGGAAGACATGATTTCACTCAAGCAGGGCAACATCTAGCTGATTGCAGGACAAAGCTAATTAAGTCAACATCTACCAGGTATGAATTACCTCCTTTGTTTTGTAAGTACTCAGCCTAGATAACAGTTTGTATCACAGGTCTTACAATAGGTCCATGAAGTCCTTGTCTGGAGGTGGATCATTTACATAAAAATAGAGAGAGAGAGAGAGAGAGAGAGATAGAGAGAGAGAGAGAGAGAGAGAGAGATGTATATGTTGTATTTAGAAACAAAGCCACTCACAAGGGACTTTAAAATAAAACTTATATTATGGAAAGTATATTTTGGCCCAGAACAGGTTCAGGAACCCAGTTCTTGATGATGTCATATTTATTTAGAAGTTCAGGAACTGAATTCCTCCTGGTTCCTGTTGAAAAATAGGGTACTTATGTAGTATCTGGGCTGCCGATTTTTTGATTGTATGCCTTAAGTTAAGGCATACAATCAGATGCGATGCGATGCGATATCGCATCGCATCGCATCCGATATCGGATGCGATATCGGATGCGATGACCCGATTTTTCCATAGGAATCAATGTTAAAATGATTCCTATGGAAAAATGGGTCCTTTTCATACCCCTACTATCCAAGTGGGCATGGAGTTGGATATAAACCTGTGGCGAGCGTAGCGAGCCACCGAGCCCGAAGCGTGGCGAGCGAAGCGAGCCCCGCGAGGGGACGGTATTCGTCCCCTCGCGGGGCTCGCTTCGCTCGCCACGCTTCGGGCTCGGTGGCTCGCTACGCTCGCCACAGGTTTATATCCAACTCCATGCCCACTTGGATAGTAGGGGTATGAAAAGGACCCATTTTTCCCATTGAATTCCATGTTAAAATGGACTCAGTCCATTTTAACATTGATTCCTATGGAAAAATCGGGTCATCGCATCGCATCGCATCGCATCGAATCGCATGGTCGCATGCGATGCGATGCGATCTCCCGATCCGACCCGATTTAGAAATCGGCAGCCCAGATACTACATAAGTACCAAAAATAGCACTTGATATAGCCATAGGATCACCTTAATATTGTAAAAAATTAATAAAAATAAACAACTCTGCTGGTGATAAAGAAATAACTAAAAAGTATAAATATAAAAAAGATATAGTAACAGGAATGTTTTTAATAATTGATACAGGTTGAGTATCCCCTATCTGAAATGCTCGGGACCACGAGCATTCCGGATAGGGGAATTTTTCGGTTTTTGGAATAAATTCTTTTTTCCATACTTATCTGCCCCCTGATGGTGTCCGGTGGTCCCTCGGCGTCCACGCAGTCCTCGGGCGTCCACAGCAGGCCTCCGGCATCTTCTCTGGGTCTCCAGCAGTCCCAGGAATGCATTGTGCGGGTGTGTGCGCGCACTGGTGACGTCACCGGCACGCGCACACACTCGCGCAATGCATTCCTGGGACCGCTGGAGACCCTGGAGAAGATGCCAGAGGCCTGCTGTGGATGCCCTGGGACTTGGTAAGTATGAAAAGAGGGTTAGGGGGGTAAAAAAAAAAAAAAAATTTGAATGATTCCAAAAACCACGGTTTTTGGAATCATTCGGATAATGGATGCACGGATACAGGATACTCAACCTGTATTTAAAATCCTTTTATACTTTCATCCGAAATATATTTTATTTTGCTACAGTGGCAGAATTTTGAAAATATTTTTATTGCTTTGACAGGTTTAAATATATGGGTCATGTATGAAAATGCTATAGGGAGATGTGAAGTATACTTGATCTCAGCCTCATTATTGTTAATGGAGTTATACATGAAATTAACCTACTGTAGCTTATAAAGTTTTGTTCTCAGAGACTTCACCTTTCATTACTTTATATTGAGTACTGTTGTAATAAGTATTCAAGAGAACTTAATGTGTCTACTGAAGTGATATACCATACAATGGCTTAAAACCCCTTTGACTCCACTAATGTGCTAATGATATGTGTAACAAGTTGGGTTCAGAGGAGCTAGTCCTGTAATTTAAAAACTAGACCTACTTATTTTCTAGGTCACATTATGCTATATTAAAGTTCTATTCTTTCATTCATCATAAAAAATTTATGTATTGTGCGGTTTAATTGAGTAATCTTGTTCAAGAAGCCACAATCATTTCAGACACAATGGGGATCAGGTTGCAGTTCAGAGACACAACCTCAATTTTCCATTTTGTAAAGATTGGTCAGATTCAATTATTTTTTCATAAGTCAAAGTGGAAATGTTAATTGAGATTTATGCATAAACTATTTTAGATTTAATTTACTTTATTGGAACTGGTACATTTGCATATCAATCAGTGTAGATGAATTTCAAAGACTGTCATTCTTCAAAAAATTGCATTAGTGATGAAAATGAAATGACAAATATCAATGACATTTGCAGTCATAACAGCAAGAGTAAAATTAAAATGAATAGATAATGTCAGTTATTGGTCAGTTTATTTCTTCTCATTATGACTGATTTTTCAAAACACTGCACATTATCAGCACAATGAAAATGCTGTTTTGTGACGTCATGCATCAACTTTTTTTCAGAAAAGCACATTTTTTTTATGTCTAAAAACATGAATTTGCTTACAGTATCTAAAAGGAGAAACAGGCTATTCATCTAAATTCCTTGCACATGTTGATTTAGGCGCATGAGCTTTCCCATTTTCACATTACGTATTAAACTAAGATTTAATTTTCATGTATGGGGCCAGATACAATAGCATCCGATTTCAGCAGCCATGAAGGTTGCTGGCTGAACGCAGACATTTTTTTAAAGGAGCAATCATTTACAAGGCATGCTTTTGCCTTTTAAATGAATGCCCCTTTAAAATAGTCTGAGTGTGGCTGCCCAGTCGCTGAACGCTATTATATATGGCACATGGTGTTACTTAAATGAGTTGGCAGGAGTGAAGAAGGTAGTATGTATTTATCTGGTGACCTTAATAGGTGGACACTAATGTTAAAAGGATGCTCACAACTATGTTGGTAGATGCTAAAGTGTTTAGATGGAAAATGCAGCAGATTCCTATTGATCACAGGGTTACAATCACCAGGGAGCATTGATGAACCCTAGCAGGGTTTTCCTGGGGAACGCTTGGAGTGTGTAGGAACAGGTGAAAGGGAAGGGCCACTATAGAGTCCAGACAGCAGGTCTTCAGCTGAGGGGCCTCTGGATGTCTTCTGGGTAGCCACCCAGGATGCCCAGGCCTAAGTCCACAGAGCACACAAGCGAGCCTTCTTGCCAATAACAACCCTTTTCCCATAAGACTGTAAACGTCTACCGGTACTTGTATGCCACCTGGTCTTACGTCAGCAAGTGGCAGTGTAGACTTAACCCCAAGTGCCCCGGGCAGCTACCAGTAGGGAGCAGCAAGTTTGGAACTACACTGCCTACAGAAAACTAACCAAAAACTAAACAACAGTACTGAGAGACAAGAAGGGGTACAAGGAGCAAGGACTAAGATACATAAACTCTGACAAGGAAGGTGCAATGACTAATAACAAGAATGAATACAAATACAGAGTATTAAGACATGGACAAACAGAGATAACTAAAGTATATACATACACTGAATGGTGTAGCCTAATGCCACGGTCTAAGCACAGGCCCTAACTGGAAAGCTGACTTCACACAGCTAATAAGGAATGTCTGCTAATCTCACTGCCAATATAGAGTATAACAAAAAACTAGATGGTACTTGCTTTGCAGGGGAAAGGGAATGAGCAGCCTGGAGGTAGCCAGAGGTAACTTCCTGGGATTCAGGTAACAGGAGATAAACAGCAGGATCAGATTCAGGAGTCAAGAGATAAGCCAGCAAAGTGAGAGCAGTCTCCAAGCATTTCTATAACCGGCGTTGGCGCAGCCCAAATGAATCCCTTATAAAGGCTGATTTCTGTGTGTCCACCCCTGATTAGTAACAGGGAGCAGTTGCATGCTGCCACAGGTGTACTTGCTAATTACCTACCTGCTGCTGCCTGGCTTCCACGTTGCATAGGCAACCAGTGTGGAAGAGGTGCTGAAGGCAGGGAGAGGCGCACTGAGTGTCGAGCAACTGTTGCCGTGATGCCGTCCCGGAAGTTCGGGACCGGCAGTGATGCGTCATCCCGGCTGCTTAGCAACGGCCGGGACCAGTGCTGCAGGACCCGGCTGCGCCGGGAAAGCGCCACTAATGCGGCCTCTAACAGACAGATAGCAAACCACAAGATGCAAAAGAGTGAATCCTGATAAACTCACTTGTGCTACCTGTGCAGTGATCCAATGGATCCCAAGGCCTATGGGTCACTATGTAGAATAGCAGTGGACCTTTTAAGTCAATAGATGTATCTGCTGGCAATGGTGCTGTCTCATCCCATGAACAGGCAGCAAGGATTATTGCAGTCTGGGCCTCTGCTGGAGTGATATCAGCAGCTGAAGCTTCAATAGCAACTGGAGCGCTTATATAGTGGCAAGTATTTTGCAGATCAGTTGGTGATAGTGGTTGTGATGTCAACTAGTTTCATCCCCAGATTCACCAGGACTTTCTCAGGAATTAACTTAAACTAAAATGCTCCACCACTTGCAGCTACATACGATATTTATATATAGTTGCTATTTAACCGGCACTCAGTTTGCTGTGGTAAATGATGCCGGGTGCCCTCAGTGAGAAAGGGTACTGTGGAGGCCTATTGCCGCACATGAACTTTATGATTCCTTTAATTATAAACCTTTAAGCAAGCCCCCGGAGTGACGCAGTCTATTCTCCACAAAGGCGTAACGGCGTAGGACCGAATAAAGGACTTTTACATTTCTGCTGTAAGCCTGATTGAGTGCCGCCTCACCTCTCTGCCCTTGTATATATATATATAGGGAGCCGGCACTCAGCTCTGGGTTGTCAATAAGCCCTGTGCCCTCGACAATGTCCAGCAATGATGGACCAATACAGGAAGCGCAGAAGATCGCGGCACTCAGGACTTGAAATGAACACAATATACAACCAGTGTATGTTGACGTTTCAGCCCTTTTATTAGGGCTTTTTTTCAAAACAGCTTGCATGCAAGCTCACCAGCACTCCTGCCCTGTTCTTCATTTCCCCTACTTCATCTTCAGTCTCCTTGACAACTTCGACACCTACTTCATGCTGATTTTAGCAGCTATACCCCTATGTATGCTGTATTTTATCATCACACCCTGTATGTTACCTTGTAATTTGTTTTTATGTTTGCTATGTACGGCGCTGCAGACACTTTTTGGCGCCTTATAAATAAAGGAACTACTACTACTACCATCCCCCATTGCCAAGCCCATTCTCCCAACATCCCTCTTTCATTAAATACCAGTTAATACCACAATGTCCACAACACCCCACCACTCATCAATAATATATGCATATTTTCATCTAATTATCCACATATATGTTTTTTCATATCAATAAGGTAATTTACATATTCACATATTTTTATTTAGTCACAAACTTTTCCATTAGATCACACACCACACACATATTCATCTCATTCTATTTATAATTAGCAACAGGCACTGACAGTGCCTTCCTCATTGCATACATCATCGATGCTGTAAACACACACCCTCACAACATACAGAGAGCACATCCACCATCATTACTTCTACACATGGATAGCATTATTTTTTATCCATTACATCTCAGTTATGTGTCCACTTAGGACTTCAACTCCCGGCAGCCACGGCCCCCGTGCATGCGCAGTTCGCACTTCCAGCACCATCCGGCCACCGCCACACATTGGTTCACCCAGGATTCCAACTCCCGGTGTCCATAGCTCCCGCGCATGCGCACCCCGCCCCTCCAGCACTATCCGGCCACCACCACACATCGGGCTCTAGTGCCCAGTATGTGCGCATGCGCAGTAAAGCCACACCACCCAGAAACACACCAGACGCAAGCAGAGCAACCCTATATAAACATATGTATTTGCCCCATGCACCCCACCATTGAAAAAGTCCTGCATTAAGATGAAAGGCATTTGGACAGTCACCCCACCCCCTATATCAGCCATCTTAGCCTTTTTTACCAAACTATACTTTCTATCTATATATTATATGTGTACAATAAACTGTGCTTTTATTTCAAAGCATCAGCAGTCAGTCATTTTTAAGTGAACTCCCCTTATATGTCCAACTTGCACTGCATGGATACTTCAACCATAGAGTGAGACTCGCTGATACATCGATACCATACGATAAGCTACTACTACCTTCTCTTCACATCAGTTGCATAGCCTGATTCCTGCTATTGTCTTTGGAGGTGCATGCACCCACTCCAGGGTTTGATGTGAGGGAACCAGTTTACCGAACCCCCGTTGTTCGCCCTCTAGATATCAGGCACCCACAGTCGGCAATTTCTCTCCTGAATACCACCATCAACATCAAGCATACAGTTATTGCCTCTAGTCTACACATCATTTTAACACCCAGCCTACAGTTATTGCTCCCAGCTCCTCATCATTTTTTCACCTCCACTACAAAACATTTACTTCAACCCACCGATCCCATATTAACCACAGAGGACTAACACTCTCCACTCTTATTGTTCCTTTCTCCTTCTATTGATTGAAGCCAATATTAGAAAGTGATGGGAGAATGCTGGGTTACCACATATAGGCCCTTATTCTGATCGGTGCGGACTTTTCCGCATTCTTTCGGATGGCGTTTTTTAGCCGTCTGCGCATGCGTGGCGATCGCTAGGCGCATGTGCCACGCATGGTCTCCATACTTGTCCTCACTAATCCCGTACAGAAATGTGCACCGCATACATTCGGGCAATAGGGGTGTGTTATGGGCGTCATGCGGAATGACACAGGGGCGTAGTTTCAAAGTGGGCTAAACTGGGCGGAAACATGGGCGGACACGGGGGAGTACACATATTTTGGTAGGCGTGCATTCGGACAGCACGCCGAATGCACGCGAACAAAAAGGGAAGAAATGTGCGGTGTCCAAAAGGTTACTCTTGCTTTGCGGACACCACTCAGTCATGCGCTAGGCAATCGGAACGCCTAATCAGGACGGACGCACCTCAACCAATGTCACCTGAACCCAATACAATCACATACTTTACCCATTACTTGTTAATTACACGCTTCTCACTGCTACAATTGGAAGCATTGCAGCTTAAAGGGAACATTACATGCTGCACTTGTCACACACTTTTACACTGCAAATAATGCCCACAAATTAATATTATTATTACTAATACACATGCCACTTCTGCATGTATAAATTAATACAGACATTTGTGGGGCCAAAATAACATTTATTAAACAAACTTTGGCACAAATTTAAAATACATAACAAAACAAATGGTACCATACCAGGACAAAAATTACATAATAAATAGCCACAGCAGAATCATTGGGAACACATCAGGTGGCTTCACAACAAAAGTATAGCACCAACACTTCAAGTACAGCACACTGAAACAGGGCAACAGAGGAACCAAACATGACATTTGAACCGCGGGCAAAAGTGGTGACCCTGGGCACGGATTTGGACACAGGCTGCTGACACACACAGCTCAATGGAAGATTTGGGAAGACATAACGGTGGAGATTAATGGGGACACAAGTTCATTTGCGAGCACGTTTGGCCCTGCCAGGCTCCATCATATAAGAGACACTGAACTTTGTTAGCCGATTTGTGATTGGGGCTGCGCGTGGCATGCTTCTCAGAGCTTAGTCATGGGTGGGTTTGGATTGAGAAGGAGCAGTATGACTGTGAGGTGTTCTACAGAGTAAAGGGTAGAGGGCCAAAATCAGGCTTTCTATGTAGTATGTATGCATGTATGTATAGGTGTATGTCTCATATATATAGGTAGATATGTGTGTATATATATCTAGTTTTATATATATATATATATATATATATATATATATACACACACCGCTCAGAATGCATGTTTCAAATGTAGGTTTGACTATGTTAAATGTATGCAGGAATATCATTAGTCATTTTTAATTTTGAATTTCCTCAACAGATGAGCCTGCCCAAGCAGAGGAGGGTCGCCGTGGGGCCCTCGTAAGACTGCGAGGCCTGATGCGCCTCATGCTGGAAGAAATGGACCGGCTAATAGATGCAGAAGATTAAAAAAAAATTTTTTGGCATTTGTTTATTAATAAATGGTTATTTAAAGTTGAAAGTTGTCAGTGTATTTTTCTAACATGCTAAAGTATATGTGTAAGTTGTTTAAAATTTTTAAAATAAGCAAAATGTACATAGTGTATATAGATGTATGTTAGGGTCACAGGCTGTAAGGGTTAATGTGTGTCATGAATGTAGTAGGAATGTGGGTCAGTATAGATGAGCATTTAATTGATTGAAATTGCTAACAATCCCTTTTTCAGGAGGTTGCCTAATAGCCTAAGTGTACTCAGTACAAAAGTGTTGGATTGTGCGTAAATACTCCGCATCGGGGCGTACGGACAGCTTTCCGTACGTTCTGACGCGGTAAGACCGTGCTTGTGCGGGAAGACCGTGCAAGAATCTGTACGTTTCCCCCGCACACGCACGGTTTGTATGTCGTCCGTACACACGCCCTGTTCTTAAAGAGTGACTCCGTCCGAATGCGGAGGACACGTGGGCGTTTCTACGGACGATGGCCGCACGCTGCCGCACAGCGATGCGTGCGGCCCGCACCGAAAGAATTCGGGAATATCCGCACCGATCAGAATAAGGGCCATAGTGATATATGGTAAATAGGCAAAATTTGCACTGAATTTTTTATTAACAGTGATCCAAGCTCGGTAAGTGTCTGAAAATAATAAGTTCTCTGTAATAAATGCAGGGATATCAGCCATTTTACAATGCAATAATGCATTAGGAGAATAGGGATAGAATAAGGCAGCATCCAGGAGGTAGTCAGTATACAAATTAGATTCAAGCAGCCAGTCACTGACATATCTGAAAAATATTGCAGGAGAATATGTAGCTAGGTCTGGGAATCCCAAGCCACCTTTCTTCTGAGGTAACCTCAATTTGGAAAATGCAATCCGTGGTCTCTTTCCCTGCCACAAGAACCGTGAGAGAAGCATATTCAATTGTTTCAGGTCCTTAGCTATTAAAATTGTTGGGACACTGTCAGTACCTGAGGGTTCTGTGGGCCCGGTCATTGGTCAGGATAGACGGAAGCCCGGAAGGTAGCAGGACGTATGTAGGTCTTTCTCATGCGAGGGTCAGGGAGGAGCTCAGGACGAATTGAAACCAGAACTGAAGGTTAAAAGCCCATGGGTGTCCACAGCGGAGGGTTCACTGAAGCAAGACACTTGAGGTACAGAGGGGACTGTGACAAGGGTTTTGCACCGCAGCAGGATGCTGAAGGATCATAGGTGTTTGCAGCTTGGAATGCGCTGGAACAGGATGCTGGAGGTGCACAGGTGTCTGTAACAGGCTGCACCTAAGCAAGGCGCTGGAGGTGCACAGGTGTCTGCAGCAGGTTGCACCCAAGCAGGATGCTGGAGGTGCACAGGTGTCTGTAACAGGCTGCACCTAAGCAAGGCGCTGGAGGTGCACAGGTGTCTGCAGCAGGTTGCACCCAAGCAGGATGCTGGAGGTGCACAGGTGTCTGTAGCAGGTTGCACCCAAGCAGGATGCTGGAGATGCACAGGTGTCTGTAGCAGGTTGCACCCAAGCAGGATGCTGGAGATGCACAGGTGTCTGTTGCAGGTTGCACCCAAGAAGGATGCTGAAGGTGCACAGGTGTCCGTAGCAGGTTGCACCCAAGCAGGACGCTGGAGGTGCATAGGTGTCCGTAGCAGGTTGCACCCAAGAAGGACGCTGGAGTTGCACAGGTGTCCGTAGCAGGTTGCACCCAAGCAGGATGCTGGAGGTGCACAGGTTAGTTCAAAAGAGCACAGGACGCTAAACTTTTCCAAGGAAATGACATGCAAAGCACTGGCACCAGCAGAGTCGGTGCTAGGGTGTTCGACGCCCTCCTGCAAACTATAAATTTGCGCCCTTTCATACTTCACAAAAGAGACAGCACATGGCCACTCAATAGCACCCCATTCAAAATGACACCACACGGTAGCATAATCGTATTCACATTACACAGCATCAGTGCTGTAACTAGTCATTATGGTGCCCTTTGGAAAATTGGTGACTGCCCCACCACTACAGTTAAAACTGGTAGAGTGCTCGCCTAAAGCGCGCAGCAAAAATTTAGGAGTGTGGTTTTATGGGGAAGGAGCGTGGCCATATAAAAGTACCAATAACACCGAAATGCCCATAACACATAACACGGTAATGCCTATCACACATTATTCCAGCCACAGTAATTCCCATTATATATTATGCAACACATCATGATGCCCCTAACACAGTATGCAGCACACTGTAATGCCCATTACACAATAATGCCATACATCATGATGCCACTTTCACAATATGCTGCACACCATAATGACCATATGACATTAGGACACACATTATTCTACACGTAATGCCCTGAGTAATTCTGCATATACCCACAGCAGTAGTGTGGCTTATTCATAACGCCCACACTTACCGACAGTAGTAGCGCTGCTTTATATATATATATATATATATATATATATATATATATATATATATATATATATCATAAATCTTTCATGATGAGACTTTGGTGAGTGCCCTTATTGGATTAACCATATCCTACCCTGCTCTACATTTAGGACATATTGTGTCACCTTAAAGGAGCACCCCGCATATTTTCCAATGCTGGCCGGGAGTGCGGAATTACAAGAATTTATATATATATATATATATATATATATATATATCCAGAAAGAGAGGATATATGGCGCCACCTGTGTCCTGAACTAATTAGCACCCTAATTATTGGGTTTAGGTAGATCAAAAGCAGGTAAACCTTTTAGAAAAAGGGTGTCAGCTGGCCTTTAAAAATAAACACCTTGGTAAGGGGTGTATAAAAAGATTGCAACAGATTGGATAAAGGCTATAGCGACTACAGTTACCTGTACAGGAGACGTGTCTTTTTTATAATATATAAAAAAAATTATTATCCTGTTTAGGATTCGCTGCACATTCGCCACTACTCGCTGCGTTCCGGAGCCTCGCCGGCTCCGGTATTCAACGAGTCAGGTGCTCGCTGCCCCTGACTGGCGAATTTGAGCTCCTGCGGCGGACACCGCAGGGAGCCTGAGGACGGCGGCAGGCAAGGAAATAAAAGTCTCCCTGCCTGCCCCAGAACGTTTGTGGGGGGGGGGGAGGTGGGCTCCCCGGGTGCCAGGCAGCACAGGCTGCCCCCCGGGGGTGCCAGCAGGGGACCGGGTATATTCACTACACCCGATCATGCATATGTAATGATCGGGTGAAGTGAATATATGAATATCTAATGAGCGGCTCGGCTCCGGCCCCCTGCTGGCTGCTCTGTGTAAAAAATATATATATATATATTTTTAAATCAAATATATACATACACATGAATAAAAATAGCATGCCCCTCCTCAGAATAAAATTCCAGATTTTTTGACACCAATTGTAAAAAACAAAACACTTTATTTTAAAAGTTCACCTTCCACTTCACCATAAAAAGATAGCGATTGCTACTCGGTGAATCATGGCGAAAAAAAACATGAAATGTATTCACCATTTGGTCATTGAATAGGGTGATTCACTGTTTTAGTCAGAAATTCGCCTTACAGCACAAAATCGCCATAAAAACCTGGCGAATCAGCCTCATTGAATACCGCCCTATGACTTATCTATTTAGGAGGAGTCAGCAGGCAGTACCCTTTCGTCACAGAGACTTCATCATAACGCTCACAGTTACATACAGTTACACATACATAACTGCTGATCTATGTGGGCTGCCTGCTAAATATTTTTTGTAATTATTAATTATTTCATGCTTAGATCAGTCTAACTGGGTTCTACAGTGCAATGTTGGAGCTAGACCCCAGGAAGTCTATGGCGTGTGACATACTCTATTATATGTCCCCAGGCAACCCCATCCATGGCTGGAGCAGCTCCTACCTGGCCAGCTGGCAGTCACTGCAGCCCGGGGTCTCCTTATCCTCCTACCTCTTAGGTCTGACCTCCAACACCTGCTGATCCTTCCTAAGTCTCACCCTCGGGCCCCTACAGCTCCCCTTCCCCCCTGTGTGCCCAGCTTCTCCTTCCTGAGTGAGCGTGGAGTCTGAGTTCCCAGGAAACACAGCCTGTTCACTTGTCACCCCCCACGCACAAGCTGCAGGGTATGCTCAGTCCCGTGTACACCACCTCCCTGCACAGAGTGGCAGTCACTGCAGCTCAGTGCCTCTTCAGCTCGGTGCCTCCCTGCACTGCAGGAGCTGCTGAGCGGCTAGCACCGGCCCAACGCTGGGCACCAGATTGTTCGGGCTACCATTGGCAGGCTTCAACAAAATGGCATCTTTCTGAAGATGCTGTGGGTTTATCTGAACCACCCCTGGCCCTGCCCATGTCAGTCCGGCCCAAGCAGGTGGCGAGAGTACTGCAGTCTCAGCCCTGCCACCTCCTCTGTCCGGGCTGCAGCAACATGGCTGAGATCCCAGCCCGGACACTCCCCGCCGACTGAGAATGACCAGGCAGAATGGGCACCGCCACACACGCACAGCGGCGACTGCCCAGATCCTCCTGCTGCCCTGCCCAGACGCCGGGAGCTAGATGCCCGGACCAGGTCCCACCGTACCGCCCTCACCGGTAAGCGGCAAAGATGGACTGTGACTGGAAATATACACTTTTAATGGCCGCCAGCCTTCCTAGGAGGGAGAGAGGCAGAGACCTCCAACTAGTTAAATAAGTTTTCAATTTATCAATAATCGGGGTGAAGTTTACTCTATATAAACATGAGAGGTCTACCGAAATATTAATTCCAAGATATTTAATTGAGAAATATGATATATGTAAAGGTTGTAGGATGGGCAATGAGTTAAAGAAAGAGGGTGATCCACAGAGAGGAAGAATCTCTGATTTGTCTAAGTTGACTTTGTAGCCTGAAATAGACTCAAACGAGGTGATGAGTTCAAGAACAGCTGGGAGGGAATTATTAGGCTTAGATAGAAAAAGAATGATATCATCGGCAAATACAGAGACTTTAAGAGTTTTATCTTGGATATGAATATTTTCAATTACCGGTGAATTTCTCAGTGCAATCGCTAAGGGTTCTATGACTATAGCAAAGGGCAGAGGGCATAGTGGGCATCCTTGTCTCATTCCCCATAAAATAGGAAAATGCAGAGAAATAAAACCATTACAGGATATCTTTGACATCAGGACATGGTACAGAGTTTCCAACAGTGAAATGAAATCAGGGGAGAATCCGAACAGACAAAGGGTTTTGAAATGGTAGTCCCAGTAAACATAATCAAAAGCTTTTTCTGCATCAAAAAAGACTATCATTTTTGGAGAGATACAATCCGAGTTTTGAGAATAGCCAAGATCTTCCTTACATTAACAACGGAGTGTCTGTTGACAATAAAACCCGTCTGGTCGGGGTGTATAATTTGAGGTAAGTGAAATTTTAGCCTATCTACTAGAATCTTAGTAAACAGTTTGTAGTAAGATCCTGGAAGCAACAGGTCTTTTACCCGGCTTGGGGAGCAATTTAAAAAAGCAGGAAAAAGCAGTTAAAAATTCAGCAGATAAGCCATCAGGGCCAGGGGTTTTGGAAGGTTTTGATTGTTGTATCTCGTAACCTCTTCAAGTGTAACTGGGGCTGGTAGCAACTGGGAGAATTCCTCAGGAATCTGAGGCGGGGAGGGAAAGACCCACAGAAGCGATGAGGTTCCATCCTCTAGAGAGGCTACTGTATGATTAGGGTCTGAATAAATTGACGTCTAATAAGTCTTCATGATATCAGTGATCTGGCTGCTCGAATTTGTCATGATGCCATTTTCGCATCGCAGTGGGTGTACCAGCGAGGCCGATTGGGATCCTCTTAACAAGTTGGAAAGGAGTTTCTCAGTTTTGTTTCCAAATTTGTGGAATTTATAATTAGTGGCAAAAAGGGTACTTGTGTATTATCAGGGCGCCCAATTAGCATACGTATGCTACCGTAGTGAAATCGCATCCCATCGCATGTCACGTTATAGTGCCATGTGATGCGTGCGATGCGATTTCAGTAGTTAACATGGTACTTCTATATTCGTGTCTGTTACGCATTTAGCGTAACTGTGGTTTCAGAATTAGCGTAGATAACATACTGTAAATTGCGTAGTCAGTCAGAGGTAGTATTCCCGCTCCCTGTCAGAATCAGTGTGAGGTGAATTACTGACAGGAATGGCAGCATCACTCAGACCTGCAGGAGAATTGTCCAAAACCTGTGACAAATATGTTCAGCTTGCCTAAGACAGAGGAGGAGGCTGTCCTCTTCTTTCAGCACCATCATCTGCTGCCGCTGATGCAGAATTGTACTAACGGGCACCCTATGCGGTTTTCAGTTAAAAAGTACATGTGGCGTTGCCATATCAAAGCATGCCGTCAGAAGGTGAGCCTAAGAGCGGGCCATTGGTTTCAGGGTGCCACTTATCCTTCCTGATTTGATTTATATATTCCTGGGCAGAGGAGCTCATATCAATTGATTATTGTGAGCGACAGCTGCAATTATCAAATAAAACTGTGGTACTGTACAATCAATGGATGCGGGAGGCTTGCATCATGGACCTTATGGCGCAGCCCCAGTGGTGTATCGGTGGTCCTGGGCAGATTGTGGAGGTTGATTTAGTGAACAGATTAACAAAAAAGGATTTCTTATATATTTTCGGGGCATATATGTTACACAGGACATACGGGGAATTATTGAGCAGTATTTCAGTTATAACATAACGCCCATCTGGATCTGCTTCTGAGGCGGTGACAGTTACCAGCAAGGATCGCTTAGCTAAAATGACTACTGCATGAGATTTGGAATTATAGGGAGCTGCGGCAAGTAATTTCCATTCCATCATTTGTAGCTTATTTTCAAGAAAGTTTTTTTTCATCGCAGTGATTTGTTTAGTGTCCAGTTGGTTTGTTATAAATTTTAGTGTTTATTTTATTATTGCTGATGTATATGGTCAGGTCAAGAAAGTTTATTGCTTCCGTGCTGATGTTGAATGTAAATTTGATGTTCACTCTGTTATCGTTGAGTGTAGAGATGAAGCTTTGTAGTTCTGACTCATCGCCTTCCCATATTATAATAACATCATCAATATACCTTTTCCATTGTGTCAATTGTGTTTTCCATTTCTCATTTGTATATATAGATTCCTCCTCCCAAAATGCCAAGAATAAATTAGCGTACATCGCTGTACCCTTAATTTGTAAGTAGAACTTGCCATCAAAATAGAAGTAATTATTATGTAAGATGAAAGATATCGCTTCTAAGATGAAGTTCTTCCTTGGTTCTGTGTACACGGACTTAAGCAAATGTAAGGCTGAGAACCTGTAGACTACCTTATATGCCCGAAGAGAGCTGGCTCTCAGCAATGGTGCTGCTGTCCACCTTCCCGGTCAGGCCACGCTCCCTATGTGGGCATATATTTAAAGATGCTAAAATGTTGATCACTACTCAATGGAAGCTGCCTGCTCTGCCCCTTCTATTGCTCCTTTTGTAAATAGAGTTTGGTATACTGCTTCTATGGAAAATATTATTGATCTCCTCCAAGATAAAATCCCCATTTTTCTGAAATTATGGATTCCTTGGTATTCTTATTATTACAATAGTCACCTATCGGGCCTGAAATAAGTTTTATTTTAGTCACTAGGTATTCATTATTGTTTACTGATGGATGAAGAGGTCTACTTGATTATTTTTTTGCTTCTTTCTCATGCTTGCTGATTTTATGACCATGCTGCCTGGTGTTCCCCTTCCAATTTTTTTACCATTTCCCAGCCTTCTGATAGTTGGAAATATCAGCCAATTCAACCATAGTAATTATATCTCCAAATGTCAATAAAACACATGGATTGGCAAAAACTGACTAATCTACATGTATTTTGTTGAAAATGCAAACAGATACAACAATCTAGGGGCCATTTTTGACAATGCAGATGTTAAATGTTAAAAAAGTTGAATCTGCATGGGGGGGGGGAACAATGCACAGCATGTGCAAACCAGATTTCTCAATGGCCATTATTCAGATCTGCCTCACCTGCAGTGCACATGGTTCTGCCTATTTTGAGAACAAATTTGTACTATGATCAGATCTGAAAAAGGGCCAATGTGTAACCTGTAATAGATGTGCTCCCAACATATAAATAGTCACCATAAATATAGAATCAAAATATAGCAACTGCTAGGTCACAAGATATTGTTTGCAGTGCCCAAAACTTGTCATAGGAAAGATGGTCCCAATCTATAAAGATAATCTCACAATTTACATGAAAGGCAACATATTGTACAGGTCGAGTATCCCGTATCCGAATATCCGTTATCCGAATTATTCCGAAAACCAGACATTCCAGAAAGTGAATTTTTTTTTTTGGCTAAAAACTCACTGTGGACATTTGTAACAGCATCACTGAGGACATGATATGTAACTGCCACTATATATGTGCAAGACAATGATTGCTTGGCATTCAAATTCAGTGCCTGAGATAGTACACACATTTTGTTTCACGTTTTGAAACCTTGTTTTTTGAACAAATAAAATATATTTGTGTGTATTTTATGTGGTGATAAAATATATTTGTGTGTATATTATGTGTTTATACAGAATACATGCAAGATACTTCAAAATACATCATTGAAATATAAAAATATTCCGAAATACGGAATAATCCGTTATCCAAAATTCTCCTGGTCCCGAGCATTTTGGATAAGGAATACTCAACCTGTATATCACATGGGAGACGTAGAGAGAAGAGACAATAGTCCAGGTGACTTTTTAAATGAAAAGTATTTAATATACAAATGCACTTACAATGGATAGACAACATGAACAGCGCATAGCAGTTCACAAAGGAAAAAAAAGCCTGATAAGATGACATCAGAGCATCCAGGAGATAAGAGTCCAGCATCCAGTCCAGGACATGGGATGAATTCCAAAGCAGAACCTCAGAATAGAACCACAGTGATTCTCCACACTGAAAGGTTAGTGTGCAGGACACACAATCTGTCTAGGGGAAAGAAGGCTAAAAATGGTTGAGATTGAATATGTGTGTGCCGATATATCTAACTATCGGAAATATCAGCACACATTGAATGCCCCCATATTTAAAAATGAAAGGCATCCAAAATATAAAAAAGTTATGCTTTGTTAAATAGGATCAGTGTGGCTCCTACCTCTTTCGGGGAGGGGGGCTGCCTCTGGCCACAGGCACTGCCTCTTCCCATCCCTGGTGCCTGTCCAATGTGACTGCCTTTGTGACTGGCAGGTCAGATTTCCAATAGGAAGTCACTGCCAGTCACAGTGAAGCCTATGCCTCACAGACGGCATCTGGCTTCACTTCAGTGGTGGATTTTACCTGGGGGAGGCTGCAGCCCTGCAGCCTATAGGTAAAAACTGCCACTGAATAGGATACAGAATAAGGAATACTGACATTGTCTAGTAGCAAGCTCTTGGGTAAACCCGGTCTCTGCAATGCTTTTACCAACTGTTGAACTGTTAAAGTGACCTAGGTCCCTCCATATTTAAAAGTGGATCTAATGGCGTTAGTCCGTGTTACTAATTTTAATTAACTTCATGCTACACAGAAACAAAAAAAAAAGATTTTTCTTTCATACTCATGGTGGACACTGGGACAGTGGGGTGTGGGTGGAGCTACAGCGACAGGCACCAAGGAGATTAAATTTCTTTGGGTGCAGCCCAGGCTCCTCCTCCTCCACGCCCCCCCTAGGCTTCAGTTGTTCCTTGGTGCCGGTAGGCACAGGTACTTAAGGAGAGGGCTCCGTGCCCTTGTTTTTAATTTTTATTAGTTTTATTATTTTTACCTACAGGAGACAGCGCCACTTAGCAGCTGCTCCTGCCTGACTGAGTCCGGCACACCAGTCTTATGACGTGATACCGGACGCCTCACAGCACACGGAGGGCGCCGCGTACAGTCAGAAGGTAAGCGGGTCCTGTCTCAGCTGAGCGGGACGCCGTGCGGCGATACCGCCGGGGGAAGGGTGCATCCCCCGGCTGGTCCTGGCAGCAGGCACCCGGTCGTTTCCGTGGGCCGCTAGACCACCAGTGTTTGTTTTATGGGGAACGCCATTTTTTAAGGCGCATAGCACTGGGGTTCCAGGGGGAGGCGGTTACGTCCCCAGCGTCCGCCTCCGATATACAGAGCTGTCAATCACGCTTCCCGCGCTCAGCTCTGCTTCTCCCCGCCTTCGCAGCGTCTGCGCGCCATTACAGGCACCGCGCTGAGACGGAGAAGTGCACCCAGACTCCTGCTCCGCGACACTGGGATCAGGTTTTCTTCTTTATCTTTCCCCTAACGCTGATATCAAGCTATTCTTAGCACTGATACAGCGGATATATTGTGTGCTTGTATTTTTTCACTTAACCCTAGCTTATTGGTTAGGGCTTGAGTGTTTTTCAGTGTGTCTGTGAATAGACAGCCTGTCATTGTCAGACTTGTGTTGGGGCTAGTGACTTATAATAATGTCACAAAAGGGGAAGCCCACAGCAAAACCCTCTAAGGGTACTGCTCCTGTTTTGCATGCTTACACATGTGGCAATTGCAAGGAGAATTTCTCCTCAGAGAGGCAGACAGACCCGGGCTTGTGTGACCGTTGCTCTGTAAATGCACCCTCGCCTCCCAGGCATCCTGTACAGGAAGCTACTGAGCCAGCTTGGGCATTAACTCTGTCCACAGCAATGAGAGACTTAGCCACGCAGTTAACTGCAGTCAGGCCGCACAAGTCTGTTTCTGAAGTGACCACACCACAGGCTGGGTCCTCAGTACCTGCCCCAGAACCTACCTGGGTTCAGGGTTTATCTTCTTCTGTACAAGGTTTAGTACAGGTGTCTAACTCCCTTCAGTCTATTCTGAAGGCACCGGGTAGGTGCAGGACTCTGCCTGTTTCTCATGAAACTGACGATGGAGATACAGATGAGGAAGGTGCGGCTGGCACCGATGACAATGATGTGGATGATGATGATGAAGATGAGCCAGATTCCTCTAAGGAGGACCGTATGACTCAGTCAAGGGTTGATGCCCTTATAAAAAGCTGTCCGCTCCTCTCTTAAAATACAGGAGGATCAGCCTGCATCATCAGATGCTCCTGTCTTCAAAAAGAAGAAAAAGGAGATAGCATCATTTCCTCCCAGTTCTGATTTGGATGGGGTTTTGTCAGAGGCCTGGGCTCATCCAAACAAAAAGTTTTTAGTCTCCAAGCGCCTTCTGTCTTTTTTCCCCTTTAATGCGGCTGACCGCAGTAAGTGGGAATTGGCTCCCCAGGTGGATGCCCATGTGGCTAGGTTGGTA
This sequence comes from Crinia signifera, assembly GCF_055691185.1. Lineage (NCBI taxonomy): Eukaryota > Metazoa > Chordata > Amphibia > Anura > Myobatrachidae > Crinia > Crinia signifera. Next base: position 101,755,635 of record NC_139225.1, on the reverse strand, counting down.
AAAACCACCACGTTACCTATCCCCACAGTGGCCTCTTTGAAGGACCCCACGGATAGAAAAATAGAAAATTGCTTAAAGGGCATTTTCATAAATGCAGGGGTCTCTGCACGCCCGGCAATGGCTTCAGCGTGGGTATCGAGGGCCATAGCCTCCTGGGCTGATGAGTTACAGGAGGCCATAATTTCTGGTACACGCCGCTCTGAACTACTGTCCTCTGTGGACCTGATTAGAGAGGCGGCTACTTATCTAGAGGAGTCAGCAGTGGACGCTGTCTCACTCTCTTCTAGAATCTCGGCCTCCTCAGTGGCGGCTCGCAGGGCCCTCTGGCTGCGTACATGGAATGCCGATGCAGACTCTAAAAGAGCCTTAGAGGCCTTACCATTTTCAGGGAGCGTGTTGTTCGGTCCAGAGCTGGACAAGATAGTGACCACAGTGGCCAGTTCAAAAACAGCGTTCCTCCCATCTGCACCTCCAAAAGGCAGGGCAGTAAATTTTCGCTCCTTTCGACCCCAGGGGAGGGTTAGAGGTCAGCCTTCGGCCAGACCGTCCCAGCAGAAGAGAGCCCCCAGTACAAGGGGAAGGCAGTCCTGGACAGGACGCCGGCAGACTCCCAAGCAGGCTGAAAAGCCCGCGGCATGAGGGTGGGGCGGCCCACCAGGATCTCCGAGTGGGCAGTCGCCTCCTGCATTTCTCCAACATATGGCAGAAGACCTCATCAGACAGATGGGTCAATACCATAATTCTGCAGGGGTATTCACTACCCTTCCAGGGGCGACCCCCAGCTCGCTTTTTCAAAACAGGCCTGCCACAGGACCAGGACAGAGCACAAGCTCTCTCCGAGTCCATTCGGTCCCTCCTGGACAGGAATGTCATAGTGCCGGTACCCACCAGTCAGCAGGGAAAAGGGTTTTACTCGAATCTTTTCCTGGTAGGGAAACCGGATGGTTCCTACAGGCCCATCCTCAATCTGAAAAGCCTCAACAAGTCCATAAAGGTACCCAGGTTCAGGATGGAGTCCCTGAGGTCAATTCTCCAGGCCCTAGAACCGGGAGACTTTATGACATCCCTGGACATCAGGGATGCATATCTGCATGTCCCGATAAGGGAGGAATCCCAGTCTTTCCTAAGATTTGCAATCCAGAACTGCCATTATCAGTTCACGGCGTTGCCGTTTGGCCTTTCCACGGCACCACGGGTCTTTACAAAGATCATGGCCGTGATGGCGGGGGCCCTGAGATCCCAGGGGATTCGAATCCTCCCTTATCTCGACGACCTACTCATCATTGCACAGTCTCAAGAAGTTCTCCTGATTCACCTCCAGATCACAGTGAACTTCCTGGAGTCACACGGGTGGCTCATCAATTGGAAAAAGTCCAGTGTGACCCCGGTCCAGGACATGATCCACCTGGGAGCGCGGATAGACACAGTAGCAGAAAGAGTCTATCTACCAGAAGAAAAGATCACTTCCCTTCATGTAATGTTGAAGGCATTCTTGAAGCTTCACAGGGTATCAGTGCACCACAGTATGAAGATTCTGGGGAAGCTGGTATCCTGTTTCGAGATGGTAGAGTTCGGCCAGCTGCACTCAAGGCAGCTACAACTGGAACTGCTTCGGAGATGGAACCGCTCACAGCAGACTCTCAAGACTCAGACTTTTCCCTTGTCCACTCGGACAAGACTCTCTCTTACTTGGTGGCTACGCCCAGAAAACCTGCGAAGGGGTCGCCAGTTCTCAGCCCACAAGTGGGAAATTCTGACCACAGATGCAAGCCTCAGGGGCTGGGGAGCGGTCCTGGGTCCACACTCTTTTCAGGGTCGGTGGTCAAAGGGAGAAGCAAAGCTTCCCATAAACATCTTGGAGATAAGGGCCATCTCCCGAGCCCTCGAGGAGGCAGAGCACTTAGTCCAGTCCAAACCGGTGAAGGTCCAGTCGGACAACGCCACGGCGGTGGCATATATAAATCACCAGGGCGGGACCAGGAGTGCAGCAGCAATACGGGAGGTACTCCCTCTACTTCAGTGGGCAGAGGATCATCTTCTGGCATTAGCAGCAGTTCACATTCCAGGAATAGAAAACTGGGAGGCCGATTTCCTAAGCAGGCAGGACATACATTCAGGAGAGTGGAGCCTTCACGAGGAGGTATTCAATCAGATAGTGGGTCGCTGGGGCCTTCCCCAGATAGACCTCATGGCGTCCAGGTACAACCACAAGGTACCTCGGTACGGGGCTCGCTCAAGGGATCCAGGAGCAGCATTAACAGACGCCCTGTCAGCCCCTTGGCCTTTCTCCCTGATATATGTTTTTCCACCAGTGGCTCTCCTGCCGCGGCTCATCCGGAGAATCAAACAGGAACCAGCAACGTTTATACTTCTGGCACCATACTGGCCGAGGAGAGGCTGGTTCACGGATCTGCTAGCACTATCCCTGGAACCTCCATGGCCTCTTCCTCAGAGGTCGGACTTGCTGTCTCAAGGCCCGTGCGTACATCCAGACTTACAGACGTTGGCTTTGACGGCGTGGCTATTGAAAAGCAGATCCTAAGGAAGAAAGGGTTTGCTCCAGGAGTAGTTCAGACCATGTTGGCTGCACGCAAGCCTTCATCCTCACGGGTTTACCATAGAGTGTGGAGGGCTTTTTACTCCTGGTGCAACCAGAAAAATTGGTCGCCTCAAGAGTTTCGGCTCTCCAGGGTCTTAGCTTTTCTACAATCGGGCCTGGAATTGGGATTGCGTCTGGCATCCCTAAAGGTGCAGGTGTCGGCGCTTTCGGTACTCTTCCAAAGACGCCTCGCCAAACGAATGGCTGTTCAAACGTTCTTACAGGGGGTCTTACATGTTCAGCCCCCAGTTTCTGCCCCCACACAACCGTGGGATTTACCGTTAGTACTGTCAGCTCTTCAGGGTGCACCGTTCGAACCCTTAGATGCAGTAGACATAAGGTGGTTATCCTGGAAAACTTTGTTTTTGCTGGCAATTGCTTCTGCTCGATGTGTGTCGGAGTTGTCCGCACTGTCACATGTTTCACCCTACCTGATTTTTCACAGGGATAGGGCTGTTCTAAGGACTCGGAAGGATTTTCTCCCTAAAGTAGTTACACAATTTCATTTAAACCAGGATATTGTTGTTCCTGCCTTTTCTCCGTCGGAGGACTCCTCGGAGTTATGCTCGCTAGATGTAGTTCGAGCTCTTCGGATTTATGTCAGTCGTACTAGAGAGTTACGCAAATCAGAAGCTCTGTTCGTGCTGTATGACCCGGCAAAGCGTGGTTGGCCGGCTTCGAAGCAGACTCTGGCCCGCTGGCTGCGCCTAACTATTAAGCAGGCTTATTTGAGTGCAAACAAGCCTGTTCCGGTTGCGATTAGGGCCCACTTTACTCGTTCAGTGGGATCCTCCTGGGCGGCCAGTCAGGGGGCATCAGCAGAGCAATTGTGTCGAGCGGCTACGTGGTCTTCGCCTCACACATTCCTAAAGTTCTATCAATTCGACACGTTTGCCACAGCAGATTCTGCTTTTGGCCGTCGTGTCCTCAGTGCAGCTCAGGTGCGTCCCACCCTTTGAGGGGACAGCTTTGGGACGTCCCACTGTCCCAGTGTCCACCATGAGTATGAAAGAAAAAAGTGGATTTTGGTCTTACCTGGAAAATCCTTTTTTCTGAATCCATGGTGGACACTGGGCACCCACCTCACGCACAAGGCTGACAATGAGAGGGGTTTTTTTCTGTCTTTTTTTCTTGATCGCAAGAATTCTCTTCAGTATGTATGGTTTCTACTCTTTCTCTTCCTGTCCCTACCGGGCTAGCTTTATAACAACTGAAGCCTAGGGGGGGCGTGGAGGAGGAGGAGCCTGGGCTGCACCCAAAGAAATTTAATCTCCTTGGTGCCTGTCGCTGTAGCTCCACCCACACCCCACTGTCCCAGTGTCCACCATGGATTCAGAAAAAAGGATTTTCCAGGTAAGACCAAAATCCACTTTTTTTTTTTTCCAAATGGTGTTGTAGACAGTCAAAGGCAAATTTTTTGCACGTCATAAATTATAAACTTAATCTGCCTCAGTGGCGGAAGTCTCGGAGGCAATGGAGTCATTTGCCGCCGGCGCCACGTTTGAAGGGGACACACAGCAGCCTGACATCCATTGCCTCCGATAAACGCCACCCCCTGCGCGCCAGCCAGAATACTGTATCAGAGCAGTGCTGCAGTGATAACTGGCAGCGCTTCTCCACGATCTCTGAATGTGAGAGAAGGAGGAGGCGGGACTTCCTGTAACACACAGCCCCTGCCTCCTCCTGACCTGTCCTGCAGCCCGTCCAGCTCTTCTTCACCTCCCACACACAATCTTCTGCTTCATTCTACAGTACTATGGATGGATGCTTCTTTTATAGGGGAGAGGGGGCAGTTGTAGTGTTTATTAAACTATTTATGTGTAGTGTGTTTGTGTGTGTGTGTGTGTATCTGTATAGGTCTATGTTTATATGCATGTGTTGCTTTGTGTGCATATGTGGCTGTGTGTTTACAGAGGTGTGTGTATATGCATATGTAGTTGTGTGAATACATGTGTGTGGCAGTGTGTATACATGTGTGTGTGTGGTTGTGTATATACATATGTTTATGTTGCTGTGTGTATTCATGTGGGTGTATGTGCATATGTAGTTGTGTGTATACATGTGTGTGTGTGGCTGTGTGTATACATGTGTGTGTGTGTGTGTGTGTGTGGCTGTGTGTGTACATGTGTGTGGCTGTGTGTATACATATGTATGTATGTTGCTGTGTATGTGTGGCTGTGTGTATACATGTGTGTGTTGTGTGTATACATATGTATATGTTGCTGTGTGTATACATGTGGATGTATGTGCATATGTATCTGTGTGTGTATACATGTGTTTGTGTTTGTATGTGGCAGTGTATAATTGTGGGTGTATGTGCATATGTGCTGTAGCTACTGTATGTGTATACATGTGATGTATGTGGCAGTGTGTATACATGTGGCTTCATGTGCGTATATGGCTGTGTATATATGTGTGTGGCTGTGTGTGTATATAAGTGCGTATGTGCCTATGGGGGTGTGTCTGCATATATATATATATATATATATATATATATTTTGGGGGGGGGGGGGGGGCAACATCACATTTTCACCTCCGGGCCTCTGTTATAAACTTACCCCACTGATCTCTCTGCCTACAGTCATACAGCCTACTATACTCAAAATTATGCTTCAGTATCCTTTTTTAAATGATTGATCACCAGAGTATTTAATCATCTCCGTGCATTTTATAGAACATTGTTCTGAGAGGTCACGGGAGAGAAATAAGCTAAAACCTTTCGTTTCCATACCCTATTGTGAAGTGGATTGTTTTTCATCTTGAAAGGTGGTGAATTCAATAGAGTTCACTGTAAAGCAGACTAAATATCTGAATTTAATACAATTTTATATACAATTTGTAGTAGATTTCTCAACTCACTTTTCATGAGTCATCATAAAGGACTGAAGGGTGATAATAACAGCTATTATACAGTAGTTTAAAACATAATATTTTACCAGTAAGTGACCTTCTAGTATAGAGGGAATTTAACAGTTTTGTCTGAAATAGAGTTTGTGAAGACAAATATGACATCATAGTGATGTGTGCAGAAAGTAGTTTACACTTCTAAATGAAAATATATAACTTATCGTCTCAAAATGCCAATTACACCTAATTACCACAACTATTTTAATAGATGCATTACAATTCTAGATTACAAAAGATTAAAACACTATTGTTCGATTGTAATGCGCATCAGCTACATCCTAGTGTACACATTTCTGTTGGGACTTATGGACCTCAGGATTGAATTAAAGATATTTTATTTATTCTATAGTTCATTGGTTTTAGGATCATGAAGTTACTTTCCTGGAAATCATTTTTGCAATCTTATATTATGCCGGTTTTCTACAGGAAGGAGGTGATCAATCATGTGCAGTCATGAGTCATTTATCTGGCTCTCACCACCCTTCTGTTCATTGAAGGATCACCTGGTGCATGATGAGATAACTGCTTACCTTAAAAAGAAAAAGTTGCAGACCGTCTTTCACATTCTCTGAAAGCAAAACCTATGGATAGTTTTGTGTGCTTTCATATGCTGTGTAATGCTTGAAAGAGAACCTGTAGAGATTACTGAACAAAGTTGGTACCTAGCATCCCTGCATTGTTACAGGATTTAAAGAAATACACAAAAACATACATAATGAAGTGGATTGTGGCAGATTAATTTGGTGTCCTAGGAAATCCCCTCTTGTAACAAAGGAGACATACTTTGCCAAACTAAACTAATGAATGACTATACAGTGAAAATCATATCTACAATAACCATATCCGTGTTTACATGGTTAAGAGCTTTTCAAAACATAGAGCAAATTCTTCTCAAATGGACAAAACCATGTGCACTGCAGGGGGGGGGGGGGTCAGATGTAACGTGCAGAGAGAATTAGATTTGGGTGGGGTTTTCCTTCATATTGAAATCTATATTGCAGTGTAAAAATAGAGCAGTCAGTATTTTCTCTGCACAGAAACAAAATATCTCACCCAAATCTAATTCTCTCTGCACAATTTACATTTGTCCCACCTACAGTGCACATGGTTTTGTCCATTTGAGAAGGAATTTGCCTTTGCGATTGAACCAGAATAAGGGCCTATTAGTATTAAATTTTACTTATAAGATGCCACAAAGTGTCCACAATGCTGTACGCACATAGGTGATGTATGTAGCTCCTCAGATAACCTGCATTAAAGCCATGTACACGCGGGGTGATAGGGGCTGAAATCGCTGGAAATATGGTCGCTGGCTCCCATATTGCCAGTGATGGAAGTGTGCCCGGCGATAAATCGCCGGGTGCGCGCTCCCGTTTTCAGCCCCATTCTGATTACCTCTGTGGCTCCCCCGGCTGAGGTTCCTTTTCATCAGCGACCATCTCTGGTCGCTGATGAAAAGTAGAAACTGGGCAATGTATTGCTCAGCAATGTATTGCCAGCAATATATTGCTCAGCAATATATCTCCCCTGTGTGTACGGGGCTTTAGGATGTCAAAGCTGGTTCTAATGGCCACTGCTGTTACCCTGCCCTAAAAAAAGCTGCTATTCTCTATAATTGGATGGTTTTAGGCAGGTTCCACTTAAAAGACCTCTGTAGTGTGCACCCTACATTGTTAAATGTTATTGTTATCTTTAAAAATATGTATACTTATCTTTGCTAGTGCTAACTGGGAGCCGTTCTCAGCAAATGGCAACTGGAGTATACTGGTGGGAGGACCCGCCTCCAGTCGCTCATAGCTTGGTGTCTCACTGGTGATGGTGGGATGACTGACTGTGTATTGTAGTGCTTTAAGACTGACCATACATATTACAACAGAGTCTAAGGGGCAGCTTAGGAGGCTGATGTTGGTGTGCTTGTGCTGGAGTGGGTGTGCAGGGCCAGGAAAGCCATCTGCATGAAAATGAAGCATGGTTAGTGCTCCCATGCCTTAGAAAAGTTTCCCCTCTTTCCCTGCTGATTGTCCCACTTCATTGAGCCACTCCCATAGAAGTGTCTAACTCTTCTCCAGCCCAGTGTCCCCCACAATTTACATGCCCCCAACCTCCCAGTGTCTCCCACCCTTCCAGCTAAGTGTATACTTCCTTCGATATCCACCCCAACCAGCCCACTGCTCCCATCTCACTTCCCCATACCTCCCAACTTTCAGGGCACTGGAGATGGGACATAGTTGATGCGAGCCGCAGGCACGCCAAAATTTTCCGGGGGCGTTGCCTAATTTCGGGGGCATGGCCTATACTCGCAGCTCGCCCGCGAGGCCACGCCCCAATTTTGATGCTATGGGGGCATGACCCAGAGGCTCTGTGAGCCTCTAGCCATGCCCCCAGCCCCAGCGTTTATTCCCCACTGCTTAGCAGCCAACAGGGGGGACTCCCAACAGCCCCCCCTCACCGCGGGACACTGCCGGCCGCGGGTGGGACAGAGGGACAGGCCCTAATAATCGGGACTGTCCCACTAAAACTGGGACTGTTGGGAGGTATGCTTTCACATCCAAAACTCCAACACCATTCCCTGCATTATATTGTTCACCCATCAAGTCCATTGTCCCCTAATATATGAACCAGAACAGTTTTATATTTCAATGACAAATTAACTCTTACTCCTCTCAATAGTAAGATGAAAATATGAGATTTATTCCTAATCTATATAATAATGTCCAGAACTAGTAAAATGCTTAAGCTTAAGTAAGATTAGGGAAAAAGGGGAGAATACGAGTGGTTGTGGGGCAAAGAAAGTAGAGGGAACGAGGAGTGGACAATACAAACCTACTGTAGCTTGAAATGTGTGTTGACTTTAAGAAATATCTCCAGTTATTTTCTTTAGTATGAAACTTTGTTTTATCTGCCAGAGGATGAATAATGATGCAAGCATGTGCTAATTTATATGGTAAATCAAATTTGTCCAAAGTAATTAAGATAAACAAACACTCATTCATACGTCTTCAGCTTTCAATCATAACACATCAATATTAATATTTATTAAAGCTGCTAATATGTCCTGAAATAGTTTATACAAGGTCCTCTGTCAATAAGACTTGTATTTGAATTTAGATTATAAATGAACTTGATAATCAATTAAAATATGTCTCATATATCTCACACAGATGAGTTGTCATCATCCAATGACAAAATCCAGTATATCTAAAGAATGAGCAATTTATTTCTCATTAGTAGACAGAGAGGCGCCTCTATTATTCATTCCATGCATAAATGTAAAGTAAAATAAAAGTTTAAAAATAAGATTAAATATATTGTTAATGTGATAAATCTACAACAGTAACACTGTCAAACACTGATAGAGTATATGTATATGTTTCAATCTATTTTTTAGTAATATACTGTAGAATTCTATCAAAGAATAAAACCTTAATCACTCAGAGCCATTGGGGCAGATGTATAAACCAGCATTAAGTGCGGGGGGGGGGGGGGGAATTACAATTTCCCTAATGTATTACTGGCGGACCCCTGCAATCCTCCCCAGTGTTTTTAGGGGCCGGGGCAATGTATTAACAGCCACCCAGGCGTTAATGCACCCAGGCCGCTTCGCCAGCTCAGGGCTAGCGTTGTCCTATCCCCCACTGTGGGGGCAATGCTAGCCGTGCTTCTGGCTCAGGCTGCGCTGGAGATCTCACTGCTTTTGCAAAATCTCGCGCATGCCCATTAGAGCCGGCTGGGGGGGGGGGGAAGTGCACTGCACATGCGCGGGGCGCCGGGGGGAGCTGATAAGGAGAGTCGTAAACGCTGAACATAACAGCTCTCCTTATCAGCTTGGGGGGGGGGGGGAGATCATACATCTGCCCATAATGCATGCCTGCTTCTACATGTTATGCTGGAGAAGCTGGACCCCTTATTTAATAAACGTTATGGGCAGATTCATACATCAGCCCCATTATCTCGGTCAACAGTCAAAAGGTCAACTACTATTGGTTGACAATAAAAAGGTTGACACATGAAAAAGGTCAACATGCATAAGGTCGACATAGTCAAATGCTCAACACAAGCCAAATGTTTACATGGAAAAAGGTCAACATACTCAGGGAAGCCCTAACGTATGGCTTGGGGACTTAACCATGAAATTGCAACTAATGTAACCAAGACCTGAATCCTACAGTACAACCAGGTTGTATTTAAATCTGGTTACTGATATCACTCTGCGGGAAACAATTTGTTTATTCTTACTCAGTTTGGCACTGGTATCTGGAGCCATACTGACTGCAGTCATAGGCGTGCGCAGCACATTTTATTAGGGGGTGCACCTTCAAAGAGGTGTGCTTAACACCACCTATTGAGCATGTCAAACACCGCCAATCAGGCATGTCTACCATCATCTATTGGCACTCGCTACAATATAAAGCGTCTCTCAGCCACACCATAATCTCATGAATATTTCTGTTTTTTACTCTGTCTAACAGTACATGCAAATAAAGTAAAAAACATATATGGATGACGCAGGTATGTAGTGATATGACAATGGTCTAGTACAATTAACAATGCAAAACACACTCAATTCATTGATGGGCTCTTTTAATGGAATACAGTTCTAAAAATCTAAATGCTTTGGTAAAAGGTATTGCTGGTATTGCTAGTGGCAGGGGGGTGTAAATAAAGCGGGCACAGCATTAGGGGGTGCCTGTGCACCCCTAACACTCAATGTGCGCACACCAATGACTGCAGTGTATCTCACGGCTGCTTGAGGGTGTGTTGCAAAGGATCCAAAGAGCAAAAAATAGGCTTCAGGTGGTCCCACAGATGCCCAGTCCCAAGAATTTGGGGTCCAGGAAAGTACTGTCAGGCTTTTCTAGCCATGTGACAATTCGTATTGTTTTGCTGGAAGATTCCATCCACACCCGGGAAGACATTTTAAGTGTACAGCATGGGTGTACATGATCTGAAAGCATGGATTCATAACCATAATCGGCCAAGAGTGCCATCCACATGGATGAGTGGACCCAGGGAATGCAATAAAACATTCCCCAGATGATAATGCGTTTGCCACCAGCTTATGTTCTTTCATGAATGGTTTCAGGGTGTGTGATATCCAATGTTTCTTGTCTGACATGCAAACAGCTATGTGCTTGATAAATCAGAAAATGTGACTCATTGGAGGCAACCTTTTGCCAATTACTGAATGTTCTAGTCCAATTCTTTTGTAGAAATTGAAGCCTTTTCTGCCATTATGCCTTTGTAAGCATAGGTGCAGGGACCATCCATTTGCTTCAGAGCCTCCTATGCAGCAGGTTTTGCAGGACTGTGAGCAGATCAGAGTCCTGGCTTGGATTTTCCTGCTGGACACATATCTAAAACTTAAACAAAACACAGAGATCCCTACATTGGATCTCAGTGTTTTTGTCTTGCTTCTGGTTAGATCTGAAACGTTATTGTCCCTTCAACTGCTGTCCCCATCATCTACACCACAGCATGAGGAAGAAAAGAAGGAACACTACCCAACCACCTCTGCTCTGGAGCCTGACTGGATGTGCATTCACCTGAGGCCCCATAAGCATGCTCACCCCCTCTGCAAATTTATGTTTAAGGGGTGTTAGTGGACCTCTCCTATACTGATTGGAAATTAATGATAATGTGATTAGTATTACTGTAGGGGGAAAAAACAGGCCCAAATCACATGATATTTTTGCCAAAAATATACACCCAAAACAAAAACATGAATCCAAGTGTGACTGCAGCTTTTCCAATGGAGTTAATCAGATCAGCCCAGGAGCCATGCTAACACCACCAATATGGAGCAAGATGACTTCTGCCTGGTTCCACTCAGCCTATGCTACTGAAATCAACATTGCACCCACCGCTGCTGCTGGACTGTAAGATGGGACACTTATTCATGTTGCATAGTGTTGAATCTTTTGAGTATGACCCAGACCCACCAGCCATTGTCAAACTTTTATTTTGCTTGCCTCCAGGGAACTGGGATAAACTTACGCCTCTATGCTCAACATTCACATAGAACAAAGATTTATCATTTCCCATTAACTGTTATAGAAAAATATCTAATGAGATTTCTAGTGTGACTGTAGAGTTAAATGTAGATGTTGTACATGGCTATCCCTGACAATTATATTGTATAGTTTTTGTTTGCTCTTGCATTCCCATCAGTTTCTACAAATCCCTTTAGGCATGAATCTCATCATCATTGATTTTGCCACTCAGACTAAACTGTATTTTTGTTGTTACAGAAAACTGTGTATTGTAAAAGACGTTTTTGCTGAAATAGCATGGTAGCTGAGTTGCACACATCGAGATATTGCAAGTTTGAGAGCAAAATGAGCATTTTAAAAACCCCTTGTTGGTGGCAGTGCCTCAGGATATTGACATAACGCAATCAATATCCACAAAGCATGACCATATTAGTTGATGGCACTGAAACTACCAGATGTATCGATGTAAAGTAGGAACACAAAGTGCTACGATGCGGCAGCTGCTGTATTTTGTCTTGCCAAGTCCTGTTTGCCTTCTTAAGTGACTTTGTATCTGTTTAGAAATAATTCCTTTTGGTTAAAGTTACAGGCCAGAGTCTCTTGTACATATTAAGTAATGTTTGGCTCTTTTTGATATGCTAAATTTCCAAGAAAACAATGGTACTCTACACCTCTTGGAGCAGGTATGTTGTGCCAGGTGTCTCGACTCAAGGTCACATCTGTATCTTAGGATGGCTGTATATTATTATATCTAAATTTCATTCTATTCCTATCAATATTATATATTCTGCCAGATACTAGATTTTGATGTTTTATATAGCATGTGGTACTGAGAGAGTTGCAAATTAGGATATGTTTATATTCATTGAGACTAGATAATATTAGACATTTTTGGTTGTCTAGTCTTCTTGCTCAGGGGTGGGGTACCGAAATTTCATACAGTATGTACCAAGCTCCAGAATGCAATGACTTAATCAATGCTAGAAATTCATATGAAACATTACTAAACTTAATTAATTTTGACAGTTATAAACACAACACAAACACTGAGCAATGCTGCCTGTGGACTGTACAGACCGCCAGTTATCACCCAATAACTGAAAACGCAATACAATACACATTTACAAAAAACGAGTAAAAATACAAAACATGATAAAAAATCCTTTTAAAAATATTTATCAAAATTTTGGAGGAAAATAATGAATTTCATTAATACCATGTATGATTCCCATCTCCCTCTTGACCCCCAGGTAGCCCTGTGCTTGTGCTTTGACCACTGGACCTCTGCATTCAACTGCACTAAACACATCCCTTTACTTACGCTAATATTCACTTTAGCAAAAAAAATTATCCTGTCTCACTGGATAACCCCGGCTTCTCCGACGTTGACTGAGCTACACTCCAGACTTTATCAAATCCTTCTATTTGACAAACGCTCATTACTGCTATCAAACTCGCCTTCCCCCAAGTCCTTTCTTGAGAAATGGTCCCCTTACATAAAGATGATCTCAGAACCGCAGAAGAAGACAGCGCTGAATCTGATAACAATAGATGAAGATCCAACTGCCCGCCGCCTACTATAAAACTCAAAACACTAAATACCAACCCAGTATCCCCAAGGGGTCTAAGGTCCCCATGACTGATGGGAGCACATACTAGATTATACAATGCAATTATATATGTCTCTACTTTTATGATACCACACACTGTAATGGTCGCCCCCCCCCCCACCTCCCTACATCCCCCCCCTCTTATCCTTTTGTCTCAAACTGTCTCCCCCTCCCCTTATAGTAGTAATAGACATTGAGTTATACATTTAAACATACGTAGTTCAGTCATGTTCTGTTGTCAGAGTAATAGAGTATTACATGTTAAAGAATTGGATTGGCTGCTAGAAGGTATTATGCGTAGCCTGGAAATTAGTGATGAACAATCCACTCAGATAATGACATTCCTAACAGGCATTTACTCCATATCTATGTGAATCTGTTAATGACTCAGACTTAGAACACTGTTTTGTCATGCTCTCGCCTCACTGCGTTGAGGCCTCATTGGAAATCCATGTAAAACTCACCGCTTGTATTTGATTTAAAAAATTCATTTATTGAAAATAAAAAAATTTTAAACCAAAAAATATTTATCAAGACTTGTCTTGAAAAAGGTGTGTAGACACCGAAACGTGTTGACAGATTTCTGTGGAAAGTGAGCAGCCATCATCCTTCCCTTGGACACCTTCTTTCTGGATTTTGTATGTATTTTTAAATATTTTTAAAAGGATTTTTTATCATGTTTTGTATTTTTACTCGTTTTTTGTAAATTTTGGGACTTGCTGTGGAAGTCCTTTTGGATATTCGTTGGGATCCTCTCTAGGGCCCTTATTCTGATCGGATCGGTACGGCCCGCGTGCGGCCGTACCGCCGATGTTTTTACTCTGCACATGCGCAGAGGTCATTCTGCGCATGTGCAGCCCCCTTCGCCACAGACGTATTTCGTCCGCCGCAAAGGGGGCGGATAGGGGCGTGAGAGGCATCATGCCCTCATTTCCCTATGTGTACGCCCCGCGTTTCATGGGCGTTCCCATGCAAACGCGGGGCGTATGCATGGAAATGAGGGCATGACGCAGCTCATGGGGGCGGAAAGCTGACGTCGCCGGATGTCAGCTTTCAGCCCCCATACAAGCTACCACACGGACGATTGTCCGTGTGGTCTCAGCTTGCGGGAGCTGCCGCGGCGTGCGGACCTGCCTTCGATGGTCGACGACCATCGAATGCAGGGGGCAGCTCCCACCATGGTGGAGGCGTACGCCTCCACCATTTTTATGCGGATCGCCAGCCGTCCGTGTACGGACGGCCGTGGCGATCCGTAGGGTGGGCGGGGTTTGGTTTGTGCGGCCGGAGCCCCGTGTGCGGCTCTGGCCGCACCAACCAGAATAAGGGCCATTGTTGGGATGAAGGATACTTTTTGCTACTGTTTTTTACAATAAAAATAATTTTTCTGAAGAGACTATCTCCTTGTTGGAACCGTCTATATTGACTACAAAGATCCCCCAGACCCAGGAGTAAAAAGATACCGTTATATGTGGTGAAAACGCCGTATAACTGTGAGTTTGGGTACGCCAATACAATCTCTCGTTGGGACCTCTTTCCCCATCTCTATCCTTATAAATATAAGAAGCACCACAGTGGAGAGATTCCCCCTCCACGTAAAGATACCTTTACAAGTGTTAAATTGCACTGCCACTTGTGAGTTATGGTACGATATGAGTACCTTCTGGTCATATTAATATAAACACCTCCTAATAAAAGAAATCCCTGTGCCTTTAAAGACTCAGAGGAACACAAATCTGATCTAACACGTTTTCTACTATATTGTTTTGTTTTCCACTATATCATTTGGAGAGGAAAATTTTTGTCTTCTGGCCAAGGTCAAGCCCCTTCATATAAAGAACACGCTACGTGTGTAAAGAAATCTTCTTTGACGTGAGTTGGGGTACGCCACTACTTCTATGGTCTTTAGATGAAATATAACTTCTCCAAGTGAAAGAAACCGTTGTATGTGTACCTTACCTATATCTTTGGTGAGTAAGGTACGATCCAATCACCACTATTCCATTCATCAAATCACCGGGTGTTCCCTTTTGTTCTTGTGACACGGTGAACAAATTACTAATCTACATATTGAATATATTTTTCCCACAACACTTATCACCTTCAACAATATCTGAGGAGCACACTGTGAAAGTGAGTCCCCGGAAAGAAAGAGAAGAGGAGAAAGAAGAAAGAAAAGAAGAAAAAGAAACCGCTATGTGCATTTACGCTGCCCTGCCTACTGTAAGTAGGGTACGCTCTCTTTTTTCACAAGAATATCCTATGTGTTCATTGTAGTAGGTCTTTGTGATGGTCAGTAGTAACCACCATCTTTCCTTCTAAATTTCCCTTATATGGTCGAGAAACTGCTAAGGAGAATTCAGGAAGACCCATAAGACTACAAATCCATCTTGCGCCCGTGGTTGGAAATCCCCAATTGTTGTGTATTGTATTGCGTTTTCAGTTATTGGGTGATAACTGGGGGTCTGTACAGTCCACAGGCAGCATTATTATATGAATTTCTAGCATTGATTAAGTCATTGCATTCTGGAGCTTGATACATACTGTATGAAATTTCGGTACCCCCCCCCCCCAAAAAAAAAAAAAAAAACAATAAAAAAACTATATTTCTATGGGGTTTTATACAATTTACAGTTTAGTAATACCCACCCACATCCTCAAACAAATACATATACTGTAATACCAGTAGATTAACTATGCTTGTTTTAAGGTTCCCATACTCTAGGTGTGTATTGGGGCAATCATTCAATCCCCTGATGGTCGTGTCAGGGGAAATTAAACATGTCTACAAATCCTGATCCCCGATCCCCTGACAGAACCCTGATCATCACTCATTGCGGATTGGCACATCCAGTCAGTTAAATGGCTGTGCCATCGGGTCGAGGCATCAGAAATCGTCACCACTGTATGGACCCCTTTTTCCATATGAATCAATTAATTTCACAAATGAGCCAACACATATAAGAGTGAACTTGTAAATACTTTTGCTTTTCATTCATACTGTAACTCTGTCTCCATTCTTGGGTATCAATAACAAGTTTAGATCATCCTTATTGCACACATATTGAAGTTTAGTCATCAGGCATATTAAAAAATATATAGTTGCATGTTTGTCAAAACCTCTTTATGCTGATGCCTTAGCAATCGATAATCTGATTTCAATTTGAGCCTTAGGCCTAAAAGCATGCATTGCTGTATACAGGCAGAGGTAGGATTTCAGCAATGATTTAAAGCATAAATCTGGAAGCTAGCATCATCATGCTGAAATTATAATTGTGCCTTTTCTGTGTGTGTGGTACTGTGTTATTCTTAAAAATAAAGTAACTGTGGATGTTATTTGGTAGCAATAGGGATGTAAATGAGTAATAACTGAATCTGTATGTGCAATTGTATAAAATGCTCTGAGCTTCCAAAGAACTCCAAAGACATGTACTACCACAAATGTGTAGCAGGACTAATGTAAATGACCGTGGTATTTATGTCAGCAAGTTTGCCATGTCCTGTTAGTGATATTAGCTCTTTAATTAGTTCAGAATGTGGGATAGGTAGTGATTGTGTGTTTAAAGGGTTATGTATAGCGGATCATGTTATGGTCAACCACACTAAGGGTGCATACACACTGTACAATTTTTTTGACCAATTCGGTTGAAAGACATTTCCATTGAACCCAGTGTCCTGGACTAAAGATGTTGATGAAATATATTGACGACAGACAAAAGAAGAAAGATCTAGCTACAGTTTCTAGGCTCTTTTTGAAAGATATTCAAATTGAGCTGCATGCACAGTTGACGAACAATCTTGATGAAAAACTGGCAGGTATGCACATCATCATTCATCGTTTGTTTGTTGACAATATCTTTTGTCAACATCTTCCGTCCAGGACACTGGGTTCAATGGAAATGTCTTTCAACCAAATTGGTCAAAAAAATTGTACAGTGTGTATGCACCTTTAGTCGAATCTGTCTAGTTCAACTCCTAAAGGTTGGCGCCAGTAACGAAAGTTATATGCAAGCATTAGGTCAATGAGAGCATGATCGGCAGTCACATGAGTTTTTCAAAAAATGTTGATGGCTATGTCAACATAGGTCCACATGGACACCAAATAAGTGTACAGTGTCCAGCTATACTCATCATGCTTTGGTCAGGGTGCCTCACTATGCTTGGCACACTATTGTAATCTAACTATATGCCCACTTGGATGGTAAAGTATGAACCAAGTCAGTCTAAACAAAAGAAAAACGTAAAAAAAAAATTACGCTGACCTTGTGTCGGACAATCACATTCCTGTCGACCTAACGCTTGTGTTTAACTTTCGTTACTGTTGATCTAGACCAGGGCTGGGCAATTGCGGCCCTCCAGATGTTGATGAACTACACATCCCAGCATGCCTTGCATCAGTTTCAGCATGGCCACATAGCAAAACTAATGCAAAGCATCCTGGGATGTGTAGCTCATCAACATCTGGAGGGCCGCAATTGCCCAGCCCTGATCTAGACGCTATCAACTATCTTTAGGCATCTAACTAGATGCATTCGACTAAGTGTGGTCAACCATAACATGGTCGATCT
The DNA here is from genome assembly GCF_055691185.1 of Crinia signifera. NCBI lineage: Eukaryota > Metazoa > Chordata > Amphibia > Anura > Myobatrachidae > Crinia > Crinia signifera. The sequence continues at coordinate 101,737,964 of NC_139225.1, read as the reverse complement.
AGACACCATCGGTCAGTCAACCAGATATGGTTTAAAGCACTGCACTGCATGTCTGGACATATTGCTTGGTTAAAACCCATCTAACTAAACTAACTCTACTATGCATGTTGTAGAAAATATACAGGAGATTGAAAACTTTACTTATGTGAATGAATAACTATTCTGTATAAAGCATTCATAATATGCAATCACTATATAAGTAATTGTAAAGCAATGTAGCGGGTTGAAATTAATTTATACTTTGGTACAATCCATAATCCTGCAAATTGTCATAAAAAATCACAAGGCACAATAAAACTGAATTTTGGTTTACACTTGTCTATGGGCCCGATTAAAGGTGCATACAATCTGGGCATTCTTGACCAGCATGTATGCAGAGCAATGATGGGGAAAACCGCTGTGCTGAAAATCGCTCAAGGCATACACATTGAGTGCCATCTAAGCGATTTTCCCAAGGGGGACAGCTTTCCATAGCAGGACTCTATGGAAAGCTGCTCAGCCCATCATTCATCTGCTGGTGTTACCAGCAGATGAGCAGCGGTGGCTGTTGATGATGCGGGAGCGTGCACCAGGGCTCACTGCTCATTGCTAGGCCATACACACTTTGCGGTTTTTGAGCTGAAAACAGCTCAAATGGCAAAATGGAGCTGATTTCAGCTCAAAATCACCCAGTGTGTATGAGCCTTAAGAGTTGCAAGCAAAAGAATAATCACATAACCATGTTGCACTGCAGGTGCTGCTGATATATATGCAGAGAGATTTAGATTTTGGTGGGATGTGTTCAAACTGAAATCTAAATTAAATGGTCCATTTGTGAGCTACATGCAAAAGCAGCCAGTATTTACTATTTCTGAACATACTGCAGAATTAAAGAAAACCACTTTTACTTTTTTTTTTATTTTTTTTATAGTTTAGGAATTATTTTAGAGTACTAATCTCAAGTGTTCACATTTTTCAGTTCAGCTCATTCATACCAGTATTATCACATTTCCCTGCTGGAAACCTTTTAGTGTTAGTGCTTAGGTTTTCTTTCATTTGGACTCCTTTGGAACTTGATTTAACACAATTATTGAGAATTATTTCTGAGAATCCTTGCACTTGTTTTATTACATTTGTCTCCAATTGTATTCATGAGATGCAAAACGTACTGTATGTCAAATTGATCTCTTATTTTGTTTGAATGCAATGAAAATGTTACATGGGGAAATCTACATACTTCAGAGACATTTGTTTAGCAGATAACTTCATGTTGCTATTATAGCTTTTCATATACTAAACATCTTTCTGTATAGTGGCAATATACTGTATGCCAGTAGACAATGATATGACACCAAAGAACATCAAAACCAGCAGATAAAATAACCTTCCCGTATAAAGAGCCAACATTTCCTTTGCAAATGACAATGTTAGTACTAACTAGAGATGCTGTATGTTCCCCTGCTTTGACCAAGCTGGTTTTGCCTAGTACTGTTTCTTTTTTCCCCACACCACCATTCCTACCTAAAGTATTTTTCAATGACAGCCTGAGCAAGTGCCAATCTCCCAATAAATCCTATGGGCTCCAGTTGTGATGCTGCATACTTTGGACATCCTGACAATTTTAGTAATTTTTCTGCTAGTGGAAGGTCCATGCAAAGTAGGTTTGTTTTATGCTACTGTTTTGCCACACTACACTGAATTTGGGTAGATACAGCTCATCTAGCCTACCTATGGAAGTCTGATCGCAAATCGATCGAAACTGCAGCTTGTAACATCGTGGCGAATGGTTGTGCAATGAGTGTAATGCTTACGTTCATCCACCAGATTTCACTACAGTAGGGCTGAATACAGATCATGTGTAGTATGACAAGCTTAGCACTGTAAGGATTCTATAACCAATTGCTGCTGCTTGCCATCTGCCAGAAGGGGGAGAGCATGCATGAGATGATTGCGCGCCCCATTCTGACAGAGACCACTGCCTCCCTTCCGCCCCAACGTAACTGCACACACATCCCCTTAACCCTGTCCATCTCCCTGAAGCAGAGACGGGTAGCGATTCCACTCCCCGCCGCCATGTGAATGGGACGTGCGTGCATGTGAGACGCTCACGCATTCCCGTCAGATACAGCACCTCTCTGCCAGCGTTTACCAGCTCAGGGAATCTGGTGATACTTGGACTGATGCTTTTTAATATTTTTGTTGCTGACCTTGCAAATGGTATTGAAGGGAAAGTACTGTATGCCTTTTGAGGTGGTAGAGGCTAGGACAGTAGAACAATTTAAACATGCATGGAATAGACAGCATTACAAAGAAATAAGGATCAAATAAGGTTTAAGGGTAACAATATGGTTAAAAAAGGGGCAGAATAGATAGCCCTAATGGTTCTTACCTGGTATCAAGTTATATGATTAAATATATAATGTCTAAAGCTGCACACACTTGGCTTTAGGAAATGATGTTACCGTTCAGCCGGTTAATGAGATGCAGCAAGAGCCGCTTTCTCCTGCAGCCTTCTCCGCTTGGAGACTCACATGGCGCTTTGCCACAGCGTCCGTGGGTAGCGATGGACTTTGCGGCTTGGAGGGAGTGTATGTAGTCGGCTCAGCGTCTAGCGGGTATTCTGGAGTAGAGAGCGTCCTTCCTTTGGTCCTTCCTGGAACACGTTTCGCCGCACACTGGGCGGCTTTCTCAACCGAGTATGAGGTGTGTCCTCTCTGGTCTGTTTTAAATCCTGGTCTCTTTGTTAAGCTCAGGTGTCTCTTATTGCATAATCACCTGTGTGGTTTCTCAGACTGTTCTTCTCCTGTTTAGATTACTGGGTTCTCATTACCAGGTGGGAGTTGCACAGTTACTTGTACGGTCTCATAATTTGAACTGTTTTATTTATTAGTTCCACTATTGTTTCTTGTGGGAAAAAGTTTGTATCCCTTAGTCACAAATACGTTTTTCAATACTAGTGAACTTGCGGATGTGGCAATACATAAAGAAAGATTTCTTTAAATAAGGATCAAATAAGGTTTAAGGGTAACAATATGGTTAAAAAAGGGGCAGAATAGATAGCCCTAATGGTTCTTACCTGGTGTCAAGTTATATGATTAAATATATATATATATATATATATATATATATATATATTCCATTGACAAAAAACCTTACGGTTTCACATGTCCCATTAAGGCTTCTTACACATGATCTGGAATTTCTGAAACCTGTTGTAACTCTTCCACTCAAACGCCAAAAAGCAATGAAATTCCGATCATTAAGGCTGACGCCTTAATGGACGTGTTCCTTGCGCAATACAGATATGGTACGCCATCACAGCCTGTGGGTAAGTGCAGATTCAGCACTCTCACAGAGTGAGATTGCTGTCACTCACACAATGGTGGAGCTGCTAATTCACAGATTTGTGTGCTCATTGGAATACACACATGCAGTCTATGCAACTGAAGGTCTGATCAGTTATGTGGCGCACTCATCCTAATACTGTAATTACCCGCAATCATCTAAAACTGTCTATACTTTACCTCCGAGTTACTATAGTGTTCATTCTAGCACCTGCCATCTTTGAAAATCCATGCAGTTCCTCTTTCCTGCCTGGGGTGTAGCTGTCTGCTGTAGTGCTTCTAGCACAGTGTGGTCTGTATATCAGCACTGCAAACCAGACCTTTGCTAGAAACACTACAGCAGACAGCAACACCCCAGACAGGTTAGAGAAACTGCATAGGTTTTAAAAGATAGCGGGTGCTAGAATAAACACTATTACTAGAACTATCCCACTGAGGGTCCAACATCTTTTACACCCACTACATATATCCATTTAATTTAGTATTCACATGCAGTTACCAAAAACATCTTTCATAATTGCAAAAACTATAATGCTCCCAACTACTATGCATCTACACTTTCTTCTCCTATACGCCTTCATGCTGTTCTGTCTTCCCCGATGCCTACTGCTGTGTGTATTGCCTCTTCTGCACCAATGTGTTTTTCCCCATCTGCGCTGCCCTGTCTTTCCACACAGATGCCACTGGCTTCCCCTCTATTAGTGATACTCTGTCTCCCCCTCCATCCATGCTGCTCTGCCCGCCTCATCCATGACACAGTTTCCCTCCATCTGTGCTGCTCTGTTTTCCCTTTATCCCCTTTGCTCTGAACCCCCTCCCCCATCAGTGCTGTCTTTCCTCCAACTGCTCCTCTGTTTCCCACCCAATCGCATCACTCTGTCTTTCCTTCCCCAATCTGTGCCACTCTTTTCCACCCATCTGCTTTGTTAGTCCCCCATCAGTGCTGCTTAGCCTTCCTATCATCTACGCATTTCTATTGCTCACCACCCGCACCACACTGTCTCCTACCCCAATCAACACCACTTTTACCCCATCCTCTCAGCTCTGTTTACTGCTCAGACCTTCAGTTGCATAGACTGCATGTGTGTATTCCAATGAGCACACAAATCTGTGAATTAGCAGCTCCACCATTGTGTGAGTGACAGCAATCTCACTCTGTGAGAGTGCTGAATCTGCACTTACCCACAGGCTGTGATGGCGTACCATATCTGTATTGCGCAAGGAACACGTCCATTAAGGCGTCAGCCTTAATGATCGGAATTTCATTGCTTTTTGGCGTTTGAGTGGAAGAGTTACAACAGGTTTCAGAAATTCCAGATCATGTGTAAGAAGCCTTAATGGGACATGTGAAACCGTAAGGTTTTTTGTCAATGGAATTTCATAGTTTTTTTTCAATTTTTTTTTTTTAATTCATTTAATGAGTATGAAACCAGTCCCAGTGCATGAAACCCCTGTCAACAGGCAAGACATCCAGCCCATGAATAAAATAATAATAAACAAGTAAGTGTGTAACAAGAGGCAGAACTAGCGAAATGTGGGCCCAAGTGCAAAAATATGCTCCTCCCCATACTCAAAATAGGAACAGTGTGAGCCGAAGGCACCCTATAATCCTCTACTCCCATACCACACCCTACTTCCACTGTCCCCAACATACTACACATCCCATAACTCCTACCCCCATCCCCTGCTCACATCAGTAGGGTGCGCATGCGCGTAGCTGCAGTGACATCTTACTTGTGTATACTTGCAGCCAGTGCTTTGTACAAAAATAGGTTCAGGAACTCTCTGGGAAGGAGCAGAGTGGGCAGAGCTTTTGCAGGGGTGGGGCTTCAAACAGTGTGAGGCCTACCAATACTTTGAGCAAGATTTTTTTAAACACCTCCATCCACAAATGTGGCGACTGTGCTCCATTATACATATGCCCCACACCGTGATTCCCATTATGCATATGCACCACATCTTGATGCCCATTATTCATATGCCACACACCGTGATGTCCAATGTACATATGCCACGCATCATGATGCCCATTACACATATGCTACCCCCCATTATGCCCATTATACATATGCCACGCATCGTGATGCCAATTACACATAATGCCACACACCGTGATGCCCATTATACATATATCACACACCGTTATGCCCATTACACATATGTCACACACTGTGATGCCCATTACACATATTCCACACATCGTGATGCCTATTATACATATTTCACACACCGTGATGCCCATTACACATATGTCACACACCGCAATGCCCATTATACATGTGCCACACACCATTATGCTGAGAAGTGCAACATTATCGGATGAGATTGGTTAGATGTGGGGCACTGGGCTGAGGATGGTTGGGTAGATTGGGGTGTACTGGGCTGGGGAAGGAGGATGGTTGAGTAGATGGAGGGGCACTGGGCTGGGCACAAGGGGTTGGCAGCACTGACCTTGGCTTTGCTTGTCTGCCCATGCATATTGCAGGACCTCAGCTCTGGCTGCTGCTACTTGAAGCTCCCAATCACTGTGACTCATGATGAGTGCTGCTGACAGGGGGAGGGTGCCATTGAGTTACCCCCTGCTGGGTCTTAGATCATATCAGCACTGGGACTGGTACCGGCTATGGGGGCTGCTCAGCTACATCCTAGCACAGCCATTACCCCATTTTCAAAATACAGTCAACAGGTATCTGCAGTTGGAACAGAACCTATAATTTATTTATTTATTATTTATTAACAGTTTCTTATATAGCGCAGCATATTCCGTTGCGCTTTACAATAGCAGACAGTGATACAACAAAACAGGGTATTTACAGACAGTCAAAATGTATAGGGAAATAGGCATTGATACATAAGGATAGATACTGTATTCTTTATTGCATCGATTCCACCAGAACGCAAGGTTCTATGACTGGTTCTGGAATTTGATAAGCTTGCCTGAAGAGATGAGTCTTCAGGGAACGCTTATAGGTTTGGAGACTGGAGGAGAGTCTTATTGTGCTTGGGAGGGCATTCCACAGAGTGGGTGCAGCCCGAAGAAAGTCCTGCAGTCGGGAATGGGAGCTGGTAATGAGTGTGGATGAGAGACGCAGATCTTGGGAGGAGCGTAGAGGTCGTGTTGGATGATATTTTGAGATAAGAGAAGATATGTATGTTGGTGAAGTTTGGTTTATGGCTTTGTGTGTAAGTAAAAGAATTTTGTATTGAATACGGTAGAATACAGGTAACCAATGAAGTGACTGACAGAGTAGCTTTGCAGACGATGAACGTCTGGCTAGGAAGATTAGCCTTGCAGCTGCATTCATAATGGACTGTAGTGGTGAGAGTCTGTATTGGGGAAGGCCAATAAGGAGACTATTGCAATAATCAATGCGTGAGATAATAATGTGTACATATACAGTAAGATGGTGTGTGTGGAATGCGCTCATTGATGCTGGGAATCTAGTAACATAGGCCCTTATTCTGATCTGTGCGGAAATTCCCGCATTCTTACGGAGCGGTCCGCACGCCACGGTGTTTTGCCGCATGCGGCCATCGTCCGTAGAAACGCCCACGTGTCCTCCGCATTCGGACGGACTCACTCTTTAAGAACAGGGCGTGTTTACGGACGACATACAAAGCATGCGTGTGCGGGAGAAACACTCCGATTCGGCACGGTATTACAGAGTATTACAGTGTATGCTCGGGAATACCGCATCCGAACGGGAGCCAAGCGGTGCTACCGCACGTAAGCGGAGTATTTACGCCAAACAACCCACTATGAAGTATCTTCTGCAATACATCACATGACCCACTTATTCAATTACCTATCCTCATAAAAAACTGCTTATTTGGAATTGGAATCAATTAGATGCCAATATATCCTTACAACCATGCCTAACACATGCATTGCACACATTAACCCTTACAGCAATTGAAGTGCAATGGTTTCAATTAAAGCACTGACAAGCGTCCTATTAGTGAGTAATGAGTAAAGGAGTCGATTTTATTGGGTTCAGGTGTTAATGCTTGTAGTCATTAGGCGTACGTTCGCCTACCGCATGAACGAGTGGTGTCCGCAAAGCAATAGTACACTTGTGGACACCGCACATTTCTGCCCTTTTTGATCGCGTGCATTCGGAGTGGTTTCCGAATGTACGCCCCCCAACATAAGTGTACTCCCCCGTGTCCACCCATGTTTCCGCCCCGTTTTGCCCACTTTGAAACTACGCCCATGTGTCATTCCGCATGACGCCCATAATACGCCCCTATTTCCCGACTGATAGCGGTGAACAGTTTTGGACGGGATTTGGCCGAACTGGTACCGAGTCAAGGCGTGGCACATGCGCGTAGCGTTCTCCACGCATGCGCAGACGCCATAAAGACGCGATCCGTAAGTACGCGGTAAAGTCCGCGTCAATCAGAATAAGGGCCATAGTTATCTCACGTACCCTTCCCAAATCTGTGTGATCTAGTGCACTATGCACTGACCCCACAGCACCATTCCAGGGCATTGATTTTGGATGGCCAGAGTAGATGGCAGGCACAAAAGTACACTTGCTGGGAGGATTAGCAGCAGGGTGTCAGGAGCGGGTGGGAGCAGAGAACAGACCGATGGTGAGTGCCGGAGCAGCCCTGGGAACAGGAGCAGAGTGGAAACCTCATTAATTATGCAGAGGAGTGGACATACAGGGTGCACGATCCCTGCGTGTGACTCTGTAACCCAATACTACTACATGCCAGGGCAGTCCCATTATTTAACCCTCTGTGTGGCAGTGCCACCTGTGCGGGCAGCATAGGCATATTCTTAGGAGGTGCACCCTTGGAGGGGCATGTCCATCACTGCCTACTGGGCGTGTCCATCACCGCCTACTAGGCATCAATGCAAACTACACTAAATAGAAGGTGACTTATTTATGTATATGCGCTTCAGAATTAATCATTCCCCCACACATACTAGAAACAAGGACAGTGCGCTGCAAAAATGTACATGCCCATTACACATTAAGCCACACACCGTACTTCACATTACACAAAATGCTGCACATTGTGATTCCCATTACACAATATGCTGCACACCGTGATGACTATTACACAATATGCTTCACAGTTATGCACATTACACAATATGTTGCACACTGTTATGCCCATTACACAATATGCTGCACACTGTTATGCTCATTACATATTATGCCACACATTGGGGGTTATTCTGCTTGGTGCGATGGGACTGTACGTGGTCGGTTCGGGGTTTTTTTTTGCATCTGCGCATGCGTAGCTTTCGCTATGCGCATGTGCGGCGACCTCACACCGCTCAGGGACGGGTCTCTCCGTGCGAAAAAAAGTGTCCGCAAGAGTACGTCATTGTGGGCGGCATGTGGGCGTTTTTATGGGAGCGGCCGTAATAATGAGGAAAACTGGGCGTAAACATGGGCGTACACGGGGGTGTGCACACAAAATGCACGGTGCCACAACCGCCTCGATCGGCGAACGCACAGTGCATTTTGGGCCAAAAACAGGCGGACGCCAAAGAGTGCTCCTGACCACTCTTAGAGCTACCGCATGAGAGCGGACGCCTGGGTCTGCTAATTAACGCCGAATACAAGTAAATTACATACACCTGAATGCAATAAGCAATGCTGCTATAACCAGGGCTATTTTTCAGCAGGCTCCAGCAGGAACTGAGGCTCTTATTCTAGTTCACTCTTTCTGACAAAATATTTCTTAGATGGACAAAACCATGTGCACTGCAGGTGAGGCAGGTGTAAAACTCACCCAAATCTAATTATCTCTGCACAAGTAACACCTGCCTCACCTGCAGTGCACATGGTTTTGTCCATCTAAGAAATATTTTGTCAGAAAGAGTGAACTAGAATAAGGGCCTCAGTTCCTGCTGGAGCCTGCTGAAAAATAGCCCTGGCTATAACCATCTCACCCATTCAGAAAGTGTTTTTGTATACTTTAAAAAGCAGGACACTCAATTCACAAAAGTCGACATGTGTCAACTTTTTCACTGTAACACAAACATACCAGTTTTTTATTAGGAAAAAGACACATAAACCACATCTTAGAGCAACAATGATGTTTTTTGGACTCAATTTCTACTTGCACTGTGGCGTACGCTCAGATATACGGAAGGTGCCAGTGTGAAAACGGACCAGACCCGTCCGTATACGGTGGCGTACGCTCAAGTGAACGCCACTCCCCATTGTCGTGTTTGTGACCGTCCGTGTGTGACTGTTCTGTGGGCAGACTTACTCTCACCGTGAGCATACGGGAAATGTACGGTGTGACGGACCGTATGCACGTTTCACCGATCCGATCAGAATAAGGCCCATTGTTACGTGTAATGCCCCCAGTACTCCTGCCTATAAACTTAATGCCACCAGTAGTGCACCTGACCTTACACAATGCCTACAAAAGTGCTACTTACATTTTTGCTGCTTCACTGCTGCTGTTATGTGGATGGGAAGGGGGAGAAAAGAGACAGCCTTGCAGCTTCCCCACTCTGCGCTGCTGCCAGTGGTGAGGCAACCGACGCCAGAGGGACGGGGTTGGAGCAGAGGAGGTAAGAGGCACCTTCTGCTCTCAGCTGAGGGGGGGTCCATGTGTTCCAGAGCTGCTGGCAGGCCAGCTCCGGTGGGATGGGGAGGAGAGGCAGCTTCCGCCTCGAGTGGAAGGGGGCTTCTCTACAACCAGGACCCTCTCAAACCAGATTTATTTCTGATTGGGATTATCTCCCAAGTGGTGGTTTGAGAGGGTCCTGGATGTAGGGAAGTCACAACGGGTAACCTTTGCGAAAGCTGCAGATAGCAGCAAAATGCTTCAGCTGCTCTGCAGTGAACCAGACAGCTGCAATTTACAGTATTCCTTAAAGACTTGGATATCATCAGTCGGTGAGGACTTTTTGTATAGAATTGATTCAATCATTATCCCTCCAATGGGTGAACTCCAATAAGGCTGATCCATGGACTGGCAATCAGAAATAAGAGTTATTATTAATTCCAACCATATTGCACTTCTGGTTACCCAATATTCATTGTTTTTAATGCTCTAGAGTTATTAAATTTATTTTATTTATTATACACCTGACCACTTGTTACTTATGCGCAGTTAAACCTCTTCCTGTTTTCCATTTCACATGTCGGCTAGCCTTGTAAATTTAAATGGTGCCGGGTACAGCCCTAGTGTCTTTCAGTACTTCTGCACATGCACTGGACACACAGATCACTGCACGTCCAGTCCTCTCACAGGGCCTTATTCTGGTTGATTCGGTCAGATGCGTATTTTTGGAAAAGAACCGAGTGTTCTTAGCCCCGCCTTCCGTATGGATCGCTCACACCGTCCGAATGCGGTAAGACGCCGACCGAACGGTGCGCGAGTGGATTTTTCCTATGCACACCTCCTCCATCTTTGGGAACCTCCCCCATCATTCGATGGTCACCGACCATCGAATGCTGGACCGAATGGTCAGGCAGCACCGATTGCTCCAGACCACTGGGGCATTTCTCCATGCAAAAGCAGGGATATGGGCGGGCAGCTGGCTTCCGGCTATGTCATATGTCCGCCCCCCACACGTTCGTCACGGCCGGATTACCATATGTACGGCCAGCGTTTTCATGGGAACGCCCATGATACGCGGGGCATACGCATATGGTAATGAGGCCAAACAGCCCTTCACGCCCCTCTCCACCCCCTGTTCGGATTGCTCCGACTGATCGTTTTCTGTACAGAATTCACGCCGTATTCGGATGTGCGCGGCGTTCGCACATGTGCAGATACGCCTCTGCACATGCGCAAACACCAACCATCGGCCGTCCGTCCGCATTCGGAGCCATCCGACTCAACCAGAATAACCCCTACAGTGACTGTCTGAGAAGAGCCGGCCTTAGCCATTTTGATGCCCTAGTCAAAATTTTGCCTGCTGCTAGTTCTATCTCTGATACAGAACCCCTGATACAGCAAAGCATCTGTAACTCAGCAGCACTGATCACCGCAGCAGCCAGCAACACCCACCATCCACTGGCATATCCATAATGGGTGCAAGGTGTGCAGCACACATGGTCCTCTGGGCCCTGGGGGCCCCACACGCTGTACACCCTGCACCCATTTCATTCTACTCATCGTTGGTTCATTAGAGCAGCGGTAAAGATCACTGGGAAAATGGCTGCGTAGTGACCCAAATTCACATTACATAGCAGACAGTGACCCATATTCATATTACAAAGCGCGTAATAACCCATATTCGCGTCACACAGCATGTAGTGACCCATATTTGCATTGCACAGCAAGTAGCGACCCATAGTCACATTACACAGCATAGAGACCCATATTCGCTTAACACAGCATTTAGTGACCCAAATTTACATTACACAGCACGTAGTGACCCATATTCACATTACACAGTGCTGTAACTAGGGGGGGGGGGGTCACGCGAACCGGGCGCTGTAGGGGGGGTGCGCTAGTGTGAGCAGCCTACAAAAGCAGCGGCAGCAACGGGGAGCTAGCGTTGCTATCTATGTCTGCGGCGGCCACTCCAAAGATGGCCGCCGTCTTGAAGAAGACAGACACTAGAGGTGGGCTTGACCTCTAGTGTCTGTGACTGTGATGAACACAGCGCGCCCAGCGATACGCGCTGGAGCGGGACCTGCCCTGCCTGTCTCCTCAGCGGCACCATGGGGGAAGCTACATCTCCCTCCCCCTGCAGCAGCGCCGTGGAGGAACTGCAGATCTCTTCCTCCAAATCCTCTTGCAAGCCAGAGCCTCTCGGGTGCACAGCCCGACTGCCGCCCCGGGCGCCGAAACACATAGTTTCGGCCCTGCATAGTCACTTTACTCATCGCATAATGACCCATATTCACATTACACAGCATGTAAATATTAGACAGCACGTAGTGGCCCATATTCACATTACACAACACACAGTAACCCAAAGTCACATTACACAGCGCGTAGTGACCCATATTCACATTACACAGCACATAGTGACCATATTCACATTACACAACACACAGTAACCCATAGTCACATTACACAACACACAGTAACCCATAGTCACATTACACAGCGCGTAGTGACCATATTAACATTACATAGCGCATAGTAACCATATTCACATTACACAGCGTATAGTGACCCATATTCACATTACACAGCGCGTTGTGAATATATTAACATTACACAGCACGTAGTGACCCACAGTCACATTACACAGCGCGTAGTGACCCACAGTCACATTACACAGAGCATAGTGACCCGTAGTCACATTACACAGCGCATAGTGACCTATATTCACATTACACAGCACATAGTGACCCATAGTCACATTGCACAGCACATAGTAACCCATAGTCACATTACACAGCACGTAGTGACCCATATTCACATTACACAGAGCATAGTGACCAGTAGTCACATTACACAGTGCATAGTGACCCATAGTCACATTACACAGAGCATAGTGACCCGTAGTCACATTACACAGCGCGTAGTGACCATATTAACATTACACAGCGCATAGTAACCATATTCACATTACACAGAGCATAGTGACCCATAGTCACATTACACAGCACATAGTGACCCATATTCACATTACACAGAGCATAGTGACCAGTAGTCACATTACACAGAGCATAGTGACCAGTAGTCACATTACACAGCGCTTAGTGACCCATATTCACATTACACAGAGCATAGTGACCCGTAGTCCCATTACACAGTGCGTAGTGACCCATATTCACATTATACTTTACAGCGCGTAGTGACCCATAGTCACATTAAACATCGCGTAGTGACCCATATTCACATTACACAGCACATAGTGACCCGTAGTCCCATTACACAGTGCGTAGTGACCCATAGTCACATTATACTGTACAGCGCGTAGAGACCCATAGTCACATTAAACATTGCGTAGTGACCCATATTCGCATAACACAGCACATAGTGACCATATTCACATTATAAAGCACGTACTGACCCATATTCACATTACACAGCACATAGTGACCATATTCACATTACACAGCACAAAGTGACCCATATTCACATATGTCCCGACAGTCGGGATTCCGACTGCTCCCTTTTAGGGGTCCACGACCCCCATAGAGGGAGAATAAAATAGGTGGCGAGCGCAGCTCGCCACCGTGCCCGCAGCGTGGCGAGCGCAGCGAGCCCGTAAGGGGCTTCATTGCGCTCCCCACGCTGTGCAGTCAGGATTCCGACGTCTGAGTAATGACTGTCGGAATCCCGACTGTCGGGGAAATATACCACACCCATTCACATTACACAGCAAGTACTGACCCATAGTCATATTGTACAGCACATAGTAACCCATAGTCCCACTGCACAGCACGTAGTGACCCATAGTCACATTGCACAGCACGTAGTAACCCATAGTCACATTGTACAGCACTTAGTAACCCATAGTCACATTGCACAGCACGTAGTGACCCATAGTCATATTGTACAGCACATAGTAACCCATAGTCCCACTGCACAGCACGTAGTAACCCATAGTCACATTGCACAGCACGTAGTAACCCATAGTCACATTACACAGCACGTAGTGACCCATAGTCACATTGCACAGCACGTAGTGACCCATAGTCCCATTACACAGTGTATAGTGACCCATAGTCCCATTACACAGCGCATAGTGATCCATCATTTAATTACACAGCTTGTAATGACCCATATACACATAGCACAGGATGTAGTGACCGATATTCACATTATATAGTGCGTAGTGACCCAATCACATTACACAGCGGATACAAACCCATAGTAACATTACATAGGGGGCGGGCATTCGGAAGGCGGCATTCCGCTCGCTAAGCAGCAAAAGAACACTGCTTAGCAAGCGATCCTGAATCAGGCCCCTTGTTCCCCTCAATTACTAGTACGCTCTCACACACTGGTGCCTCCTCAGTCCCTGCACAAATTACCTTCAGCCAGGAGCAGCATGCCACAGATCAGGGGGCAGGGCTGCACTTCAGCTTCACTATTTCACAAAAAAAAGCTACCCCATCCCCAGGCACAAGCAAAGTAAGTGTAACGCAATAGGTTTCAAAAGGGGGCGTGGCCACGGGGGGTCCGCGATTAGGCCACGCCCCCTTTTTAAACTATCCCGGTAAACGAGCCCAGGCCACTGCTAGCCGCCTGGGGGAGGGGGCACTGATGTAAGCACCCATTTGATGCTACCCACGGCTACCTTGCTGCATGTACTAGTCCTGTTGCTCCTGCACGTAATTATCTGCCGGCTGATGACCTCAGCTGGGACAGAGAGACAGTGTGACTGCACTCACCACCTGTAGTCCTCTCTTGGGTCCTCCTATGCCCAGACCTGCAAATAACTACCTGTCTGCCCGGTTCCTGTGCCCCATGTTTGCGTGTCATTATGCCATCAGCCATCTGCATTAGCTGGGCATGTACTGTATGTGTATGAAGTATACTATATATTCATATTGATATATAAGAAACTGTGAATATTGCTTCACAGTCGGCCATCTTGGTACACCCAAGTGAAGCTCATCAGTGTACTGCTCCCCCTGCTGGTGGCATTGTGCGCATGCGCAACAAGTTGGAGCTCCTATCTTTATAATGGGGGACATTTCACTAAATTATAAAAAAACTGTACCTATCTGAAAATCCTCAACCCCAAAAGGCACTCCACTGGGACAATATCTACCTAATAAAACAAACCCCAAGTCTCAATTGTTCCTCTATCCTGAGTTATGCCTTCCCAAAAAAACCCTCATAGACTAACATGGGTGACAAGTTGTCATTTCTGGAGTGTCAGAAAAAAACTGACAGTTGGAAGTTTAGATCGCTCCCAATTGGTCATTTTTTAATATTTCGCCCTGAAATTTGGCAGGCAGCACCGGTTGACGATTCTACGCGTACGTGCCAAATTTCAGCTCAGTACGTCCAGTCACTTTTGAGGTGCAGTCCCTCAAACACCATGCCCCCATCCGAAAAGTTCCCTATGGGAAAAATCCGTTCGTTGGATTCAGCCTTAATATAAGGGCACTACCGTGCCCTTATAATATATACAATGTCTAAAGCTGCACACACACACATACACACACCTGCTCAGCAAGAAAGAACCATGGCTCCCAGCAGCAGAAGTTTCAGATAATAAAGGGTAAATTTACCAAGATGGGAGTTCGATTTCAAATGGGATGTTGCTATAGGCAACCAATTAAAATCTACTACTTATTTATTTAGTACCTTCTAGAAGATAATAGATAGGATCCGACTGGTTGCCAATAGCAATATTCCGTCTGAAACAAAACTCCTATCTTAGCAAATAAACCCCCAAGTGATTGGCAACAACCCCCCAATCTGGGACCGATGTCTATCTTGTTGATGGTCTATTAACTAGTACAGTATATTTTGTTTTAGATATATTTACTTGTCTTTAATTTGTTTTATAATTAAGTAATTTTCTGTCTTGTAACAGAATAGAATCATTCTACAGTGACATTTTAAAAGGGCAGTTAGTGACATTTCAAGTAAGATACATGATGGAATGTTAAAATGTTTGAAGTAATAATACAGAAAAAAATGGTTGACACTTTTTTTTCAGAAGTATTTGATCATTTTTACCAGGAATATATTTGTTTATGTATTTATTTTAAGGAAAATAAAAAAACAGCCTTATTATTATTATTATTATTATTTATTATTATTATTATTATTATTACTATTATTATTTGCAACATACTGTACAGCATAAATTAGAACTATGAGAACCAAGTTAAAGATTGAAGTTCCCATACTATAAGTTGACACTGAAAAATGAACATGTGCATAATTATAATAATGACATAACACTGAATTTCAGAAGTGATATATGAACTTTCATATACTGTCTTCAGGACCATTCAATATATTTAATATATGTTTGGCAAATTAGGAATTTAAATCTAATACTCTAAACTATGAATCTACTACTAATTTTGGGTACTTGTTTCCTATCTGGGCACCCACGATTTTAATCGCGGGCATCGGGGGTAAAATCGGGGCCATCGCGGGCATCGCGGCCGATAAAAAATAGGGTGCGATGGGCCAGACGCGATGCCCGCGATTTTCCCATAGAGAACAATGTTAAATGCCTCAATTTACCCGCTATGACCACGATTTACCATAGGAAACAATGTTAAATGGATCAATTTACCCAAATCAGCATAGGAACAATAGTAAATGGGCCAAAAACACCCCTGAACATTGAAATGTCCCCCCAAAAGTAGTTGACGCCACCCCGCCATCAACGTGAACCCGAAGCGTGGCGAGCGCAGCGAGGCCGCGAGGGGCGGCAGTACGCGACCTCCGACCTTTTCATGCCCTACTATCCACTAGGGCGTGGAGTGAGAATAGAATAGTGTGGCGAGCGTAGCGAGCCACCGAGCCCGAAGCGTGGCGAGCGCAGCGAGCCCCGTGAGGGGACGCGGATACCTTCACAGGTAAACGCGTCCCTTCGCGGGCTTCCCAGGTGTCCGCGTCACCATGGACACCTGGGAAGCCCGCGAGGGGACGCGTATAACTGTGAAGGTATCCACGTGCGCTCGCCACGCTTCGGGCTCGGTGGCTCGCTGCGCTCGCCACACTATTCTATTCTCACTCCACGCCCTAGTGGATAGTAGGGCATGAAAAGGTCGGAGGACGCGTACCGCCGCCCCTCGCGGGCTCGCTGCGCTCACCACGCTTCGGGTTCACGTTGATGGCGGGGTGGCGTCAACTACTTTTGGGGGGACATTTTTATGTTCAGGGGTGTTTTTGCCCCATTTCCCATTGTTCCCTATGATAATTTGGGGAAATTGATCCATTTAACATTGTTTCCTATGGTAAATCGTGGTCATCGCGGGTCAATTGGGACATTTAACATTGGTCCCTATGTAAAATCGCGGTAATTGCGTCGGTCGCATCGCATGTCATTATAATGGCATGCGATGTACACGCGATGCCCGCGATGGGCGCCCAGATAGGAAACAAGTACCTAATTTAGTTAATGTAGTTATGGCTTGCGATAAATGATGGGTTAGACAAAAAATTAAATAAAAAACAACAACATCCTGCACTATCTAAGTAGTATTGAGCCTTAGTCTACCAATTGATATCATACCTCCTTACAAAAAGGAGTGGAAATTTATTACCCACACACATGAATAAGGAACAGAGCTTTGCTGATAGAAGAGTGAATATTAATGGTAATCAATGAAGCTCAAATAAACAAATAAAAAATTGTATTAAAAAAACATGTAATCATGACACTACAATAAACACATACTGTATGCACCAGTAAAATCAGATAATATCACATACGATACAACAAATTGGTAATATTAGCTAAACTTTTAAGATACTGTAGTAATTCATTATTTCAGAACCATTATCACTCCTAAACACATTCTCTATAATAATATACATATATCCATTGTGAAACAAAACCAGAACTCTCAACTTGCTCAGGGGTCCTGCGACATAAAACACTGTCAATTCAAATATGAAGCTCAATTGGGATTATAGATAAAATGATATAGTGGGTAGTTATGTTAATTCATAGCAATTAAAGGGGTTGTGTATATTGTAATAACAATTTAATCTGTGACAAGTACCTTGTTTTAGAGTGTAGGAAGTCCATTTTGTATTAAGCTCCACCCTCCATGAGTACCTTTGAAGAGCTCAGACTCACGATCTCAGTGGTCTTACAGAACGTGTTGCGTGCTGTTAGCATCTCGCTACCTTTGATATCTGAACTGCACATATTTCCAGTTATTTTTTACACGTCATTAATTACTTTCTGTGGTCTTGGATACTTTTTCTGCGACAATTATATTTTGTGTATGTTTTTTTAGACTCATTGTGAAATATGAATTCGAGAGTTAATAATTTACTTGGAATTTCTGGTTTTTGGACATCACTTCTTCATAGTTCACATAAATAGATCTAATTTAAATACTTGGGGTCAACTTACTAAACGCTGAGTTTGGTGCTAATAGAACCACCCAGAACCAACTTTAAATTGACAAATGTTTTTCTATTAAATTGCTAGCATTTACTAAAGAGTTCCACTATAAATCCCGGCCGATTAGAAATCACAGTGGTATGTTCTATAAAACAGCACTTTCTATTGAAACTACTATGGAATAGAAGCTGTAGTATTCTATTAAAATTCATTGGTACATTTATAGATGCACGCACCATTGTATTGTAGATTAGAAGGGGTTTATTTACTAAGATGGAAGTTCTATTGAAGATTAAATGTTGCCCATAGCAACCAATCAGAATCTACTTATTTATTTAGCACCTTCTAGAAGAAAAATCAATAGTGACATCTCGTCCTCAATAGAACTCCCATCTTACTAAACAAATCCTCAAGTGTTCTATTTATATTAGAAGTGAACAGATCGGATTTGAAAGAAGCCAAAAAAAAACAAATTTTTGTATACCAAGTAGAACCGAGTCAGGGTCCTGATCTTGGTTGCTTTGGTCCTCCGCATGTTTTGCATGGAAGACCAAGTTTGTTATATGTATCATGGGGGCACCGTTCTGTATGTGTGATGTGCAGGGAAACTCTTCATCACACACCTTAAATGGACTTATTCACCACTTTGATTTCTTATGCTACATCAACCCACCCTATACTCACCAAACAATACCATCTTTCTGGTGATATACTATATTCAGAAATATAGCTCCACTATATACAGTAGCAACAGCAGAACCAGATGCTAACAAACAGTATAAAAAATTATATATGACCTTGAATATGTATTTGATAAATGCTGCATGACTGTTGAATCCCATAAGAGTTCACAGTTTTTGCTTTGACAAAACGGAATCTAGCCATGCTTTTCTATTTAGACTTTCCGTTCAGAACCATTTAATATTATTAACATTCATGCTCTATGAAATGTTCTTTAGAAATTAGAATACATTAAACGTATTATTATTATTCATGTTTCAACATTTTATTGAATAGCTAGTCGAAATGCTAAATCACATCCAGCATATATTCTCTCTTTGTGCATTCATTTTTTCTGTATGTAATTCTCAGTTCTATGATGACATACTGATGAGTTCAAATAGGGATTGCTGCAAATGTAAAAAGCATCATTTGAATGGAAGATCAGATGCTGTCATGTTTTTCAAAGGAACTGGAATGGGTGAACCTGATTCATTTCTTAAAAATGTGGCACTCTGACAGAAGCTGATCTCGAATCCATAAGTGCAGATACATTTTATGTCACTTTATAAATTCGGACCGGTCTTTCAATGTTAAAAGTAACAAAGCTCCAGTTGACTTTTCCATCACATCTGCATGCTATCATTTTGCAGCAATTTGATGTGCTATGGTTTTCAAAAAACAATGCTGTGTGAAGCGTATTGCATTTGCTACACAGTATTTTCTGACTTTGAACCTATGAATGTATGCAGAAAAAAGAATGTCTGTGAAGATCAAAAGAAAGAAAAAAAATAAAGAAAAAGGAAGCAAAAGAAACTATCCCAGCAAGTTATCTCTGTTTATTTCAGAAAGAAAGATTTTGCTTCTCTGTTATAACTCACCCCGTTTTCAAGGGCATTGAAGAAGCTTAAATCAGGAATCTAGATGAAAAAAACCTAATAGCAAAAACTCCACGGAAGAGTACTGAAGTGTAAACACATAAAACTAAATATTCCTCAGGCTGATAATAAGCAGTTTACCTGCATCCGGGATAGGGCTGGCATTCCGTATCAAATGGGGAATACGAATATTTCATAGAACGTAAAAATGAAGTTTAAGAAGTAACACCTGTATTGACTATTGTTGTTAATTTGATTAAGTATCAATTAGAAACAGTTAATTTTGTGCAATGACATCTATAGTATGCATGTTCTTTAAAGACAAAAAGTCCTAATATGTTAAATTTACAGAGAGAGTTTAAAGTAGGAAATTCTAGTAGTATATACTGTTGTCATTTGTAATTGAGGGGTAGATGTATGAAGCAGTGAAGGGAGGTAAAGTGATAAAGTGCCTTGTACTTTATCACCGGGCAACCAGCTCCTGACTGTTACGTTAGAGCAGGGGTGGGGAACCTCAGGCCCGGGGGCTGTATGTAGCTTTGACGGGAATCGAGTACAGGTGAATTCTTGCGAGAGGTCGGTAGTTCTCGCAAGATTCCTCTTAATAAACAGCAGCCAGAGACAGTCAGTCCTATTCAGCGGCAGCCGCTGGAGCGTGGGACAGTTACAGGAGGACAATTTGTAAGAGAAATCTTTACATATGTCCCCCGAAGGAATTTTTCTCCATACAAACGGACCTTGGCACGAAAAAAGGTTCCCCACCCCTGCGTTAGAGGCTGGGTTTAAATAGGGACATTTAGGAGCTGATTGGCCGGTGACCTTTATCACTTCTCCTCCCTTATCACTGCTTCATACATCTACCCCTGAATCTCATACGCTTTGGGTACGCACTCACATCCAGAAGTAAGTCAGTGGGGTGCACCACTAAAGAGATCCCAAGGGGGATATCCATATATAGCAAATAAGTAAAGCATTGAGGTAAACACTGAATAGGGCACTCACCGATCGATGCAAAAAGATTAGTTTAATTGTATAAAATCCATATTCATAGGTCGATGTTTCGGCCCTAAACGGGCCTTTGTCAAGACAGCACAGCAACAGCAGTGATCCAACAGGACAGTGATGGTGTACTGATTACTGTTGTCAACTCTCCAAATATACCCAACCTGATTAGGGCAAGCTAATTATTTAATTGGAAACTATAGTGCACCTGACAGCAAATGGGTGCAACAACTAACTACCCCTGAATCTCATATATAATAAACTTGCACTAGTTAGACTGTTTCATATAGTTATGTTCATAAAATTATTTGTAGTCAGGGAAATTCAAATACAGTATACTGTAGACTTGTATTGAGATATCAAATTGTTGATCTGCCTGATTAATACATAGCAGTCGTTACTATATTAAAAAAAAGTTTTCTCTTTTGATAACCCCCTCTTCTAGCACACAATGGGGCCAATTCAGACATGCTCATATAGGTCTGGATTTGGCCATTTCCCTGATGCTTGGCATCTGCACATGCACAAATACGCATGGGAGCAAACGGCTTTGGCGGCTTTCACAGTCGCTGAAGGTGCACTCCGAAGAGAGAAGTCCGTGGGTAGACAGGGGGCAGCAGCAGGGGAATGCCTACTGTTTTATGGGTGTCCCCATAAAAAAACCTGGATGTTCCCCATGTCAATGCCTGCGTGGGGCAGCCCCCTTGGTGATCTCCATCCAGGATAAAAGTATAGACTTTTTTTTTTTTTTTTAAACACAATTTATTAGAGAAATAGCAGAAAACAGCAAAAATGAGTACAATGGACAGAAAACACTGGTTTTTTTTTTACATTTTTAACCATCGTTCACTTCTTTACTTCCCCACCCATTCCCCAGCACTCCCCACCATCCGTTCCCTCCATCCCTATTATTTCAAGAACACTTCGCTTATCGTGTAAATAAACAAGTTCAGGAGAAGAGGAACATAGTATTTTACAATATCATACCATATTTCAACTTAGTCGATCCAATGCTCCTACCCTCCCAGGTTAGATATTATAGGATCTATAACATGACATTATGAGAAGGGGATACAAGCTGGTTAAATGTCACATTATTCCATCTGAATGGTGGAGAGCACCAGGCAGATCGTACATAGTACATCAAACCATTGCTGCTAATTCTCTATTATTATTTATAAACAATATAAACAAAAGAAAAAATATAAAGGGGGGAGGGAAAGAGGGGAGGGAAAATGGGTCAGGTAAAAAGACATACAAGGGGAGAAGGGGTAGAGCTGCGAAACCTCATCACACGATTAACAGTTCCGTATATCAATCATCAAGTAATTTGACGCAATAAGTACCATGTTGTATTCTCAAAGACCTTCTGTATATTTAACTGGACATTCGATTCAAGAGATTCAATAAAGGGCTCCCACTTCATATAAAATCGAGTTACGCCTTTTTCAATATCACTTAGAGTTGCCTGTCTTTCATAATATAGAATGGTTAAAAGCGAAGCTTTCAGCTCAGAAAGTGAGGGGGCATTTCTGGAAATCCAATTTTTTAAAATTAGCTTCTTAGCCTGAACCAAAATTAACGTCATCAACGGAATAATCGCCTTTTTCCTTTGACCTAAGTTCCATTTTTTAAAATATAGGAAAAGCGCTGGAAGAGGGTCAACTGTAAGTTGCACTCCAAATATCAGGTTTAAGAAGCCTAGAACTTTTCTCCAAAAAAGCTTGATTTTCCCGCACTCCCAGAAGTTATGATACAAATTCGCTACAGATGCAGAACATTTGGGACAAAGGCCCAATTCCTCAGGCATATAGTGTCTTCTTTGATGTTGGGACACATAAGCTCTATTTAAAAATTTTAGATGAGTTTCCTGAAGGGTGGCAGCCTGCAGGTATTTTAACGTGTTCGGTAACTTTTTCAAAACTTCCTGGAATGGGGGGAAATGAGGGATATCCGACTTCCATTTTATTTCTAAGATCTGGAGTAACTTATCAGTCTGTAACGTAATCAATACCCAATATAGGTTCCTTATCCTGTAGCTCTGAACACAATGTGGTGATAATAATGAAAGAAGTTGATCTGAGCCTGCTGAGTTCAAAAGGGGGTTAGGGAGAGATTGAATGATGTGGCGGACCTGCAAATACATAAAGAATTGAGATCGAGGTAAATGGAACTTTTCAGCCAATTCAGTAAAAGACATAATGTTTGTTCCCCCCGGATCAAATATGTCCCGTATTGCAACAATACCTTTTTGGCGCCATTGCAGGTACAGGGCATTCTCTAAGCCAGGTATAAAGTTTGGGTTACCCCAAAACGTAATAAAAGGTGTGTTTGCAGGGTTCCTACCAAGTCGTTTATGCACACAGAGCCACATTTTATATGTTGCTTTAAAAAGGAGGTTATCTTTTAGGGCAGGAGGGATTTTATTTCGCGGAGTATGGAGCAAAGCCGCCGGAGAGAAGGGATAAAATAACGCCCTCTCCAGATTTTGGTTTGTATAGTCTGACCTCTGTAACAGCCAGTCAGTCGCATAGCGACATAAGGCTGATTGTGAGAATGTTTGTACATGGGGCAAGGCGAAGCCGCCTTCTGATTTGGGAAGGCAGAGCTTCGCCATTGATATCTTGGGCTTCTTAGATGCCCAAATAAATTTAGAAACCATCTTGTTATACTTTGCTGTATCTGTTCTTGACAACATAAGTGGTAACATTTGCAACAAGTAGGCCAATTTAGGGAATATCACACTTTTCACTACCGTAATTCGACCATATAAAGATAGGGGAAGAGAGATCCATCTCTCTAACAGCTGCTCCACGGTCCGCAAGATTGGTCCAAAGTTTTTTGTGTACAAAGCATCTAGCTGCGACGGGATCATAACCCCAAGGTACTTCAAGGGTGATGTACAGATCGAGAATATTTGCAATGTTGGGAACTGTATTGAATATTGGGA
The DNA here is from genome assembly GCF_055691185.1 of Crinia signifera. Taxonomy (NCBI): domain Eukaryota; kingdom Metazoa; phylum Chordata; class Amphibia; order Anura; family Myobatrachidae; genus Crinia; species Crinia signifera. The sequence continues at coordinate 101,714,141 of NC_139225.1, read as the reverse complement.
GGGCCAAGAAAGCGGTAAAATGTTGGACTTATCATAGTTGACCCTGAATCCCGTGAAGGATCCAAAGTCATCTATAGTTGAAATTATAGCTGGGACAGAAGAAGGGGGGTCTGAAAGAAAGAGAAGCATGTCGTCTGCAAATAAGCTGAGCTTTATTTCTTCATCTCTTATTGTAATGCCTTTAAACGTGTCCAGGGATCTAAGTTTTATTGCTAGGGGCTCTATAGCTAACGCGAATAATAGGGGGGAAAGAGGGCAGCCTTGACGCGTACCTCTAAGAATATTAAAACGTGGGGACAGATAATTATTAGCTAAGATTTGTGATGAAGAAGTAGAATATAGGTTTTTCAGCACTGTGACAAATGCATCAGAGACACCAAAGCAATGCAATGTGGTAAAAAGATGGTCCCATGAAACAACATCAAAAGCTTTCTCAGCGTCAAGCGATAAGATTGCCTGGGGAACTGGATTGTCTTGTGATTTGTGCCATTGCATTGCTGTGAGTAGTTTTCGCACATTCGCCACCGAGTGCCTACCCCAGATAAAACCTGTTTGGTCTTTGTTAACTACCTCTGGGAGTAACATTTTGAGCCTATCAGCCAGAATTTTTGTAAAAAGTTTATAGTCTGTGTTGAGTAATGAGATAGGACGGTACGATGAAGGGAGTCTCGGGTCACGACTTGGCTTAAGGATAAGTTTAATAAGAGCTGCATTAAAATATGCAGGTGGGGGGGTGCCCTGCATTAGTGAATTAAACATAGTAGTTAAAGGAGGGACTAATTTCGGGGATAATAATTTAAAATATTCGCTTGTTAAGCCATCTGGGCCCGGGGCCTTACCTGTTTTAAGTTTACTTATGGCATTAGCTACTTCTTCTTCTGAGATATCAGTGAGCAGGGATGTCATCTGGTCTGCATTAAGCGTAGGCAAGGTAATTGAGGACCAAAAGGAGGCCTTGTTCAGTGAATCTACAGGGGAATCAGTATATAAATTAGCATAATATCTATTAAGAATATGGGCAATATCTGCACCTTTGTGCACGAGGTTACCTAAGTCACCTTTAAGAGCAGTAATAACAGTAGGGGAGAATTGACCCTGGAGTAGGTTAGTCATTACTTTGTTAGATTTACCACCAAATCTATGATATTTACTATGCGTCAGAAAGGATAGTTTGGCTTCAGCTTTTATGAGGAATGAATCAAAAAAGGTTTTGGCTTGTGAATATAACAGTTTATTATGGGGAGTGGGCGAAGATTTGAAAGTCTGATATGCTGTCGTTAAATTTGCCTGAGCTTCTAAATAACCTTTGGCTCTTTCCTTGTAAGCGTGGGAGGAGTAAGAAATTATAGCACCTCGAAGGACCGGTTTGGAGGCCTGCCAAAAGAGGCATGGGGAATCCTGCTCTGTTTCCCCATTATTATGCTTATATTCTATCCATGTCGTATCTAACATGGATCTAAACTTAGAGGAGTTAGCCAAGTAGCTGGGAAAACGCCAATTAATAAAAGGGCCCCTATCTTGCGAAGTATGAAGCGTAACCCAACAAGCTGCATGATCCGAGATAGCAATAGGCTCAATCCCAGTTTCACGAAGCCTGGGGAACGCTCTTGTCGAAATAAAAATGTAATCTATGCGGGATAATGTATTATAAGCTGCAGATAGGCACGTAAATTCTCTTTCCGTGGGATTACACGCCCTCCAAACATCTGTTAATTGTAAACTATCTTTTAAGAACTGAATACCATGCCGAGAAGGAGGTCTTCTGGGGGGCTTCGATGATTCCCTATCTAAAACACTAGACGTTACCATATTAAAATCCCCTGCTAAAACTATTACATTATCACTGAATGGGGTTAACAAAGTCACCAAGTTTCTGAAAAAAGCCTTAGAAAACACATTCGGGGCATAGACGTTACATAAGGTATATCGCACGGAACGTATGGTGGCGTCCACAAGTACCCATCTGCCTTCTGCATCTACAGAAGTAGAGTGAATTTGTACTTGGGTTTGTTTGCGTATCAAGATTGCCACACCTCTAGATTTTGAATTAAAGGAGGACGCTGCCAGCAGCGTCCACCCTAAAGAATTCAATTTCAATGACTCAGGGGGGGTCAAATGTGTTTCTTGAAGAAACACTACCTCGGAATGTAGTTTATGCAGATACAATAAAGTTTTCTTTCTTTTTGATGGTATGTGGAAGCCACCCACGTTCAGCGTCGTAAACTTTAAATCAGTCATCTAAACAAAAAATATATAAGAGACTATAAGTGAGTAATATGCAAAAGATAGTCACATACAGAACTCTTGTTTTATCTTCATTAAATAATCTTACGCAGCTACAGGGGAAACACATGAGGGTTGAGGTTGGGGAAAAGATAAGGGGTAGGAGAACCCTGGACACCACATACTTGTTGGCAAAATGTGTTAATACCCAGAGAAGGATCCCTAGGTATGGGATCAAAAAATAGATCTGGTGTCCTGGCATCCTACAAAGCATAGCGTACCTAGTCGTTAACTTGACTTCCGAACTTCTAGCAGACGATGGTGTAAGTCTGCCAGATTCCGGGACCACTTCAGTAACACTTGGCAGGCCACTAAGCTAACAAGGCTGCCCCGGCCATTCAATTTTCTCAAATAAATATTAGAGTTTGACCGGAGGGGAAAATAACCCCTTGGGTCATGCCAACAAAAAGAATTAACTATATCTTACTGATACTATATCATATATCGAACTCCCAATAACAAATTGAATAGGAACACACAGTATAAGTTTTCAAGTGTAAAAGTCAGACTTTAGTACCATAATACTCCTGTGATTATTTACTAGTTTCTTGGTTAAGAGGCCTTCTAGCAAACAGCCTCAAAAAGCCGGTCAAAAATGAGACCTTTCAAATGAACCACAGCAGTCATGTTGAGTTTTAAAATAAGCGGCAAACAAAAACTCCAAAACCATGAGGCGTTCAACTAAAAAATACAGACAAATCTTATGGTGCAAGGCAAGAGAATCAATCATCCACGTCTGGGTCTACTGGTGTAAAGGTGTCCTGGACTTTTTCGAGGAGGAAGGCTTCAGCCTCACTGACTGTAGTGAAATCCTTAGGGGATGGGCCAGCAAAAAGCCGGAGTCTCGCAGCATAAAGCAAGGAAAATTTAACCTTCTCCTTCACCAAGCGGGAACATAGAGGTGAAAATTCTCTCCGCGCCCTGGCCACCTCTGCAGAGAAATCTTGAAAGAGGAGAAGCCTGTGGCCATTCCACTGAAGAGACCTATCTTGTCGAAAGGCTGACCACAATGTCATTTTATGCTGATAATTTAAGCATTTAAAGATCACTGCCCTGGGTTTTTCAGGTTGGCCATCTTTGGCAGGGCCCAGTCTATGCGCTCTCTCAATAATCAAGCCCGAACAGGCTTCTTCAACATGCAGCAATTCAGGCAGTGTAGATTGCAGGAATGCATACAGTTTCCTTTCACAGTTTCAGGTAATCCTATAAGTCTGAGGTTATTCCTCCTTGAACGGTTTTCTAAATCGTCCAGTTTTGCTTGCATAGCAAAGGAGGATTTCTGCAGCGTCTCAGTAGAAGATTTTAGGCTTTGTATATCCTGAAACGCTTCTCCTAGTCTCACTTCAGAGGCATTAACCCGTTTGGTCACTTGTTTAATTTGGGACTTTATGTCCTGTACTGCCTGCTGCATCTTGGCTGCGTGGGCATCTAATATGGGGCTGATAGTGTCCTGAATAGCACGGACCATGCCTGCATACGTGAGGGGGGGCGCTTGAGCTGTGGGGGATTCAGGGGAAAAGAGCTCCATCTGAGACAGCTGCGGCTGTAAGGGATCAGTGCCACTCACTGTTTGGAGTTGGGAGGAGATTCCCACGAGGGCTGGAGAGGCTGAAGGCATCGGGTCTGGCGCCGCTGCTGTCGCGTTCTGTGTTGCGGTCGCCATCTTGGGAAGGGCAGCCTGTGAGCGCGACGACTGGCGCTGCGGTTTCCCTTGCTGTGGCTGCGCTAGGAATTTATCCATGGGCGCAGCAGACTTCACGGGAGGCAGCCTGCGTGTCAAAACGCCGGTGGATGCACTTGGGAGCCGGTAATTAGGGTGAACGGGCCGGGGCGGTGACGGAGCTCAGCACCTTGCTTCCTCTCCCATGCAAACCGGAACCGGAAGTCAGTATAGACTGACTTTTATCCACGAACGGAGGTAAAATCATTCAATGGTTATTAAAAATATATTTTTTTTATTATTGGTATCCAGTTGGTTATTTCCAATTGTTGCTGCAGCTTACATTCCAAAGTTATAGTGATAACTTGGTTCAAAACTACTGGAACACCCACATTCAGGATAAAAAAAGAGGAACATGAATATTGTATTGATGGGACAGGTGGGATAGTACAGGCATAAAGTCTTTTTTTGATAATTTTTTCAAAGTGTCTTAAATTGAAAAAAAAAAATCATATTACAATCATGTTCATGAACCCCCAAAAGTCTACTGCCTTTACATTGATGTAAAACACAAACTTTCAAAGAATGTTTTTACTGTTTTGTAAAATAATGCAAACATCCTTTGACACCTTTTAGGATCCCCAAATACTTTGCTTATTAATTAATGAATTAGCAAAGTTAATTAATAGGACCTGTTTCAGGAGGTGGCAACAAATGTGGCCAAAGATGCAGCAACTGTGCAAAAATAAGCAAATGCCGCCAATAGGCATCTTGGTTAAAAATACGCCTACTGTGGTCTTTACCGATCCAATGCTTCTCCATGCTGACTTTTGACTTTTCAACATTTTGCTTTGGACCTAGACTAGTCTATGAGCTACAGTATACCACAGCAGATTACAGTTGTCATCTTTACTGTTTCATTGCAAATAATTTTTAATTTGAAAATGTTATATGAAAGGTGGCTTCGAAGGATTGATTTAGCGAGTCTAGGCAACTTTCGTTTTTATTATTTGATTTTTTTTAAACTTTTTGCCACAGTGTTTTGATTATGACAAATTAAATAAAGGACAAATGCATAGAATTGATAAGACCAATCTGATTTTCATAGACGAGCATCTGGCACAAAATCACAAAAAGGAAACATTAAAACAATACCCCAGAGCAGACCCAGCAGCAGAGAAATGTTCTAAAAAGAGAATTGTGTGAGCTGTTTGTTGTGCAAGGGCATGATTGATAGGTCTGTTATTCAAACATTGACTGCTCTTGGTAAGCTCTTTTTCCCACTGCAGTCTAATAAATCAAGTATTGCTTTCAATAAGACATTATTACAGGGGACAGATCTTTTGGCATGTATTGTACTAGCACCATTTTTGAATGAAAAGAATATTATTAATATAAATGTCCCAGAGCACGTTGACAATAAATAGCAGGAAATGTGGAATTAAAGGACAGAGAAAAAGGGGATATAAAACAGAGTGAAACATTCAGTTGTAGCAAGGACTGATGCCATTATCGGCAGAAGCATAGGTAAGTGGTGTAAAGTACAAAATACATAATTATAAAAGTCAATGTGATACACCTATCATTTGATCTTAAGTGAGAAAACTTATCTCAAAATAATAAATCTAATACTTACTCTTACATTAGAGCATACTTCCCTACCTTCACGTATTTGCTGGGAGGCTCTAGAAAATTGGGTCTCCCACCCCGGAAGGGTGGACAAGCCTCCCACATGCCCTTGCACCCCCCTGCATCACCTAAGATCTCTCCTCCACTGGTCAAAAAGAGGCATTGCAGCTAAAATGACACAAATAGCATAATTTTAGCCCCACCCTCTGCATAGACTCGCGAATTGCAGTTTTTATAATGGGGCAAGAATAGATAATGTATAGCTCCATCCCATTCCCCGAAGTGCAACTGAAAGTCTCTCCTCTGGGTTTCTTCCAGAGAGCAGAAAAACAACTAGGCAAGTGTACTTTAGAGTTTTTATGAGCATCTGTGTCCTAGGATCTTTGCAGGGATGCAAGAGCTGTGGCATCACTAGAAGGGAAGCAGCCGTACCCAGGTGTCACCCGCCAAGGGGTGACCTCACAGTTGACTCCTGCCCAGTTACAGGAGCTGGGAGTTTCACTATAACAATAGTGCAGAACTTTACCCCCCCCCCCCCCCCCACAGTAATAAATATGGGGTTTGGGACATGCCCCCAATGCATGAGGCCACAACTGTTCCAGGATTCCACTGTGTGATAATTTGATTTTCATAAATGGTTAGGTTTCAGGAATTTTGATGATCACACTGCTCGAGCATCACTTACCAGCACAATGGTGTATCTTGCAGAGCGTCCGCCAGCGCTGTTTGGCATGATGTCCCTGCAATGTTTCCCCATGTGGCCGCTTGTCAACCTGTGTTTCTGAGGGATATGGGCGGCGCCATGACATGTGTAGTCAGCTAACTCCTGCACAACTATCCAGCAACTCCAGGGACTTCAGCAAGGATTACATGACTCAGGTAGAACCAGGCAAAGACACTTCCTGGTTCTGTTCAAATTGCTGCTTCAGCCAGCAGTCAATCAGCAACCACTTTGAGGGATATAAGCAGGCTTCCCAATTGTCTGCTCCTGTGAGTTTTTCCAGTGCTAGCTCCCAAGGCTTGTCTCCAGCTTCCAGATACACATGATCTGACACTTCACTGCTTCCCTGGTTACTCCATGCACTTCCAGAAACATCTGCTATTCCATCTCAAGCATGCCTAAGTCTTCTGCCCAGGAATTCACTGCACAGGATCAAGCTACCTTGGGTTCCCAGGCCAATTCAAATCTACTGTACCATCAGTTCACAGGCCAAATCAAAGCTACCATCGGTTCCCAGACCGATTCCAAGATTTCATTGGTTCTCAGTCTGACTCCAAACTACAGTATCATCGGTTCCCAGGCCGCATCCAAGTAACCATTGGTTTCCATGCCAAATACAAGTTACTATCAGATACCAGTCTAATCTCTGCTTTGCTCAGCAACCTGCACTCTCCAGTAGAACATAGATTACCACATCAATACCCACTCCTACTTAAGTTTTTCAAGCATGTGTGTCTTCCAGCATATGATATCCATGCAGTCTTACCCAGAGAGACCCAGGCAAAGGGCCGCAAACTGCTCATCAGGTGCAACAAAGTCCAAATCCCTTGCAGGGTTCCCTTTATTTTACCTTTGCAGTAGGTCACAAGACTAAGGACTATTTCACACACTCAAACTCCTGCCGGGTGGCAAAATTCTGCACGGCCAGGAAGCCGTGCCGCACTCAGGAGTTTAGAATGGTGGGGATGGCCACAGCCGGCAGCCGGCCCTTTCAGTGGTGAGATCCGGCTGCAACCGGGCAGCTGGGCCGTGGCCGTTCCGTGTGAATGGACACAATTGTGTCCATTATTAACTACAGTGTGCGGCACGGTTTTTCGCCGTCCGGCAGGAGCCGGAACATGTGAAACAGCCCTAACACAAGAAAGTGCTGCAATTAAGGTGGTAGGAGACTTGGGGGCTAGATGTAATACCCATATGTGCATGTGGGGAGGGGGGGGGTAGACAGAGCAGAGCCAAATTACTTCCTACCTCAATACTCTGCTTGCACTGGCAAGTACTCACACTTAAATATCCTTTGTTCACCTTATTCACCTTTTCTTCCTGTCTGTGGTACAACAAGTTTTAGTTCTTTCTGCTGGATAATAATGACTCCTACACATCTGCTGCAGGAGGGTTCAAATAGGTAGGGGGGTTAGGGAACTGTGACAGCGAGTTAAACAGTACCATGTATTTAATGAGCAGGATTTTCCACTTGATGAGAGGCAAATATATTTGTATAAAATCAGCATTGGTAACACATCACAATAACATATCAGGTAAAATATATTCTACAGCAAAGGTACCGATTTAAGCAATTTATTTTAGACTGCATGCACTGAAACTAGAGGGAAACTGAACTGAAACAGGAAACAGGAGAAAAATTACTTCACAGAAAGGATATTGGACAAGTGGATTACCTTTCTATCAGAGGTGGTAGAGGATAAGACAGCAGAATTTAAACATGCATGAGATAGATATAAGGGTATCTTTACAAATAAATAAGAATCAAATAGTGTACAAGGGTAACAAAATGGTTAAACAGAGGCAGACTAGATGGGCTGAATGGTAACACAAACCATCTGAATCAATGTGTACAGAGTGCATGTATTTAGAATGCTGCTATGCATTAGCACATACCATTGCTTGACAAGTGGAATTTTATTGAGAAAAGAAAAAACTAAATTATTAGATGTATGGCACAGCATCACAATCTCTATATTATATACTCATGTGAATAACAATAGAAGGGTGATTCTTTTAATACAAATTATAGTATTCCATATGCTGATATTAGTAGCAAGAAAAATACAGATTTTATTATGCATGCCGACAAGTGGCATTGCTGCATCTGGCAGAGCATCGCAAGAATGGCAGACCAAATGGTCTAATTGCACACACACATCATAAATGTAAAAACATCTTTATTCTACGCTTTCTGTAACCTTGTCCTTGCTAATATACTTCATAAAGTTAAAATATTTCTACAGAAAACTTTTTTCTTTAGCAAATAAATGTACAGTTTTGAATGTAACATAATAAATAGTTGCATTCACACATCCAATGTCATGGTTACTCCATCCACTAAAAGGCAATTACAGTACTACAATTTTGTAACCTTCAAAATCACCTTCAGATTGAAACAGGACAAAATCAAGATGAAGTACTGTATATTAAAAATAATGTTGTAGAGAACATTGTCCATTGAGGATTAGAATTATCTTTTAAAGATATGTATACAAATTATATGACTTTTGCTGGGTACATGTTCATATTCAGCAGTCGTTAAATGCCATAGAAAGGAAATATCTATATTTTGACGACCAAGAAATGAGCACATACAGCAAAATCTAGGTCAATCTATGTCAAGTAATCCAATCAAAATATATATTTATACTGTATATTTACCATATTTGCCGGCTTATAAGACGACTGGGCGTATAAGACGACCCCCCAACATTTCCACTCAAAATATAGAGTTTGTTATATAAGTGCACCCAGCGTATAAGACGACCCTCTCCCTTGGAGGCATGTTTTCAGGGGAAAAAAGTAGTCTTATACGCCAGCAAATACAGTAAATCTTATGTTTTTTTTCTGTTATAATGGTTTTAAAAAAAATAATACAATTCACATTAGTTGGAAGTTGTGAGCATACAAGAACCCAATAAGAAGATACCATTTGACTACACACACTATATGGACAAAAGTATAGAAACTCGTGAAGTCTTTACCACTGTACAAGGCATCAGTTAGACCTCACCTGGCATTTGGAGTGGAATTCTGGGCCCCACATTACAAAAAGGACCATGCAACCATGCTAATAAAAGGCTTGGAGTCCTTAAGTTACGAAGACAGACTGGCCAAATTAGGAATGTTTAAGCTAGAAAAGAGATATTTAAGGGGAAAGATGTACAAATATATCAGAGGACAATATTCCAAACTATGAAGCAACCTCTTTACTCTAAGGTCAGAAACTAGGACAAAAAAGGTATGGAACTCTTTTTCAGAAAAGGTGGTAATGGCAGACACATTGAACCCTTTTAAAATAAGGTTGGACGAACATCTACTGGAATATAACACAAACCTTCCAACATGACCCATGCCAGGAGGGACAAACTACTCTGCTGCTGGTCTTTTCTCTTAACGTATGATTGCCATCACATGTTTTTGAACAGGTTAACTAATAAGAAAGGTGCTTCTCCACAGGTGATGGCAATCAAAAATAAGAGGGAAGTCCAGGAGCAGAGCAATGTGTCCCTCCTGGAATGGGTCATGTTGGGAGATATGATAACATCCAAGGGTACAACTAATCACTATTTAGACATATGCCCTTATTCACATCTGATCGTAGTACAAATTTGTTCCCAAAATGGTCAAAACCATGTGCACTGCAGGTGAGGCAGATGTAACTTGTACAGAGAGAGTAAAATTTAGGTGGGGGTGTCAAAACTGAAATCTAAATTGCAGTGTAAAAATAATGCAGCCAGTATTTACCCTGCACAGAAATAAAATAACTCACACAAATCTAACTCTCTCTATACATGTTACATCTGTCCCACGTGCAGTGCACATGGTTTTCCCATTTTGAGAACAAATTTGTACTGTGATCAGATCTAAATAAGGACCATATTTGAAACAGATGGTAACACTAAAATGGATATATCACATCTAACCTACACCACCTGGTAGGTCCTGTATAACGTTGAACTTGATGGACGCAAGTATTTTTCCAGTCTTAATTACTATATAACTATGTAAATTAATGGCCAAACCTGTAAATAACTGAATTCAGCTGTTTCGATCAGTCTCCCTGCCACAGGTGTATAAAATGAAGTACCTATCCATGCAGTCTCTATTTGCAAACTTTTGTGATACAAAATGGGTCATTCTGAAGAGTTGAGTGACTTAAAACATGGTACTGTGATATGATGCCACTTTTACAGTAAGACAGTTTGGCACATTTCATCTGCTGTATATTCACAATCAAGTTTAAGTGATGTTATTAAAAAGTGGGCATGTTTAGGAACAACAGCAACTCAGTCATAAAGAGGAAGACCATGTAACATCACAGAACAGGATCAACAATTGCTAGGGTGCATGGGCCAACGATCTGCTGATTTCATAGCTGCAGTGTTCCAAAATTCCACGTTAGAACAAAAACTGCAAAGCTGCAAGCAAGCCTCACATCATGACAATCAATGCCACCATTGGCCAAAGCCAAAGAACTGTGGAAATGTGTTCTATGGCGTAATAAGTCACATGAGTCAGATGGGAATGTCTGGGTTTGGCAGATGCCAGGAGTATGTAACCTACCTGACTGCATTATGCTAACTGTAAAGTTTGATGGAGGAGATATAAGGGTATGGAGCCCTTTTTCAGGATTTGAACTAGGACCCTTTTCTCCAGTGAAGGGCAAGCTTAATGCTTCTGCATAATGGACGGTGTGATGGTTAGCATAACTGCCTCACAGCACTGAAGTCATGGGTTTGATACCCACCATGGCCCTAACTGTGCGGAGTTTGAATATTCTCCCCGTACTTTCATTGGTTTCCTCCGGGTGCTGCGGTTTCCTCCCACATTCCAAAAATATACTGGTAGGTCATTTGTCTCCTAACAAAAAATAACCCTAGAATTAATGAGTGTGCATGTACATGTGGTAGGGAATATAGATTATAAGCTCCATTGCGGCAGGGACTGATGTGAATGTTCAAATATTTTCTGTATAGCGAGGCAGAATATGTGTGCGCTATATAGGAAACTGTTTATAAATAATAAGAACAAGACAATTTCAACAAAGCTATGCTTCCAGCTTTGTGGCAACAGTTTGGGAAATGCCCTTTTCTATTCCAACATGACTGTGCCCCAAAGCAAGCTATTCAAACCAATAGCATGGCTGCGAATTCACTGGCTGGGTGATTATCGATAAACTGCACATGTGTACGGATCATAGTAAGCATGCCTGAGGCCTACCAGTGATATAATCCTTGGCCATATGCAAGCTCTTGTTTGTGGGTGGTAACTGTCTGTTTTCTGGGAGTGTCATGAAAAATGCATGCATGCCCAGGCGTTTGGAGGTGTTTGTGTTTGTGTGTGACGCCATCTCTGGCCCTGGTCAGCCTGTTTATATCACAGCTGCTGAGTCCTGAGCTTTGCACATACTGCACACAATGGAACAATCATTTTATAGTGAACATCTTGCAAATAAATTCGCCAATGCAGCTAATTTTTGGATTTCACTCTGGATGGGCGGAGCCCTGATCTGAACCCCAACAAGCACATTTTGTGCTGAACTGGAATGGAGATTGCGAGTCAGGCCTTCTCATCAGACATCAGTGCCTGACAAATTCCCACAGAAGCACTCTAAAAAACTTGCAGAAAGTCTTCCAAGAAAAGTGGAAGCTGCACATGGGGGACCAACTCTATAGTAAAGTATATGTGTTTGAATACAATGTCATTACAGTCCCTGTTGATGATCAGGCATCCAAATGCTTATCTCCAGATAGTGCGTGGCAGATACAGCATATTTCCACATGAGGATAATGTGGAAAATTGAAACCAGGTGTTAGAGCATCAGCAGCAGCAGAAATATTAGATCCATTCCAGGTTTCCTAACTGATGTTATCAGGGTTGGGCTGATTAGCACCACCTGTGGCTTTCTGATATAAGTGTTTCCAGGTGATAGGCTGGGGAGTGGGCTACGGTAGGGACAACTGGAACATTATGAGAAGTTTGAACCATGCTAGGACACCTATAAGCTGCAATGCTGTAACCGTGCTTGCCTATGCTGTTTACCTGGTATGTGTTTACAGGATAAAGACCAAGACTTAATCTTATACAGTGTATGTGATTTCTTGTCGCCATATATATTAGTCACGTAACTCAGATGGTTGAGTGGTGTGGATCATGTGTGCCTCATTAATAGCTTCTTTTCTGTCTATACCCTGTTTTTGTTTATTTTGCTAAACCTTACTTATGCCCCTTTCCCACTGCAGCTAAAAAACGGTAAATTGCAGATTTTCAGCGCAATTTACTGTTTTAAGGCTGCAGTGGGAAAGTGCCAGAGTTGAAATACCGTTTAAAGTTAAATGGTATTTCAACCCATTTTTAAAGCAGAGTCTTACACGTTAAAATAATGTTTAAGAGGCAGTGGGAATGCCTCTTAAACGTTATTTAGCCTCCAGGCAGTCCCAGTGCCTGATGAGAACTAGTAGTTCTCACTTTGTGCATGTGTAATGAGTGCACGTGCATAATAAAGAGCCGCTCATTACATATGCACATATGTAATGAGTGGCTCATTATTATGCACGTGCACTCATTACATATGCGCAAAGTGAGAACTACTAGTTCTCATGAGGCACTGGGACTGCCCGTACCCCGCATGGACCCTGCATGGACCCCCACTGCCTCCCCACTGCCCTGCATCCCCGTGCAGGTAAGTACAAGGGGAGGGGAGGTGGGGGCACAGGGCAGGTACGGGGGTTAGGCACTCTTTACACTTGGGGGGGGGAGGGATTAGGCACTCTTTACACTGGGGGGGGGGTTAGGCACTCTACATTTTACACGGTTCACTGCAATGGGAATGGTACTTAAATGGTATTTAAAACGGTAATCTGCTGCAGTGGGAATGCTAATACCGTTTTAAATACCATTTAAGATTACCAGTACTTTAAACTGGTCTGCAGTGGGAAAGCAGCATAAGTGCTGAGTATGCACAGCCCATTTAAGCAAAGCCATATCATTTTTTTTTTAAATAAGCAGAGCCTAATCTGGTGACTTGTCTTATACTGTATATAACCTTATGAATATAACCTTATGCTGCCTAATTCAATAAATATAATAATACATATATAATCTGAGTATGAGGCTGATATGTTGATTCTTATCCAGGCCCCAGACTAATATGCAGGTGCACATCTGATCATGTTTATGCCTAAAATTTAAAAGGGTAATGAACTTACTAGCAAAACAGCTAAACTGTAATAAGTCCTCTGGGTAGAGTTGAACACCAATTGAACATAATATACAGTTGTAATATAATCAAATTCTTTTTTTTTTAGGGAGGATGCAACATCAGTGGGATACAGAATAAATTTGGAAATTAACATAAACTTGGTAATGCAGACTAGTTCAGATCACACAGGTCGCAACAGCAAAACAACTGAGCAAGTCCCAAATAGCAAAATAAACAAAGGGTGTTGTTAACCTGGTGAATAGCAGAATACAGGAACCCGCAAAGGCATTGAACAAGACTTGAAACATTGCAGATGTGCTGGGATCATGCAGACTAAATATCCAGTTGGCAGGTGTGAAGCATACTGATGAATGAACAATTAATCACCTGACATCTGGTAGCCAAACAAATTCAGAAGATCTGCACCTGTCAGGATCCAGAATTGCAGTCCAAATACAGTTTATTGACTCATTGGGTGAAATGTAATAGGATGAGAGATTCAGAAAGTGAGAGATTTGGTAAGAAATCTCCAGTTTTTTTAAAGCAGCAATCATTTACACTGCAAAACCAGTTTGATTTTGTAGTGTAAATAATTGCCACTTTAAAAAAACTGGAGATTTCTTACCAAATCTCTCACTTTCTGAATCTCTCATCCTATTACATTTCACCCCTGGTGTCAGAGAAAACAGGAAACATAGCAAAACATATAAACATGATTAGAAGTGCTGAGTTTTAAAATATGTCACTTTAGTTTGTAAATAAACTGTTTAGAGTTTTATCTATCGGTCAGTTTTATACGCTGCCTTCATCTTATATTTAGAGGTAAATTTACTAATTTCTCAAAATGAAAAGATGTGATATTGCAAATAGTAACCACTTCTCTAGAAAATAATAGACATACTTTTATTGCCATAGGCAACACCACCTCTTTTTATTGTCAGAAGCTTTAGGGGGATCTTCAACCTGTGAAGATATTTCACGACGGGGGGATATACCGGCACTCACCTATTCAATGCTGACGTTAAGGACAGCATTGAAGGCTGTCAGATACAACTTTTTATAAAGTCGGATCAGTTTTGTTGGAAACAGCCATGGATTGTTGAGTTTGCTGCCGTTTTCCTACAATACGTGACTGTTTCCGACTATTTATGGACTTTCCAACACTCGACAGTTGGAACATTGAATTCCGGCTGTTGTGTTAGTGTCGGATCCTATGAAACCGACTCAGGGTTCAGACTGTTGAGACGTTACAGCAATCGGAATCCAAGATTGAATACCCACCTTCGTAAACTTATGCCTTAAAGATTTATCTGGTACCTACTGTTTTCTCCATGGCCTCTTTTGGTGCCCATTCCAATATGCAGTCTTTTCTAGTCTAATATATAGAGCCTTATTTGATTCCACATTACCTTTCCGTTGAGAGACTCTGATTATTATATAAAACAGTAGGTGTTGCATTTATAAAGACCAATGTGGATCAATATTAACCTCTCTGTTATCTATTCAGGCAATATCCTGTCTGGTCTGAGATCATAGGCGTGTGCAGCACATTTTACTAGGGGATGCACTGTCAAAGGGGTGTGTCTAACACTGACAATCAGGCGTGTCTACTGTACCATCATCTATTGGCACTCGCTACAATATACAATGTCTCTCACCCACACCATAATCACCTGCCTATTTCAGCTTTAATCTTCTAATTACTCTGTGTAACAGTACATGCAAATACAGTCATAAACATATATGGATGACGCAGGTACAGTATGTAGTGATATGACAATAGTCTAGTACAAATAACAATGAAAAACACACATAATTGATTGATGGGCGCTTCTTTTAATGGAATACAGTTCTAAAAAGTAAAAGTCTTTGGTAAAAGGTAGCGGCAGGGAGGTGTTCATAAGGGTGGCACAGCATTTGGGGGTGTCTGTACACCCCTAACACTCAATGTGCACACACCTATGTTTGAGATCAGAACATCTGTGCACCTAATTAAACATTGAATTGCTCATATTTACACAACAAAGCACAGGACTCATTTCTGGGCCAAATTGACAAATAATAATTCAATAAATCATTTTTAAAAAGTTGCATATATCTCTTATATATTTAGCCAGATCTGTCACTCATCTCGTGTGTGTATAACGTTCCCGCCCAGCGTTCTACACAAACCCGACACCCCCCCCCCACCCTAGGGAAAAGACACTCATCCCCTGTGTGTATAACATTCCCGCCCGGCGTTCTACACAAACTCGCCCCCCTAGGGAAAAGACCAGTGTGATACACACCACCACCACCTTGACATCACCTCCCCCCACCCAGCCAGGGCTACAGTACACGCCCACCATCCACCATTACTCCACAGCCACCAGCTGACACCCCCCCGTGCCCCCTCCCCCGAATCACTGCCCTGCCTCCTGTTCTACTGCCCCGTAACTTCCGCCAGTGGGGACCCGCTCACCCTGTGTTGCTCACATTCCACTATCATGCTTTACCGCCCAGCCTCCTGCTCTCATGTACCCTTACGGCCTCACAGTGGGAGAACACACTGTCCTGTACTCCTACGCTGGCACGCTGGATGCTCACCCACTGGCTGGAGCTGCAAAGTGTCCCCCACCCTCCACTTTAGTCCTCCTTATGCCCACACACCCCTATCATTACCCAGCCTCCTGTTTTCCTGTGTCGTGACCTCCGCGAGTGGGGAGCCGCTGACTCAAAAACACCCTACTATACTATTGCACACACACACACACACCTAAACAACAACACACACACCCCCACACCCACAAATGCCACTGTACCCTCCACACTATCAATGTACATCTTACTCTGTAACCGCTTTTTAATTAAACAAAACCATGCACACCACCTTCCAAATCATATGCTCTCTATTTAACACATTTCACCTATAACTCAAGTTGCAATACAGGCCATCTTTCATACAATTCTAACCATATTTCTCAAAAAACAAAAGTTTACAAATTAAGGGGGCGCAGCCCCTTACGCCGGTGTGAAGAGCGCCCGTAGGGCGCAATGAATCATCTAGTATATATAATATATATCTAATGGGTAATTGTTTCTTAGCATGGCGCCCACGATATTCAGCCGTATGGCATCTTATGCATTGTATCGCATCGCATGCCATATACCCGCATGCAATGCGATTTTAAATTGTATAAGCATCGTAATGGGTTCTTTCAATGTTAAATGGCCCCCCTATACGATTTTTAATTGTATAAGCACCCTAATGGGTGCTTACAATGTTAAATGCACCCCCACGCCACCCCCACTATTAACGCCAACCCGAAGTGGGGCGAGCGCAGCGAGCACGCGTCCTCCAACCTTTTCATACCCCCACTAACCACATCGGCGTGGAATTGATTTTATATAGTGTGGCGAGCGCACTCGTATTACTTTACATGTATTCCGCGTCCGCTTGCCACGCTTCAGGCTCAGTGGCTCGCTACACTATCTAAAATCAACTCCACGCCAACGTGGATGGTGGGGGTATGAAAAGGTCAGAGGACGCGTATCGCCGCCGCTCGCCATGCTTCGGGTTGGCGTTGATAGTGGGGGTGGCGTGGGGGTGCTTTTAACATTGTAAGCACCTATTACGGTGCTTATACAATTAATAATCTTATAGGGGGCCCATTTAACATTGAAAACACCCATTAGGGTGCTTATACAATTTTAAATTGTATATGGCATACAATGCGATGGTATACGATTTAAAATTGTATAACATCGGCTGCCATCGTGTAACATCGCATCGCATACCATTGTATGGCTTATGGTATGCAATGCGATGGGCGCCGTGCTAGGAAACAAGTACCATCTAATGAAATATAGCAAGTAAAAGACAATCAAGACACTGGGTTCATTTTATGCTAACTCCATAATAACTGAAATTTTGGAATTTTTTGCATAACTAAAGCTGTAGCACCATAAAATACAATTATCAAGACTCTCCCCAGAGCCAGAAATTTTATATAAATTGATGTTAATGCAATTGTGCAGTGCTATGCTTGTTCATTTAGTAATTCAACAGCATACTTCATTCATCTATTCTGTTCTAATGCATTGTAGATTTGTGATAGAGAACAGTTCTGTTAGGCTATTAGAATAAAATTAATTAGAGCTCGATACAATTTATGTTACTTTATCTAGTTATAAAGGATGTTCATTGCAGATTTCATACTGCAGTAATAATGTTTTAATATACCACATTGTCTGCGGATGGTAAAATTAAGTTAAATTATATAAGTACTGTAAATTAAAAAAAAAAAACATTTTTGTTCAATATTGGGCATATAGCTGGTTGCAATGTGTCTTCATACCATATGTCCCACTTTTACTGTAAATATAAAGTTCAAGACAGAAAGGGGCCCAAATCTGAAACACACTTACTGACTTGGTTGCCCTATCCGTTGGGATGTAGTAGCCCCAGTCGGTATCCGGACTATTTGTCTACAACAAGAAGATAGACAGCCATTAGGTCGACACCAGTAGTTCGACAACTCAATAGGTCGACATGCTTTTAGGTCGACATATCATTAGGTCGACATGTCATTAGGTCAACATGCCATTAGGTCGACACTGCCATTAGGTCGACAGTGTCTAGGTCGACAGTCAAAAGGTCGACATGGGTTTTTTTCACTGTTTTTTGAGTCAACATGTACCGACAGGTGGGTATTTCATGCCCTACCATCCACTAGGGCGTGGAGTTAGATTATAATAGTGTGCCTGAAGCATTGCGAGCGGATGGTAAAATTAAGTTAAATTATATAAGTACTGTAAATTAAAAAAAAAAACATTTTTGTTCAATATTGGGCATATAGCTGGTTGCAATGTGTCTTCATACCATATGTCCCACTTTTACTGTAAATATAAAGTTCAAGACAGAAAGGGGCCCAAATCTGAAACACACTTACTGACTTGGTTGCCCTATCCGTTGGGATGTAGTAGCCCCAGTCGGTATCCGGACTATTTGTCTACAACAAGAAGATAGACAGCCATTAGGTCGACACCAGTAGTTCGACAACTCAATAGGTCGACATGCTTTTAGGTCGACATATCATTAGGTCGACATGTCATTAGGTCAACATGCCATTAGGTCGACACTGCCATTAGGTCGACAGTGTCTAGGTCGACAGTCAAAAGGTCGACATGGGTTTTTTTCACTGTTTTTTGAGTCAACATGTACCGACAGGTGGGTATTTCATGCCCTACCATCCACTAGGGCGTGGAGTTAGATTATAATAGTGTGCCGAGCGCAGCGAGGCACCGTGCCTGAAGCATTGCGAGCGGATGGTAAAATTAAGTTAAATTATATAAGTACTGTAAATTAAAAAAAAAAAAAACATTTTTGTACAATATTGGGCATATAGCTGGTTGCAATGTGTCTTCATACCATATGTCCCACTTTTACTGTAAATATAAAGTTCAAGACAGAAAGGGGCCCAAATCTGAAACACACTTACTGACTTGGTTGCCCTATCCGTTGGGATGTAGTAGCCCCAGTCGGTATCCGGACTATTTGTCTACAACAAGAAGATAGACAGCCATTAGGTCGACACCAGTTGTTCGACAACTCAATAGGTCGACATGCTTTTAGGTCGACATATCATTAGGTCGACATGTCATTAGGTCAACATGCCATTAGGTCGACACTGCCATTAGGTCGACAGTGTCTAGGTCGACAGTCAAAAGGTCGACATGGGTTTTTTTCACTGTTTTTTGAGTCGACATGTACCGACAGGTGGGTATTTCATGCCCTACCATCCACTAGGGCGTGGAGTTAGATTATAATAGTGTGCCGAGCGCAGCGAGGCACCGTGCCTGAAGCATTGCGAGCGAAGCGAGCGATGCGAGGGGCTGCGGTTCACTAAAAACTGTGTCCATGTCGACTATGTCGACATTTGGGCCAAAAAACAGTGAAAAAAAACATGTCAACCTTTTGACTGTCGACCTACACACTGTCGACCTAAAAGCATGTCGACCTATTGAGTTGTCGAACTAATGGTGTCAACCTAATGGCTGTCTATCTTCTTGTTGTAGACAAATGGTCCCGCATCCGCCCCAGTCAGCTCTGATTATGCAAATCAACAAGAATTGCATCTCTAGATCCCCTTGGTCTGCCCATTTGTGCTCTGTTGTTGATGTGGGGAGCTGGTTAGTTGAGGGCGGAGACTTTTCCACCTTTCTGAGGCTAGGAGGACCACCTATTTTTCAGAAGCCTCCCACCTATTCCTGTAAAGTAGGAAAGTATGATATAAAATCTGATATTTTGTATGTTCAGGTTAGGCTACACTTCAAAAAAGACAAATATAGCAGCACATACATTTTGAGAATAAATTAAAAAAGTAGATTGGATGTTCTTCAACAAAAATTTAATAACACTTGATATATTTTAAAAGATATTGCATATATAAAAAAGATAAAACAAATAATGGGCACCCAAATAATTTTTTAATGGTACCAGAGAGTCCGTTCCTATTGTACCCCTGGGAATAGGTGTTTTAAATTGAAATATTTACCACCCTTAATAGGGTATATGAGACCTCCACCAGTCCTCCGTACTCCGTCCAAGGTGGTACAAATTACCTATAAGATGGTATAAGGATAGGATAAGATGGTATGTCCGATCCACAAATTGGTGAAAGGACTTTTGCAAAGCAATGTTGGTTGGTGAAAGTGGAGATGGTATAAAGTTATCTTGGTAAAATAGATAAATCAATTTCGGGGGTTGGTTCAGACTTCAATCCAGTAGAGATGAACAAATGGGGGGTGTCCAAGCAGCTCACTGACGCATTTTGCCACTCTGGGTGGCTTTATCAAAGGTGTGTCCACCTTTGATAAAGCCACCCAGAGTGGCGAAACACGTCAGGGAGGGGCTTGTAGCAGCATTTGCATAAAATCACAGATGTGTGACCAATGTGTAGCTCAGATTCTTAAGTCTAAAATGTGCATAGACACTTACATTAATATGGCAAATACAGGATACTGTAGGCTGAAATCTTTCTGAGAGTCTCTCTAGCCGCACTTATAAAACCATGGCGCTCACCTCTGCTTATGCCCCTGGCTCCGGTGGGGTACATGTGGCCACATTGTCATCGCATGGTGACACTGGTGCTATGTACTCCGCTTCTATGCAGGGTATGAGTGGCGTGCCGCCATGTGTGTTTTTGCCTGGTTTGCTCTCTGACTGAATGCCGGCGTTGCGCAGCTGCGTACATCCAGGCCGGCTGTAATATGTCACCCTCACTGGTGGGCGCCACCTTGTTGGTTGCCTCTGCCTCTCCTGTGCGGCTCTGCCTCCCCTGTCAGATTGCATGACCAATCACCGCCCAGTCCACCTGTTAAGTACTGACTGACCAGGCTAGTCCGGCAGTCAGTAGAATGATGTTGATCCCTCAGCATTATTGCTCCCGCCTGGCTCTGTAGCTTTCCACTACCATTCTGAGCGTCTCCACTGAAGGTCCCCTGCTGGTCGTCTACTGCTTTACATGCCAAAGGACTCATTGCCGCCAAAGAGGACCTGCCAAGGTTAGCCCTCTCAAGGGGTCTCGCCTTGTCTTCATTCCCGATGGTTACTTCCATGGTCACCTTTGTCTGCAGCCACGACCATACTCAGCAAGGACAAGTCTTCTTCATTTATTTAATCATCCAATCTTCATCCAATCATCCAATCTTCATCCAATCATCCAATCCTCATCCAATCATCCAATTATTTATCCAATCATCTAATCCTCATCCAATCATCCATTCCTCATCCAATCATCCAATTTGTTATCCAATCATCCAATTCTTTATCCAACCATCCAATCGTCATCCAATCATCCAATTCTTTATCCAATCATCCCATCTTCCATAAAATCATCCAATCTTCAATACAATCATCCAATCTTCAATACAATCATCCAATCTCCAACCAATCCTTCATTCTTCAACTCCGATTCTTTATTTACTACAAATCTTCAAACAATATTATAATATTCTTTCAAGACCAAGCATCAACATCTTCTACAAAAATTTATTGGACTATTGACTTTATACTTTCATATCTGCCATATATATTTCATGCCATCAGTATCATTGTCTTGCAATACCTTTATTAAATCTATTTAATTTTACATTACTTGTTTCACTCCATTCTGTCGTGGATGCAACCCCCATACGTTAAAGCACCCAGCCTACGTTACTCTGCAGCTGGTGCTTCTAAAAGCGTGACACAAGGGGCTTGACTGTGTTGTTTTTGGGGTCAGATATGCACAGGGACAATACCATACATTGCAGCTGTCACTTACATGTTATAGTAACAAACTAGAGAAGAGGGATCTTCACAGGTCTCCATTACTGCAGAGATGTCCAGATTTGTTTTGAGAGCCTGCATAATCATACCCCTTTTGTGACAATACCTGGTCAGTTCCATGAACAAGGTTCTATGTCATGGGGTTGCCACTGAACCAAATTAGGTGGTGATCTGAGATCATGTGACTGGGTTTATTTTTAGGTCTGAGACTTTTAATATGCTTTTTTGATCTATATAATAAACAGTTTTGTCAGGGGAGAGAAAAAGAAAAAAACTCCCATACACACCTTCATTCCAATGTGTATTTATTACGGAATTAAATGATTTATTCCTCTTTTACTCAGAAAACGACATTACCGGAAGAAATGGTTTTACCTGGGAATTTGCCATGCAGCACAGGTCCTTTATCTGTGTGAAAAGGTCAATCCGGTAAATCTCGGGTCTCCAACCCTGAATTACCGGATTGAAATTGTTAACCCCGTAAATTGCTATTCATTATGAAAGGGAGTCAGGATGCTCCCGACAAAATGACCCGGAACTCTAAATGCGGGGTAATTGCCGGGTCATTTGTCTGAAAGGGGTATTGCAGAGCTTTGATTCAAAGATGCTATTTGGTTCTTAGGAAGCTATTTATATATACCTCGAATAAGGTTCCAGCAACTAATTGTTAGCAGTATATCATTAGGGTTTTCCATGATGCATGTTTCCACAGAGAAAAGGATGCATTAGGTTGTCCCATAACTGGTGCTTTACTGCTGGAACCCAGTAAAATAAGCTCAGGTGACACTGAACAATATGTTTATGCAGTAGCAGAGCAGTAATACCATACCAGATTTTCATGGGAAACATTACATAACCCCCGTTTCACCAGATTTAGAGCATTTTTCTATGTACTAAAACCCGGCCGCACCGACACCTTTGGGTGGCGATACCCTATAGAAACCTATGGGATTCTTGCCGCCTCCGCCGCAACCCTGCCACCTCGCCGAACCCCCTCCCTCCAGCTTACCTTCCTGAAAGGTCCTCCTGGACCCCGGAAGGTAAAACCCTCCTCCCCCTAGCAACGCAGCCAGATGTCCTTCCAGCTGCAGGGGGGAGGAGGAGGTGTCGGGGACAGCCACGCTGAGCTGTCTTGGCATGATGGGAGCAGTAGGTGGCTGGAAGGGGACGGAGACCCCACGCACACCACAGTACAGGTATCACGAGAGGCCTCCATCACCACACCACATTGCCAGCCACATATGTTAGTACGGAATCGGTACATCTGTCAGACCACACTTAGGTCTACAGTCATTAGGTCGACCCCACTAGGTCGACTGGCAGGAAGGTCGACCTGACTTAAGGTCGACATGGGCCAAGGTCGACATGACTTAAGGTCGAATTTGCATAAAGTTCGACATGAGGAAGGTCTACTGGTTATAAGGTCGACATGGGTTTTTCACTGTTTTTTTACCCGAATGTCGACACAGTCGACATGGACACAGTTGGCAATGAGAATCAGACCCTCGCATCGCTCGCTTTGCTCGCAATGCTTCGGGCACGGTGGCTCGCTTTGCTCGCCACAGCTTTAATAACCTCCTCCACGCCCTAGTGGATGGTAGGGCATGAAATACCGCCTGTCGCACATGTCGGCTCAAAAAACAGTGAAAAACCCATGTCGACCTTATGACCAGTCGACCTTCCTCATGTCGACCTTTATGCAAATTCGACCTTAAGTCATGTCGATCTTGGCCCATGTCGACCTTAAGTCAGGTCGACCTTCCTGCCAGTCGACCTAGTGGGGTCGACCTAATGACTGTAGACCTAAGTTCATTCTAATAGATGACGGCTTCTCGTTAGTATATATGCGCTGGCATCACGGCGGCCGGGCAGCGATGTATATTAATACATCCCACCCTATATCTACGACTGTGACAGTACAGAACCTGAATCCTCTGCTCTGTGCTACAGTTTTCTACTACTCTAAAGGATATGTTTTATTTAACATGCTGGTTCATTATTCGGGGCCTAATAGGGCCACCCATTATTCAGCAAATTCTCAAAATGAAAGTTCTCTGAGTATGCTTGTAAGAACCAAAGCCATTTTCAAGTGACACTGCTTCTCAGAAACCTACAGTAGTTCCTATGGGAATGAGATTTGTGGGATACTGAGGAAGCGGGACTTCCGCGAAACAGCTGTCTATCCTATTCCACAACCAGCCTACACCTTCAGCTATTGGGGAGATACCAGACTCCTCATCACCTGTTATCAGGCCACAGGATCGAGGATCCAGGGATTTTTTCTGAGCAGACTGACATCTTTTCAGGCAGCAAACAGCAGTACTTTGGGCGGTGGTAAGACCCCTGTCAAGGGGCTGATCATAATAATAAGCATTTGTGAATACGACCCATAATTTCTGCTTTTTTGTGCCCTATGCTGGATATCAGAGAGCCACTGTGATAAATATATATTATAAAAGATCCAGGTGACTCTTGGATATATTACCAGCATTTTTCCCAGTAAGGGATAGATTCTACAGACTAGAATTCGTGAATAAAGCTCTGGCTATTTGAATTACAGGTTGTGCACCAACAAGTTACTGGTGAAATGGATACCATATATTTGGCAAGGTACTGATTGATAGTACCTACGTATTCTATTTAGAGAGACTTTTTTTGAACAACCTTCAGTGATAACCTTATCCTTATGTAAAAATTGCCATACAGTAATTCTACCTAGAGAGAGAGTACTAATAGTTACTGTACAGAAATTACTGCTGTACATGTTAAATTAATTTATGAGGGTAGAAATTTGATATTCAAATACTACTGTGATTACCTACAAAACCATATATTTACTGATACAGTGCATTTTTCTAGCAATATCTTCTTCCAGCCTGTTGCTCTATTTTTCTACCTTACATATCTATCCAGCTTATAATTTTCAAGTTGCACACAAAGGTAGAGTACACCGCTCATCGCCCACCAATACTGAAAAGCATGTGGGAGAAAGCAGCGTGTACAGACACCTTATAGGGCAACAAACCTTTTCTTAAAGCTATACACTTTCTGGGTTAAAATCTCATTGATTGGGGGTAGATTTCCCTGCAAGGGCTCTGCTAACCAGGGAGTCACCCACTCTAACACTGAGAGTTTGAATATCCCATCTTTTTCACACCCTAATCTGTTACTGTAGCACGGATAGACCCGCTCAATTGTAGGGTCTGGTTGAGCCAGGCCGGATAGAGCAATCAGCAGCAGTCACCGTTGCAACAAACAAACTGCAGGGGTGTACTGACACCAATTTCATTTTACTCTATCTTATCTTTATGCACTAACAATTGACTGTACTAAATTAGCACTCTCTCTGGTATATTATCTCTGGCTAATCACACTTGAGTGACCTGACAACCATTGATTGTATATTTTTGGTGTAATGTAAGAAAATTTAAAATATTTGCGGTCCACTCCATATATATTGTGGTACCCTATTTGCGTGAGATTGGTAGCTACCAAAGAGAATTTTTTCTAGATAGGTGAGCTCTTACCTTAGCAAAAACCAATCCATAATAAATACAGAACTCAAAAACAGAGTATCTAGAGCTTTTGTATGTTTTATGTGTGTCTGTCCAGTTATGTCCAAAAACATTTTTAAATGAATTTATGATTAAACGTTAAGTTTTAATTCTAAGCGTGCCCCCCAAAAAAGAGAGTACTTTTTCTTTCTTCTGACTGCACCATTCATTACTCTCAGGGGTGCACCTCCACAAATGTATTTTTGCAGTAGCATTTGATATAACATAATAGTGGATCAACATATAACATATGTACATTGTATTCAAAATTATACGTGGTACTAGTGCACAGGTTATCTGTCCCAAGTTTCCCCTTTCCCATGTTCAAACTATGCTTGTAAGAACCAAAGCCATTTTTAAGTGACACTGGTTCTCAGAAACCTAGTTCCTATGGGAATGAGATTTGTGCCTGCGAAGTGACTCCAAGCAAATCCCTTCAGCGATGCTGCACAGTATCATCTGTGGATATATGCATGTGTGCCAGACTTGCACCAGTAGACATACCTCCCAACTTTCATTGGTGGGCAGGATGGACGAATGCGTGCTGCAGGCATGCATTTGAAATTAGGGGCGTGGTCTTGTGGTCAGGGGGTGTGACCTATAACTGTGGGGGGCATGGCCAGCCCTGTGTAAGCTGTTGGCCATTCCTCCTGTCCTTAAGTGAATAGACGCTGTGCGCATGTTCTAATCCCCACTGCTCTGGTGAGCAGACCGGCGGACAGCTACTAGGAAGCGACGGGGACTGACGGTGAGCTCCATCGGAAGGGGACACGCGAGCATCTTGTACGCGCCTTCCAGCAGCTGGTGGGGGCTGGTGGTTGGGGATCCGACTGCCAGACTCCAACTACACGGCAGGCGCTCCATCTGTACAGTACTTTGTATAATCTAAATTATTGCAGTACTCTCCACCCTCACACCATTGAAGCCAGGGATGCTGACAGGTTGGCCGGGCCCCGGTAAAAAATCTTTATATGCTTGGCGGGGTGCGGATGGGAACACACACCACCAGCGCAGAGGGATAGGATAGGCTGACACTGCAGCTGCCTCTCTCCCCAGCTCAGAACACAGCACTGAGCAGTGTGACCTGGGCTGGAAAGAGAGGCTTTGCTGCAGTGGTAGCCTGTCCTCTCTCCTACTGGGCTGATTCAAACCTGTTCACACAGGTTAGAATTCAGACACCCAGTGATCATGTTAGCTTCCATCCCACACCTGTGAAATCCTGCCTTGTTAATGTATGTATTTGGTTTGTGTATAGATTTGTACGGGTGCCCATCCACTCATATTCAAACGAATATGTCCATTTGTATTTCACTAACCATCTACTGATTTTTTTCACTGGTCTCTGGTGTTCGGAGCCTAGGACTTACTCTGTGGCTGCGATGAAAACAGGCACATCCAGCCTGCTGATAACATCAGACACCCTCCCCTAGCAGGCTTAAGCACGCCTTTCGAATTCAATGTAACTTCCAGCATTTTAGCAAGAACCTCCATCATTTATTTTGCTACTCCTATACAATGGCCGGTTCCAACCGCCACATGCCTACTCCCCGTCAATTATAATGCAAAGGGCCTGCTATGTGCAATTTTAGCAGGCCTCGTTCACACCCGGTATTAATGCATGCACATTGCGGACCTTGCACATGCACACTATCGATAATCACACAATTGCCGAATTCAAACTTGTGCAAACATTTCTGATTCAGGCTCACACTCTGGCTCCTGGCAATGAGGGAGGGGGTAGCAAGCCCTGGGACTGGGTAAAGAGTACCCACTCCACCCCTCTCAGCACCACTGATTGCAACATGTATTTTACATTTCTTTCATGCACTTTCTGTAGTGCCTTAATGTTAAGTCACATTACCAATACATTCTACAAACATACACATACTGTAGTTATATCATGTTTTTCTTCTTAAGGCCATGCATTATGTTAGTAGTCCTTCTATAAATTCTCTAGTTTATTAATGTCACTTTTTTTTCTTCCAAACCATCAGTGATATCACTCATAAAACATTTAATAAAATGTATTCCCAGCACCCTGAGGCTCTTCACTAGTAACCTGCTGTTTCTCATAATGTACTCCATTAACTGCCGCAGTCTGACGCCTATCTTTCAGCTCATGGCATATCCATAAAACTACTTTCAAATCTGGTATTCATCCTTGTAATTTTTAGATTAACTCCCTATGAAGAATAGTGTCAAATGTTTTACTGATGTCTGCATAAGCAATATCAACAGATGCACGCTAATCTATCATTCTAAACAACCAGCTCTTTCAGTTTTGTTTGTTAACCTGGAAAAATATTTTCTACAGGCACTGATTAAATATATATGGAAGCCTGAAATGTATTTGTATTCAATTCTACAAATATTACATAGCACAATCACTAATATGGGGGAAATTTATTAAGGTGGAAGTTATATTTCAGATGGGATGTTGCTATAAGCAACCAATAGGATACAGGTTGAGTATCCCTTATCCGAAATGCTCGGGACCACAAGCATTCCGGATAAGGGAATATTCCGGTTTTTGGAATAATTTTTTTTTAGCCATACTAACCTGCCCCTGTTGGGTCCCCTATGGTCCCTCGGCGTCCATGGAGTCCTCCGGCGTCCACGGCAGGCCACCAGCACCATTTTCGGCGTCTCCAGCGGTCCAAGGAGTGCTTTGCTCAAGTTCCCAGACGCGCCGGTGACGTCACCGGCGCGCAGTCGCGCAAAGCACTCCTGGGACCGCTGGAGACGCCGGAGAGGATGCTGAAGGCCTGCTATGGACGCCGGAGGACTTGGTAAGTATTAAAAGAGGGTTAGGGGGGGGGGGACAAAAAAAAATTGAATTATTCCAAAAAAACACGGTTTTTGGAATAATTCGGATACGGGATGCCCGGATACGGGATGCCCGACCTGTACTCTCTATTACAGTATCTTCTAGAAGGTGCTAAATTAATAATAAGTAGATTCTGATTGGTTGCCCATAGCTACATCCCATGGGAAATAGAACTCACATCTTAGTAAATTCCCCCCTATTAATCTCCAGGCCCTTGCCCCTAACTTCTATATACCAGTGGCAGGTGGGGAGATTGACTGCGGAATTACACCTGTCAAACTGTAATGCAGGTACTGTATCCTAAGGCAAGTGCAAGGTAGGCCTGCTCCACAGAAGGTTTCAGTCCTCCCTGAGCTTGTCTTAGGACACCAGCATTATAATTTGACAGGTGTACTTGCACAGTTAAACTCCTCACGTGCCACTGAGCAGAAAATAAAAAATAATTTTAAAGGGGCTTCAAACTATGTATTTATGGTTTGCCTCCTTTTTATTAAAGAATGTTTTCATTAATCAAGAACTAAATCTGACTGATTGGTATACAAAAAAAATCTTCTTTAATTGTCTTTTCTCTACTCAGGTGAAGCACCCACAGACCAATTTTTTGGAAGGACTACTTTTGATTACTAATGAGGAGGTTGACGATGAATTTAATTACAATAAATTATTATAATTTTGTAAAAGAAATGTCATGAACTTGCTGCAAATGACATAACATGGAGGAGGTGTTTAGATTGTTAATGTCCTTACTAACTTTTGCCTCACAAATGGTACATATATTTTGACAAATGTTGACAAGAATTGGATAAAATAATCCCAAACCCCAAAAAGTGGCTGAGGCATCGTAATGGCTTTCTTTTAATCATGAACAAGAACTTCTGCCCCTGGTGACTGGCTTAAGTAAACAACATCCTCATCATCAACCTCAGTACTGCCAGATACAGATGCAGCCAGCTTCATTCCACCTACAATGGGCACTCATGGCATGTCGAGCAACTTAATGCGCCAGGCTGCCTTGCCTCGCCCACAGCCAATGCTTTCCCATGCACACATGTGTATCATAGTCCTAGTGGGCACACTTTCCACACAAGCTTTGTCAACAAGAATTCTAAGCATGGCTTTATCTGTAGTACACAAATATCCTCCTCATCCTGTTGCACTTCCACACTAGCAGCCTCAATTTCCATTATGTCATCCTCATCATCTTTACCTGTAGTGCACATCCTCACATTTGCAGGTGGTGCAGAAATAGTTTTTATAATTCACAAATTGGACATAGACGCAATCCTCAGCCAATTATACTAGCACCTCTGCCTACACCTAGTCTGACAGCAGCTAACATTGCAAGTATGCAGTAAACAATTGATACTGTTGCAGCACCTGCCTTTGGAGACACATGGGTTTAAGAGGTAAAGGTCCTATGATTAAAATCCTTTACGTCTATACCTTGGTAATATTACAGGATTAATGAGGATCAAATTAGAATATCTTAACCATTGTTTGTGTCCCACATTACCCCAACAGGCAAAATTTAACCTACTGGATGTAAGCTTGGTCTTTAAATTAGGTATTTTTCTTCACCATTGTTGTCTATGTATTTTCTTTTCCATGTACACACCTATAGGAGAACTTTGTCTATGAGGATTCACTAATCCATCTATTGAGGATCAGTCTGAGTACTATACATCCAAAGGGAAGTAACATTTCATTTTATAAGCGCCAGTGTGTCTCTGTCTGAAATTGTTTTTTCTTCTTTACTAGGTGTTGTAGAACAGATAAAAGTTGTACAGTACAAAAAAAACAACTATTTTTAAAAAAACTTTAAAAAACTTTTTTTACAGAAAGCATCTCACACTATGGAGTGGTCGTGCTTATATTTATTTGAACACAGTGGATCATGGCAACTACAGCACGAATTGTAAAAAACTAAACCCTTATTTCCTTTAAACCTTTTTTCACGTTTTTATCAAGAACCTTTGCAGCCACCAGCTTGAACTGTGCACTAAAAAAAAGCTTGATGCTGTTGCCCTCTTTTGAAGCTCTGGGTTGCAATATAGGCATGTCAGTGACAAAAAACAACAGTGTGCATTGTGTATAAAGGATTAATACTGCTCCTGTAATAGGACAGAGGACCTAGCAGTGACAAAAACATCAGTGCTGTGCTATGTACCAAAGTGCTGCAGTGTGACAAAAAAATCAAGCAATATAGATCTTCCTAAACTGCACAATAAAAAATACTGTGTTGCCAAATGCTTATATCCATGTACTGTAGATTGGCCAGTAATCAACTATGAACTCCTTGCCAGTAATCAACTAGGAACTCATTGCCAGTAATCAACTATGAACTCCTTGCCAGTAATTAACTAGGAACACCTTGCCAGTAATCAACTAGGAACTCCTTGCCAGTAATCAACTAGGAACTCCATGGCAGTAATCAACTAGGAACTCCATGCAAGTAATCAACTAGGAAGTCCTTGGCAGTAATCAACTAGGAACGTCTTGCCAGTAATCAACTAGGAACTCCACACAAGTAATCAACTAGGAACTCCTTGCCAGTAATCAACTAGGAACTCCTTGCCAGTAACCAACTAGGAACTCCTTGCCAGTAATCAACTAGTAACTCCTTGCCAGTAACCAACTAGGAACTCCTTGCCAGTAATCAACTAGGAACTCCTTGCCAGTAATCAACTAGTAACTCCTTGCCAGTAACCAACTAGGAACTCCTTGCCAGTAATCAACTAGGAACTCCTTGCCTGTAATCAACTAGGAACACCTTGCTTTAAAGCTTCGTCAGCAACAGCGAACAGTGCACTAGTGTAACTGTGTATGTTCACCAATATTGACAGATTAACAACAGTAACACTGCTTGTAGGTGCTCTGGGCTTTGTACCAGTACATGAATTTGATATATAAATAGTATAAATTTGTAGTAATAATATGGTCAAATAATTTCGACCCTAGGATGTCTGCTATGAAATTGTGCCTGAAAAACTATCTGAGATTTTATTCATTCATAAAGTTGTATGTTTATAATTTATGTTTTATCTAAATCTGTTGAATAATAAATCTGATTACAGTAATCTGATTGATGTGCTAGTGCCTATGAATACAAATAGAGAAGAACAAAATATTGTTGAATGTGTAATGGTAATGTAATGTAATGTGTAATGGTATTGTAATGGTAATGTATTGTAGCTCCAGATTTTAAAGACTCTTTTACTAAATCTTTGCAAAATCTTTGCATAATTAATAGAATAGTGGGTCATTCCACTTTAATAGAAGTGACATCAAAAATTTGTATACAGTAAATACATGAATATCAAATCTGAACTGTATCTGAATCAGTGCATATAGCTGTTCTGAAAGGTATAACACATTCCTATTCAAAGGATACATTCAAATAAGCTAAGTGTCTTAATGGTTGGTGGAACATAAGATAGACAGTGTCTAGGTTGGCAGTAAATTGGTCGACATCAAAAAGGAAACATGCATAAGGTTGACATTGACAATAGGTCAGCACAAGGTCAACACTGACAAAAAAGTGACATACATAAGGTTGAAAATTGACACAAGGTGGACACAAGCCAAAGATTGACATAGAGAAGGCCAACATATGAAAAGGTCAAAATAAATGTTTATGCTTTTCTGTGTCATTGTCAACATCGGAACATGTGGATCCCCAATTAGTGTCGCTATACCCGCCATGCATTACCGTTCCCAATCGGAGGTTACGTGGCTGTTGAAGTATGAAAAGTCCAAAAATGGGGAGGAGGGGGGGGGGGGTAATGAAAACTTTATATAAACCTTTTCATGTGTCTACTATTGCAATGTCAATCTTTTGCATATGTCAACCTTTTATAGATGTCAACCTAATGCATGCTGACTTATGACCTAGACACTGTCAACGTATCATCTGGCTCCCGATTTAATGAATGTGAGCTGCATATCTTCTCATTTGTACTGCCCTGATTGTAAAAAACTAAGCCCTTATTTCCTTTAAACTTTTTTTCACATTTTTATCAAGAACCTTTGCAGCCACCAGCTTGAACTGTGCACTAAAAAAAAGCTTGATGCTGTTGCCCTCTTTTGAAGCTCTGGGTTGCAATATAGGCATGTCAGTGACAAAAAAACAACAGTGTGCATTGTGTATAAAGGATTAATACTGCTCCTGTATTAGGACAGAGGACCTAGCAGTGACAAAAACATCAGTTCTGTGCTATGTACCAAAGTGCTGCAGTGTGACAAAAAAATCAAGCAATATAGATCTTCCTAAACTGCACAATAAAAAACACTGTTTTGCCAAATGCTTATATCCATGTACTGTAGATTGGCCAGTAATCAACTATGAACTCCTTGCCAGTAATCAACTAGGAACTCATTGCCAGTAATCAACTATGAACTCCTTGCTCGTAATTAACTAGGAACACCCTGCCAGTAATCAACTAGGAACTCCTTGCCAGTAATCAACTAGGAACTCCATGGCAGTAATCAACTAGGAACTCCATGCCAGTAATCAACTAGGAACTCCTTGCCAGTAATCAACTAGGAACTCCTTGCCAGTAATCAACTAGAAACTCCATACAAGTAATCAACTAGGAACTCCTTGCCAGTAATCAACTAGGAACTCCTTGCCAGTAATCAACTAGGAACTCCTTGCCAGTAATCAACTAGGAACTCCTTGCCAGTAATCAACTAGGAACTCCTTGCCAGTAATCAACTAGGAACTCCTTGCCAGTAATCAACTAGGAACTCCTTGCCAGTAACCAACTAGGAACGCCTTGCCAGTAATCAACTAGGAACACCTTGCCAGTAATCAACTAGGAACTCCTTGCCAGTAATCAACTAGGAACTCCTTGCCAGTAATCAACTAGGAACTCCTTGCCAGTAATCAACTAGGAACTCCTTGCCAGTAATCAACTAGGAACTCCTTGCCAGTAACCAACTAGGAACTCCTTGCCAGTAACCAACTAGGAACTCCTTGCCAGTAATCAACTAGGAACTCCTTGCCAGTAACCAACTAGGAACGCCTTGCCAGTAATCAACTAGGAACACCTTGCCAGTAATCAACTAGGAACACCTTGCTTTAAAGCTTCGTCAGCAACAGCGAACAGTGCACTAGTGTAACTGTGTATGTTCACCAATAATGACAGATTAACAACAGTAACACTGCTTGTAGGTGCTCTGGGTTTTGTACCAGTACAGGAATTCGATATATAAATAGTATATATTTGTAGTAATAATATGGTCAAATAATTTCGACCCTAGGATGTCTGCTATGAAATTGTGCCTGAAAAACTATCTGAGATTGTATTCATTCATAAAGTTGTATGTTTATAATTTATGTTTTATCTAAATCTGTTGAATAATAAATCTGATTACAGTAATCTGATTGATTTGCTATTGCCTATGAATACAAATAGAGAAGAACAAAATATTGTTGAATGTGTAATGGTAATGTAATGTAATGTGTAATGGTATTGTAATGGTAATGTATTGTAGCTCCAGATTTTGAAGACTCTTTTACTAAATCTTTGCATAATTAATTGAATAGTGGGTCATTCCACTTTAATAGAAGTGACATCACAAAAGTGTATACAGTAAATACATGAATATCAAATCTGAACTGTATCTGAATCAGTGCATATAGCTGTTCTGAAAGGTATAACACATTCCTATTCAAAGGATACATTCAAATAAGCTAAGTGTCTTAATGGTTGGTGGAACATAAGATAGACAGTGTCTAGATTGGCAGTCAATTGGTCGACATCAAAAGGGAAACATGCATAAGGTTGACATTGACAATAGGTCAGCACAAGTTCAACACTGACAAAAAAGTGACATACAGTACATAAGGTTGAAAATTAACACAAGGTGGACACAAGCAAAAGATTGACATACTGTGGAGAAGGCAAACATATGAAAAGGTCGCAATAAATGATTATGTTTTTCTGTGTCATTGTCAACATCGGAGCATGTGGATCCCCAATTAGTGTCGCTATACCCGCCATGCATTACCATTCCCAATCGGAGGTTACGTGGCTGTTGAAGTATGAAAAGTCCAAAAATGGGGAGGGGGGGGATAATGAAACCTTTATATAAACCTTTTCATGTGTCTACTATTGCAATGTCAATATTTTGCATATGTCAACCTTTTATAGATGTCAACCTAATGCATGCTGACTTATGACCTAGACAATGTCAACGTATCATCTGGCTCCCGATTTAATGAATGTGAGCTGCATATCTTCTCATTTGTACTGCCCTGATTAGGCACTTGCAGTTTACAGGAGATAATCTTTTATAATTCGCTAGCCCAATGCACAAAATAGTATGCATTGATTTGACAATCATATATTTTTGCCATTTCCGATGGTTATGGCCATAATATTTGTTTGCTAATTTTACTGCAATGCAGACATTTTGCCTAACTAATAAAAAAGTATGTTCAAATGCAGTTATAGAAAATATATTTTGAAATGTACAGTATATTGTTCCATAAAACTAGTCATTCTGAAAAATTCAATTTACAGACTCTGTGTAAATGTGCCATCTGGTGGCATAGCAATGGAGATAACATTGGAAAACATATCTGTAATGTAACAATTTAGGTCTTGGCACCAACTGGGACAGGAGACTATCCCAGATGCTTTCCAATCAAGTAGCTCCTCCAGGAATTTCTAAACAATTAACAATAACAATCTAAAATTAGCAATGATAAAATAGTACAGAACACATTACAACCCAATAACAGAATACATCACATACATTGACCACATGTTGTCTTAATATGGTACAACTGTAGTAAATTGTACAATAATAAATCCTTCCTAAGAGCTGTAATAAAAGACTGCCATATAAAAAAAAAAAATTAAGCATGTTAAACATAACTTTTTTCAGTAACATGAACATATTTGAACAATAATAAACAAAGTGGCAAATAAAAAGATTAGCATTTTGAATACTTTGTTTAAAATAAATTTTGTTTGCTACATATATATATATTTAAATATATATATACACAGTATATATATATATATATATATATATATATATATATATACACATATAGACTGTTTGGGGGGTAGACGAAGCACTCCAGACCTTGTTCAGTGTCCAAAAAACAATTTTATTGAGTCACAGCAACTTCATCTCTGCGTCGAAACGCATTGGGTACTGCCTGCTGACTCCTCCCAAATAGATAAGTTATACTCTATATCTTCTTTTAAAAAAACGTTTTTTATATATCTCCCTTTTTATAGTGATATCTTATGTAGGCCATTTTTATAGTAATTCGCATATTTTTAGTAGATTGTGTTTTTTATATATAGACTCACTGTTTGTTCTTTTAAGTAGTGCTACTGTGGACAGTTTTGTACCTTAATAAAATATTTTGTATATTATAAAAAGACACGTCTCCTGCATAGGTATTTGTAGTCGCTACAGCCTTTATCCAATCTGTCGCAATATATATATATATATATATAGATATATATATATCTATATACATAGATATATATATATATATATATATATATATATATATATATATATATATATAGTCCTTTTATGCCGGCACTCCTACCAATAGTACAACTTTTCAGGTGCACTTCAAAATTAATCCATAAATGTCCAATAAAAGATGGCACACTGATCCAACCAAGAATGGTGATGAAGAAAATCGATCTGTATTAGGCATGGCTACAAACATAGCAGCTGCAAACATCTAGCCCACAAGCAAGATACATTTGTATCTTGCCTGTGGGCTTGGTTGAATCAGTGTGCCTTCTTTCATTGGACACATATATATGTGTGTGTGTGTGAATAAGGACACAATTAATAATAATTTCATTAAGATTGTCACAATTAGATTATTATTCTGATACTTATATTCTTAACTTCCGGTGGAGGCCGGGGATGGTCGCATGCACTTGGAGCTCCGATCCCCCATCCATGGAGCTCCACCATCCACGGCCTCCGGAGCAGCGTACAGCGTGGTGGAGGTGGTGGGGAGAGGGAGAAGGCAGAGGAGGTGAGCGGAAGGAAGAGGCAGCTGTAGCAAGCACTGAGGACGCAACAACATCGCATGCAACAACCGGCCAGAGTAAGGAGGAGGCTATTGTAGCGAGTGTAGAGGACACACGACATGCAACACCTGGTCGGAGGAAGGAGAAGGCTGCAGAGCACCGAGGACGCAGCGACAACCGTCTGAAGGAGGGCAGTGCTGCAGCACCATCGGCCCGGGGGACCCCCTGGAGGATGAAGATCACCTCCAGCTCCCTCACTCCATTGATGTGGAGGGCCCAGTACAGGCAGAACCCAGCAGACTCGGTGAGGAGACCCAGCACACTTGGCGACTCCCCCCTCCCCCTGCCCAGTATAGGAGGCCGGTAGGACCCCCACCCCCGGCAGGCTTTACCAGCTCCGGGTGAACTCTGAATTGGCGGTACATGGCCAATAAAGTTGATTCTGATTCATATAGAGTCATAATATAAAGATTTTTACAACATTTTTAAAAACAAAGTTAAAGGAACTTCTAAATACCATTATCACTGTAATTTAAGCATCTAATTGTAATCTGCCTTTCTCTGTTGCAATTTAAGTACTATCATGTGAAGGATTACATACACAAACAGCTAACCATCAGTGACTAGACAGTATTGCTAAACATAATCATTATCATTACATTGCACCTAGAAGTCCACAAGAATGTTTAAAAAAAATCATCTGCTGAAATGTATATCTTGGGGACATTCACACCTAATTGTGATACAATTATCTAAACACTCCCTTACCATACTAACTTTATGGCAGTCTATTGCTGCCTACTTCTGACACCACCAGCATATGGGGGAAACATAAATGAATTACATGAAAAATGTATATACAGACATATGCATTTGCATTTTTGGTGTACATGTGTAGTAAATAATTATGTTTTTTTACCTAAAATTATTATTTACATCTACTACTTTGTGAACCATATACTATATATTAAATATACTGTATAGCAACATTACAGAGGGCATGTAATAAAAGTAGATATTCATTTTAAATATAAAAAGGTGTAGTATATATTGTAGTAATTAGATTAATGCTGCATCAAATAATGTACAGGTAACATCATTTAATACTGAAATAACCATAAAGTGCAAATTGCATATGAAAAAGTTGCCAGCTTTGAACTTGGAAGTGTGCTAGTTAGGATAAACTACAAATCATGCAAACACAAACAATGCAAACAAATATTAAACATATAAATAAGAAAGTGTACAATATAGAAGTTGGAGCAGGTTCGCCTGCGGTGCATATTATGTTAATAGACACATAATGGAGGGCTTTTGTGCTTCAAACAGCAGTAGACAATTTTATGTGAACCAAATCTCCCTTGTTTGTTCACAAAGTGTTTACAGAGCTTTTTTAGATATTTCTGTGCTAGTCATCATTTATTTCACAAAGGTCATGACTTTTTTAGGTCTTCAATGCTCATAAGAGAATGGTGGATTTTCTCTCGCATCCTTCCTGGTCTTTGAGTTTGTCATCGATTTGATTTAATTTGAAATAAGGTCACATCTCTGTACAAAACCTAGTACATTCTGATAATGATTACATTGCTAAACTAAATATAGATGTCAGTAGTGCCATAGAGAAGTAAGAATATGTAGACCTCTAGAAAATAATGATAAAATAGTAAGTTTTATTTATATAGCGCACTTTCTCCAACAGGACTCAAGGCACTTTCTTACAAACTGAATTAATTCAGTTATATATTATTTTAGGATATACTGTAACTACACCAGTTACATATGATTTCCTATTTCACTCTCCGTTATGGATTTTTTTTTAAAGATGTCTCAAGTCAGCTCATGAAGGAAGGGATTTCCCTTCAACTGCCCGGCAGTTTTTGAACACACAATGTACTCACAATTTGTCATACAATCCATCTGCTGCATGATTGTATGATTGAAGCTTCATTTAAATAGGGGGCTGACCTACTAGGATCAAAAGGATAGGAGTACCAAAAATCCTGTTTTTTTTTTTTTATTTACAGGTTGCCATCAAATACCAATCTGCTCACATCTGCTGTGTTATGCCATTATTAAATAGAACTAATGAAGCAATCCTCTGAAGTAGTAACAGAAGACGTCCACCGCTTTTTTCAGTCGCCCACCCATCTGCCGCTGGAAACTTCTGAGGCTCAAAGCATCTTCACTGCCATGGGCCACCTGGAAGCTGCAACTCTCTTCTCTGCTAGTCAGGGAGGGAGTGTCACATGACTCTGGTTGTATGAGCCATCTAAAGACAAATTTCATGTGCTTAAAAGCAGTATATGATAGTACTATAACATTTACTTAAGGTGGTCCAGGGGTAAAATGTTTAAGAAGACATTTGAAATCTAAATGTTTCACTATATTAAAGAAAATAGGTAGCGTTGCCACCTTAAAAGCAGACAAATCAGTGTCCAAAACAAAAAGCTATGGCTGAAGAACAAATAGCATTTTTAAATGGAGATTTGCATTGGTTCTTCAGGAGGCTAGGAAGCTGAGGTTTGAACCACTTGAATGGAAGGTGTCCAAGTTTTAAATTGGTTGTTCTTACTCTGCTCCATTTGTCATTCCTGATAGTGCAAATCTACCTTGTTGCAGAGTGAAATTCAATCATCCAACTGAGCTGGTAGGTCTTTGGTAGCCAGGTCATCCTTAAGTCTTCCAGACAGACCATTCCAGAAGGCTAATATTAATGCCTGCTCATTCCACTCCAATTCTGAGGATAAGGTTTGAATCTGTATGACATACTGGCTTGCTGTTTGCCCATCTTGGTGTAATCTTAATATCTCGGTAGCAGCTGAGGAAACTCTTCCTGGTTCACCAAAGATTCTTCTAAAAGAGGAGACAAAGGACAAGTAATTGGATAATATTGGATCAGACCGATCCCAAGGTGGCGATACCCACTCTAATGCCGATCCTTATAGTAAAGAAACAATATATGCCACCCGAGACTTGTCTGAAGGAAAGTTCAAGGGCTGAAGATTAAAAATGT
This sequence comes from Crinia signifera, assembly GCF_055691185.1. Classification (NCBI taxonomy): domain Eukaryota; kingdom Metazoa; phylum Chordata; class Amphibia; order Anura; family Myobatrachidae; genus Crinia; species Crinia signifera. The sequence continues at coordinate 101,674,915 of NC_139225.1, read as the reverse complement.
ACTTTGCATTGATTTAAAAACCCTTGACAGGCTTTGGGGGTTCCTTTGAATTTAATTAGTAGTTGGTGGTTGTAGAAGAAGACAGTAAAGATGCTGGGGTTACAGGTGGTACAGGTGTTGGTGGTGGAGGTGGTTGGACCAAACTTTGAAGGCATTGTGCCATCTGTCATTGGGAATCCTCAAGTTGCCCTAAACGACCAAGTTTAGGGCATGGGCTGTAGTTCCGGCATAACTGCCCAAATCCATTGGGTCAGTACAAACTGTCGCAACTGTAGTGTTTGATGGAATCGGAGATGTAGCAGGAGTAATGGAGACAGATGACTTAGGAGTAAAGCATGCAGGTTTTAATGACATTCTTGTTCATAAAGATTACAAGCCAACTTAGAATATACAAGACTAGACTTCTGAGACATGAGAAAAAATAATAATATTCTTATAACTCTTGGACTGAGAATAATAATAAGCATTGACTTCTTAGACTTTGAATAATAATAAGCAATGACTTCTTAGACTTTGAATAATAATAATAATAATAATAATAATAATAATACCAATAGCAATGACTACTTGGACTTTGAATAATAACAACAGTCTCTAATAATTGCTTGGACTTTGAAATAAGAAAGAAATAAGTCTTAGCTAAATCCAGATGACTTGGAGAATGGCATAGGGGGAGGAATCATAAATGACAGAGGGAGCACTGGGTTGTCCACTTGTGCAAATGGGTACTGAAACTGACAAAAGCAAAATGTATCACCAAAAGGTTAGGCAGAAGCAGGATCTCAGGAGGAATCTGTGGCAGGCTGAGTGACCAGCATAGGCCTAGGGAATCTGCAGGCTCCAGGAAGTGCACAGTTGAGGAGACACTTTGTAATAACAGCTTCTGGATCAGAAAGGCAAGGGCTCACTTCCCATAGGCTGAGAGTTAGGAAGTACAGGAAAGGAGTGCAGACTAGCCAAATGGCACTTTTACCCATATCCAAGATGGCAGCTCCAGCCAGAAACCAAACCACAAAGCTCAAACAGGCCACTGCTACTGGACCCCCACCGAGAGCACCAACCATCATCAAGGCATCAGATCCCCATCAAGCACAAGGAGAGCCGCCACCGAACGGGTGAGTAGCGCACCCCCCGTGGCGGCCGTGAGTGAGTGAAAAGGTCCAATTTTTTTCCAGCCACTATAATCTACTCCCATTAAATATAGGCCATGGTTTGCTACACTGCTTTGAGAATATTAAGCTGTTTACACACGGGAGCGATAGGGGCAGAAATCGCTGGGAATATGGTCACTGGTGACCATATTGCCAGTGATGGGAGTGTGCCCCGGCGAGAAATCACTGGGTGCGCGCTCCCATTTTCAGCCCCATTCTAATCGCTGGTCACAGGTGCTTGCTCCTGCGACCATCTGATTACCTCTGCGGCACCGCCTGGCAGTGGTTCCCTTTCATCACTGAGGTTAGAGGTCAGTTTTGCTAAATTTCCATTGATTTTAGATTGAATAAAATCTATATGAATGGATATTGGGCTTCCAGAGCTAAAACAAACCTTTACTGCCAGATTTAGTAGATTTTTTTGTTGACTAAATAATAGTTAATATTCACTTTGAAAAAAAATATGTATCTGTATTGATAGGGCAAAATGTAAGAAGTTATTGGACGCTTTCTTATAGTGTGTGTTAATAATAATAAACATACCATCAATGTAATGACCATAGAGTGATCAAACTCGGCATGAGACCCTTACTGTCAGCAATAGCTTTAGATTACTATTAAAGTACCCTATCATTGATTCAGATTCTTTTTTGTCCTCCTTTGAGCCATTTAACTGCTGGACTATTAATTATATCAATGTTTGTGCGCTGCTTCTAGCTAATTGCAGCTGCACAATTTCATACAATTAGCTGATATTCACTGGACTACAATGGCAGCTAACAGACTCTGGAGACACATAACATTGTGCAGGTATAAAGTTGCCAAAAAGTTTTGCTCTGGATTCTGCTCCTTTCATTGTATAATTACTTGCACAAACATTCCTTTTGTTGGTTACACAGTTGTTGCTAATATACTTCTGTGCTGTATACAGGATGTAATAGTTTTCTAATACTCTCTGTTGTGACATTGGGCCTTATTCTAGTTCACTCTGACAAAATCCATCTTAGATGGACAAAACCATGTGCACAGCAGGTGGGACAGATGTTACTTGTGCAGAGAGAATTATGCTGGGTACACAACAAAACAATTTGGATTGGATGCAAATCTTATGCAAATCGTGCAATCCGATTTGCTTACGATCCGATCCCATCCCATCTGTATTCAGATGAATGGATCTTATACAGATCCTACCTGCAGCAGGTAGGATCGGAATCGGATCCAACCAAACGATTTTGACCCAATCTGCATCCAGCCGGTCTGAATTGGATCCAGATTGATGGGATTGTGCCCAAATCATTTTGGTGTGTACTCAGCATTAGATTTGGGTGGGGTTTTACTTCAAAGTGAGATCTATATTGCAGTGTAAAAATAAAGCAGCCATTATTTACCCTGCACAGAAACAAAATAACTCACCCAAATCTAATTCTCTCTGCACATTTTACATCTGCCCCCCTGCAGTGCACATGGTTTTGTCCATCTAAGAAGGATTTTGTCAGAAAGAGTGAACTAGAAAAAGGCCATTGTGTGCCTCAATGATTTTTCAACATTAGAATGTGTTGCATGCAGCTTAATATTAACATGGTTACACCGAATGTTGCCTTTATAGGAAAAATACATCTTTATATTGGATGTGGACAAGGCCTAGCACAGGCCAACCATAGTATGGGCACACTTGTTCAGTTGTAAACGGATGGTAAATTGGGGAAAAAAGATACGTACAGATGGAACACCTCTCAGCCATCTCTGGGAATCTACAGATTCCCTTAGCTGGCGATCGCTGGTGGAGAGGCGCTCCATCTGAGGAGTGCTTGAGTGTCTCACACGCTTGTGCATCCCTGTCAACACGTCGGTGGTGAGTGCTTTACCTGCCCGATTCTGCTTCAGGGAGATGGGCATGGATCGGTGGAGCTGGGAGCAGCTGGGGGGGCTACAGGGGAGCTGCATAGGGCGATTGAGGGCTCTGTCAGAATTGGGCGTGCAAGCTTCTCCTGCACGCACGCCCCCCTTCCAGCGGCTGGCGCATGGCTATTCTATCATCAGGAGCAGCTCTGACTGTGTTTCTTCACAGCACTAGTACTTAATGGTACATTCAGCTACATGGAAGCAAAGCATCTCATCATAGAGCAGGGGCCACCACTACTCTCTGACTGATGACATGATTTGCTTCTAAGTAGCAGAATGTACCATTAAGTACTAGTGCTGTGAAGAAACATCAGTCGATCAGCTGTTTAATCATTATCTACAGCTTGTCTTGATATCTGGTTGTTAATGGAGCTGCATCCTTCTGTATGACAAAATGCTATACTCCATTGTTTGATGTTGGCATATTCAATACCTTGTGTTTAATCATTGAGGAGAATACTGTAAGTGCTTTTACATTATCCAAGTTGGATCCTGATCACCCCTGAAGAAGTCCTCATCCGATGAAACGCTAGGGTAATTTCTGCTGATTTAAGTCAGGTGTCGGATCAAATATTGAAATAATATGAGAATCACCAATCTGAAGGAAAAAAAATGTTGTACTGATGTTTAGTATAAACACATTTAATTTTACTATTGTGTACTTTTTTGGTGAAAGTATAAGAGCACACATCTAGATCTTTCCTCTTTCCATTTCTATCCCCTGTGCCTCTATTATTGCCTCTACTATTCCATATAAGTGCTGCTACCCCAACAGTGCAGAAAAAGGCAACAACCCCCCCCCCATATATATATATATATATATATATATATATATATATATATACAGATGTAGCGGGATTCATCTTTGCAGGGGATGGCGATGGCGTCGCCATCCCCTGCCCCGCCGCCATCTGTATGCCGGAAGGGGACGCGTGCGCACGAGGTGCGCGCGCGTCCCCTTCCGACGGTGCTGCCCTCGGTCGCCCGGTGCCCACACCGGGCGACCGCACCCCCCCGCAGCCTCCTCGGGTCCCCCCCTGCCGCCTCGAACGGGAGGCGGACAGTAATGCGTCCGCCTCGCCGCCCGGATAATGAGACGTGCGTGCGTGGGGGACTCACGCGCGTCTCAGTCATACCGCTTTCAGACCGCACTGTAAACACGGGTTATTGCCGTGTTCGCGGGGCTTAAACACGGGTGAAGGTGCGGTATGAAAGCGCCACACTCAGAAAACCCGTGTTGAGCAACACGGCTTTTCAACCCTGGTAATTACCAGGGTTGAACACGGCTCTAACACGTGTTTGCGTGCGGTCAGAAAGGCCCCGACACGTGTCATCCGACACTACTGTTTATGAAATGCCGCTATTGGTGGATTCCTGTGAGGTCAGCAGTCTGACCCCGGAAACCAACAAGCAGCACGCTGGAGCTGCGGACCACGGGACACAGGCACCATCCCAGCCTGCGCTCCACACTTCTTCAGCCTGCAATCCACATTTTTGGAAGCCTATTGCTCCACGCTTGGACAGCCTGCAATACACACTTGTCCAGTGTGTATTCCACACTTCTACAGCCTGCAATCTAGTGTGTATTCCACACAGCCTGCTTTACAGCAATATGTCCTCTCTCTGGACAGATGGGGAGGTGAGGGAATTGCTCAACATTAGGGGTGACGAGGAGATCCGCAGACAGATCACCGGAACCGTAAAGGATGCTGTGGTCTACAAAAATATTGCGATGGTATTGGCATCCCGTGGCTACAAAAGGACACAGCAACAGGTGGTCAATAAGCTCAAGGTGCTGCGGAAACAATTCATGAAGGTACACGACCACAACAGACACAAAAGTGGTGCGGCACGCCTAGAATGGAAACACTATGACCAGTGTGCAGGTGTTTTTGGATACACAGCATTAGCCACGCCAGTCAGGCTGTCATCCAATTTATCTGCTTCAAGCAGCCAGGCTTCTGCGAGGGACCATGACAACAGCAGCGTTGCAGACTCTTGTCCACCGTCGCCACTGTTAATAGATGATGACCCGGCAGACACCATGGAGCAACATCCTGGGGGCCATGATGACAGTATCGGTGCGTCTGTTGAAGCGGCAGAAGGGACACAGGCCGTAGCCTGTACTTCATCTGGCGTCAATACATCGGCTGGAGCCACGCCATCTCCAAATAGCCAGACCCCACCGTTGCGCAGCAACAGTAAGTACAAATGTATTAAAAAATGTGTGATGCCACTATTTATTTTACATTGAGTCTGTGTGTGTGTGTGTGTGTGTGTGTGTGTGTGTGTATATATATATATATATATATATATATATATATATATATATATATATATATATATATATACATACACACACACACACACAGACAGACTCACACCCACAAGTACTCCAAAAGTGAGCGTAATTTTTTTTTTTGGGGGGGGGGGGTGGGGGGGGGGTATATGTGTGCAATCGTTTGTGTGCAACATCATTTATTAAAAAAAAAATTGTAATCTCTTGCAGTGTTGCTATTGTGGAGGTGGACGAATACCACAACCACGTGTTTGCTATCTCCACTGCTATGTTAATACAATATTAAGCTGATTGTAATGTTCCTTTTTTTCTCCCTTTTCTAGTATATTCGGTTCCTCCGAGAAGAAAGCGAGTGAACAAAAACGAACAAATGGCCAGAGTCATGGCCAATGTCATTGGCGAAAAATTGCAGGAAATGGACGCAGCAATGTCCGCACAAGAAGATGCTCGCCTAGATAGATTTCTCAAGGCACAGGATGCTATGCAAAATGCGTTTTTGACACAGGTGATAGCCATACAGGAGCGTCAAAGCAGGGACGCAGAGTTACTGCAAAGAAATGCCCATCAGTTCCAGATGACATTCCTTGAGCGAATACTCGCCAGTCGCAATCAAGGGCATCCCTCAGTTCCACAAATACAACAGGCACCTCACTACCCAAATCAACCCTACCCCCAATATAACCCTGGCCCGTTGTATGACCATGCTCACCCTCCTGAAAGGGCAGAAAGGGTAGAAACTCCTCCTGAATACTCTGTGTACAGGAACTTATCCTAACTTGGCACTTTGTTTGTATATGCCTACAGTTTTTTTACATATGTAAAGAGCACTTTTTATAGTTGTAGTTTCACTTGCTGGAACAAGGAATGTTTGTTTTTAGGGGCAAAGATGCTCCTTGCACTACAGTGTTTGTGTGTTTACCTGTAAATGGTAATATGTTTACAAAAAAGTTTTTTACATGTTTTACCGTGTGTTGAAGTACACAGTTTTAAACGGGTACACTGCTTGAAACAGAATAAACCTGTTTTAATATTTAAACCACAACTTTGTATTTGCATTTATGTTGACAGTAGTGAAGGGAGATTCACCATTAGAGCAGAGCGGATCTGTTCTGCATTCACGCTATCATCCCCAACAAACTCTGCGGCATCCACAGAGGAGTACTCAAGTGGAGAGTCCTGTACAGCCCACTCAGGGAGAAATTGCTCATTACGAGCCTCACATATGTTGTGCAGTACACAACAAGCTGCGACAACATCAGGCATAATCAAAAGATCCACATCATTTCGCTTCATGACGCAGCGCCAACGTCCTTTTAATCTGCCAAACGCATTCTCCACGACCATCCTAGCAGAGCTCAAGGTGTGGGTGAAGGCAATCTGTTCAGGGCTCAACTGCACATGTTGCGTGAATTCCCTTCAGCGTAAAGGGTAGGCCGCATCCCCGATAATATGCACTTGTATCTCAACCCCATCAATAATCTTTGATTTCTGTAAGCAAAGAGGTAAAGGTAAGTATTTCTAACGTGTTAAAATTGCCTACACCACTGGTTCTTAACCTCGGTACTCAAGGACCCCCAACAGTGCATGTTGGGGGCCCTTGAGGACTGAGGCTGTGAACCACTGGCCTACACCATTGTTACCCTTCAGATGTTGGTGATCTACACATACAAGCATTCCTTGCACCACTTGTAGTATGCCCTAATGTAAGGCAAAGCATGGCAGTATGTGTAGTTCATCAGCAGGTGGAGGGCCGCATATGGCTCACTTCTGGTCTCCCCCACGACTTGACAAACGTGTAATTTCTTACCTCTCTTGGGAACAGCCAGCCACCTTGCTTTTCCTCCGCTAGTTGGAAGAGGTCAGAATTGGCGAGGACTCTGGAGTCATGTGCTCTGCCTGGCCACCCAATGAAGACATCAGTGAAGCTAAAAGGAATGTATGTTTAGTTTAGAAAAATGGTCTAAATGCACATAACATCAGACACACACTGCAAAAAACTAACTTACCAGTACTGGTGATCCACGACTGCTTGTAAAATGATGGAATGCCACCCCTTCCTGTTGTAATAGTCTGCTGGGCTGTCACGGGGTGCAATAATAGGAATATGTGTCCCATCAATGGCCCCAGCACACTGTGGATACCCCCGCCTGCGGAAACCTTCGATGGTGTCCTCTAGGCGCTGTCCCTTTGGAAGGGAGATGGACCGCTGGTAGAGAGTATCCAGTATTGCCCGTGTGACTTGGTAGACTATGCTGCAGACTGTAGAGATCCCAACTCCAAACAAGCAGGACAGTGTGCGGTACTCCCCAGGTGTAGCATACCACCACAAGGCGATGGCTAGCCTCCTGCTTGGCTCAATGGGTCTCCTGTAGTTGGTGGTCTTCATAGTGAGTGCAGGGGTCAGTACATCCAGAAGGTGTTTAAACGTGCCACGTGTCATTCGAAAATGAGCCATCCACTGTTCATCTTGGAAAGATTCCACAGCTAGCATGAAAGCTTGCCCATGACTCCGGTCTCTGGCCCACAATGTTCTGGCTGATGCTGTGTTCAGGTGTAGTGCGGTCGTCATCGAAGATGAAATAAATGCTCTCCTCCTGCGCAAATAAAGGCGTCGCTCTTTGTTCATCTCTGCCCAGAACTGTGCACTTTTCCTCAGCATTAAATAAGTGTACAGCATGTTGCACAGTGTGACACTCTGCTGCATGCTAACACCTGAATCACACAGAATAAAAGCACAAACATCCATGAGGTCAGAGAAGTCTGCCATGCTGCTGCTGCTGCTGCTGCAATGCTGTGAACAATCTCCGCCCCTCACTTTTATTTCCTTTGTGACATCATCATTGTGAGCCAGAAAAAAAGTCAATTTTTAATGACACACATAGGTTTTGCAGGCCGGACACGGGTTCAGTGTGTAAGCACCAATCCTAACATAACCCGGGTTGAAGTGCAGTGTGAAAGGGATGTTTTAAGAGTCTGACACGGCTCTTCACAAGGACAAACCCGTGTTCAAAATGCAGGGTTTGACACGGGTTTGCGGTCTGAAAGTAGTATCAGATAGCGGCGCCATTCTGCTGGCGGGTCGCCAGCAAGGATAAGACCGGATTCATCTATATATATATATATATATATATATATAAATATAACTGTCCACTTAGGAAGCAACACTGATTGACAATCAATTTCACATGTTGTTGTGCAAATGGAATAGTCAACAGGTGGAAATTATAGGCATTTAGCAAGGCACCCCCAATAACGGAGTTGTTCTACAGGTGGTTACCACAGAAATATAAAAACCCCTAGCACATCTGCGCATATACCCACTTCTCAGCTCCTATGCTTTCTGGCTGATGTTTTGGTCACGTTTGAAAGCTGGCGGTGCGTTCACTCTAGCATCAAACAGAGTCTATAACCCACACAAGTGGTTCAGGTAGTGCAGCTCATCCAGAATGGCACATCAATGCGAGCTGTGGCAAGAAGGTTTGCTGTGTTTTTCAGCGTAGTGTCCAGAGCATGAAGGTGATACCAGGAGACAGGCCAGTACATCAAGATACGTGGAGGGCAACAACACAGCAGCAGGACCGCTACCTCCACCTTTATGCTCAAATGGTCAGAAACAGACTTCATGAGGGTGGTATGAGGCCCAGAGATGAGATCATCAGACCCCTTGTGAGACCATATGCTGGTGCGGTTGGTCCTGGATTCCTCCTAATGCAAGACAATGCTAGACTCGGTGGCATTCATACACTGGATGCATAGGAGCTAGATCATAGATCCAGGTTATTGTCCAATATCCATTGAAAATATCTTCCTATATCCCACTTGAGATTTTCTTATCCCATTGGAAAAGAGTGTTTTTACATATACATAAAGAAAACCAGTAAGTGGATACACTACTTTCAAAAAATATTTAAACCAAGCTTCAATGGTTTAGAGATTAAGTCACTTATAATAATAATAATAATTTTATTTATATAGCGCTCTTTCTCCAATAGGACTCAAGGCGCTTAACAGATAATGGTACCCGACTAAACGTGTCGGGTACCATTATATCTTGGAAGAATTGGATTATGGAATCTGTGTCTGATTGATTAATACATTTTACGGTACTTATGAGTTATCCGGGCGCCCGATTTCTAAATCGGGTCGGATCGGGCACATCGCATCGCATCGCATGCGACCATCGGATGCGATGCGATGCGATGACCCGATTTTTCCATAGGAATCAATGTTAAAATGGACAGAGTCCATTTTAACATGGAATTCAATGGGAAAAAGGGGTCCTTTTCATACCCCTACTATCCAAGTGGGCATGGAGTTGGATATAAACCTGTGGCGAGCGTAGCGAGCCACCGAGCCCGAAGCGTGGCGAGCGTAGCGAGCCCCGCGAGGGGACATAGAATACCGTCCGCTCGCCACGCTTCGGGCTCGGTGGCTCGCTACGCTCGCCACAGGTTTATATCCAACTCCATGCCCACTTGGATAGTAGGGGTATGAAGAGGACCCCTTTTTCCCATTGAATTCCATGTTAAAATGGACTCTGTCCATTTTAACATTGATTCCTATGGAAAAATCGGGTCATCGCATCCGATGGTCGCATGCGATGCGATGCGATGCGATATCGCATCACATCGCATCTGATTGTATGCCTTAACTTAAGGCATACAATCAAAAAATCGGGCGCCCAGATAACTCATAAGTACCCATTTTACTTGTTCCTTGAATTGTATATCACGGTGGTGGTCTGTATTAAGTGCACCCTATATCTTTCTCTCTCTCTCTCTCTTTTTTCTATATATATATATATATATATATATATATATATATATATATATATATATATGTATGATACATTTTTTGCAGCATATTGATCTAAAATTCCCTTTTGTAAGCCAGAAGCCATCTTGAAGTAGTCACAATAGCATTAACAATGTAACAGATAGTTCAAAGGGCCTGTCTCTGACTAAATTACTTGTCCCTCTCTTGCAGATATTAAGGCAAACATTGGAACATCTGTTAGCATGACATACATCACAACAACCAGAAGAAAATAGTGAGCAGCAACTGACATAGAAAGGAAGAACTGTAGGATATGCAGGTTAGTCTACGTTGATATAACTTGGCTTAATACAGGAACTTAGTAATGTACTCAAACCCAGTTTATTTATTTTTTAATTACCTGATGCGTAGGAAAAAATTACTTAAAAATGTTTATTACAGAATTAGATCTACAAATGACAATGTTCAGTCTTCCATACATAATTCACAAGAATAACAACACAATGGGGGAAATCTACTAATATTTAAAAATAGAGCCGATGCCTGGCCTGAATCCATTCGACTGTCATCAGCCATATTTTTTGGAAAATACAATTTATAAATACAGATGGAGCCCCTTGCTGGCGAGCACTGGCAGAGAGGGACTATGGACCTTTTGGATCGTTTTGTTGGGACCTGTACCTGTACATCTGCCTAGCTGTCTAACTGTTTGGTGATATACGGACTCACCATCAGTTTCCATGTGCATTTGAGGGCTGGGGTCATTCCTTGCACCTCCAACAGAAAGGGTAACAGGCCACTTACATCCTTTGGTTGTCTTTTTTATATGTATGTATGTCGGTTTTATCCTAATAAATTTTACTGTATTACACTATATACCACCACCTCTGTTTTTTTGGGAACCACCACCCCATTCTGAGAGGGGGATCAGGAGGAGAGGAGGGATTTCGACTCCATATACCTTTACTAAGTTGGATGCGGAGAAGAGGACCGTAACCCCATGAAAAGGGGCGTACGGTATTTATTCACATATATGGTGATCTTTACACTTATTCGGAGAAGAGGATCCCAAATTCACTAATAGGGACGTACTCTTCCTATTTCCTGGCGCCAGTGGAGGGGATTGTCTACCTTTCTTTCGTCTGTGTATCTTTTGGAGGTGACTGACTGGAAGGTGACCCAAACACCTCCAAAAGATACACAGAAGAAAGAAAGGTAGCCTTTCAGCGCACTACTTCAAAGACTTTCACACACTTTTTTGGTCTGGCATGCGCATGCGCCTCACACACACGCACATCCCAGTTACTCGGCGGCTGGGCAGGGGGGTTCAGGGTGGCGGTGGGGACCAGCGATGGGGATCGGGGAGGCGGTGGATGGCGTTGTGTACACAGCCACTAAATACAAATACGAATGGACATATATCGGCCAAAGTAAATGCCGAAAATACGTGTAGGTGGATGTATTTCTATATGAATAGGCATATTCACGTTAGTAAATTTCCCCCAATCTGTTACAGGATGTTATGATTGCCACCAGATGTTACTAGGTGGCGCTGTTACACCTGCACAGTGGCCTTCTAACCTCCTGCTAACTAAACCTTTGCCAATAGCAGCTGCCTTTCCTCAGTGGACTAGGTCCACCAATTACGGAATGCCACCTGGTCTTTTCACGGACAAGGATACTATTGGAGAGGGTTTGATAAGAAATCCCGGTGGTCGGAATCCCGACCACCGAAATCCCGACAAGGGGGGGATACATGGATGGCTGCACTTGTCGCTACGCTCGGCACACTAATTTATTCTCCCTCTGTGGGTGTTCCTCGATGGACACCCACAGAGGGATAAAGTGTCGGGATTTCGGCGGTCAGGATTCCGGCATCGGGATTTTGAACGCCAGGATTCTGACCGCTGGGATTATAACTGCATCCTATTGGAGACTGTGCAAGGTAAGTAGAGCTGGAGTCAGACAGGAACACAAAAGAACGAACCAGACACACAAAACAAATAAAACTACCATGTGCAACAGGCACAGGACCACTGCGGCAGATAGTACACACTAGCCCACAGTACTGGAGCTGGGAAACCAAACACTGGGTACTGGAACTGCAATGGTCGAGGTGTAAGTGTTGCAGTCACTGGTAGCATCTGAATACAATACAGGCAAACAAAAACAGGACCAGATTGCACTCAATACAGGTACTCACAAATAGACTTGCTGGACCAGACTTCAGAGCAGCGCTGATACAGGCAGACAAAAGGATTAGTCAATAATAGCGACACCAGAATACACACATATATAAACACTGAAGCTCAGCAAGAGCTGGTACATACAGGACATAAGTAAGTCCAAAGGGTCACACAGAGATGCTCTATCAGAGCATATACAGTACATTCAGGAGTCGAGACACAGGTGCATCCACAGGGACACAGACAGAAACTTAATCAGAGCAGGGACATGCAGGCACATGCAGGCACATCTATCAGAACATATACATATGGGAAATAGGTGTATAATACCCCCACAAACCTTTTTATTTTATTTTAGGAGAACCCTAGTGGTTTGGTGTACAGTGGTCACACACTGTGATGCCCATTACACGTTATGCCACACACTGATGCCCATTATATATATTATGGCCCACACCGTGATGCCCATTACACGTAATGCCATGAGTGGACAATTTAAAAAAAAAATAGGGAAAAATCAACAGTGTGCGCCGAAGGCCATAATGCATACCAGAGGCCATAATAGACATTACGAATTATGCCAGGGTTCAACAATTTTTTTTAAACTAAGGACAACAGGGACAGTGCACACTGAAGGCGCGCACCAAAAATATACACCGTAATGCCTGTTACATGTCACACACCCATTACATATTATACATGCCATAATACTAATTACATGTTATGTGACACACCATAATGCCCAATTCATATTATGCAACATGCTATAATGCCCATTACACTTATACCAAACATTGTAATTCCCATTACACATTATGCCACACACTGTAATGCCCATTACATGTAATACCACATGCCGTAATGCTTATTACATATTAAGCCACATAAGTGCTGCTTACCTACATGCTTGCTGCTACGAGTTTCATGCTCTATGTTAGGGGTTTCATGCTCTATGCCAGGGGTTGCATGGTCTATCAGTCAAGGCACCAGGAGCTGAAGAGAGGGTCCGTGTTGAGGGCAGGAGGGGACCCTAGGGCCTGCTAGGGCAGGGGGCAGCCACAGTCACAGGGCTGGAGATAGCACTGGCCTGCATTACACAGTGGTGGGGCTGGGGTGGGCAGTGGAGGGTGCCTTGGTAGCCTGTCAGACAGGCACTGACTGGGACTTGGGTCTCTGGGACAGCTGGTGTGGTGTCAGTGTCACTCAGTCTGAACAACAGGCCAAGCAGTAAAGCAGCAGGGGGTCAACTTAGTGCTCCTCAGATAGCCATTGCCAGACTGCCACACAGCAGCAGCCATAGGGGGGGGGGGTGTAAAGGAGGACAGTGTGGGGCTGGTCTGAAGGAGGCAGTGTGAGGCTGGTGTGATGGGGACAGTGTGGGGTTGGTGTGATGGGGTATAGTGGTGTAAGCATGTAGAACTTATGTAGCATAATTTGTAATAGGCAATACAGTGTGTGGCTTAATGTGTAATGGGAATTATGGTGCAAATGTTTGGCGCGCAATGTCCCTTTTTATGGAGCATGTTATGAATTTTAACTTACTGTAATCCGTGTAGCATTATGGGAATTTTGGCTCAATTTGTGTGGCCTTATGTGAATTTTGGTTTAATCCATGTGGCATTATGTAAACTTTGGCTCAATCCGTGTGGCATTATGTGAAAGGGGCATGTATAATGGGGTCTACTATTTTGTTGCATAATTTAGTAGAAGTGGTATATGGTGTGCTACACCTCACTCAAGACCACACCCCCTTTAGGGTGGCCACACCCCCTTTTCCGTCACGCGCACAATTACATTATTCACTATTGACGCCAAGGTGGGCCTGTGTACTTTAAGGGACAGGGCCTATTTTATTCCCACCCTTTCTCCGCTCTCCTCCTCTCTCTCCGCTCTCTGAGTATGCATATGGAACAACTATCACCCACCCCCTCCCTATAATTTTCTCCTGGACCCGCCCCTTGTGCCTTGCCAAAGTTTTGCTATTAAGGAATGCTTCAAAACAGCTGGAGGGTCACAGTTTATACATGCCTGATGTACAATTACCATTGCTCACAGGCCCTCTTTATATAGGCAGAAAACACATTGGCATAGTCAGATCATCCCCCTATACCTTTAGGATTTGCATATCAATCAGACCATCTTACTTGCAATGGCAGAACTAAATCAAGATTACATGCCAAATGGATGACTCCAATTTCCTTAGAATATTTAACTTCAAGGAAAAGTGGATCATTCGATTATCGCCTGGACATGTTTACATAAAGAAACACAAAAAGTCTGTTACTGGCGCTTTGCACACAGGATGGCAAACACCCAGCCCACTACCTGCTGTGCAGTAATCATTCACAGACATTGGGCCAGATTCTCTAAAGGCCCCCATACACTAGTAAGATTTATCTGACCTGTAAATTGCATCTGATTTCCCCTCAACTTCCCCAGAAGCTTCCCAGGAGGCCTACATCCAATTTGACACTTGATGTGCCGTTTTACACATCCAATTTGCGTCAGATAAATCACATGTGATTTATCTGACGCAGTGTCTGCCTAGCGGCCCTGAGCCTTTGGCGGAGTCCATGATCCTAGGCTGTCCCTATGAGCCCACGTCCCCTGTGCGGGGAGACCTGGAGCTGGTTTCTATTTTATTTAATATATTCTGGGAATTTCTGGGAGGCTCTAGAAAATCGGGTCCCCCTCCTGGCCCCCCAGGAAGGTCGGCATTCCTCCCGCTTTTGCCTGGCAGCCCCCTTACCCCCCTTCCTTACCGCACTAATAACCTTTTTTCACCAGTCCGCGGCAAGGGGCGGGACCCCGGGTCCCCGCCCCCTGACCTGAAGAGGGTGGAGGGTTAGAGTGCAAGAAGGGATGATTGGGATGCTGGGGGGGGGGGGGGGAGTATAATTTCAAAATGCTACTGTAGTATGCCTAGTTCTATTGCTGTAGCCATGGGCTCCGTTAAGCCTGGTGGGTTTTCTGTCCCTGTGTTTATTTTCACAGTTTGGATGCAGTAGGTGTTACTCATTATCTGTGTGTGTGCTCCTGTATGAGCATGGACTGAAACAGTTAACTACGTTTGGGGAAGCAAAGAAATGTTAAGGTGCCCACGCACGCACGTACAATTGCCGACCTCAACCTCCAGCAGCACGGGAGGGTGGATCAGGCTCTGCTGTCTGCTCTGACCTCGTCCTCCAGCAGCAGGGGAGAGGAGAGGTGTCGGAACTCTGCTACCCTCGCTGACCTCCAGCAACAAGGGAGAGGGGGGTCGGGCTTTGCTGCTGCCGGAGATTCTCACTGTGACTGACAGTCACTGTCTTGTCTCTCCCGGCGCGCCTGCCCCTTCCGGTGACGTGTATCTGGCTGCAGCTACTGGGGAAGCACCAGAGACTGAGGTACACATAGATATATCGGATCTGAAACATCCTGGGTGCTAAAAAGCACCCATGATGGGTCAGATTCTGATATATCTGATGTTCAGCAGGTCCGACGCCCTGATCCGATCTGATGTGCACGGGAACGCGCATCAGATCAGATCAGATGTCAAACACATGCGATTTTCGGCCGATTTCATCCGATTTATCGGCCCAAAGGGCCGAAATCGGATGAAATCGGACGAAAATCGCATAGTGTATGGGGGCCTTAAGCTTCAAAAGTGATAAAATGGAGAGTGATGAACAGCCAGCCAATCATCTTCTACCTGCATTGTCACAGACTGTGTTTGAAAAATGTCAGACAGGAGCTGATTGGCTGGCTGTTTATCACTCCGGCCACAAACTGGTTTACAGAGACGGTGCTTTAACACTTGCAACAGAGCATCTCTCTTGTCACATGCTACACCAGTTGATACCTGTTAGATCTATTTATATGCCAACTGTATTCAACTTTTATTTAGGCTTGAGGTTCATTTACTTATACCACTGATCATTAACATTAATTTTAAATTCCAGGGAAATTGCATGGCTACTTTTATTACATTTAGTCGTTACAGTTTAAATCCTTCTATTGATTACAATTGTGTTGTAACTTTTTGCATCTTGTCAGTATGTGTCTACTAATAAAGGGGAGGAAATACACTTGCCTCTTTCTCACGGTGTGTTTGTGGTAAAAGAAGACCTGACGGGAGACAAAGTATCTTCATGTCATCTAGTCCACAATCACACCTCAGTACCTGGATGCTAATGGTGCATCCACAGAGACACAAACAAGAGCTCTATCAGAGCAGGTACACACAGGCTTGAGTGCATGGGATATGCACAATAATAGGTGCATGCAAAGAAACAGAATATTCAGAAAATACAGGAGTAATCAGGTATGACCAGCAATATCACTAGAAACTAGCAGTATAACCAGCACAGAGTTTAGGGCAGGCTGGGTAGTATTGAGATCAACACCCAATGAAAACAGCCAGGAAGGACAAGCCTACTAATCACTGCATCTGGTCAGCCGAACACACAGGCAGAGTGTTAATGGCCTGATTATGACAGGTGAGACTGCACATACAAAGGTTAGGCTGCAGTAACACAGACCTGTAACAATCTAGATTAGTTTATTTCTTACATACATATATTTAACTAGAAATATGTGTAATAAAGAACATTATTCTACTGATTTGAAGGAATGAGAATATTTTTTATCTGCCCAAAGATGTGCTGGGTCCTATTCCATACCCTCCAACATGACCCATTCCATTCGGTACACAATGCTCTGTTCCTGGACGTCCCTGGTAATGTATGATTGTCATCACCTGTGTTGAAACACCCTTCTCTTCAATTACCTAGTTCCACACAGGTGCTGGCAATCATACATTACCAGGGACGTGCAGGAACAGAGCATTGTGTACCGAATGGAATGGGTCATGTTGGAGGGTATGCTATTCCCTATCCCATATCAGATTCAGAAGTTTGTACGATTTTTTTAGGGAATCTAAGCATTCTAATTTCAATATTCCCCAAAAATTGAATTGATTTGAACACTACAAATACAGCACGTATTTTTCCATAACATGTACTATATTTAGCTGATTCACCAATTCATTTTTCCATAACATGTACTGATTCACCAATTACAATTACAGTACAATGAACCAATTTTTGGCTAAAGATTGAAAGTGCCAGTAATGGTTGGAACAAATATTTTTACCTTTGTTACCATCGTATGCCTTATGGTATGCGATGCGATGGGTGCCGCCAAAATACACAAGTACCGTTTTTACATTTTTATTTCTATCATTCTAATCTTCAATCAGACATTTGAGAACAATTGCTGTTATGTATGGAATTGGATGAAATCTCCCCACAGAAATCAGCAATCTCCTTTTGAATTGTTTTCACAACAAATTAGTGACATTTCAAGTATTTAATTTCTTTAAAAAGTATATTGTGGGTGATGGAATTGGCTCCTATCTTGACAGATAGGGTGGCTGCTTGCACACAGCGTCTGCACATGTGTATAACTGAATATGCGCATGGACAGCTGCAAAAAAAGGTCCCCTCGTGCTAACACGTCTGAGACCAATTAAACCAGAATCACCCCCAATGTTCCCTTGCCTATACAGTATGTATGACTAATAAAACACTGCTCTAAGACTAGACAGTTCCATGTGGTTGCATTATTGCTGTAGCATTCTCACTTACCAATGTGGCTTGGTGGTTTGGGTAAGATTGTCTCTTTCAGTAAAGAAGTAAAGAGACCCATAACCCCAGACACAATAAATATTCTAGATATAACTCATTTTAGTTTATTTAACAGGCCACTGTTGGAGACAAATTGCATACAGCTCTATAGGGGATGCAGAAGTTATTCAAATGTAAACATTAACACATATACATACATTGACAGGAATAGAAAGCTAAGCTTTAAGATTTTACTAGCTACATACATTAGGATCAATATTTAATAAATATCCCTGGGCATTAAACCAGGCTTAAATGAAACCCTGCAGCAGAATCAGGGAGACAGTGACAGGTGAGTATTTGCCATATATGTCTCTACTTTTCAAGGAGAGAATACAATATCAGCATATGTTTTTCTATTATGTAACAAAGTTTAAGTATTGTAGTTTCACAGCAGCTGAGAATATCTATATTTTAACATTGATAAGCAGCAGTCCTGTAACAGAAGGTACAGTTGTTCATGTATCTACATACAAAAACCCCTCTGACATTCAACATTACTGTACTTCCTCGGATAACTTCATTCTAGAGCTGGGTACATACATAATGATATTCGTAATTTGCAGATTCAGACAGGTTAAACAACTAAATCTAAATATCGTCCAGTGTGCACGAACTATGGGGCAGAT
This sequence comes from Crinia signifera, assembly GCF_055691185.1. Classification (NCBI taxonomy): domain Eukaryota; kingdom Metazoa; phylum Chordata; class Amphibia; order Anura; family Myobatrachidae; genus Crinia; species Crinia signifera. The sequence continues at coordinate 101,656,306 of NC_139225.1, read as the reverse complement.
GTTTTAAGCCTGGGGAGGTGATAAAGTTAAAGTGGAAGGTTATAAAACAGCAGCCAATAGGCTTCTAATTGTCATTTTTCAAACCTAGCCTGTAAAGGCCCCCATACACTATGCGATTTGGGCACGATTTCCCCTGATTCCGATGAATCAGGCAGTGAAATCAGCCCAAATCGCATATATTGACATCCTGTCTGACGCGATGCGCTGTTCCGCGCACATCGGATCGGAGTCCGAAGGTCGGACGGGCTGCACATAAGATTTGCTAAATCATATGTGCAGTCTGGAGCCGTGCTGGAGATGCCAGCTACCAGAGAGCCGGGCTGCACATTCATTTGTATTTATCACATGCACAACTTGGCATATCAAGTGCCAAATCGTGTGTGACACCCTCCCTTGCTGCCTGTCGACCTAGTGGTGTTGACCCAATGCTTGTCGACCTAGTTGGAGTAGACCTAATGACCGTATCCCCATCAGACATAGGAGGCTACCTGGGTTCCATCTGCTCCTGCGCTGTTAGTGTTCTTGCACTTCATATCTGGTACGAGGTTAACCTGGTCAGATTTTAATTATTTTATGCCTGTGTGGCACATTAAATTGTATTTATTGCACAATGAGAGGCTTTCTCTTTCTCATTTGTATTGACGTGGCTGAGAGAGTATGAAACAAAAGATACTCAGATGTGTGTGTGACTTATCATCAACCAGTAAGCTACGTGTTAGCATCACATATTGGATATATGTACATTTTGTGCACTGGTGATGGTTTTTACACAAAAGAAACCTTTATAAGTCTGCACACAGCCTATATTGTGTAAGATATACGTAAGCACCTTTCTATGGGGGAGATTCTCTAAGCTAAAAATGCGGTAAAAACCCCGTTATCTGGGTTTTTACCACATTTTTGGATGCACTAAGCATCCCCCGCCGGGTTACAGCGGCAGGGGCCATCGCCAGAAAAATCTGGTGATGCCCCATAGAAGCCTATGGGCTTCTACCACAACCCTCCACCGCCCCGCTCCGACCCACCGCTGCCCCGCACGGATCCCCGCCGCCACGCATTGCCCCCCTCTCACCTGTGTCCGGGCAGCACAGAGCTGTGCTGCCCGGAACTGTGGCCTCCTCCTCCCTGCACTGATCCTCTTCTGGGTGCAGGGAGGAGGAGAGCCCAGCGCAGCAGCAGCAGCGCCGGGTTAGGGAGGGAAGGGAGAGCCGCCGGGTCCCCATGGGACCCGCTGACTCTCACCCCAAAGGACAGCTCTTAACGCAAGAGCTGTCATTTGCCATAATTATCGCATATGTTAGTGCATATGCGATAATTATGAATGCGATGTGCGGCGATAGGGGGCGGAGCTGGGCTGCGGATGTTAGAACATCCCCCCTTGTATCCGTATAGTTAATTAGAGGCAGTGACCTATTTTGACCAATACACAAGGGTGGGATATCTATGTTTTATGAAAATTAAAAGATCATTTCGTTGATACAATATATATATATATATATATATATATATATATATTTTCATATGCTGGATATCATTTGGAGGATCCGTGAAGGCATTTGTTTGGACACCGTCTGGATTTACGTATGAGACTGTTGGACAATCTTTGGCACGAGATACTGTATGAGACCCATTTGTATCATTATCAAACAACAAAGATGTTTCTGCAACAAAGATGAAGCCTTTCCCAGAATTTAACTTATTTCACATAAGTTAACTAAGCAAATCTGGGTTAGTGGGGCCATACTTATTCTACTTTATGGAGCTCAAGAGAGATGAGGTTAATATAGGACTGGTTTGTTGCTATTAGGGTATAAGGAAATTGGAACCAATTTTCTTTTCCTAACAACCTTTAGCTCGGTACACACTGGACAACATTCTTAATGATTTTGCTGATTCCAAAAGGTAAAGAATATCATCCCGTGTGTACGCACGATGTTGCTGACGATGCCCACTCACAGGCATTGTCAGCGACATCCTCCATTGCCTGTACATGCAGGTCAATATAGGATATCATTAAGCGAAAACCCATGCTGCGAATGCAACCTGGCCCAAGTTCCAAACACCCCCTCACCCCACCCATTGCTTGCTGTGCCTGGCATTGTAAAGTGTCTATGTGCCTGCCAATGCAAGCAACAGCTGTGTGCCAGTCTCAGTGGATATACATATTGTCCAGTGTGTATCCTGCTTAAGACTTTCTTGACTATAATTTCTTCACCCTCTTGAGAAATGCAGCAATTTTTGGGATATCATATTGCAGCCCTGCCAAGTTGCTGCCCCAAAACACTCTATTTCACAGAAAGACAAATCTGGGCAAGTTCCATGAAATTGGAAGGATAAAAATATGTTACATTTTGTACATTTCTACCTTTGCATGACTGTATTCAAAAACGTCATATTTGCACCAGTACCTAGAATCACCACCTTAATTGTAATGTTAACACAAATCTTGTCCAAGTTGGATACAACTTCCAGTTCATACATGAGTTCTCCTCCAGATGGCCATGGTACCAACATCTTACTTTTAGAACATGAGAATCACAGTGTACATATTTTTTGGGCCATGTCTACAGTATATGTAAGATAGAACTGAGGAACCCAATGCAGAAGATATAAAGGTTTAAGAGGCAGAAATCTTTATAAAGAAAAGTTTGTGTTGAACTTATCAAGACAAACAGCTGTCAGTGACGTTATGATGAGTAGGGGTAAATAAAGAAAAAGTTAAGGAGGGGGGGTGGCACCACGATAGGAAAGGGTATTGTGATAAGAATATTTGGTACTTGTGTGTTATCACGGCGCCCACGATCGCAGGGCATTGCACGTTGAAAAATCGCGTCACATTGATATTTAATTGTACAGGCACCCAGATGCCTTATTACCATGTTAAATGCCCCCCCAGACCCGATTTTTAATTGTATACCCACCCTCATGGGTCATGAGTATGTGAAATGCCCCCCCCCATTGTTAACGCCACCCCACTATGAACGCCAACCCGAAGCGTGACGAGCGCAGCGAGCCCGCAAGGGGCGGTGGTACGCGTCCTCCGACCTTCTCATACCCCCACTATCTACGTCAGCGTGGAGTTGATTTTATAAAGTGTGGGGAGCGCAGCGAGCCACCGAGCCCGAAGCGTGGCGAGTCCCGTGAGGGGACGCGTATACCTGTGAAGTAATGCGCGTCCCCTCGCGGGCCACGCTGCGCTCGCCATGCTTCGGGCTCGGTGGCTCGCTGTGCTCGCCAAACTTTATAAAATCAACCCCACGCCGACGTGGATAGTGGGGGTATGAAAAGGTCAGAGGACGCGTACCGCCGCCCCTCACGGGCGCGCTGCGCTCGCCACGCTTCGGGTTGCCATTGATAGTGGGGGGCCGTTAACAATGTGGGGGCATTTAACATATTTATTACCCATCAGGGTGGGTATACAATTAAAAATCTGGGTCTGGGGGTGCCATTTAACACGGGACTCAATGGAAAATCTCGTCACATCACATCGCATGCCATTGTTATGGCATGCGATGTGACGCGATTTTAAAATTGTATACTCAGACCGGGAAAAGGCTGAAATCGGGTCCATCGCGTGCCATCGCATACCTTAATTAGTGGTATGCGATGCGATGGGCGCCGTGAGAATACACAAGTACCGAAAATTTGTGTGTGTGTTCTCCCAAAAGAGCATGTGGCCTTACTACAAGGAGCATGGTCTCACAAATTATTGTTTATTTATTTATTTATTTATTTATTAACAGTTCCCTACATAGCACACACAAATTCTGCACACAAGTTATGCTGTCCTTTAATTTTAAACACAAAGAGGGCATAGGCGGCATCCAATAAACAAGGCCATAATGGCACATAATGTGTAGTAGTAGTGCCCTTACACATAATACCACAGAGTATTAGTAGTGCCCCTTACACATTGGGGGTTATTCATGCTCATTTGGTCCTCTGTGCATTCGAACAGAGGACCAATGTTGTGCGTCTGCGCATGTGCAGACATAGGGTGCATGCACACATGGCAAATTTTCAGTTTGTCGGGTGCATGCACCATAAAACGGCATACAGGTGGTGGAGAAGGGCGGGGGGTGCCGGGACATTTGCCGGGTGGGGATTGGTGGACTCGCAAGGCTGCGAATTCGCAGCCTTGGGAATCAACCAGAATAACCCTCATTATGTCAAAGTAGTGGTAGTGTCCTGTACACATAATGCCAGAGAAGTATTAGTGCCCCTTACACATAAACCACAGATTAGTAGCCTCTTACACATAATGCCAAATTATTGTGGCATTGAGTCAATAATACTCCTGAGATGATGATTTAGCAACAGTGCTAAGGATGAGGATCAAAGCTTTGCATACTTTTGATGGCATGAAAATATATTTTATTCTTAAAAAAAAAATTTTCCTAATAATACTAAAGCAACATATGTGCTGCAAAGCAATAGCAATTTGTTTGAACTGTTGCTTTCAATTAACTGGGGAAATGTGTCAGTTTGCATGTGATTGCAGAACTGTGATTGCAGTACCCACTTATTTTCCTGACAGGCACCTGTTTGAGACCCTCTTGACACCACAAACACTTCTTTCTGCAAACATCAAGTCACAGGAAACTTAACTTGGTCCAAAAAATTTGTGATTGATGGCATAGTTTTGACATGAGGTGGAAACATCAGTGCCATCTCAACAGTAGTCTGAAGGACCAAACAAAAAATAATAAATTAGCAGCTTAGTTTTCCTTAGCACTCTTGTATTAAGGAGTGGGTGTATTGGCCTACCATTATATACAAAATAGTTAAAACTAAAGTAGGACAATACAGTTTTCTGCATAGATTTTCTTTATTTTAAACATATGTATAAAAAAAAACAATAGTAGAAAAAGAAAAAAAGACTAACATTGATATTGAAGTGGAGTAAGAGTGGTTTCTGACCTTCTTGACTCGGGTAGATGTGCTTCATTGGATACCCTATGCAATAAGTATGATATGTCCTCAGTAAATAGCTTTACATACATCCAAATACGTCATTATATTGATTCTTTACCTACTGCCATGCTTGTAAGACCGCTGACGCTGGTTGAATCACTCCGCTTACATTATCCTTTACGTAAAGGGATTATGTCAGATTTATACACACATTTACTTCTTATTAAACTCCCAAATACAATGAAACATGAAAAACAGTGGTCAATTGACCTGGGAGACCCACCCACTGAGGAATCCTGGTCAATCATACATGAGAGGGTCTCTAAAGCTTCTATATCTGTGGCAATCAAAGCAAATGCTTACAAAATATACTATAGATGGTACCTAGTCCCGACACGCCTAAGTAAAATGTATAGAACAGCCTCAGACAGATGCTGGAGAGGACGTGGGGAAACGGGATCATATATGCATATATGGTGGACATGTCCAAAGATTGCTAGGTTCTGGGATGAGGTGGCTCAGCTACTATCCCAGGTTCTTTCGGCACAAATTACTAAAACACCATGGTCTTTTCTCCTGGGCTGCCCTATAGAGGGTCTTACTAAATCTTCAGACAAACTGTGTGTACACATCTTGAATGCAGCGAGATGCCTCGTTGCCAAGCATTGGAAATGTCTGGACCCTCCCCCATTCCAACAGGTGTTGAATAAGATCTGGTATGTGGTGGCCATGGAGAAAATATCAGCTTATTTAAGAGGCACTCCCCAGAAATTTCTCTCCACATGGAATGCTTGGTTCCTATATAATGCACTGACCTTAGGCAGACCTATAACATCGGGGTGGTCAGACATGATGACTTAGTCAAGCAGATTATCCTTTTTATAATATAGTGATGACTCTTAGGTTAATATCTTACACCTGTGCTCGCCCCCCCCCCCCCCCCCCCTTTTTTTTTCCCCTCTCTTCTCTTCCTTCTTTCCCCCTTTTCCTTTTTTTTTCCTATTTGGGACAAGAGGGCTTGATGCATGCTCCACAAGATGGAGGGAGCTGGCCTTAAATATTAATCTAGGTACTCTATTTAATGGTTGGCTTGCTGTACCTAATAGAAAATGTAAGCATTTCTGGAGGGTATACCTCCATGTAATATTCTTTTACTCTTATAATGATATTTTATGTGAATACTGTATGTTGATATATAAGAGTGTGAATTTGTTTGTTCTGATTAATGAATATGAAGAAAATTTATAAATAAAGATAAAAAAAGAAAAAAAAAAACATTGATATTGAAATTTGGCCAGCCCAATACAGTCTCAACAGCAATTTTATGTTATAAATAACCATTCCAATGCACTACAGTAGTTTTGATTAATACATGCATCTCCCTATTAGCAGCAATGTAGTGCATATTATTGCAGACTTCATTCTATCTCCTTTGGCAGGGGTTCCGATCATAGGGTCAAGAGTGTCTTTGTCAACAGTCAATAGGTCAACCATGAAAGGTCAACATGAACAAAAGGTTGACAAGCATGAGATCGACATAGACAAAAGATCGACCTAACCAATAGGTTGACAAGGAAATGATTGACACATGAAAAGTCAAACATGCATTTTTCAGGTACAGTATTTGGTGTCAATTTCAAGATTTCTCAACATGGACCCCCAATTAGTGTAATGAGTACCAGAAATCTTGGGGCCCCATATACTAATATTTATGGTGGCATCTACAAGCACTAGTAGTGTTGTGGAACAGGGAGGGATGGTGGGAGTATTGGGTGCAAGAAGGAACAAATAATTGCTGCTCCCAGAGCAGACAGCCTCACGTCTGATCTGACAGTTGCAGCCAATTATTATTTTCAATGGAGTTCCCCCTTCATTAAAACTCCCCCCACCATGGCAAGTAAGAGCACCTACCCCTTCATCATTACATCATTCCTAGTACCCCCTTCATCAGCACCCCATTACATTGAGAGTAACACATCCCTTACTACAAATCTGACAAAATCCACCTTTGCACACATACCAATAAGAGGAACATTGTGCGTTGCTGATGTGCCGCAAAATTTGACACTGTAATGCCTACTACACATTATGCTACACACCGTAATGCCTACTGCACATTATTCTACACATCGTAATGCTTTCTTCACATTATACTACACACCTTAATACCTATTACATATTATGCTGCAAACCGTAATGCCTATTACATATTATAACACACACTGTAATGTCTAATACATATTATGCCACATAAGTGCTGCCTACCTATCTGCTCATTGCCAGAGGTTTCTTACTTAATTCCAGGGGTTACATGCTCATTTCCAGGGGGTAACATGCTCCTTGCCAGGGGTTTCATGCTCATTGCCATGGGGGATTAGATGCTCATTGCCCAAGGGGTTTGGTGATCATTGCCACAGGGGACTACATACTCATTGCCATGCGGGATTACATTCTAATTGCCAGGGGAGTTTACATGCTCATTGCCCAGAGGGAGTACCTGCTCATTGCTCAGGGGGATTACATGCTCATTTCCTGGGGAGCATACATGTTCATTGCCTAGGGGCTTAAATGTTCATGGCCCATGGGGGATGTCATGTTCGTTGTCCAGGGTTACATGCTGGTTGCCTGGGGGAGTTTACACGCTCATTGCCAGGGGAAGATTACATGCGCATGCAGTACAGGTGGAGGTCACTCAGCTCGGGGGCACAGCACAGCCTGTAGACAGCTGAATGGAAATCCACAGCAGCGGACCACACAGATAGTACAGGCAGACAGCTGTGGCAAAGCAGCCTGCAGCCATGTTCTGCCTCTGGGGTCCCTCAGAATTGTCAGGGCGCTTCACAGTTGTCCCCCTATACCCCCCCCCCCCTGTTGCCGGTCCTGACAAGTATCCTCACATGACTACAGTATATACATGATTCCTAACCACTTGGATCATAAAGCATTAAAAAGGCCAAAGAAGGAAAAAAATGTAAAAAACACAACAACCATTTCATGTATAGGCCATTGCTGTGATAACCTATTGCTTGGGTCGACCTTTTGTCAATATTGACCTTATACCTGTCAAACTTTTGTTGTCAGCCTATGAACTGTGGATCTAGACACTATTGACCTATCATCCAGATACTCTTTGGCACCGGCCTCTTAATTAGAATATTTTTATGTGTAATAATGGTAGTTTTTGTAATGTGTGCCTATCCATACCAATGCAATTAAATATGGTTTTATTTAATGTCCAAACATTTAGCGGTAAATTTACTAAAGTAGGAAAAAAACGTAAAGAGGTATAATTGCCCATAGCAACCAATAAGATTCTGTGCTAAATAGAATCTGATTGTTTAATTTTTTAGTATATAGTATGTACTCCTTAGTTTCTTGATGCACATCCATCCAAGAAAATGATGTTGTTTTTTTCCTCTGCACCATAAAAACTCCTTTAGGCTTGTGTCTCTTTAACTACAGAGCATGGTAGATGCAACTTTCAGTATTGCACCATAATTAGATTCTCGTATATTTTTCAACCAATTTCTTCAAAGAAGATGGTTAATAGAATCCTATAATATCTGGAAACCTTCCTGTTTTCCTGTTCTGAAAGAAACTATGGCACAAATGAATCTTGACATGCAGACATTTGCCCAGAAAATGCCAGGATGAGCTAAAATGATACAATCTGATTACATATTATCTAAGATGAAATCATTTAGCATTCAAAATAGCTGTTCTCTTCTCACAAGAAGAGGATTAATTATTATACTTAGCAACTGTCAGCTATTTATTCCTGCTCTGGTTTTCTAGCATCTCTGCTGCAGTTCTGGCTTCTATTGTGGTAAATACAATGGGGAACGTAACAAAAACTGCTTAAAAGGTAGTAGCATAGAATTAACTTCTGTAACTACCAATCATATTCTGTCCAGTATAACTGATTAACACCCATTTCACCCGTGCCCTAATATTTATAAAAATTACCATTTTATTATTTTGCTAGTTTTCTGAATATGTTAATTGTAAAGACTTTGGTATTTTTATTCCTGAAGAACACACTAATTTGTCCATTGTACACAAATCAATACTGATGGCACATTTATGTGCTTTGCAATACATCACATACTACAATTATAACAAAAAGATTGTGTTTAATAAGCAGCAATTTTCAAAATACAAGAGGCAATGTCTGGTGGTATTGATTGTGGCAAGGGCCCGAAATAAAATTGACAAACAATGCCACAGGTAGGGATTGTGATACATGAGCATAAGGTTGCTTATTTTAACCATTTCAGTATCGGCGTAAAATCTGCAGGGGGCAATGAGCGGTGGTGACCAAAATGTGTTTTATGCTAATAAAGGGCCTGATTTAGACACGCTGGCTAGGCAGCGTACACTCGCTGCCTAATGAGAGGGTAAGCACCGCCCCAATGGATGTGTTCGCTAATACCTCCCTGCGCAAACAACTGCTAGCAGGAGAAATCATTTGATGGTTGTTCACCATCGAACGATTTCTACTTGCTTCGGTAATAGAAGTCAGTCTCAACTACAGCCGCTATCCGCCAAAAAAGGGGGCGGGTGCTGACATCATGTGACAGGTACTGACGTCAATTTTTTAAAGCGGCAATCATATACATTGCAAAACAAGTTTGATTTTGCAGTGTAAATGATTGCCGCTTTAAAAAAAAAATCTCTCACTTTCTGATTCTCTCACCCTATTACATTCCACTCTAGGTTCACCGCAGGTCGGTCCTCTTCTCCAGTAATATCTGTTTGGGTACCATTGGAAGGAAATTATACTCACCAAGCCATAGAGTGAAGATCCCTTTCTCTTCTTAGCCTTACGTACCCAGGGGACGGCAGCGATAATGTGTCCCTTTACATTCTTGGCTCCTCCCCCTAACCAAGAGTTATTCTCACCCACCAGCCAATCAGATCTCCCGATGCCCGCATTCTTACATACGTAAATTTGCCGATGTGTGAAATACTTAGGTATTTCACATTGAATGGGTACAAATATTACCATTCTACCCGTTTGGTCATAGTAAATTTCCCCATAGGGGTCAGATGTATCAAGATTCAAAAGTAGAGTGGAGAGTAAAAACCACCAGTCAATCAACTCCTACCAGTCATTTTCAAACCCAGCCTGTAACAATGCAAGAAACAAAAAGAATAGAACTGCGCAATAAAGGGGAACACATGCAATTTATTTATGCACTAATAAAAAATACACAATTTCAAAATACAATTATAAGAATTAGTAAAACAAGGGGGGGGGGGTATATAAAATTATTAGCACAACCGGTCGTGTCTGATTAGCGTGTATTTAAAACCAAATACAATTTGCTTCCCTTGAATTAGTCACAGTCAGATTAGTGTATTAGTTGGTTAGAATGCTGGTTTTAGTAACAGTCTTGTTTGATGGATTAGTGGAATAACTGTCCAGGTTTTTATGTCTGGCCAGACAATTTTTGTATTCGGGGTACCTTACAGCTGCCACCTGTAGTTCCTCCGGTCTCCCAGTGGATGGTGCTGAATCACCTCTCTTGATCCCACTTTATCTGGAGTCACCATCGTGCTGGTGGTCTGGTGATAAGCTTGTATGGTTCTCCCCTTTGGTGCAAAGAAAAAGAATTATGGATATCCCAACGCGTTTCCCCACCTCCGGTGACGGTCTCAGCGGCTTTTTTAAGGGAAATACAAGGAAAATAGCTATTTTCTATTAGCTATTTGCTATTTTCCTTGTATTTCCCTTGAAAAAGCCGCTGAGACCGTCACCGGAGGCGGGGAAACGCATTGGGATATCCATAATTCTTTTTCTTTGCACCAAAGGGGAGAACCATACAAGCTTATCACCAGACCACCAGCACGAAGGTGACTCCAGATAAAGTGGGATCAAGAGAGGTGATTCAGCACCATCCACTGGGAGACCGGAGGAACTACAGGTGGCAGCTGTAAGGTACCCCGAATACAAAAATTGTCTGGCCAGACATAAAAACCTGGACAGTTATTCCACTAATCCATCAAACAAGACTGTTACTAAAACCAGCATTCTAACCAACTAATACACTAATCTGACTGTGACTAATTCAAGGGAAGCAAATTGTATTTGGTTTTAAATTCACGCTAATCAGACACGACCGGTTGTGCTAATAATTTTATATAACCCCCCCCCCCCCCTTGTTTTACTAATTCTTATAATTGTATTTTGAAATTGTGTATTTTTTATTAGTGCATAAATAAATTGCATGTGTTCCCCTTTATTGCGCAGTTCTATTATTTTTGTTTCTTCTGGTATTAATTTGGGGGAACTGAGCTACCCCTTATAGAACAGCGGCAATAACAGGGATTCTGATTTTTATAATCTATGTTATTATTAACGGATTAGTGAAGTCAACCCACTCACGGCGCAGGACTTAACCAAAACTATTCTCTGCCTGTAACAATGCAGTTAGGAGTTGATTGACTGGCTGTTTGTCACTGACCATTTTATCACTTTTTCAAGCATGATACATCTTTCCCTAACTGTTCTCTCTCATTAATACTCACTGTTCTCCAATTGCCCATCTCTTTACCTCTGTTTTCTTTCTCACTGTACTCCATGTCCCCTCTCACATCACTCTCCCTGCCCTCCATGTTCCTGCTCTCATTACCTGTCACTGTTCTTCCTAACATCATCTATCACTGTCTTCTGTGTGCTCCTCTTATTACCTGTCACTGTCCTCCCTCACATAACCTCTCACTGTCCTCTGTGTCTCCTCTTTCTGTCCTCACCTCTCATTGATCTGTGTCCTCTCTCTCATCATCTCCCTGTCCACTGTGTGCGCTCTCTCATCACCTGTCAATGTCTGAGTGGCCTCTCTCATCACCTATAAATATCTCTGTGATCATCCTCACATTATATCTTACTATGCTCCATGTGCCTTCTATCATTACCTGTCACTGTCCTCCTCACATCATCCCTCACTGACCTCCGTGTCCCCTCCCTGTTGAATTCTGACTATGACAAGCCATTTCTGAAAATCTTATGCTGCTAGCTACTTGCTCACAGGTTGACTCCAGGGGAGAAGTGCCAGGTGGCAGCATGCCATCACTGTCAGAGCCAAATTTCCTTTTAGACACCTGAGGCACGTGCCTAGGGGTGGCACATGTTTGGGGGTGGCACTTGGATGCCTGTGATAGTACTGTCAGCCCAAAATGTACTAATAACTGCAAAATATCCACTGTACTTTATTCCTTCTTAAATAGAGTGTAAATGGATAGGACATGCAGATACTGCCCCTGTAAACTGTCCTACTTAGTAAATATGTATACATAATAAAAGAACATGTCACAGTTAGTGGCTTTTTTATAAATCCATTACATTGGCTATTATCAAATGAGGGCTTATAAGTAATCAATAAAAAAAATTAGGTGGGGGGGTGCGAACATTATTGTTGTGCCTAGGGGCGCCCTCATCCCAAAATCCGCCCCTGATCAAAACTTGCCCAAGAACAACTTGTAGTTTTTACCCCAGCTTCTCCAATGTGGGAAGTGTGGTTTGTAAAGTTTATTTTTGGTCAGGGTAGGGGTGCCCTCTACTGTAGATGGGAACAGCCAAACACACAGCAGCAAGTAATATAGCACACCTTCTCTCTCACATCCACATACCAGGGACCCTTATCTGGCTTATACAAAAAGCTCAAAAGCTCTCAGCAGTGCATCCACAAAAATATTCCTGGGGTTTTAAAATACAATACATTGGCCAGAAACCTAGGACAAACATGTCTCCCTTTTATGGGACAAACATATCATCTTTTTATCACTTTATTTGTGTTTTTATGTTTCTATCACACTGGCCAGCAAAATACTTAATAAAATAATCCTACTCCTATGCAGGGTGCATGCTGTGTGGGAATTCTGGTGACTCTGCCCATGTTTTTAAAGCAGCAACCATTTACAAGGCAAAACCAAAATATTTTTACCTCAATTATAACCAGATTTGATCACAAGATGGACACTGGACACATGTACATACAGATTATTCTAGTGTTTTATTTTACTTTAGGGGTCCTGAAAAAAATGTACATTTTAAAATGATGAGTTTTGTTTACAGTGTGGCCCTTATTCTGGTTCACTCACAAAGGCAAATTCCTTTTCAAATGGACAAAACCATGGCCCTTATTCTGATCGGTGCGTACTTTCCCGAATTCTTTCGGATCGCGTTTTTTAGCCGTCTGCGCATGCGTGGGGAACGCCACGCGCATGTGCCACGCATGGTCTCCGTACTTGTTCTCACTAATACCGTACAGAAATGTGCACCGCAATCACTCGGGCAATATGGGCGTGTTATGGGCGTCATGCGGAATGACACAGGGGCGTAGTTTCAAAGTGGGCTAAACTGGGCGGAAACATGGGCGGACACGGGGGAGTACACATATGTTGGTAGGCGTGCATTCGGACAGCACGCCGAATGCACGTGAACAAAAAGGCAAGAAATGTGCGGTGTCCAAAAGGCTAGTATTGCTTAGCGGACACCACTCGGTCATGCGCTAGGCAATCGGAACGCCTAATCAGGACGGACGCACCTCAACCAATGTCAGCTGAACACAATACAATCACCTTCTTTACTCATTACTTGTTAATTACACGCTTCTCACTGCTGCAATTGGAACCATTGCAGATTAAAGGGAACATTACATGCTGCACTTGTCACACACTTTTACACTGCAAATAATGAACACAACTTAAGATTAATAATACTAATACACATGTCACTTCTGCATGTATCAATTAATACAGACATTTGGGGGGCCAAAATAACATTTATTAAAGAAACTTAGAAAATAATTTCAAAACCATCACAAAATAAATGGTACCATAACAGGACTAAAAGTAAATAATATATAATAAATAGCCACAGCAGAATCATTAGGAACACATCAGGTGGCTTCACAACAAAAGTAGAGCACCAACACTTCAAGTACAGCAGACAGTAATGGTAGCCGAAATAGGCCAACAGGGGAACCAAACATGACATTTGAACCGCGGGCAAATGTGGTGACCCTCGGCACGGAATTTGACACAGGATGCTGACACACACAGCTCAATGGAAGATTTGGGAAGACATAACGGTGGAGATTAATGCGGACACAAGTTCATTTGCGGGCACGTTTGCCCCTGGCAGGCTCCTTGCCACGTGCAGCAGCTCTTCGGCCTCGCCCACGGCCACGCTCAGATGGTGGGTCACGTGGAGCACATGCTGGGGAGGGGGTGGATCTTCTTCCCCCTCTGGCAGCAGGGAGTGATGATGGTGGTAATGCACCAGAAACGGGTGACATTAGGACCCTATTGGTGGTAACTAGCTCCACCATAAGTTCATTATGGCGGAGGAGGAGTTCATTTTGCCGCAGGGCTTGATCAGCCAGCACCTGCAGGCTATCAGCAATAGATTGCTGGCTGGCACTCATAGCCTGCAGACTCGCAGCAATACTCTGCTGGCTGCTGGTCAAACCCTGCAGCACCTCCTCGGCCCTACGCACCCGCTCTGATGCCGAGTCTCCCTGCTGCACAATACTTTCAAGCACATGCCCCCACGTGGCCAATTCAGCCGCGGACATTGCTGGCTGCTGCTGCACGGGCCTGCTACTGGGGCCAGGTGGCACAGACTCCACAACCTCCTCAAGAGATTCTTGACCAAGCGGTGGGGATGCTATTGAACGAGAAAATACCAATTACCACACACTCCATGCAAATTTCAAAACATCTACTTATGGGCTGGCAAATAATTACCTTCAAGCGTAGAAGCCATCACTTCCGCTGGGGACTCGCTGTCTATGGTGCTCACCCCCCGGACCTCCTCCACTGCAATGCAGCACTCTGCCATCTGTTCCAGGGGGGTGAGCTGCAGCATGGAAGGCATGGGGCCAGCCCCAGAGGTGTGGCTGTGTTCCCACCGCTGGGTCAATTTCTTCTTGAGGTTGCCTTTGAAGTCGTGCCACCTGCAATCAAAGTGTACATATTAATACATGTCAATCCTCATGTTTGCTGTAGCACCCATTGCAATCTGAAACATAATACAACATGTGCCTCCTGAC